>NC_086248.1:67044073-67669073 GCF_021018805.1 Prinia subflava
TTGGAAGATGGTCCAAATAGTTAGGAAATGTTATCCTCTCTTTCCTAATTTTTTTCCAGCATGTGTCTGTTTGTTCCTGGGCCTGATTTATTAATAGGCAGTAAGTTAATCTTCTTGCAGCTTTCCAATTTGACAGGCAAAACTTTCCAACCTTTCTTCTGTAAGATCAGCTGTTCAGTTCCCTGGCCATTCTAATAGCTTTCTGTATACTACATCTAGTTTGAATTCATTTTTCTTGAACATGAATAATGATGGTTGTACAGCCATTCCCATACATATTTGTTCTTCATGTTCTTCATACTGCCATTGGAATTTTCCATCCTTATATCTTTTAGGATTAATATGTAGGTTTTTTCTCAGTCATCCTTTTCCACCTGGTATCCCCAGGTACTCTGTCATTTGCAGACCTCCAGCATTTGAAAGACTGACTTTTGTGTCCATCAAGTCCAAGTGTACTTGACCACTTTAATGCTGAATTAAACTCATTTCTGTTAAGCCAGCCTCTCTAACCAGCAAGTTCCTGGTCCAGGCTCTCTGCTCCAGCTGTTGCTAGTAAATTTTCTGTCACTGATCCCTGACTGGCCTGGTATAGTTTACTAAATTCTGCTCAAACCCATCAACTCTCTAAGACAGTAATATTTGGGTACTCTCAAAAAGTAGGTCCACTTTTAGATCATATATATTGTGTTTTCTGGTTTGGTTTTTTTGAGGTTTTTTCTCATTTGTTTATTTCAGCAATTTGGCTCAAAGAGGCATAAAGTACTGGCCTAGAGATGGTTTTGGGTTTGTGAGATTAATGAACTAAAGTTTTGACCCCATCTCCTGCCCGCTTCCACAGATTGTGGGTTGATAAGAAAAAACTGCTTCCCTCTGGCTGTAAATCTTGTTTTGTTCCTCATTGTGTGAGCGTATACCCATACATTTCTTCTGCTTTATGTGGTGACAGAGTACATTTCATGTGAAAGCTTGCTAATGAAGTTGTACATCAGACCACAACAAAAATGAGGGCCTCCATGGTGGAGTAATGGCATTTGGCTCCCTTTCAGACACACAGTGCTGAAACTTCTGCCAAGTGTCACTGCATCATTAACTTTCAGTACAAGTTATCAGTCTATGAATGGAAGAACACAAATCACTTTCAGTGCACGTTCACAGGAGCGCTGCAGATTTAACAGAGTAAGGAAGTGTAATTTGCAAATCAAACATACAGCGACACCAAGGTAGTCTGGAATTTCTCACCAGACATCTAGGAAGTAAAATGCTTGATTGATTTCACTGAGGATTTTTAAGCATCGGAATTGCTGGGTGGAACTAAAAAGCAAGTGCCTTATCAGGCACTATGTGGTAAGTTTTGTTGGCATTTCCATCTCTTCGGAGCAGCTGTTAGCATTTTCAAGGTCAGCCCAGGCAGAAGATGTCCTCGCTAAAGAATGCGTGAAATGATAATTGGAATTTGCATCCGCTGATGAAACTCAGCATAGTTCTCAAATCAGTTATAAATGAGAAGGTGGTCTCCTTGCTGTGGGTTCTGCTTTTCTCCTCGCCCCCTCTGGTTCAGGCGTGTCAGGTGTTTGCTCCTACTGACCTTCTCCTTCTTTGGAGGCCAGTGTATGATGAGTTGGTGGCCTCAGGCTAACTCGTACTGAACAGATGTCCACATCACAAATGTTGCCGCTACACCTGCTGCTTACTTGCATCGTTTTTTGGCAACTGTGCAAGAGAAGAAAAGGATTAAAATTGATTTGGAGGCCACAGAGCACAAGAGAGTGCTGCCTCTCCACTTTAAGGGTGATTTCACTAGTGAGATAGAGTTCTGATCATTAACAGGTTTCATTTTCTGAGGATGGTAGTTTGGTACATTTCATGGATACTAATGGAGTCCATTCTCATCTGCAAAACATGTAGTGCATTAATTCTGTCAGTTTTGACAGAGCTTGGATTTCATAAAAAGAAAAGTTTCCATATACAACTCCACGTATTTTTTATCTGATTTACCTTTATTTAGAAAATACTTGCTGGCAGCTTTACTTTGAAGTGTGTGGGTTAATTCCTGGCCCTGTTGAAGGGCTTTTTCTGGAAATTTTTACCCAGAACGTATGGGGTTTATGTTTTTCACCTTCCACCAGGCTTCTTAAAAATTAAGCATCTGGTAGCATCTGACTGACCTTTCTCCTTCAATAGTAAACACTGGCAAGGAAAACACTAAATGTCTCCCTCCTCCTGGCACACTAAAAATTTGAAATTTGTTTGCCTCAATTAGTTTGCAGTTTGTGCTGGATTAAATTTCGGATCAGTCTGAGTTTTAAAGAGGTTGTATTTCAGAGCTTCACTATGCCGGTCTCTCCTTGTCTAGATGAATTACTGAATCACACTGAAACTTCATACTGTCTCGTTTCCTCTTTCACGATATCTTGGCAAATTGATGAGCACGTATTTCCTGCTTGTAAGGTGTTGGCCAGTAATGGCTTCGTCTTCCAAACACCGACCTGGCTTGAACTTGATTTCCCTTCGAGCAGTTTAGTGAATTGATCAGAAACTCTTTTCTGCCCTCTGCTGGGGATCTGAGAGAGCTGAAGGCGCCCGTGCAGACAATGTGCGTGGAGGGCAGCCAGAGCGTGTCCTGTGTGTGTTACGGCTGATTCGGAGAACGATTTGGCTGGAGGTCTCCTTGGTGCGCTGTGGTGTGCGTGTTTCTGTCCTGCATGACAGCCACCACACAACGGGACAGCAAATCACTGCAGCGATGCTTTGCACATGGAGCCTCCAGCGAAGCCCTAGACACTGGCAGAAGTCATTTCACTGCCTTGCTGCAGTGTGGTTAAATGGCAATTCCCACTTGAAGGCTTCAAAGAATAACGCGAGGTTTGGTAATTTCTGTTAGCTCCGTTTATGCAGACAGAGAAAAAAGGCAGTGAAGCAGGGTGACATTGTCTCATCGGAGATCCCACAGTGAGCTGTTGGCACTGGGTTGGAATCCATTCTGGAAGACTGGTCCAGTGAACATAAAGACCAAGAACAAAAGATATATTTGCTATTTTCGTGGGTTGTTTGTAAAGCCCATAATCTGGACTTGACTAAGTCTCTCCAGCTAGCTTTTGAGGAAGGGAGCATACATGGTGAGAAAGCAGCTGTAGTCTCCAGTCAGTTATGGTTGCACTTCATAGGGTCTGGACAAACTTTCTCCACCTTGTCTTTAAATCTCTACAACTGTCTTCCACGTGGTGGCTTCTGAAGGTGTAATGAGCACATACTTACAAAGATTGTCAGAAAAACCAAATAGGCTGAAAATTGTTGTACAGCTGAACAAATGTAGCCACCCCAGTTCTACAGTTTCTAAGGCAGCAAAATTACTGTTTTGCAAGTGCAAGTGGGGAAACTATGTGAATAATTGTTTTCTGAGGAATCCTTGGACTCTTTTGCCTTAACCATTGATTTCTGTCAGTGTATGTTTTTCTATGCTGGTCACAAAAGGCGCATTTCAGAAGGAAACTCAGTTACTGTGGTCAGACTAGTAGGTCCAGTTTTCGTTTCCAACTTGCTGTGTTGGGGAGAAAAAGGAAGAGAAAACAGCTCATGATATATTGTTTGGAAACTATAATTTACTGTAACAAGACAGTTCCCCTGAAATGTGAGAAGCCTGCATCAATAAGTCCATTTCTCTTTTTTGTCCTAGACTCTCCATTCATAAATCAAGTTCAGAAGAAGGCTCTGTAGGTCAGTATATTTAATTTTATTTGATACTCCTATGGAATTCTTAAACAACTTTTGAATTTTGTTGTGCTGGGATGTGAAGAGCTGGCAGAAGTCAGCAGCATTTGTGTGTGTGGAGGGCTGGTCTCAGCAGCTTTCAGGTTGATGCTTAGTGTCTCACTGATGACTAAAACTGCCTAGCCAGCACTGTCATGTGATAAATATGCATCTTTTGACTTGTTATATTGAATTGAAAATGTTTGCATATTAGATAACTGCTAGCCTGTCCTTTTGTACTCCAAATTACCACCACCAGTAAATAACAGTTCTTTGTTATTTTTGTTGATGTCACGCCAGAGTCTCTTTGTTTCTGAAATTTTTGTTGCTTATTGGAAAAGGAAAATAAAACTGGGAGGTTTTTCTTGTTTGTTTCCTTTAGGGACGTGTCCACGCAGTCTAAACTTAGGCAGTATTTTAGAGAGTCAGGAAGCTCAGCTCTAGGTCATCCAGGGCAAGATTTTAAATCCTAATAGCTCTTTGTCAGTAGTATTTCTGCCAGATTAGGCACAGTATGTTCATTTGTAAGTGGCATAAACTTTATAGCATGTGCCCTGGTTAATTCAACAGAACACAGATATATATGCCCTACCTTGAGCTAGATCCCATTTTTATTTTTAGAGCAAATGATTTACTTTGAGGTCATCAATCCTTATGGAGATCTGGTAGCTGTAGACATGGAGACCCAACCTTGTACATATAGAGAGCAAGTCAGGTGTGGCTGATGATCTCATGCCAAGTAGCAGAACATATGTGTGTGTGTGTTATGTTAATTATATGTTTATTATTATTATTATTGAATATGTTAATTATGTTACTTATTTCATTTCTTGATAGATATGCACAGATATACTAGAAAATCACTTACCTGAGTTGTGGCTTTGGCTGCATAATTGTGATTCAGTTAAAGAGAATAAACCAACAAAATACTTCAAAAACACTTCCAGATCTGATATTAACAACTCAACAGACATCAAATTTAATGTAAAATATTTTCTGTTCATAATTCAAAATATGCACGTTACTGCGTTATCTCAGTCCTCTGTAGCACTCACAATTATAAAAGAATGTGCATTGCCCTGAAATAGCTATATCAACATAGTTCTAGTATAGAATAAATCAAGAAAACCAGAAAATTTGAGAGGTTTTTATCTTTGTTTCTGATTTAAAAAAATAACATAATGCTTAAAAGCTTCTCTAGAATTCACTAACTAATGTTTCTCTCTAAAATTCTTTTTCCCTTTCCCCTCATCCTCCCACTCCCGCTCCACTTTTCTTTTAGGGAAAGCAGACTGGAAAAAGAAAAATAAGTTTTTTTGGCAGAATTTCCGAAAGAACCAGAAAGGACTGATGAGGCAGACTTCAAAAGGTAAACCTTTTTCAAGGGTGCACATCCTATCCATATAAAATGTAAGGAGCAGCATAGCACCAGCATCACAAAGGAATAAATTGCATTTGTAATGGTGTGGCAGCTGGGGTCTGTGGCTGTGGAAGTGTCACAGGTTTGGTTCATCATGACAGTGCTCAGAATGACAAGTCAAATTCTTGAGACTGCAGACAGGTTGGGATGCCTGTGATCCTGACTGTCAGTGATGGCACACATGCAAAGTGATGCAGCTAATATATAAGTAATAAATGTAACTAAACAAAATGGGCTTTTTTTTCCCCCTTGTCCTCACTTGGTAAGAGAAATACTGTTCTGTTTAACTTAGAAGGATATTTCTCTTTTGGCATTTTGTTACTTTGACCTGTTTGCTTCAGGCTTGAATCCAGCCTCTCATTTTAGAAGACACTACAAGAAGGGGCAGTAAAAAGTGTCTCTGGTGACCAGTGCAAATGTAGGACTGATTCCACTTAAACTGTCAGGTGTCTTTCTCTAGTTCTGCAAAAGATGCAGCTGTGGATTGCATTAAGTGTTTCTCTTCACACAGAACATTTCTGTTTCCCCATGTGTATCTGTTAGCTTCTTAGGTTGCAAACAGATGCTTCTCTGTGTCTGTCTGTGTTTAGGTAGATTGTGAAAGATGACAAAAGCCCATTTAGTAGGTGCAAAAGGGACACACTTTCGGGTAAGTGTGGGTCCTAGCTGGTTCTTGAGGCAAGTTCTAGTTGTCTGTGCTGACATGCCAGGCACATACCACAAGGAGAGGTGGCTGAGAGTGCAACACATCTGGCACCGTGTGCCAGCTTAGTGGGTGATAAGTTGGTCTGGATAGATCACAAGCAGTGGCCAGTCCACAGCAGAGAGCTGCAAGGGCCCAGCACGCCATTCCTGAGCAGGTAGGTTCTGGCAGCTGTTTCCAGTATTCCTCAGGGCTGGGGACTTTTCCTGCATTAGCACTTCCGCTTTTAGTTCTTGTCTCTCAGGGTCAATAACCGTGTGATGATGGTCAGTTTTTATTTCTCCTTTTCATGCTTGCTTGCTTGCAGTGTCAAAGTAGACTTAGTTTTTCAGTTGTAAATTGCTTCCTTTTATTGCTCAGTTACTTCGAAGTCATTCAGTTCTTTGAAATCATTCCATGAGCCTGCTCTGGGGAGGGTCTGTGTCTGGCCAGCCAGATCCACGTGGCAACCAGATTTCAGAGCACTGGGTAAAATCCACTTTCAATGTACCCTGCCCTGTGCATGAATTCTTACACATGCTTCAAATCTTTGTGCTTTTTTTGTACAGGAGAGGATGTCGGGTATGTGGCCAGTGAGATCACAATGAGTGATGAGGAGCGCATCCAGCTGATGATGATGGTGAAAGAGAAGATGATCACCATTGAGGAAGCACTTGCTAGGGTACGATATGTGCATACTTCAGTCTCCTTGACAAACATGTTTTAGAATGTAGGATGTATCAATCTGGAGTTTTACTTCATTCACAAAACATAGGAGAAGGTAGAGAAAGCCTGCCTGTTTGCCCCATTGCAATAGGAGCATAGATTGGATAGCAATTCCTTTGTTTATTGAGAAAAGTGAGATTTAGCTCCACCAGAAAGAGATATCCAGTACGTGGTAAACTAATAGAGTCCTAAAAACATTGCATTAACAATAGAAGGTACTAACCACAGAAAAGATTAAGTGTAGACTTTTTCATTGCAGCTGTCTAAAGTGAGGGAGAAGAATCTCCCTGACTTGTACAAGCTCTCATTTATTATGTTCCTAGGTTTGTTTAAGTACTAATAGAAATGCTTCAGGTTTTGCTGAGCTTGCCTTACTCGATTCAGAACACATATATTTCTTACTTTTTTCCTTTAAGCTAAAATTTTTTCTGCTTATTTCTTAGCCAAAAAGGTGATGTTTTACTTTAATAATGTTCAAGAAAACATATTCAGCCAGTTTTTTGCATATGACATTGTGTCAGATGTACAACACAGATTTTTTTTTTTATAAGTGGGGTGGCTGTCACAAGTGTTTCTTTACAAACTCTAAATGTTAATAACCCACAAGAAAAATAACTATAAATATTGCATTTGTGCAGCAATAAGGCTGAGGTTTTAATTGCTCAGGAGCCAAAAGAGGGTTAAAACTTCAACACAACCTTTGTGTAAAATATTGTGATTGAACACAGGATGTTCTGTATGGGCTTCTTTAGAGAAAACATCATTTCAATCGGTTGGCAGTCAGATAAATACATTTACTGACATAATACACTGTAAAATAGCTTATTGTAGAATATAAATTTATGTTATTTCCTGAAGAAAATACTGCTTTGCAAGAAATCACATAATGAAAAAATGCAAGATTTTTAAATTATTGTGTTGGAATATTGGGAATTCGTTTTCTTTTCTGCTGTTCAAGTTTTGTGGAGTGATGGGGTTGTACCTAATCTGATAGTTCATATATGGACTGGTAGAGTTTCCCTCTAGTGGTCTGACCTACTAGCAACAGCCTTTATTTATAAAAAAATCAGGTTTTGATCCTTACAACACTTTGATTCCTGTAGTATTGGTTTTGTCTGAAGCCCTTCTTTGAAAAATGAGAGAGATATTTTTTTTTTTTTACAAAAGGATGGTTCCTAGTCTTTACTGCAGATCATTATCTTTATGAAGGAAATTGGCAGGTCATTGTGATTTAGTCTGTCCACTGTAAACTCTGCCTCTGAGACAGGGACGTGTAATTTATGTTTTACCAACAACAGGTCATCAAATTTCAGTATTTACAGATCATTTCCTTCTAAGAAAAAAACCCCGCATTTTTAAAACTTCTGATTGTTGGACAATTTATTTTGATTAAGTGAGGCATGCAGTGGAAAAGTTCAGATTTTCCCCGTTCCACAATGATACAGGGAAAAAAAAAGAAATTACATTAACTCTTGCTATTTTAATGAAGATTAATCTCTTCTTGTCACTGGAGAATGTTCTTTCTGTCTTTTCAAATTTCAGCTGAAAGAGTATGAAGCCCAGCACAGGCAGTCGAGCACTGTAGATGCTACAGAATGGCCTGATGGTTCTTACTCAACACTTGATGGGTCTTCCAATTGTAATGTAAGTACCTGTCATTGTGATATAGCTCCCAATGTCATTTAATATTTAAATTCTTTCATTGAAGTACTGAAATATCCTGATTTACCTGGCTATTTCCTTAATAGCAGATGTTTCACTGACTTTGTGATGCTCTGTTCTGTCTGCAGAGAATCTTTAACTTGCATTTTTAATCTTCAAAATCTGTTGTCATAGACTTCAACAGTCTTACTGTATTATCTCTCTTTTTATTTATTTTTAACTCACCCCTTTGTCACTGAGCTTTTGAAACACAAGTTGTCCCAGGCAAAAATCCCCTTGTTTCAAAATACACAGAAAAGAGCTTTTAGGTCATTTAGAGGGAAGTTGTTGATGCACCAGTAGAGTTTCTCAGGCTTTTTTTAGCCCTTGTTGATACATTCTAGATGAGGATCTGCCTAAGTCCTAGCTGGCTACTGCCTTCAAACACCTCAGTCTCTGTATTTGCAAACTCATAGCCCAAAGTTTGTGGCTTTTGTCAGATCCATAAGCAGTAAGGCAGCTTTCCTCCCTTTTTTTTTTTTTTTGTGCTTCTGAGCCGTTTAACTTCTGTTGTTTTTGTGGGCACCAGACAGTCTTTGTGTTACGCCATACTGAATTAATTAATTTTTTCTTTCAGATATCTTCATTTTCACTGAGTAGTTTATTCCACTTCAATTCTCTAAGTGGAAGTTCACAGATAAATCTTGGAGAAGAACACATTTGACTGTCAAATTCAAGCTCTTTGTAGCCCATATAATTGAATCATAGGCTTTTCAGACCATTGGTTGATTTATTTATTTTATTGTCAATGGAATTTCCTGCTAACTGCAGCAGCCAGTTAGCTCCTCCTTTCCTAAAAGAATAAAGGAATGCAATGTCATTTTATGAGATGTTTAACATATTTGGTGGTAGAGAAAGATTTTGTTGTTTGTGTTCAAAAAATATGCCCATCTTTAGTTACATTGGAGCAGAGGGGAACGGATGTTGCCTTATACTCTGTTCTGATATATCAAAAATCTGCAAGGAATAGAGAAGGAAGGATCCTGACTCTCATGAACTGATTATTTAGCCAGCTGAAAGATGTCTTGATCTTTTCCTCATCAGTGTTTATAGCTTGAACTTTCCCTTCTTTAAAGGCTTTTGTCCAGGGTACCTATAGCCTAAGCCCCTCAAAACTCTCATTTTCCATGGTCAGATCTCAGAAGGATACTGAATTTCTCTCTTAAATCTTCTGATAGTGCTTTACGCTTGTGTTGAATTACTGAAAGCTGTGTGTATCTCTGAGGACTGAACATGATCCAGTATTTCTGCCCTAATGGAATGACTTGGCACCTTTTCTCTAAAATTGTTTTCCTAAGCCATCTTTGCACTTTGAACCAAGAGCTTGGTTGCCTCTCTCTGCTGTTCTGGTAGGATTTGAACCAGCTTTCTGCTAACTTCAGTGGGGAATCTCTTTTCAGTCACTGTAGATAATTCTCAAGATTTTTGTCCTCACTCCTGGTTTTTGTCCTGGTTGCCTTTAACAGAAGCTGTGAAACTGCTTCCCTTCCAGGGAAAAGAGAATCATCTGCAGAAATGAAACCTCATGTTAGAACAAAACTCAGCTTGACTTTTTTTTTGTGGACAAGAATGAAACTGAGGTTAACTGGGGTGAAAGACTTTGGGCTGTAATTGACAAAAGGGAAAAACAAACAATGAAAAGTATCAGATATGTCTAGAGATAGGATATGTGTTCACTCAGACTTTTTTGCCAAAGGGCCTCTCTACTAATCTGAGATGACCAGCTTTTGAGACGTGCAAAGATGATTCTGTTTTCAAGCCCTTTCTTTCCCGAAGGGTTTGAGGTTCAGTGCCATTTGTGAGATTTATACTCTGCTTATTTGGAACCTCAACTTACAATTACCCCACTCATATAGGCCATGATGCAAAGATAGTTTTCCTTATACTAAAAACACACTTTCAGGTAGCCCACTGCCTTATACTTATACTCAGAAAGTCATTAGAAATCAAGTCCCTGAAATAAACATTTCTGGTTTGAATTTGAAGTCCTTGGGCAATAGTTTTTCTGGTTCTGTTTGCTTTTAAATTTTATTTATTTATTTTTCAGTCTCACAGCCAAGTTGTTACTAGGCAGTTTTTAATGAAACAATGTGATCATTTTGTAAACAAAATGAAAACAAGTTAGAATCTAGGCAATGAGAGAATCTAAGAATGAAGGCAGAATGTCTGAAGTGTTCTAAGGTTTTAAGTAATCCTTTCCTTTTAAGTTAGCTCTGCCCACAGCATACAAATAATATCTAAAGTGCATATATCATTAATTATTGTTTCCCTTTTTAGGAAAAGACCACTTTTTAAAAAAAGCTTTTACAGCTGTCATGTTTTTGTGACTAACATAACTGGTGTTGATTTAGAGATTGTCATTTTAAAGATTGAGGATTCTGTTTTCCAGGTTCTCTTTAAAATTACTGCACCAGGAAATGGAAATTTGCTTTTCATATCGTTGATAAAACTAAACCCTAAAGATGAATCACAAAGGGGTGAGGAGTAGAAAGGTCAGCATCCCAAGGGAGGCAGCCCCGTGTCATTGCTGTGCTGTTAATTGTATGTCCTGTTTGTTTGTTGTTAGAAACAAACAAACAAACAAAAGCTTTGCCAAGTTGGTAGGTGACTGGTTCTTTGCTACTTTAAAGCAGTTTTTAGCTTTCAATCTCACTACTGTGGTCCCCTTGTTTCAGCAATATATGTGTGTTCTTTATTTGCTAATGAGGGGATGCAGTTGAAACTGTTTTTATTCAGCTGTATCAAAGCTCTAAAACCTAAAGCTATAAAGCCTCATCATTTTCTTACAAATTTATTTCTGAATATTTATGTTTCATCTCTGTTGCAATGAAGGCAGTTCACAGTAACACTAGACAAGCTTTCATTGCCTTGTGCCAAGTACTGGGATGTAAAGCAGGTGCAGATTACAAATGGATCCCTTTCTGGATTGTAGATAAGGCCCTATTTGTCCTCAGGAGTCAGAAAGTCCAGGGAAAGAGAGGACTTCAAAATTGTATCACATTCCTTCTTTACACTGAGGTGCCTTTTATGCTTCTTAGAGATAGAAGAGCATTTGATAACTTTTAGGGGCTGACATGCTCAGTTCATCTAAAATAGGGCTGCTTCATCCCCAGAGCCCTTGCTGTATGGCTCCAGCCCAGCTTGGAGACCAGCAGGAGGAGAAGTCACTATGTGCAGTGTGTCAGTCGGTTTCTTTGCCGTGCCCTCTGCTAAAGACCATGAATTGTACCAGTTGCCATGTTTCATGCCAGAGTGGGAGAATGGAGAGAAGCACGAGAGAGCTTGTGACAGAGTGTGTATCGTACGTGTGCTGACACTGACACAAACCACTAATTAACTTCACTGACAGTTTCTGTAGATGCAGGTTAAATGAAGTTGTAATTATCTCTGGACTAAACTGGTTTGTTGGTCTCATCTTCTGTATTTTGGTTTCGATCAGCAGGTAATGCTCAGCCATCCAGCAAACTTCCAGGTAGTGTAGCTGGCCTTCATTTGAAAGGTGCCACAGTGAGCTGTGCCGTGCTTGTCTGACATCACCCCCCCGCCAGATGTGCCTTAGCAGCCCCAGGAGAAAGGATAATATTTATGACTGGGGAAAACATAAGCAGCATCTCCCTCCAACAATATGGCCCACACATGGGCAGTGGGGGGCCTGCAGTGCTGTTTTACAGCCCTGCCCTCCCAACACTTGTTTTCCCAGGATCATTACATTACCAGTAGGAAACTGGCACCCATTTGTTTTCTCTGGGGAGAGTGGCCGCAGTGGTGCAGGCCTGTGAGTGTGCTGTGCACATCTGCATCTACTGTGAGGCTGGGAACAGTTCCCACCTGTGTTGTCTCTCTTTTCTGTCTTCTGTAGATCTTTTTTGTGTGTGTGTGTCTGGTACAGGCATCAAAGGCAAAGTAACAGATGAGAATGGACTTTGACTTGTATTCATTTTAGTCTCAGAGGTGCTGAAGCTGTTGAATGAGGATTGTGTTACCCATGGTACAAACCTGACTCTGACAAAAGATTGTCTGCTATAATTATCTCTGACTCATGGCAGTCATTATTGTGTTGTTTGGTAAGTGTGAAGAATAGGAAGAAAAGAAATAATGAAAGTATAACTTCTGTAGCACCAATTACCTCAAGAGTAAATCTAAGCATAATTACAACAAAACCACTATTCAGGGTTCTGCTGTATTTTAGTATGTGGATGCTTTCTAAATACAGCTATTTTTTATTTGATTTTTATTCATAGAAGTGATGGATTCTTAAAAATTTTAACCATTGGTTAACATTATTGTTCATAATACAGGACTGTTAGTGTAAACAGGTAAAAAGTCCTTATTTTGGTATAGTCAGTTTAATTTGTTAGAGATAAGCTCAGAGTCAGTGTATCTTGGGAATCAGCATTGAGTACCTATGGGGACTAGGGTATGATGAGGTTTGTTTTCCTTTAAACAGTAGTGTTTAATTTGAAGCAATGTGAGTATTTTGAAGTTAGCCCTGGTTTGCTGTTATCCCAGGACTCACCATTTTTGGTAAGGATTCTTTTCCATGAAAGGCTAAAGGGTAGAAGAGGATGTTTCTGTGTTTTAGTTCTTCTAGAAGAAGTTGTTGCTGTCTCCAGGCCCTGCATGCTATTTCAAGCAACAGAGGGAAGCTGCTGCTGAGCATGGCTGTGAATGAATGCAGCACTAGATTCTTTGCTCCAAAGAATCTAGTGACCCAATTTCTGTTAAGATTTCCTGAGAGGCACCGATGTGCCTGGTTGTATTGGATGGTGTATTTATTATTACTACCCAAATTCCTGTGATACTGTCAGTGCTTAGTAACAGTTATGATGAAAAAGAACCCATAATAAGACGTGCTTCAAAATGGTTGTGCTGAATTCCCACGCTATGTGCCTGTCACAGGGACCTGTCCTGGGAAGCATTGGCTGCCCTCCTTTTCCACTGGGCACAGGGACAGTGTCCAGCACCTCTTGGTGAAAGCTGGTAGCACAAGAATTACAGTATATTTTGTTACGATCTTTCCCCTCTCTCTATCTGTGCATAAGAGCAGGAATTCCCATGGATACAGTAACACAAAACCTTCATGAGAGAAGCACAAGTCCTCACTACAGTTCCCTTGACACAACCCAAAGTAGGGTCAGTGCTGGGGAGTGATGATAGCAAAGACAGAGGCCAGTGATCTGTTTGTATTTGATTTTAAAGAATACTCTAAGGAGTTTTTTACCTCTTTTTCTGAAATTTTCCAGAACTCTTCAAAAGTTGCAAGAGAAACTGCTGCAAATTATTCAGAATAAGACATTGACATCACAGGACTATACCGAGCAGCTGATGCAGCCCAAGTAAACCTCCTGCTCTCTGCAGGAGTTTCTCCTGTAGTTACTCTGTTGTAAAGTCTCTGAGAAAAATCTTCCTTCTGTCATGACTCAGAGCTTACAGTAACACCCAAGTAGTGGCTGCAGTTAGGCGTGTTCATAACCACTTCTGTTTGCCTGCATTCAGACAAGTCCTACTGACTTACTTTATTGCAAAATGTTTGGCCATGTGTTTGAGGAGTTTGGGAGATGGGAAGGCAGATTAATTTAATATTTATTCAGACATACAAGTTCACTTGTTTACACTGTTTTTCCCTTTTGGCAGTTGCCTAATTTTTCTGCCTTACTACAAAAAGGTGAGGGGGTGATACCAGCTTTTTCCTCTTCTCAATGCATCAGCCAGCAGGAGATGCTGTAATCCATAATGTGGTTTCCCTGCCCTCGTCTTTTCTGAGACCAAGCCTATTATATTAGAACAAAGCTTTGCTCAGATCAAGAATTAGGAATCTCAAAAGCCATGTGTTTCACTGCCCTATTTGGCAGACACAGGCTGAATAATCTTTACTTGTGGTACAACAGAAAATTTTAATTGCCCTCTCATTGGTTACCATGTGTGTCCCTTCCCTGATGCTGGTGTTTCCCTCCTCATGCTTTGGATGGCAACAGTAACAGCCTGATTGTTTGAAAGTACTATAAGAATGTAATTGAAGTTACTACAGCCTTCACTAAAGGGCTCTCATTCCTTTCCTTTGTTTCTCTGATATGAATATGTTTCTCTGAAATGAGCAAGTACAGAGTAATGTAATACAGAGCTTCATTCTGCTACGTATACCTATGACAAGTGGTACATGAATTGTAATGTCATGAAAATTAATTATGCTAATCAGTGAGGGAAGCACTTTGCCATGAGGAACTGTGTCTGGCTTGCAGATACAAATGTCTGCAATGTGCTTCTCAAAATTAAACTAAAACCTGGAAACAGTTAACAGCTAGGAATTTGCCTAAGCAGCTATTCTTGTATCAAGACAGACCTCCTGGGAGAATTAAACTTTTATGCTCTTGTTACTTATGACAAATATTTCCCACTAATTTCAGCAAGCAGTGTCGTCACCAGCTAATGTGTAATATATCTCTCACCAAAGTAGCCGTGGGATACTCCTTTGATTTTCTTACAAGTAATCACAGACCAAACCCAGACACGGTTACCTATGGGGGCTGACTCTGCACATTTTAGACTTGCACAGCCCTTGTAATTCATGCGCTTGGTGAAGAAAATATTCATGACCTCTGTTAATTTTCTTTAAAATTTTGGAGGCCGTTATTTGTAACTTCAGGATATGATGCAGATTATCACGTTTTAGTTTCATGCAGTTTTCTGTAAACAGCCTCTGCAAGGATTAGAGGTTTGTGAAGCTTTCTTAATGAAACCCAAAACTTTGCAAACTCAAGTTGCAAAGCCCTAGACTTAGATCAGTTTCACTCATGGCCATGAACTTTTAAGGGAATCTGGGATATATTTCAAGGAAGTTGCTGTCATGTTTCACTTGATGTGGGCTTGTATGTTATTGAAACTGGAGAACACTAGCTGGTTTTATCTGAGGCTTAGAATTTTCCATAGGGCTTTACATCAGAGTTTTGGGGCTGAAATAATTCAAGGGTAAGAACCCAGTTACAGCACACTAGTAAATCTAGTTTACATGACCACTAGGGAGTAGAAAAGCTGTGTACAGTCACTAGTACAAAGCTGGAGAAATTAAAAAAGGCTATTTGACTGGGAGGGGCTCATTCAAATCAGCCAGTCATCAAAGGAAATAGATGTTTAGTCCCGCTATGATTTCATGATGTGATTGATTTGCAGTGAATCCAGATTAACAGGCCACTGATAGTGTGGTCCTGATAAAGAGGAATCTTCCCTGCCCTAGAGAGGTTGCTGTTGTGGCACGCCTTTGCTACTGCTTTCCACCCCTGGATAGCAGTGTTCCCAATAAGCAGCAGTTTTGGTCCTTGTTTTCTTGTGCTGTGAGAAGAAATGTCCGAATTCTGGATTTTTTGCAAGGTTTGGGATAAGGTGTGGTTGCCTGTAAAAGGAATGCCAATTTGCTTGAGCATCTCAGAGTCTGTTAATTAGGAAGGGAGATCAGAGCCCAGCCTAGGCAGAGAAGTTGAAAGTCATACTAAAATACTTCATAAAGCCAACACTTCTGAACCAGCATTTCCCTTTCCAGTTCTCATTTATGTTCTTTTCTAGCACTGAAACTGAGGAGAAAGATCAAAGAAAGTATCCAAGTTCACCAAGTTAAAAAACGTGTAAGCAAGGTTTATTTTTCTTTCAAATTAGCCCTTTATAAGGGGAAATTCTCCAGGGATTTTTGTCAAAAGAATTAAAAAAGAGAAAATAAAAAAAAGCTTGGTAAAGGGCTTAAGTTATATTTCCTATGGAGACAGCCTCCACTCTAGTGGTGGTGTTTGAGGGTCACTCTTCGTCCTGGCTTTGCAGAGATTCTCTGTATTTTTTCTTTCACTGAAATTCCATAGACAGTAATTAAGGAACTGGAGGCCAGCAAGAGGTCAGCAAGCCTTCATCAGTGAAAACAGGGATTGTTTGCCATGTACAACACTCCCTTTTTTCCTTGTGGTGAATAGAAGGTTTGCTTAGAGCTGATGACTTATGCCTTTCTTGCAAGTTATGCAGCTAGCGAGTAACTAGGGGAATCAATCAGAGAGCAGAAAACAGCTAATTGAGTCCAGCATCACGCTTTTTTCTTCTTTACATATTCAGCACTGGAATCAGAGCCAGTTTGGTGTCTGATAATGTAACTCGAGAGAAGAGGCATTTTGTGTGCAGGATTCACAGCAAATTCCATACTTAAGAAGAAGTGTCTGCTCCTAAACTTTAGGGTTACAAAGCTGACAGCGGTTGAGGACTCGGGGGAAAATACTCGAAACTGAGCTTTAGGCCTATAAATGCCGAAGCTGGTAAGTCACTGAGCATGTAGCATGATGTGGAGAGGATGTGCCTCCTGTTTCAGAGAGGGAGAAAGAGAAAAGGCTTTTGTGGTTATTCTTAGGCACAGCACAGCATGCATAGCTTTTCTCAGTTTTCCTTTTCCTTTCCTTGGGCTTTTAAGTTCTTTTCTGTCCTATTTTCCTGTCTCTGACTTTTTCCAGGCATCTTTAATAAAAAACTTTTTAAAGTTAGAATGGTTGGGATTTTTGGCATATGGAAAGCCTGTTAGAAAGAAGAAAGGACACGTGTAGCCACATCTCCTGAAGGGAATAGCAAAATCTCTTTGCATTTACTATAGAGCATGTAGTTCTGAGGTGACCTAGCCAGGGCTGGGGGATGTAATGTGATGTGTCTGTGAATCTAAACGTGATTTTTTTCCCCACTTTGCTGAACAGAAATTGTCTGATAATGAAAAGAATTGCAGTTTAAGTTTAATCAGGTATTAAAAGATTTCCTTTTTTCTTAGACGGAAGGTTTCCTAGAGATTTCAGTTTGGAGCTGAACTGTTACTGGGCATAAAGTGAACTGTAAAATTATAACATCTCTCTAAATGGCTTCACACGGCTCATGTAAAAGTCAAATATGCTTGGGGTTTTCTCTGGAGCTGAAGCAAATTAATCAGTTATGATAGCTTTAACTGAATGTTGTCCTAGTGTTTCTTGCAAATTTTTATTGGGACATGGCTACCAAGCTTTGCCTGTTTTTTAAGGGCTGCTGCTATAACCCTGAAGTGTTTCCAAACATAGTCCTGTCGAAAGCCAGCTACTTACTTCTGGTTTACATTTTGCCAATTAATTCCAAGAACGCTAATAAAAATGTTAGTTCTCTGTCTCTCACTCTCCCTCTCTCTCTGTGAAGCACTAATTCAAAGAGGGAGGTTAAGATTGTTATTTCTGTGGCGTGTGAAGTGGGCTGGATGTTAGAGAGCAGCAGAGCAAGGCGTGTGCCTGCCTCCCGAGCAAGCAGCAGCAAAGAGTCTGCGTGAGAAAAGCAGGAGAAAAAGTGAAAAGAGTGCCAGGAGCAGAACTGTCGAGAGCTCCTAGATTGCCAGAGAACATCTGCTAATTTCCTATTTGTTCCTGAAAGTAAAGCTCTTTACTTTGATCTTACATATGAGGTGATGCAAAGCGTGGCCTTTGGAGGTGCACAAGTAGGGAGTTTTCCAAGGTGAAGGGAGGTGAGAGCTGGCACAGGAGATTTATTTCTTCTGGATTTGAGACCATCTTCATTGTTTGTGGCCACATTTGTTTGCAGTGAAAAGCTGGGCAGTGGCTACGGCCTCTCTGTAGCTTTCCAGCCGTGTGGTACGTGGTGGCTGCAGTCCTGTGCATGCAGTTCTTGGGATTTCCAGATGCTGTTAATAAATTCCCTGTTTCCCTGCAGCCCTCGGCGCGTTTGTGCAGCCAAGCTCTCCGAGCTGGCGGGTTTCCGCACCGTGAGAGCATCGCAGATGCGGGATGCACTTGCTCCAAGGCGCGGGGAGGCGGCTCCGCCCAGGCAGCCCCGCCAAGGGGCCCCGCGGGCCGCGCCGGCAGCCCGGCCGAGCCCCGCGCTCGCTTTCAACCAGCGCGAGTTTTGTGCATCGGCTTTGGCCAATTTGCTATGGTTTAGGGCTGTGGAGCCAGCTGTCTGCAATCTGATGTAATGTTGCCCTGGAAACCAGAAATGAAACACTTAAGCATTCACCACAGAGTTACTACATACAGCATTAGCCAAAGTAATTAAAAGTTGAGCCATATGGGCTTTCGGATGGAAAAATTTGGAGCGGAGGAGATGGAAGTTAAGTTGTTCCTATTTGCAGTACTGCAAATCTGTTTGTTGTCCCCTTGAGGGCACAGGGAGAGGCCTGCCTTGGCTGTGCACAGGGGTGCAGGGAGCTGGAGGGGCTCTGGCTGTTTCATCAGCACATTAAGGACACTGAGGCTCGGCCTGGTGGAAGAGCCGTGTGCCAGGGGCCAGGAGGCGTTGGTGGACAGGGTGCAGCATGGACTCCTGCAGTGCCGGAGAGCCTCTGGCTGAGCATCTTGCAATGCTCTCTATAACACACCGTGTCTACCCTTCTGCACTGGTGCAGCACTCTGGAGTGCCTGTGAAGGGGAACAGAGCAGGAGGGGGCTGTCAGCTGCCTACATCCAAGCCCTGTGCCAAGGCCTCTCTGCTGGAGCTGTCCAGGAAGCCGTTTGCCCAGCCTGCCATGCTATGGGGACATTGGGGTAATTTTCCCATCTGAAGTCAGGAACAGCTACCAAAAAAAGCAATTCTGTCACCATATAAAGAGGGGAGGGTAGAGTGGGTTGGGGAAGTCAAAGCATGAAAGTTCAATGATTTCCAAATATGTCGGTTATGGCCTGAATGCTTTACATTTCTGTTTTCTGTTTAATATTAGCTATAAAAGAAAGCACTGCTTGAGCTGGAACATTAAGCTCTATTTCCCATGTGTCAAAGTGGAAACCTTTGATAATTCCAAGGCCTTTCTTAAAAACTTGATTCAAAACCAGGAAGCAAGTGAAGAGTAACCCTTTTTGAAAACGCATTCATTTTCAAGGAATTTGCATTATTTGATATGAGATTTCCTGAGCAGCACCACTGGTGTAGTCACAATTTTTAGACCTTTTTGCATAAACTTACTGTCCATCCTTTTTCACTGTAGAAGATTTCTCTGTCACATGCTACCTAGTATGATAGGAAGTAGGCTTCTGGAGTGAGACTGTCTTTCATCTACCTGTAAAGCACAATCTGTTCTCACCTACCTGCAAAGCACTGGTGATAGAAAGGATCTGTCGCTGCTTGTGGAGAACCCCAGCTCAAAAGGGTACTAGGAGTCCTCTAGCATTGAGGAGAAGCAGCTGGCACTTAATTGTGATTGGGCTTTATTTATTTTGAAGTATGGTGAGCACCTTCTGTATCACCACTGATTTCAGTACCTTGTGCTGAGGCTGTTTTGGCACTTGCTTTTGGCGTGGTGAATGCAAATGTCAGACATTGTAAAAGCTGTTTCTTCATTGTTGTTCAGTCTTCATAACCCTGAGGAGGCCCAGTTCCTTATCAGATATCAGTGGGACAAAGCAAAGTAGGACTAGCTGTTTATTCTTCAATGAAATCCTGGGTGGGAGGACCAGGTGTGAGCTGTTCTCCAAGTCTTACAGAGCTCTCAGTTTCAGAAACAGTAGTCTTGCAAACTGAGGGTGTGCAAAAAGTAGTGATGGAAAACAATTCCCTAGAGTAATTGCATTTAAAATAAACATATCTTGAGTGCAGAATATGCATGATGGTTGCTTGCCAGGATGCACTTAATGGCCCAAGAAGTCTTGACTGAACTTCTTGATTACAGTCAATAATCCATTCATCATCTTATCTAAATGTGTCTGTCTTGTTTGACATATCACTAAGTTGGCCTAGGCATAATCTCTGAATTAATGCTCATGTTGTTGCTTAATTTACTTGATGTAAACAACCCTGGTACTCTTTATAGTCCTATTTTTCCCAAAGGAAGTTTATTAATTACCTAGCCAGTCTGTAACCACAATAAACACATTTGTGCAATTCTTGGATGATAGAATGACAATTCCTACTGCCGTATGTGGTCAGCTTGGTATTCCTCCTTATTCTGGAGTGATGCAAAGTTTGTGGAAAACTGGTAATGGACAGTGCCCTTGCAGAAATTTGTTGTTTGCTCTGGTGTGGTTCTGGGGCCCTTGTGAGGTGTATGCCTGGGAGGTAGGTTTTCAGAGCTGCCCTGGCTCTGTGTGTGCCTTTGGAAGCATTCCAATGCAGCTGCTGATTGGTGTCCTGCCCCATGGCATCTGCCTGTAGTATCTCATCCTGGTATTTAAGTGCACCACAAAAGTAGAAAGCATTTTTTATGTTCGGCCTCTCTTACTCATCCTCCAGATAAGCAGACAGCATTTTTGGTGGGAAGAGAAGGGGATGGCTTTTTTTTGTTTGTTTGTTTTTACTTGGCTTGCATCTCTTGGGGAATCTTTATTTTTAAAAGTTTAATTAAGGAGAGGGAGAAAAAAGGATGAACACACTGTGGAAACCCAGATAGCTGCACTGACAGGAAGTTGCATGAGGGTTTTTAGAGCTGACCATTAGGAATGCTGTGAATTGGCTGGGACTGTGAGTGCAGACGAAGTAAGGTATACGATCCATACCGCACTCCAGCTGGAGCCTGTGCTGTGTGCAGGAATGTGCAGCAGCACAGGATGCCAGGGCTGTCCTGGCCAAGCCAGAGAGCCCTGCTGGCCTCCTCTCCTCTCCTCTTCCCTGCCCTTCCCCCCACCGCCTTCCACATTCTGAACTGATTAAAACAGAGGAAGTAGCACGTTGAACATTGGATCTGGCTCGAAAATCGAAGTTGTCTTCTCGTTCACAAGGAATGGATTGTTTCAGCTTGTTGTGTCACTGCTGCTGCAGAGAAGGGAATTTTTTTTTGTCTCTGTAATGTTTGATACTTGAGGGAAAACAGCTGGAACTGAGCATGCTGGATCAGATGCAAAACGAAACGGGATGCTGGGGAATATGGACTGCACTGTATATCTGAAAAGGTCAGAGTTTTCCCTTGGTCAGTGCTGGAGGAATGCTGTGTCCATCTTAACTCCAGCCTCAAGAGCCTTCAGGAGGAGTGTAAGGAGCAGGGAGGAGGAAGGGAATATTTTGTAGCTGTGGCAGTCCGTGAGTGAGGCAGATGAGGTCTCCTCCTTCCTTTCCTTCCCATCCCTTTCTTGTGCTGCTGTTTTTGATTTTCTGGGAAGACTGGGAGGAAAAAAAGAGAAGTCGTCAGTGACAGAGCTTCAGTTTGGAAAAGCTGTTTATAACCAGGTTTAAACAGCAAGTTCTGAGATGCCAGACACACCAGGGACTGGCTAAACCACGGGAGTATAACTGGTATGGTAAGAAGAACCCTGGAAAAGAGCCCTGCCTGAAACATACTGGAAGAGGACGTGGAAGTAGTTATTACACAATGCATGTGAAGAAAGACAAGGGCAGGAATGCATTTCAGTGCCTAGGATCTTACGTTGCACAGATTTAGAAATCAAAATGGTATGTCATGCTTTCAGAAAAAGAAAAAAAAGAAAACAAGAAAACGCTCAGTAATTTAAATGTTTCTCTCTGACCCGAGCTGAAAATATAACACCAGTTACAGAGCTGCATTGACATAACGCAGCAGATGAGCTGGGTTAACTTGACTTGAAGGAGCAAGCCGTGGAACTACTGCGTTATTAATATTCCCTTTGTTTCTTTGCCAGTCAAGAGAACAATCCGATGATGAAACAGAGGAGTCGGTGAAGTTTAAGAGGTTGCACAAGCTGGTGAATTCTACTCGCAGAGTCAGGAAGAAACTCATAAGAGTTGAAGAAATGAAAAAACCCAGCACAGAAGGTAAAAAGCAACATGGTTAAAACTGTTTGTGTGAATACATGTTTCTGTTGAGAGGGGACAGAATGTGGAGGGTTGGGAGGGTGGGGTGGAGTATTCATGAGGGATGGTAGGAACAACTGCCTTGTCTGTTGTGCATGCCTTAGGTTACTGAATTTTTAGGCTTTTGAAGGAGGAAAGTGACAGCCTAGAATGTGGTTACTGCTGATCTGGTGTTCTCAGAGCAGTGCTGGAGAGCCCCTCATTAAGAGATTAGAAGTTGGCTTATGTTTTATGCCCCATGCTGGGGAGGGAACGAGCCTGGGAGCAATCCCAGCCAGCTGCCCCACAAGCTCAGCAAGGAGATAAGTGGAGCCATTAGCACACTGCTCCCTCCTCCCAGGCCCTGGGTGGCACGCAGGTGAAGCTCCTGCTCATTTTGGGAGGGTAGCAGCTGGCTGGTGGTGCAGTTGAACCACATGGCATCACCCTGTGGCAAAAATACAGAACCTCTATCAGATATTCTTGTGGGATAGAAGCTGCCTCATGACTTCTACTGCTGGGGGATCCTGTCTGCAATTTGGCTTCTGAACGAGCTCTGCTCCCTACAGAGAGAAGGGAGGAGGAGGAGGGTGGGGAAAGGGAAGTGGAGTTCAGGCCCTGGGAACAGCATGCTGCAGCGTTAACTCCGGATGACCTGTATGCGTGTGTGAGCACTCAGATTAATGGAGCCTGATCCTCAGGAGCCTCTCTGCGCTGCTGTGCTTGAGTCCTCACTGGAATTGTGGGCACCTCTCTATGTTGGTGGCCTTCCCAGCATCGTGTGCCAATTCCCCTCAGCTCTGCAGTGAGCTGAGCAGTATTATGATTCTTTCCTAGTGCACTTCAGGAGAACACGTGCATCTTGCGTGGCAGGAAGCTGCTGGCAGATCTGTGTTCTAGCCTGCCTCTCCTGCATTATGGGTGGTGTTACTGGCTGGTGTGAAAGGCACAGGCAGTCTAGAGCCCTGGAATGGACAGCTGTCTCTGTCTGGAAAGGTTTTATCACCTCATACGGTGAGCATAAAGCTGGGATACCTTGGAAACAAAAATGTGGATTTTGAGATGGGACAAACAAAATAGGAATATTTTTCCACTGCTCTGGGGAAAGATGGCCCTCAGAGAAGCCTGTCCTACCTCCTCCTCCTCTCTCCATGAGCCTGGGAAAAGCTGCAGGGAGAAATCAGGAGGAGGCTTCAGGGATGGGAGCAGATGCAGGAGCAGACAGCGCAGGGGCTGCTGGACATGCAGATGCCTTCCTGCATTTGGACCAGACTTTCTCTTCAGCATATTATAAGTATCTGTCTTGCTCTCTGTATCCTCTCTTACAGTGTTTTACCTCCTTATTTCCTTTTTCCCTCAGTCTTCCACTTCACTCCTTCCAGGGTTTTTATTTCCATTGAGTTTTTCCACCCCTGCCCCCTGCAGAAAAAGCACTGAACTAGCAATTCTATCAAAAAAAAAAAAAAGTTGTTTATTCTCCTCCCTTCTTTTTCCATATGCTGTCTGTCTTCTCTAGCTCTAGGCTTCTCTGACTACTTTTTCTATCAATCTGAAGTTTCTTTGTAGATTCACTCTTGGAAAACTTGATAGCAGAACCAGTTACTGCTAAATAACAATGTGGATTAATTCTGCATAACTTCTGTATAACTCGAAGCCCCCTAAGTAGCCAAGTCTACCTTAGCAGTAGATAGCTATGACTTTTCTTTCAGGAAATTCGATACCCAAATTTTCATATGGCAAATTAAAAGTGCTTCACTTTCGTTTTGGACAAAAATGCTGTCCATCCCAATCTCTCATAATGCAGGTCTGTATTCCCAATTGGATATGTCAGAGGGCCGTGCAAGATCACAAAAAATAGGGTGATCAGATTTGGGGTTTCTGTCTGTTTTTCCAAGTTACCTGCAGTTGACTGGATTGATTTTTGAGCTGTTTGCTATGGTTCTTTGAATTTGCGTTATGAATGTGAAGTAATGTGAAATCAAAAGTGACTAGGTTTTGGGGAGTTGGCTATAATATTTGATTGAGTAACATCAGTAAAATTTAAATAAATTCCTTAATGTTTAACAGCTTTTAGTATAGTGTAAGAGTAGACTTATTTTGAAAACTGACATGCAGTTTCCTGGAAGAAAGATTCTGCATAATCCTACTCCAGAATTTCTTCACAAAGAGCAACTTTGCTGGATTTCCCTTATGTGTTCCTGTAGATTTTAAAGAAAAGCACACTAGTCTCAGATTCTTCTCCCACATTTCTATTACTGACACTGTTATCACAATGAATATACATTTGGCCAAACTGGTACTTAGTAGAATTTGCCAATATCTGAATCCATATGTATTTTGTCTTAATCTGCTCCTAAGTGAGCCAAATAACTGAAACTTCCTAATTCCTGGGCACCATTCTTATATAGCACTTAAAAATGCATCACATCTACATCTGTGTCATGGCTTTGTGTCATGGACTCACTCCAAATAACATCTGTTACAGTGTTCACTCACAATGCATATTTTACAAGCTGTTTAAAAACATATTTACTTAGTGAACTAAAATTGTTTATCTCAGTCCCAGGAGAATGTCTATTTTCTGTTCAAATTAAGATGTAGAGGGGAAGACGAGCAAGCTGGACAATCCAGGGAAAGTGGTATCAAAACAAGACTCCAGTCTACAGACCTACCCCGAAAAAATTATCAAGAGTGAAAGTTGCATGTTAGATGTGATCCACTATTCCTTCAATGAGCTTTATCATAGTAAAATAGCATCTTAGGTTTCAACAAATGTGTGTCAAATATATTTTGCCAACAGAGTGAACTGAAGGTGAGGCAGGACTCCTACACAGGGCTGCTGATCTGTCATCATGAAAGGTGTCCCTTGTTATTGAGTGAGCCGGTTTAGTAAACCGTAGGTATTTTGGTAACAGTTCAAATTTGGCTCTGCTGTAAGCCTGTGGAAGCAATCAAAGATTGAAGGCAAAGTTAGGTCCTTAAGAAATTTAGTTTGCCAATAAGTAAATGCACTCATATTTGTGTGTGTGTGATACATAGCTATTAATGATGTGAAATTTGTCAGGGAGACTGAGGAGGATATGTACTTTTTTTTTTGACTCTTACCTTGTTATTGCATCTAAAATCTGTGCTTATACTTTGCTCAAAAGAAAACACCAGAGAAATGTTTCTTATATGATAAATTTTTAAAGGAATTGCAGTTTCAAGTTCTTTATTCACTTCTCTCCAACCCAAAAAAGAAACCTGGCCCATGTCCAGTACTTATGTTGCAAAATATTCCTGTGAAATATTTTCTGGAAAAATTTGGTGAAAACTAAGTGTTTCTTTCATTACCAGGACACTGTTGAAATTGGCACATCTGCAGTTTGACCTACTTCTTCATTTTTGCATCTGCTAAATAAATTCTGTGTGATTAAAACTGGTGCCTCTTCCCCCATCAAAACCCCAGAACTTTAAATTTCATCCTGGGGTTCAGATCCATAACTTTGTGTGAAAAATCCTCCTTTCTGCAGTCACAGGAGCACTAGGTATTGAGAAAATGGACCTGAGAGGTACTCTTGTTTGGGTTTGAATACCTCCGTGTACTTGTGACCTATTGTAAGCTCACTAGAGCTGAGTATCATAAGAAAAACAAGAGAAACGGATCCCAGCTCCAGCTTTTAAGGGCTTTTTAGTGGGAACATCTGTGGTCTTAGCTGTAGATGAAAGAGAGAAACTTAAAATAATGGTACGTTTACTTACAGGATGTTGTCTTCTGTCTGTTGTTAACTAATCCCAGCATTCTCACTTCACAAATGGAAGGAGCTGCTTCAGGTTTATCCACTCAAAAATAACTTCGGAGCAATTTATATCAAAAATATTTTTCTTCCAATTTCAGTGGGTGGTATCTTGAATAAATACAGTAAGGCTCTACAGGGAAACATCTTAGAGAATTATGAAAAATGACAAGCACTGTGCTGCTTTTGTCCCCTGTAGGCGTGGAAGAGCACTCACTTGACAACTCTCCTATACTGGATGACAGATCAGCACTTTACTCTGGAGTTCACAAGAAGCAGTTCTACTTTGACAGCTCCTGTGAAAAGCAGCCAGAGGATGACTCGGACTCACTTACTACTTCTCCCTCATCCAGCAGTCTTGATACTTGGGGAGCTAACCGGAAGCTGGTAAAGACCTTCAGCAAAACTGATAGCCGTGGCCTTATCAAGCCTCCCAAGAAACTTGGGACATTTTTCTCTTACCCAGAAGAGGAGAAGTCCCAGAAAGTTTGCCGCTCCTTGACAGATGGGGAAATGAAGAAGAGCCTCGGCTCGCTGAGCCACGGGGTAAGTACAGAAAGCATTTGCTTTTATGACAGCAACAGGCACAAGCACCATCTTCTGGTGTCCCTGGAGGAGATTCAGAGTGTAAGGAAGCAGATCCGATTGAAGAAAATGGATACTAACTATTCCTGTTCCAGAGCTTTTCTTTGCCAGCGCCCTGCTAGGAAAGGAGCATCCCCCACAACTTGCGACCTGCAATTACTGCGGCACAAAACGAAAGGGGGTGGAGGTTGTGGCTTCCCAAACAGAAGGCTCCGAGGGCGCACCTCTGTCAGCGAGTTCAATATCACCTATGTGGTGGAGAGAAGCCTGTACAGTCACCTCAACCTCTCTCAGCTGGTGCGTCCCGTTACTGACAGGACCCTGAGCAAGGCCGACAAGCAGGACCTGAGGAGATGCCTGCTGGAGGAGGATGAGGAGGCCAAGAGGAAGTGGGCTGCCACAGTGGATCGCTGTACTAAAAGGGTTCTCTTGAGAATCCACCAAAAGTCTGTGAGTCAAAGAGCTGCCATGAAGGTGGTCTTCCAGTTTCCGTGAGGTTGCAGTGAACACTTTCTGCTTTGTATTTTTTAACTAAAATTCAATTCTTCTGCTTTCTTTGCCATTAGAAACTCTTAAGCACTGTAATGCAGGTGTAAGGAGGAAAGAGCTTGATATAATCAGAGTTTTGTTGAGTCTCCCGTTTCTGTGTGTACAGAATAACTCATTGAGAGAGAGAAAATACAACAAAATACTGCTTTTTAAATTCACCTAGTGCAGAAAAAGAGATCACCAGTGAACAGAGAAGGTTTGAGATGCTGTAAATATATTCTTTATGATGCTTTGGGAGTCAGTACACCTCTTCACGGGGTACCAAGATATGAACAAGATTTTCAGAGTAATGGAGTGTTACTCAACTGTGCTCTATTTCTCTGCAGCTGTCATTGCCTTAAATTGGCCCTTCCCTTCTCAGATTGCATCTCATCGCTTCACTTACCCAATCAGTGTTCTCCCTTACATACACAGCTGCAGAAAGACAGAGAGTTTTTGCATTAGATAGTCACTGTCCTCCTGCTTGCTGCTCACCACCATCAGAATTGTCACTACTGCTCCTTCTTTCTAGCATGAAATGAAGGCGGCATCTTCCCTCAGAGCATTACAGAAAGGGAACTAGGGGTGGCCAAAAGAGGAAATTGTGCTTACATTGAGAAATTAAGTGATTTGAACTCTCCAGAGGGATCCAAAGCTGCTTCCTGGTTATATGACCCAGTTTTGACAGTTCTGTTAACCATGATTCTGAGTTTCCTAGGAACTTGCCTTTGGTGCCAGATCTCCAAAGCTGAGCCAACTAGTCTGTTGTCTAGTTGACAATGTTCCCTACTTTAGTGGATGGAAACAGCAGTGCACCCGTAACATTAGGCAAGATATTCCAGTGAACAATAAAGCAGAAACAGCTTTTCCTCTTAAATAACAGATTTTTTTTTGCGCGCTCTCTGCCTTATTTCTTCTGATGTAAGGTATAAGAGTGACAGCTGTGGTCTCCTTAAATAGCTTGTGGAAGGTGAGCAGGCCTTCATGGTTCACTTTTTGCTCTTTGGCCACGAAATACCGATTTTTTTTTCTACCCAATACCATGAACATTGGCAGCTTTACTGTTTCTTCTGCATTGACTGCTTACCCTGCCCCTCACAGGATACTGTTTATTGCCACAGACATTGTACTCAGAAGATGTTGTTTTCCTTTAAGGATATTGCAATGATAGGAGAAACCTTGCTCATCCTTCTGTGGGTTGAATAGTAAGGTTATCTTGAACCAAAAAGCACACTCATATGTTCTAGAGATGCCCCATAATTAAAAATACCCTCTAAAACTGTCTTAGTAAATACAGATGACAGAAACAAACTCTTCGGTTCTTCTAATAAGTTAGTCTTGTCTCACTATAGTAATTTCATTATGAAAACTATCTGCATTGACCTTTACTAAATCACAGAGATACAGTTAAAAAATGGACAGCATTTTGTTGTTGTTGAGGAACTTCTCAGTCAGCTGCTTCTCCAGCCTTGTTTGAATGGGATAAATATTGGAGACCTGCTGTCCTTACTAACTTCTTCAATGCACTTCTTCCTGAAACTGCAAGTAGCTGACAAGCTTCAACTAATGACTCTCCTTCCTAGAAATGCTTCATGTTTGTTTGCTGCAACCTCAGGGAAATTGCAATGCCTCTGTATTCAGTGGAATTGGTCACTCTGTCTTGCCTTGCCATTCATTTTTGTCATTTATATTTGTTTCAGTGGCCTGGACATGCATGAAATTTTCAAATGGCATCAGTTTTTCTTTTCTCCCAGAAGAACAATACTTTTGATTGCATGGCCATTCCATTGAATATCCCTCTCCTCATCCACAGACCTTTTGTTTGCTGCAGAATTGCCAGGGTTCCTACTGGAATCTGAAGGTGCAATTTAAATTTTAAATGTATGGGGAGGTCCATAGTGAAACAACAAGCATCCTTAATAAGGTGCATTTAATCAGAAGCTTTTAACCCACAGCTGTTTTGGTTTCCAAGAAGACTTCTATAGGAGGAGCTCTGGCTGGTTTGACAGACAAGTTTGCTCAGAGCAGTTCCAGATGTCCACTCTTCATTGCTGGGATTACCATACGCTGTAGGATTAGTTATAATGGTTCTTCACCAAATTACTCCTAGCTAAACATTCTGTGCTTTAGAAATCACTCTTATTACTTGTGGTTGGTCTCAAATGTTTTCTAAAAAAAATTTTTAAAACCTGTGCCATAGTCACATCACCTTCTGGAAAAAGAACACGTAGAAAAATTCGATATCACAGCATTGTCTCTAATGTGTGTGGGGCTAGACCAAGCTGGCTTTGGGTTCCACTAGAGTTGTAGTGGGTACAAAAACTGTCATCCAAGTTCGTTGGGTGTAAGCAGCAAGAAGCTAGAAATAAAATCTTTTAAAAGCCATTAATATGTTTGCTTCTAAGTGGTGAACAGGCAGAGTGTTTACTTTAAAAGAATGAATTCCTATAATGGTTTATTAAATGTCACAGTTTATACAGCTTGCTTCTTCCTAATAGATGAAGCAGGCTGGTAGTTCTCAGGTGATGGGTTTTCACTGACTCACAGTCCTTTTTAGGTCTGAGCCAATACCTAATCAATACCTAATTGATTCTGAAAGTGTCTTTGAAGTTGCTCTGTTGGGTAGTTCAGGCCCTATGAACTTTTAGTTCACAAGGCTGATCTTCTGCCTCCTGTTTATCTCAGTTCTGACTCTGAAAAGAATACTTAGAGTAGGCATCTGCCTGTCTTCAAAACCACACTCAGAGCACAGAGCTGAAGCTGTGCAAGTTGATTGTAATGGCCGTACCTTCATTTCCCTGCCTTGCCCTGTGAGACTTCTGCCAGGGCCGGTTGCTTGAGTTCTGTGCAGCTGGCTGTTCATTGGTCAGGTTTTATTACCTCTTGGATTGCAAAGAAAAAGCTGGAAGTGACTAATCTGGAATCAAGGCTTGCTGAGTCTCTGGGGACACAATGCTTATGGACAGCTGGACTGGGTTTTTCCCTCCTCTTACCTAGGGCTTACCCTATTAGGCTTCTGGTGATTCCCTGTATTTCAGTGGAACTGCAGCTTTTGCAGCTGTTCAGAAGGTAGGTTATTCAATGCTTTAAAAGATTTAGAAGATTGGTGGTTCTCTGTTTCAGTGCTGCTGTGGACTTATTCATGAACGCAGATGGGAGTGAAGTGATGGAGTTGCCAGCACCTTGGAAAACTTGATGCATAAGATCAACAGTTTCCTCAGACCAAGCAGTCTTTTTTTATTTTTAAAAAGAGGAGTAGGCAGTAAATGACTCAACCGCAGCAGACCTTAGGCCAAGGAGTTGTCTCTGGAAAAGAGAGACTCATATTGCCTTACAACAGATTTCCTGATTTATAATCTCTCATCCCTTTGTTTGTTTGTTTCTTTCCATGTTGTATTTTAATTGGTGTTCTCCAAATTGCAGATGTTCTAAGTGAGCCAATCATGGTGATAAAACTATCTATCCTTGGTTTTTTTTGCAGAGAACCTGTAGCTTTGGAGGCTTTGATTTGACAAATCGTTCCCTTCATATTGGAAACAGTTCTGACCAAATGGTGAGTTTGAGAAGGTGCAGACTGCAAATAGCATAAAATGAAATGCACAGTAGAGTTATAATAGGCTGAAGTGTAATTTAGGTCTGTAATAATAGTTTGGGGATCCAAGAAAACAGAGCATCTTTGTTAACGTCAAACTTCCTTAGCTTTGAGAATAACATACCCACCCATATCCATGTGTGTATAAGTATTTTTATACAGTATGTGTAAAGAGGTAGGAACAAGTGATCAAAGCACACATCTGGGGGCACATCTGTGGGCTATTCTTATATCTGACTTCCTCAGAGCATCACCCAAGGCAAAACATGTGCTTGCTAAACTTTCTTGGTAAAAATATTTACTATTTGGAATGATGAGGCTAACTTTGCTGAAGATCTGCAGATTATTTTCGTGGAAGTCATTATGTAAGAAGTTCAGTGTTAGTTTTCTCATTGTATCTCAGAGCTCTGGAGTACACCAGGATCCCATTGTGCTGGGTGCTGTGCAGTTGATCTCAGAGCATTCTTGTGTTTAAAAAAAATCTCCCCTGAGAATTAATTCCATTTTATATTACTCATGCTGATCCCACTGTTACTGTTGATTGGCCTGTGGTCAAAAAGAACAGAAATGAGCCAGAACATTATATCAAATGAAATTGCGAACATTTCTTTTCCTTTTGCCCATATATGTTTTTCTTTTCTGTTTCAGCATTGTATCTGATAACTTTTCTGTCCTCTTAAATCAAGTCTAAATTGCCAACCATTTTGTATGCTGGCATTATATTATTTTTTAGGTCATCTGAGGTTTTCGGACATGTTTTTTGTTGCCTTATGTTTTTAACATCTTAAATTACCCCTGAATTTGCTAAATCTGTGAGTGGTTATTTTACTCATCAATTTTCAACATCAGTAAAAAAATTGACTTCTGAACTTATAGTGTTTCTCCTTAAACATAGATACTTGTTTTGATGAAATGTATTTTAATATAAGAAAGTGTGAAGTCTAGATGTTATATTTATCCCTGGCAGCATCAGTAGTAACAGTGATTCAGTGCATTAGAACAATACATGTGGATCAAAGCAGGTTTTTTTCTTGAAAACATATAAATCTATTAAGTAAAACTTTTTTTTCGAAAAAGATTAGGCAAAAAGCTATCCTTAATTTCTGGTAAAAGACCAAAATTACCAAGGAAGTTGTAATTATGAACAGCTTTTAAGGGGAAAAATAACGTATTGTCAGAAATGAAGTATCAGTTGAATTTCAGAGAAACTTTTTGTAAGAACATTGATGAAGTAGAAAACATACATAAATGTAGAAAAAAAGATAAATCTTTAATGTACAACATCATGTACATTTATTATAGGGTTTGCTATCTTCCTGTAGCTAAATTTAACCAAGTCACAGACCAAACTCAGCAGTCAATCTCTTTGGCCAGGTGGATTTTGGTCCTTTTCTGTGCTGTGATTTTTGGTGCACCCTTACCTATGGAGGGTGTTGGAGTACATCTAATAGAGCTGCATTGCTCAGTGGTTCCTGAAACAGAGCAGAACATAGGATTGTGTTTAATATCCTGCCTGGACAGTCTGAATAAGGGCTGAATCATACACGTTTGGTAAAATGTCAGCTGATCCATGTTAACTGAGTACTTGTGACATAAGTAAGTTCTTGGTACATTAAGCTGGTTTAGAAAAGGTTAAATTAATTCAAAATAGCGGGTCTTTGTCATTCACTATATCGAGACCAGCTAATTTAGTTCTTCAGTACCCTGTTGTGTGCCTTAAAAAGAGCAGTGCAATTTTAACCTACCATGGTTGATGGATTTAGCACATTTTTTGTGGTGTTTGGTTTTTGGTTGGTTTTTTTTCTACAATCTGTAGTAAAACCACAGAGGCTAGCAGAATGTCTGTCGGAAAATAAATTAAATTTGGGTAGCCAAATGTAGATATCCACATATATATATACACACACACACAGAAATATATTTGGCTAGTATCTCAGAGGTACCTTTATTCCTGTTAAACCCTTTGTAGTATTGACCAACATGAGCCACAACTACTGTTGTAGTCGGTCCTGCTAGAAAGGCTTAGCCTGAAATGTGGGGTTTTCTATCAGGTCAAATATTAGTGGAATTCAAAGGGATAAAGGCGTTCTAACAGTTCCCAACACGTCTACACACAATACTCTCACAAAAAGGTTACACATCAGGCCTGAAGAGTAAGCTGCAGTGGATTGCTGCAGTGGTTTGCACAAGGTCTCAACAGTGAATTTGGAGCAGGCAACAGGACACTGTACTGCTGTCCTGTGTCTGCCTGAACACCTCTGCAATAACTGCTGGCTGAGGGGAAAAATGGCTCTTCTATTTTAAAGGCTTAAGCCCTGTTTATTTTGCAGGGCAAAGAAGGAGAATTTGTTTATAAAGAAGTGATCAAATCACCCTCTGCCTCGCGTATATCTCTGGGCAAAAAGGTGAAGTCTGTAAAAGAAACCATGAAGAAAAGGATGTCAAAAAAATACAGCAGCTCTTTGTCTGAGCAGGTATGTAAGGTCTGCAGTGGAATCCGCTTAATAATATAGAAGTGATAATCAATATTGATTCCCATGCATCAAGGCAATCTCTGAAGAAATTTCTAACAAGATTATATGGTGTGACATTCCTATGTTCTTATAAAATCCCTCACTGTGAAATGGCTTCCTATAGATGACAGTACCATGGAAAATGCATTTTCAGATTTTCATTTAGGGAGCTCATCAGAAGTCTGTCCTTGATGGCACTACACTCCTCACTCTCTATTTCCATTTCTTTTCCATCATAATTTATTAAGGGAACACTCTGTGACACAGGGTCACAGTAACATCTTTAATCTGCAATTTACACCCTAGTTTAAATTCCCAGCATAACTTCGCATACACAGCTCTTCTCTGCATTAACAGGTTCCTTTCTCCATCACAAGCTTGCCCTGTGCAGCAGCCCATTAAAACACAGGCACAGTTTGTCAGAAAGGGGCATCTGACAGAAGATTTTCCTATTATTCTTTCATTACAGATTTTTATAGTCTATTCTTAAAGGCAAACCTGATGTACATTAGTTCTAAATTAGGCTTTGAATTTCAGTGGCCTAGAAACAATAGCTGTCTTTTTCCCTTTTCCTTTAGCGGAGCATCAAAAATCTTAGGCATTTGTTTGAAACCGGGCTTGCCACTTGGATTGTGTAAGGAATAGGTTGGAAAGCCGCTGGGAAAGCAGAGCTCTTCCTGGTTAACACCGCCCCCAAGTGGGCTCGGACCGGTCGCGGGGGATGCTCGCAGTCCTGGGAAATGGAAGTTATGTCATGAAAACCCTTGAATTGTGCATTTTGTGTAAAGTGGGTTTTTTTCCTACTTAGAATGCTAGCTTTTTCAGACTGCTGTGTTTGCTCCCATCACCACTATCATGCCTAATAAAGTGGAGTTTCTACCACAGCTGAGTACTGCCAGATAAGTAGATCGAGGTTTGCAGCCTGTCTGGAAAGAGCAGGAAAACCGAATCTTTTTTCCTTGGGGGCGGACAAGCAGCTCTCATCAGTGCCTGTTCACTTATCAAGTTTTAATGATCCAATCCCTGTCAGGAGTCCAGCCCTGGGATCGTGCCGGGTTCCCCGCAGTCGCCACCACCAGACACTGACTCCCTGGACAAACCCAAGCTGAAAGCTGGTGGCTCAGTGGAGAGCCTGAGGAGTTCCTTAAGCGGTCAGAGCTCAATGAGTAAGTTTGGTTGTAATTGTGTTGCTCCATTTCTGTGGCTTCAGGGAGCAGAGATCTCCACTGAAGGCAGAATCAGAAAAAGTCAAAGCAGAAAGAGTGGTTAAAGCGTGGAAAGGCTGATGGGTTAGTCATTAAGGGTTTGCAAAGAACTAGAAGCTCTTCAGTGCAAAGACGGGGTTTTTTGCTTTATATTTCTACAGAACTCTGAAAAAGTAAAACCCTACTTTCTGTCTTCTGGGTCCTGCTATTACAATATAAATATTCTACTATAAATGTAATGTAACAATGAAGCTGTTTACTGCTAGTCAAGTAGTAAACAGGCTCATCTTTACACTGGATTTCTCCTGAGCACTCCAGATGGGCCTTCCACCCTCTCTCAAGAGAAACCTTGAGTTTCTCTGATTAACTAAAGGAAGAGTAGTATTTAAAGCCTGTCAGGTTAAGGCTGTCTACAAGAAACAGCTTAAATGGAACACGTGTGATGTGAACTTGCTACACTATTGACCAAATTTCTGGACTTGAGAGATATTCTGGAACTTCTTTGCAGGTTTCAGAGCTTGTTTTCTGCACAAACATTTTGTGAGCAAAACTTCCCAGGAAGATGTCATCAATCTCTTGTGATGTACCGTAGATGAGGCACTTCTTAAACACCTTCTTGGCTAAATATTGAGGGGATGAATTCAGGAAAGCAGGAATGCAGAGTAGATTTGCTAACTCTCCCATCCACATGTGTGTATAAGAAGTAGAAACATTTAAGGACTTCTGACTTTGATTACCATGCTTTGTGGAAAGAAGACCCATTTTCTGTCTTGACTCTGTTTCTGAAGCTTCTTCCCAAAGAAACTTCTTTGTGAAGTGATCCAATTCTCTCACACAGGTGGTCAGACAGTAAGCACAACAGATTCCTCAACCAGCAACAGGGAGAGTGTGAAATCAGAAGATGGTGATGATGAAGAGCCTCCTTACAGAGGACCTTTTTGTGGAAGAGCCAGGGTTCACACTGATTTTACTCCGAGTCCTTATGATACAGATTCTCTGAAGCTCAAGGTACCAGCTATATCTGTTTTTAAGGAGTCAAACATTTATTATGCTAAAATTCTAAATTAAGACCTTTTTACAATAACTATAGCATTCTTAATCTTTTAATTCATTTATATCTGTTTATGAAGTCCTTTAACCTGTCTTCTACATTTACAATTTCCTTATATAGCAATTTCAGAATTATAGCAAAATGTTAGGGAACGTAAGTAAGTACTAGTGTTTCTCTGCATCCATGGAAAGACACTTGTGTCTTTAGTTTCTGGAAAATTAAAGATGTGCCATGAATTCATTTCCATTTTGTAAGAGTTTTGCTTGAAAGACTGGAAAAATACTTTGTCTGCCCAATGAAATAATCCTCAATGGAAAAATTTTCAGAACTCTTGGAAGAAATGTGCATGCACCTGCACACAATGTCTCTTAAAGGCATTTCAGTTAATATAACTTGGTTTGATTTAATATTGAAATACTTTGCGAACTGAGTGGTCACCCCCTTTAATTTCTCTGGATATCAGATTTGATTGTTTTTAGTTGTGCCATATTCAATTCAAACTACCTGACTCCTTACATTACTTAAAATTCCACAGGCAGCTAATTCCTATTAAAGCTGATATATGTAAGGTAATCTCTTGAGGCATGCAAAAGCAGTTGTGTGTCCATTTCTTTGTTATGGTCAAGAGCACATTAGGAAAAGGAACTTCTGCATTGGCTTCCTTTGCTCAGGAGATCTGATTTGGAATTCTGTTCATATTCATGTCCAAATTCATATTTGGAATTCTATTCACATATACTGAGTGTGTTCTTATTTGCACCAATTTCAGGTAGTTGCAAGCATAGAGACTTTTGTACCACACAGCACTGATGCTCATCAGAGGTGTCAGCAGGTTTTTGAATCTGGACAGTTGGGGTCCATTCCAGGATTTTTTGTTGACTTGCTCTGTGGTCTGAGGCATGTCACCTAATTCCTTTTTCTTCCACTTGTAAAACGAGTATAATCAGACACTTTTGCAAAAGCTGAGATTAACGGTTTGAAAACTGAAATGTGTTGTCCATCCCATGTACATGGAAATCCACGTGGGTGTGTTTGCTTAAATACCTGTCAGAAATCTAAATGGCTTTCTTGCTTCTTTGGTCTGCAGAAAGGCGACATCATTGATATCATCAGCAAACCCCCCATGGGCACTTGGATGGGTCTGTTGAACAACAAAGTTGGCACCTTCAAATTTATCTATGTGGATGTGTTAAATGAAGAGGAAGAGAAGCCGAAGCGGCCCACCAGGAGACGTCGGAAAAGTAGACCACCCCAGCCCAAGTCGGTTGAGGATCTCTTGGATCGCATCAATCTGAAGGTTCAAATTCTCTCTCTCTCTGATTACCCTTTCACTTTTGGTTGCAGGAAGGGGACCACACAAGCAAAAAGTGTAAAATAACAATAGTTACCCTGTCTTTAAAGTGAACATTTTTTTCCCATGTTTCTATTCAGAAGTGCTTGGGATAAATTGGTGTGGCTGTCATTCACCCTTCATGCTTCTCCCCTCATACCAAGCCATGCCATGTTGTGCCTTCAGGTACCGTGACACCCAGGCCATCTAATACACTGCATTCCAAACTCCTCACCATGTGCAGGGTTCTAGTTCTGGCACAGTTACCTCCCTGAGCTCAGAGCAGTGTTTATGCAAACAATAATGCTATAATTTTGCTGGTTTGCACTTGATTAACTTACTGCTTTTCTTGTTGGTTGCAAAAATCTCTTTTAGTATCTTTACTGACAAAATAAGTTGAATAAATACGTTGTCTTACCACTCTTCTTATTTTTTTCCCTTTGTGCAGGAGCACATGCCCACTTTTCTGTTCAATGGTTATGAAGATCTGGATACTTTTAAGCTTTTAGAAGAAGAAGATTTGGATGAACTGAACATCCGAGATCCTGAGCATAGAGCTGTTCTGCTCACAGCAGTGGAACTTCTTCAGGAATATGATAGTACGTGGAATTGTTTGAGGTTTTCTGTTTTACTAGACTCTGCCAAGAACCTTGTGAACCCCTTAAAGCAGAAAACTTGTTCCAGGATTTTGATCTCTTTTTTTTTTTTAAATATAGTTATATCCAGGGTAATCCTGTGTAACGTTAGATTTTTGAGGGGTGACTTAAGACTTCTTTTGTTCTGCTGGAATTACTCTGTTCATGTAAGCCTTGCCACCCAACTTACTTAATATCAAGTATACAACACATAACACTTCAGAGTACTGATGTTCAAGAATAAATTCAGAGATAACCTACTCAGAGTAGGAGGCTGAGACATAGAGAATAGGAAAAAAGACATTTCCAGGTTAGATGGAAGAGATTAAGATTATCAGGAGTAAAAAAAAAAATCAAAGGCCTAGAGGGCTGTGGAGAAGTGTAATGTGAATGAATTTCATCTGCACGTGCTTTGCTTCTTGGACTGTTAATTGCAGGATTGTAAAGGTAGCTTCGGGTTGTGTATATGACACCACAGCAATTTGCAAATGGAGCAAATACATTCGTCAAGTGCAAAGAGTGTAAAACAGCAACCCACCTATCCATGTACAACAATGCAGTGGTGCTCACTGAACACGTGGTCTGGGGCAAGTAGCTGCAAAGACAAGAAAAAGTGGAATAAGCCATGGCAGTCAAATGCATGGGTGTCTTTGCTGCACAGGAGTAAGCACAGCCTAGCTGCAGCAATCTAAGACAGTACTGAATTTGCCCTTCATCCCCAAGTGTCAGTAGAAGGTTGGTATCCAACAAGCAGAGTCAGTAGAATGGATTGTGTGAGGGCTTTCTCAGCTGCTTCTGTGCAGATTCCTATGTTTTAGCTTAAACTGCCATAGCAGCAATTTAAACAGCTGTTATTAAGTGGGAAATGCTTAATTCAGTTACAGCAATATGTGTGGTGCCTGTCTTTAGACAGTGCTGTGTGGCCTGTGTAGCTTTCTTGTTCATTTCCCAGAGAGGCATCCACTCTTTCATGCCCTTCTCCAGCTCCCAATGAAGTTGCAGTTGCATAATTAGTTTCTTTTCACTTATATCAGAGTAGCTATTTGTCACCTAGGATGAGCTTCTCTTCATTATTTGCAGACCTATTTAGAATGCTAAACTTCCCTGAAGTAATAATTTTTTTCAGGACCCTTCAATTTTGGTTTGCAAACTTGAAGATTTGGTGGTTGGAAAGTACAAATTCCAGCTGCAAGTCAGGATGATGAGGAGAAAGAGGAGTGGGGACCAGTCAGATGGAATCTGGGAAGGGCAGCAGCACATAGTTCCACCCCATAATTACCTGTCATGTGCTGAGAGTAGGAATTGGAGTAGCCATTTCTGGCATTTTATTGCAGGGGAAAAAAATACCACAGCATAAACTGTATTCTTGTATCATGACACTGGTTTTCTGCATCTTCAGCTCCAGATTTAGCTTCTTTAAGAAACATGATTTCTGACAAAAATTCTGGGTAAATTCCTGGAATCCAGTGTATGCAAGCTGGATGGACCACACTTGAGTGTTGACTTTTTACATAGACCAAGGAAGGAAGGAAGGAATTAGCACCATTCATATCCCTTCATCCTTTGTTAGGGGACAGTATCTAATGTGCCAGACTCAGTCCCAGTCCTTCCTCTGGGTCTTCTGGAAGGTAATTCATTTAGGATTTTAGGATTTTATTCTTTTTCAATTGACTTGGTTCTTTTCAGCTCTTTTCTTCCGGTTTGGGTGTTGGAGGGGTTTTTTAAGTCTTAGAAAGAACTTTGACACAATCATTTTAAGTAAATTTCTGTGGTCGTAAGTTACACAACTTGGCCCCATAGCACAGGAATTCCATTCTGCTTTCATTGTGTATCATTCTGCTCCCTCACACTCTTCCTGAGGATGTTGTGAGTCAATTAATTACCAAAGAGGATGAATGTTTCCAACATTTGTGGTGGCTTTTCCTAATGCTCACTCTTTTCTGATGTAAGTAATACAATAAGAAATATAATAGAATCATTTAGGTTGGTAAAGATCTTCAGATACATCAAGTCCAACCAAGTCCACCACTAAACCTGTCCCTAAGGACCACATCTTTGAAATACCTCCAGTATTCAGTCACAGTATGATGGTGACTGAACCACTGCCCTGGGCAACCTGTTCCAGTGCCTGAGCACCTTTTCAGTGAAGAAATTTTTCTTAATTCACAAACTAAACCTCCCCTGGCACAACTTGAGGCCATTTCCTTTAGTCCCATTGTTTGTTGCTTGGCAGGAGAGGCCGACCCCCACCTGGCTTCAACAGTGCAATTCTAGAGGGCATTTAGGTCTCCCCTGAGCCTCCTTTTCTCCAGGCTCAGCACTCCCAGCTCCCCTGACCACTCCTCATAAGACTTGTGCTCCAAGCCCTTCACCAGCTGTGTTGCCCTTCTCTGGATACACAACATAATGATGTTTGAAATGGAAGGTGGAAAAGTTCAGCTGCATTTTCTGTTTGGCTGTTTTTCACTGTATTTTCACATCCTCTAGGTAACAGCGACCAGTCAGGATCTCAGGAGAAACTTCTCATTGAAGGCCAAGGCCTAACCGGATGCTCTCCTCGGGATTCTGGCTGCTACGAAAGCAGTGAAAACCTGGAGAATGGTAATGGTGACAGCAATTAGCCTTAGAGTTCCTACAGTCCTTTTTTTTTCTGTAAATAACTTCATATACTTTTGCTCCTGTTCCTAGCTAACACAAGCTACTTCCTACTTGACTTTGTCCTTTGCTCACTACCTCTTTCCCTCTTGGCTTGAGCTATTGGTTTTCACTGCTACTGCTGCTAATTTATTTATTTGCATCAGTAGAAAACAGATCCCATTTCACAAAGAGTCTTTGTTTTGTGACCCTAAAGCAACAGTCTTGCTCACTGCCTTCTCCACTCCCAATCATATTCTCACGCCACCATGCCACATGAGGCTTGCCCTGGTCGCACACTGGTGGCTGAATTCTAAGAGACCATCAATGGAGAAGTCTCTAAATTTTAGTGAGATTAGGAGGATTTCTTTTGAACCCATGCAAAAGCTGTTAAGAAAAAATATTCTGTATTTTAGGCCGTATTTTTCTGTTTGCCTTGGGTTGCATGTTGCATTGTCCTCTAATCAGAACCCAGCTGCAGGGATTTAGGACTTTTTAGTGTATGAACACTAGAAAGTTAAATTATTGAGAAGTTGGCAAGAAAATAAACTATGAAAAAATGTTAATGATATCAGTTCCCACTGCCTTACCCTGATAATAATAATGATAACTGATAACGATATCAGTTCCCATTGCATCAGTGAAAGATGATGCACTTAAAAATTACCAAGACAGATAATGCTAATAGAGATTGTTGTCTCTGATCTGAAATACCAGGTTATAGTGCTGTAATGCTGATTGAGCATGTTTTACTTCAGGGATGGTCTAAACCTCTCATTAGGGATGAAATATTAAAAGAAATTGAAATGGGTGTGAGTTGGGCATTTTCACTCCAAACACTTGAGCCGTGTCTTGGCCTCAGACTACCTGGATTCATTGCTAACATTCACCATAAATAGGAGACCAAGACTGTATAAACAGATTCTGTACACCCCTTATAGAGGCCATTTTTCCAATTCCAATTAAGAGCTAAGAATCCTTCTCTTAGTATGTGCATTTTCTGTTAGTCTGCCACTATAAATAACCATTTATTGAAGAAAATTGCAATTTGCTTTGAACCTGAATGTCTGAAATTGACAGTATGCTAAATTCCTGAAAGTGGGAAGGCTTTTTTCTTGAATAAGAATCCACATCCACTAGGCATGCTGGAATAGAATCATAGCTAAATATATGGCATATGTGACATTTTTCTTTTCTTTTTATCTCTAAGTACAATCATAATGATAGCTGTAACACTGAAGTTAAAGTGCTGCCTGTACATTTTCCTTATTTTAACAATATAATGAAACCTTTAGAAAGCAATTGGCATTGCCTCTTTGGTTGGATACTCACATTTAAGCTAATCTTTCTGTCTGAGTTTTCCAGAATGTGAAATGCTGATGATTTTTATATTGTTTTTATGTATGACTTGCTGCGTTTCTGCATCATTTTTGCTCACAAATGCATTTAGTGCTTGTTTCAAAAACTATTGTGAAAAGGACATTTGATTCATTTGGAGATTTTTGTCAAGGCTATTTAATCCTAAAAGTACTCCACCTTATTTGCAAAGTTCATGGTCCATAGTTGTTTATATGCATATTTTTTTCAAAATACATTATGTTCTTATTTAGGATACTCATTTGTCTGGTATAAATATCGTAATGTGCAGATCTGCACTTCATAAAGGGCAAGTGCATTCTGAGAAGAAACCAGTCTTCAGATTTTCTGGGGAATGATTATACATAATGTTTTTATGACTAATCCCCTTTGAGGCTGATATTGGATCTTCTTGGCATAATTTCAAGATTTCATAGCTGCTGTTACATTTTGGCTAGAAAATGGTTTGCTATGTATTATAGGAGAGTATCTTTTGTAAGTACTTTTCTGGGTCCCACTGCAGAAATACTTGGATATTCTCTTGAGTATCTGCAGTGTACTTATAGCGGCATTGTGGTTTTATTTCAGTAAATAAAGAGAGCAAGGAGCATGTAGTCTGTGACCTATCCAGTGTTAGACAAAAAGAAACCCGAGCAGGAAGTAGCTGTCCATCATCAGACAATTGGTCTGATCATAAATACAGAAACAGGGCAGAGGGAGCAAGCTGTCCCTTACACTTGTGACAATGGTGCAGTTTTTGGACAGTCTGAGGTACGTTTGGAAACCATATCAGAAATGTGGTTCTCACAGGACTGGCCAAAAGCAGATAGCTACAGAATGGTATAGGAACAGAGCATGCATTTTTGATGCTTCCCAGGACAGTCTTGGAGAATAACTCATTTAAGGACTTCTGAATTTGGGTGCTGTTTCCTGGCATCTGCTGATTTTCTTGAAACTTTCTGTGAACATCCTTGGTCTTCCTTAGAACCTCCATACCTAGCAGGATCTGTATATAGACTTCTGTCATATTCCTTCCCAAGTCATCTCTTGGCTAGTCTGAGATGGCCTGTTAATTTTTCCTATGGGTAATTCCCATCATTGTTCATGCCTGGCTTCTTTGAACCTTTTCTTGTTATGTTGTATAGCTTTTTCAAGGGCATGTGAAGAGATGAGAAATGCACGTGCAGTGTGCAGACTTGAATGAGCAGACAAACAAGGCCTTTATGAGGTTGAGACAAGGGTGTTCTCTGATTAGGTCAGAAACTGATGCCCAGATTCCCACAGTAACAGGCAGGAAACCTAAGCACTTCAGCAATCAGTCCTGATCAGTCAGAAAAGGAAGAAAAAGAACAGGTGGCCACATTGCCTAATGTAATGTGCATTTCTACTAGTGTGTAATCAATAGAAAAAGCAATGAGGCCAGTATTGGCTAAGGTGCCATCATCTCTGTTGTGTCAACAGAGCAGTTTGAAATGCACCCAAAATACAGCCACAGAAAGCAATGCCAAAATGAAGTTAATAAAATCTGGGATTTGGACACTGAATTCTGTGTCTGGTTTTGCCTACTTAAATTTCTGAGGACCATCTTCCATAAGGAAAAAAATACTACAAGAAACGCTGAAATTTTTTTACTGTAGCTATAGTACCTCCAGTAAGATTCCCCAAGACAGTCTGCTGTCTTCTGAGGCAGGTGATGACAAAGAAGGGAAAAGTTCCTTTCCTGTATGGTGATATCGAGAAGTATCGTGAGAGGTGGACAGTGCTTCGTTTAGCAAGAATTGCACCGTAATATCCAACAGAAGAGTTGAAGTGTTGGCTGTGGCTTGAACTGAAGCTGGAAATAATACAAGCTTTGCATTCATTTTGTGCAAGGACCACTTTTGTAGTCGTTTTTCACCCAGACATCTGTGTCCTTCTACACAATTTGAATCAGAGATGCTTCTATGGTTTACAGCCCCGTGAAAGGCATTAGACTGCATAACTGTACCAGGGGTTCACAAGACTGAGTCATCAAAATGCTAACATTAAAAATGTGGTTTAAACTTTACCAGCAGTACACTTTAACCCTTTCAGGTTGTTTTCCATTTTTTTTCTTAAGGTAGGGAATGTTGCATTTGTGGGCATTATTTATATAATTCTCCACTTTGTGAAAACAACTTTAAAATACATTTAAAAATCTGTTTTCAGGAAATATTACCTTCCTGTTTTAGTGTCTCAGAAGCATAATGAAATTATACCTGACAGTCAGGAGGAGAGAAGGAATAGATGAAAAAAAGAAAAATCATACCTTCCCTCCTGATATTGCTCTTTACTTAAATCACATTAAAATAACTTGCATTCTCAGCTACTGTCCATTGTACAAAGCAGTAGCATTGAACCCAGCAGTATCTTTTAAACCATTTTGAAGCAGAGGCGTTAAAGATGATGTGTTTGGTTATACAAGTTATAGACAAAATATTTTGAACTTCCTCCCATTCTCATCTCATTTGTATATGTATGCCTAACAGGGTTGGAATGAACTAAAGACTTGATTTTACTTTCACAAATTTTCTCTTTCCTTGTTGTTTTATTTTTTTCCTTCATTTTCCTGTTCCTCATTTCCTTTTTTATTCATTCTCAGGCTTTACAGAGACATACCCCATTTCTAAAGAAATTAAATGCTGCTTACTAAATAGGCTTATGTCTTCAGTAAGAGCTTATATTGCACAGCAGTAGGATTTTGCACAACTTCTCTTTTAGTGCTGAGGTTCCTGAGTGGGCTCTCCTAAAATCAGTGCAATCCCTGATCAGTATATCAGATTGAAAAGAGGGCACATGGATTTTGTAGCATGGGCTGTGACAGCAAGTCCCAGACAATAGGTTGAATTACTGCACAAGTCAGGCATGTGCTAGCAAATATGAATAATGGAAAGAGAACATTCCTTTCCATGCTCATTAAATATTGCCATTAACACCTGGAGCCAGAAAAAAAATAAATGTAACATTTCTTATACATCTTTCTAATGTGATTGCAAGTTATTTTCAGAAGGCAGTGGCCTAGCTCCATGGAAGGGTGCAGACAGAGAGGTTCTTTCTCCTACTTCTCTGAGTTACCTGAACTCAGGGTAGCACCAATGGAGACAACTTCAGTGTGGGATGTGTCTCTGTCAGCATTTTGGGGAAATGCTGATATTTAGCTTGAGCTGAACTGTGAACAGTACAGCTTTTGAGAAAGGAGTTGCGTGTGCTCGCATTTGTCTTCATGGGCTCACCTTGATTTTAACTTCTTTTGATGAGTGTTTTCCTTACATCTCTGTGAATATAACCTCCATTTTCTTTGCTAGTTTTCTGGATGCTTTGGTTTTCAAACTCTTTAAGCAGAGCAAGGGGCAAGAAAAAGCAAGGTATTTATTGTTTTAGGTTAAACAGGTTCTTTCATTCATATGCAAGGTGAACAGTGTGTATTATCATAAGCCAAGCACTGATGTTTTGCAGGACAAAGCTCTGAAGGCAAACAGTACAAGAATAAAGCATCTATTGCTTAAAAGCATACACTACGACCTGAGACTAAACACTAACACTAGTCACACTTGAAAGTCCTTTTTGAAACACTTCTCCATCTCATAAGATTTTTTCTGTAAAACTCTGCCATCCTAGCAAGTAGCTTTCCGAAGGGACTGATGCGAAACCAGTCTTCATGAGCTTTCTTTCTCTCTGTTTTGCCATTGCAAATAGTTTGCTGCTCATTTAAAAGAAGAAATAACACTATTGGCATATAATTTAAAAATTCACAAACTGAGTCTTTTAAAAAAATCTTATCTGAACTATTAAACATTATTAAAAGATGAACATTATGATTTATATACTAAAATTAGAGACTAAGAAAAAAATGATCATCTTTTGAATTATTTCAGGCGGGCCTGTCAAACTGCTTCATACAATAGGTAGAGGGTATCAGTTGTAACTGCAGGATACAGTATTTCTATACTGAAGAAGGTTTATATGAGCTGAACCTCAAATCTCTGCAAATTGGAGAGTAGGAAAGATATTAAGTATTTTGGATGTATTTTATTTAACAGATAACATGTACTAATAAAGCTGAAGTTCAAAGTAAATCTTTATGCTTGAAATGCCGGTGAGTTCTTCTACGTTTAGAATTAACAAAAAAGGAATAAATCATTTTGTTTCAAAAGCATTTGGAAGGGATCTGTTATTTATGCTGCAGATTTTATTTTTAATTGTGGATGTATTTGTTTCTAGGTAAAACTCGAAGGACCTGTCTTCCGCCCTCAAAATCAGCAAGCGAGCATGGCTTTAGGGATTTCAGCAGAAACCAGCTATCAAATTATCCCACACTTCCACTGACCAAGTCAATAGAAACTCTGCAGCCGGGGGAGAAGGAAAGCCGGCTGGGTTGTGCCCATCGTGCTCTGAAGAGCTCCGTGAAGCCTCCGGCCATCACGGGTCTGAAGAAGAACCGCAGAAGTTTACCAGTTGCTGTGTGTCGAAGCTATGAAACGCTGGACGGCCCCCAGGGTGTAGATACATGGCCAAGATCTCACTCACTGGATGATCTCCAGGGAGAACCCAATACTAACTTAGAGGACATTAACAAGAAAGTAGGTTCTTTTCCTCAGGATTCACTGGATACAGCTAAAAAGGCAACTGACTCTGCCTTGCTGCCTCAGTCTCATGGAGGCAGCTGTAAGGTAGATGATGTCATGGCTAAGCAGGGCAAAGGAGCTGCTAATTCTCAGAAGGGAAGAGCTAAGGAACTGAACTGCTCTGTAATGGAGACTGCAGGTGGAAAGCCTGCTCTGTTCCCCCTGAAAAACTGTGAAGCTCAGCCTGCCTTAGTGATGCATCATGCAACAAGGACACCTCTGGAAATCCAGAGTAAAGGTTTTCATGACCTTGCACGGGCTGATTATGCTCCAGTCCTCAAGGGAGGTCTAGAAGCTGAGCAAAAAAGCACAAATGAGACAAGAATGCAACCAAAAAATCCTTCTCAGCCACCACCTGTCCCTGCCAAAAAATGCCGAGAACGCCTTTCTAATGGATTATATCATCCTCCCACAACCACAAGTGGAAATCACTCAAGTTTAGAAGCACCATGTTTGCCAGTAAAAAAGACCAGCTCATCCACTCCCATTGATTGTCATGGAGTACCTGTGCATAGGACACCTTCTGAACAGGAGCCCAGTAGCCCCCCTAGCCCGCTGCCACCCTGGCTGTCGGAGCTGCCAGAGACTGCTAGCGTTCAGCAGCACGTGGTAAAGCTCGGTCCTGCATCAGCAAGGAAAGTCTCTTGCAGCAGAGGAATGGATCTGGAAATGGTGATAGAAAACAAGCTGCAGTCTGAAGACATTGATCTTACTGAAGAACCGTACTCAGACAAGGTAAGTGGTAATCGCTTCAGTGGTTTTATTCAGCATTCCAAGGGATAGTCTGTCATTCATTGTATCTGTCATTTTTTGTGGGTAAGATAAACCAACAATCATTGGGACATTAGACACTCTGTAACTCGTGTTTGTCTTTGTTATCAGACTTTACGCCTAAAGTAATTCTTGTGTTGGGAGGAACTCAGAAATCCCAGACTTATTCTGAACCTTCATCTTTTCAGACCATGGGTGCCTTGGTGGTACTGGGCATGGGAATGTGTCTTTCTCTGCTAATGTGGGGGAGTAGAGCTGAAACAGGAAGTGAAGATTAGATTTTGTATTTCCAAGAAACTCTGAATTGATAGCATCAAGTAGTTCATCTTTTTGTGGGGTGAAGGAAGGAGTCTTTTAGGGATTGCTTTTTCAGTTTTCATGGAACCTCAAGGAAAGCTATTTCTTGCTCGCATCCTGCACTTCTCTTTCTGTTGCATTTGTTGCTTTGGTTTGGTTTGGTCTGTATAGATACACTTCTTTAATCTGTCCTCTCTCCTTTGTGTCTGGCTGGGAACATTCAGCATGGTCGCTGTGGCATTCCTGAGGCTTTGGTACAGAGGTACTCTGAAGACTTGGAGCAGCCTGAAAAGGATGTGGCTACAAACATGGACCAAATCCGGGTAAAGCAGCTGAGGAAGCAGCATCGCATGGCAGTGAGTATTTCCACAAAGCAGATTTTCTTATTGGTATTGAGCAGACTTTTAAAGGACTGACTAGTAGTAAAGGGAGATACTTGAGAAGTCCTGGTACAGAAGTGCTCCTTTATGTTCATCCAGCAGGTACAACATTGGTAGAGGTATTGCAGGGGCAGGAGGTGCCTCTCCCAGTCCCAAAGGACAGTCAGTAGTTGAAAGGAGAGTGGATAGCCCTGTCTTGTCCAAATAATCATCTTAAAAGTCTAAGCAGACTGCAACCAGTGGTAACAGAGACTTGCTCACTAAAGGTGGCATGTATTAAATGCTTTTGTATTAAAATTTGAAAGGCTTTACTTTTCTTTTTCATTTATTAAACTATACTAGTGTCCACTTCTCCTTAGCAAAAGCAGAAAGGAGAAACCATCAAAAAGGAGAAAACATCAAAAAAAAAGGCTTTTTCTGAGAGAACTTGATCTGTCTGAGGAGGTGATAGGCAAAATTGATATTCTCTCGCCTTACTGAGAAATAAAATGGATCACTGTAAAAAGTCTTATTACTGGGTACTCTTTACTGATCTCAGATTAATTCAGAATGGTACATTAAAGTCAGTCAAGCAGCTGGATACTGCCCACTGTGTCTGTATTGCCAAAATTGTCAGTGCTTCTGGCCAAGGGATGTGAGCCTTTCAGCCCACACCACTCTCATACTGACAAACGTGACATGAGAGAAGTTAGAACATCTGCTATGAAATTCTACCAGTTTGGAAGAGAAAACAAACGAAAAAAAAAGACTTGTAAAGCAAGCAGATGTGATGAACATTAAGGGTTCTCTGTTCTTTCTTTTTTTACTCTCCAGATTCCAAGTGGAGGACTCACAGAAATTTGCCGTAAGCCTGTATCCCCAGGACTCATCACCTCTGTATCTGACTGGCTGATTTCCATTGGCCTGCCTATGTATTCCAGCCTGCTCACAGAAGCAGGATTCAACACACTGAGCAAAGTGCCTTCTCTGTCACAAACTTGCCTTCAAAAAGCTGGCATCACAGAGGAAAGGCACATAAACAAGCTCCTGGCAGCAGCAAGACTCTTCAAACCTCTTGATCCAGAGGCAATTTAACATGCTCCATAGTGTGACATTGCCTGGTTGAGAATCCACTGCTTCTTCCTGCACCAGTATCACTCTAATTACTTCACATAGCTAAAGGGATCAAGGAAGTGGCTCCCCAGGACAGGCAGATATCTTCTTCAAAGGATATGAAAGTCTTTGGTGACTGAAGGAGAAGAGAGGCAACCACCAGGTATCATAGATGTGGTACTTCCCTCCCCCCTCACTCCCATCTCAAGTATTCCTGCTTTATAAACTGCACAGGGTTGGCCTGAGAATCAGACAGCTTCACAGAATTAAGGGACTCTTGCCCATTTTCTTCAAGTTTGTGATAGTGATACTAGTAACAGGTCTTCTGTACATCTAGGTTCCAGGTACCTGAAATCAGTTGTAAAGACCAGGTACAAATCAAGGTGCAAATTCTAGTAGAGGATGTTTGGCAAATGCCTTTTGTTTATTTTAGCAGTCTAGAGCTAAACACAAAGCCCTCCCCAGTCATCTTTGCTGTTTCTTGGTGTAGGTCCCAGTTGCCACGAAGCCTTTAGCTAGGCTGAAGTTGATGGACTGAAATTAGTTTTCAGTGTGGTCCATCTCTGTCTCTTCAATGCAACTAACCCACGGAGATTCAGAAGGCTTCTTTTTATTTGTACAGAGCTGAGATAATTTTTATAACTGCTTTCTAGCAATCAGCTTTTTATTTGCCTTAAAATAAGCTTTTAAGCAGTTACCTAGTGTTCACTTTACCTGTATTCACATTTCCCAAGCCTTGTTTCAACCTGTCACATTTAAGTTGCATTAAGGGTGATTTCCAGCTGAAGTAGCTTCTATAAAATGCCTCATCATAACATCTCCTGTGTTGCAGAGGTGCTTTTACAAATGCAGGGTTATGCTAGGTTTTGGTTGTCAGGTTAACTCCTTGTTCACTACAGTCTGCATTTATTGTTGTTACTAAACTGTTCCAAGATATACTGCCTTGTATATATGTAACTGCTTTTCATTTTAATCATATTCTGTGTACTGTGTTATATTGTCAATCATGATGCTGCAGCTTTGACTTGGTATCCTGACCATATTGGTTCCAAACAGTGGGTTTCTGCAAATGAAAATTCACTTGCATTGAAAAAGCAAATTGTGTCCCATAGAAATCATTAGACTCAGTAATTAGACTCAGTAATTCCATTGCATGGACAAGAAAATTCCCAGACAGTCTTATGAATAACACTGTGATTTTTAGAACAGTTGATATCCCTCACCACTGCATTAATATTACCTCTCACTGGAAAAGAGCATTGTTCTGGCAAATGTGATGAACCATTTTTCATGATGCAATGATATTTTTCTGCCTAACTCCATGTGAAACGTTCCAGTCACAAATGTGACTAATAACAGATTTTATTTTTCTATATTGGGTACACATTTTATATACTAAATGCAAATTATCACAAATAGCACGTAACCAGCTTTTTCTTTGGGGTCTGTATATGGTGTGTCCTTCAGCTTCTTGTAGTACAAATGCTCCATGGAAGAGCGAGCTTAATCTGGCAGGTAAAGGGGGATAGAATAGAAAGCTGGGCACAGGCTGGGATGTGTGGCTGTTTCCAATATCAGTTCTGCCATCAATTTACTGTGTAAAACCAGACAAGGCACTTCACTCTGGTGCCCCAATTATCCCAGTCCCATACTGAGCTAATGACTTCTGATAAAATGCTGAGAGATTGATGAATGAAAAACTGTGGTTACTCCATGGTTCCTTACCATACCTGGCCCTTTCATGGTCATGCTTAAAGTGGATGAATACGCATTTTACTGCAGATGATAACTAATTTGCCTCCTGGTAGAATTGATAGCTGTTAGGTTTACTTCCCACATTTCGTATCTCACCAGTGTCTCCTGCACACCATCGTATGAAGGCAACAGTCACTGATGCAACCTGAAATTGTTCTCAAGCAAAGGTCTATAATACTCTCCTTGGTGCCTGATAAAGCAGCATGTGCTGATAGGACAGAATCAGAAGACATACAGCAGACATGTTTTGTACAGCTGGTGAAAAATCTGTGCAGCTTCACCTCGAGTCCTGTGTGCAGTTTTGGGCACCAGAATATAAAAATGACATTAAGCTATTGAGGAGCAGAATCCAAAGAAGGGCCACAAAGATGGCAAAGGGTCTGGAGGGGAAGCTTTGTGAGCAACAGCTGAGTCTGTTCAGCCTGGAGGAAACTGAGGGGAGAGCCCATTGCAGTCTCAGCATCTTCACGAGGGGAAGCAGAGGGGTAGGTACCGATCTCTCCCCTTCAGGGACAGGACCAAAGGAATAGCCTGAAGCTGAGTCAGGGGAGGCTGAGTTGGAGATATCAGGAAAAGGCTCTTCACCCACCAGAGGGTGGCTGGGCACTGGAACAGGCTCCCCAGAGAAGTTGTCACTGCTCCAAGCCTGTCTGAATTCAAGAGACATTTGGACAACGCTCTCAGGTTCAGGGTGGGGCTCTTGGGGATGGTGCTGTGCAGGGCCAGGAATTGGACTCGATGGGACGCCTTTTGAAGCTCAGTATTGTCTATGATTCTAAAGAAAAAGTAAAAAATGTAAAAAAAATGAAGCGTTTTTTAAATAATTATTATTTTTCTCTTGTTCCTCTCTGAGGCTTACAGAGCAAGCCTGTATCAGTAAGCAGGAGATGGAAAGAGTATTGAGACTTCCTGGGATTGCAGGCAGGGACCAGAAAAGAGTAGAAGTAAATGGACAGCAGTTATATTGGAGCAAGGGAAAAGCCCAAGCTGACTAGAGCAATAAAAAAGGAAACAAATTTCCTTGTGTTGCAGGGAAGACAAGTCATGTAATAAAGCTCTCCCATATTAATCACTTTCCCCTCTGTTAATAACAGAAGGAGAATTATGGGAATAAGCTGAATCTGTTTGCCAAATTCTCTCTGCAAATCTATTCTTTTTAAATGATTATGTGACCCAGGGAAACCAAATCACACCCATCAGCACTGGAGTGAGCAGTTTGAGAATTATGAGTTTTAATATTTGTTTTGTTTTCTTTTAACGAACGTGCTTTGTGGTCTTACTTGAATTACAGTTTTAGTTTATATTCTAATCTAAAAAAAGCCTTAAGCTTCTCAGTGTTAGAGCTTCCCTGCTGTGGTTTCAGTGACCTGTGCCATTCCCCAAGCAGGTGAGGTGGTACATTACGAGAGCCATAAACCTCTTGCAGCTTCTTGCAACCTTCAGTGCTCTAAGCAAAAGTTCCCTCATTAACTCTTGGAAAGCACAGAAGAAACCTGCTGCTGGAATCCTCACATGCTGTGCTCAGGCTCACCATGTTAAGTATCTATCCACTGTATCTTAGTAACTCAAACAGCTATTTAACAATAGAAGCAGCAAGCCCAAAATATTCCCAGATGCCATCATAATCATATGCTTTGATCAATAACCCGCTGTTGCCACCCAGGTGGCAATTCCCTGTGCCACATGGGAATCCACATGGGCCTGGCTGTGGATGCAGACTGGGAGCATGATCGGAAGCATTAAACATTGCATTATTCAAACAGGCCATCATGTCTAAGAGCAGCAATAGTGGTCGATTCACTAAGTCACAGCTGTGCAGTTGTACTGTATTATTTTTAAAATAAATAATACTTTCAGTCCAAGATACTTTTAGCATTAATTGACACCCTTTGGGGAATCAAAACTGTCAAGCAAGTTATGTAACAACTAACAAAGTTGCACTTTCTGTATATGAAATCAATATTTAAATAACTTATTTTTCTCCATTTGCTGTTCTTAAATGATGTAAGTAGCTGTAATATACCAGTACTCAATGTCCTGCAGTTTGCTTCAACCCAAGAAAGCTGTGTATTGTAAAGAAAAAAAAACAAAAACAAAATATGAATGTGTAAAGATTATTGTGCTGTTTCATTTAGCAAAAAAAATGGTTGACAAAAGGGTTTTCCTGTGTATCAAAACTTGTCTATAATTATATGTCATACTGTTCATAGATAAAAAGTAAATAAATTTCCATTTTCCTCTCTTTTTTTTTTTTTCTGTTGTTGTTGATTTTGCTATACAGATCCTCTATTTAGTGCTTGGGTAGCAGTGTCCAGTGATGTCATTTTTTTGGTTATATTTTTGGCCCTTGCCCTGTAGCTTACCAAGCCTCTAGTTCCTCTCCTTGTAAGCAATCTCAACACATCTAAAACAGGAGAAAAAGGTTTAAAATTTTTAAAAATATTTTAAAACCCTAATAATTCAGGACTAGAAGCAGCTTTTAAATTATATTCTGTGAATCAGCACTCTCCAAACTTTGCCTGTCATATCCTGTGAATGTCCAGCTGCTAGGCTCAGTGAGGTATGTGTGAGAGGTCTCCCCTTGGGAGCTTTACCACTTTGCAGGAATAATTAATAATTGGTGAATCCAGAGGAAAGGCCCATGAGTGCAATGCTTGTGGCTGTAGTTACAGCTCTTGCCTGCAGGAAGGGATTTCAAACCTGGTTTGCATATGCGGCTCTGCTTCGTTTGGCCGGTGAGGTGCTGTAATTCCTGAAGCTGTAACTCCTGAGCAATCAGGTGATGCCTCCAGTCTGCAATAAGATGCCAATGCCCAGGGTTTGGGCAAAGGAACCTTGGGACATGATTCTTGGCACTTCCTTCCAGTTCACTTGAATAACTTCTTGCTTACTGTTTTGCATTTGTTGGTCTGGTTAAATTTGCTGTGTAATTAATGGGTATGCTTAGCTGCCTAACAGCGTGCTGCCAGCTCCTCGTGGCAGCAGCTTGAAGTTAATCCTTTGTGCATTCGGCCCCCAGGAGCGAGGGGCGGCTGTGTCTGCACGAGCTGGCGTTAGCCGGAAGCTGAACTCGGGCAACGACATAAAGGGGAAGACAAAAGAACCTTTGGGGCTGCGTGCAGAGAGCTGAACCGCGTGTCCCGCCGGGCAGCGCTCCCGCGGAGCTGTGGGGCGTGGCGGGCGTTTGGTGGGAACGAGGGCTGAAGGCTCCGAGCGCCCTGAGGGCTCTGAGCGGGCTGAGGGCGCTGTGCACCCTGAGGGCTCCGAGAGGGCTGAGGGCTCTGGGCACCCTGAGGGCTCTGGGCGTCCTGAGGTCTCTGAGCGGGCTGAGGGCGCTGGGGCGGCAGAGGGCGCCGCGCCGCCGGCAGCGCCAGCGCCGGGGCCGCTGTTTCCAAGGGTCTCTCAAGTAACAAAACAGAAATAAAAACAAACACTGCACAACATGAAAAGCCAGGGCGCTTGCCATTTCTGCAGCTGGAAGGAGTATTGCTTCCCTTCCAAGATTGCTGTGGTCCGGGATTGCGTTGGGAGCAGCTGAAACACAAAGCCCCCATCTATTGCTCTCAGCATTTTGCTGCTGTTTGATCCAAGTGTGTGCTGACCACAGTAGCTGCTGCCAAACCCAAACACCACCACCCCCCAACACATACATACCTATCCTTATTCTAAAAGTTCTATTTCCACATGTGTTTGCACCAGAAAATGAGATGTGGGAGAAACGGGCTAAAAATTCTTGCTGCGAATACTTAAAAAAAGAAACTTTATGCCTGATCAGAGTTCAGTGTAAGCCCTCAGAGACTTAAAAGCTATGAATGTAACATTACATGTACAACCAGGGCTATCTCAGGAGTCCACTAAAGGATGATCCTTTAGCATTCAAGAAGCAGTATAAAACAAGTGGTGTGACTCTTGGAGATGGTGCTGTGCAGGGATGGGACTTTGACTCGATAATCCTTGTGGGTCCCTTCCAACAGCATATTCTGTGATTCTATGACTTATTAGTTCTTAGCCTTGCCCTTTTGCAGGCCCTGCAGTCTTCCATGGCATGAATGGACATCATTATTTATTTCCTTCAATTCTGCAACACAAGTAGTCTATCTGAGCTTGTGCCTGCATGAGTGTGCTTGCAGGTATACTGGTACTGTTCAAGTCCTGACCCCAAAGCTCTGATGTTACTGAGGTTCTGTCTCAGGGTTGTTGATTCCCTGAGATTCTCCTTGGGGTTGCTGTTCCCCATGGTACTAAGGGTTCCCCCAAGGTTGCTGTTCCCTGGGAGTTTCCTCGGGGTTGCTGTTCCCAGAGGTAATAAGGTTTTCAGTCTTCTATTTGCCCTAAGTGTTTCACACCAGAGGTAGAGACGACAAGTCCGCCGGTGCACATTTCCAAGGTTGTTTATTCTTCGTTATCTCAGTTCTTTCTCAGCTCTGCCAGGCCTCCCTGGCAGGGTACCTTATCTTAGTTCTTTCTCAGCTCTGCAAGGCATCCCCAGCAGAGCAGGACACGCGGCAGACTGGGCGGATCAGAGAGCCCCGCACCTCATGTACAGTACCCCTGACCCAACCACCGTCCACAACGTACATTTTATTTACAGAATTGTACCAATACCTACTACCTATGTTAACATGTCATTTCTACTCTAAACCAATCCTTGAGATCCAACTCAGCAGAAAATGGGTGACGAGAGCAAGAACAAGGAACACAGGGGCCACTCCCCAATTCCTCCATCTTGCCTCTTCAACCCCATATACTGAGAATCCTAGATTCTACATTTACATTCTATGATAAACTAAATACTACTTATTTTGAATTTTCTCAGCTTGTGATTCTTCATACAATGTGGGCATTCACTCCCATGGACAGGGATCAGAGGCAATGTCCTCCTGGGCTCTGTGTGAGGCTGGTTGACCCCCTTGTACTTGATCCCAGACCCCCCTGTCTGGTCTCCAAACCCTCCAGGGTGGCCAGAGGGATGTTCTAGACTCCAACAGTTCTGTCATTTCCAGGGGGACTGGGCCTGCTCCAAGCAGAAGAAGTTTTGCACGTGTAAATGGACTTACCCATATGCTACACCAAAAAGATCCCAAGCCTTCATTAAAAACTTTTCAGGACATTTATAGCATTAGTATTCTTCCAAAAAGAGTCAGGCTAGAACAAAGCCATAGGTCTTATTTCAAAGGAATCTTGTTTCTTGGCCTGCTGCAGTTGAAGTTCAAGGAAAATACAGGTGCATATGGCCAAACAGAAAGATGTCTCATGGGATTAGCTGCTTCCAGACAAGGTTTGAGTAGGAGAGAAAGGTAAATTTGGATTACAACTTCGTACTCCAAACAGCCCTTTTGTTCATAGAATCTGCTTAACTTCACCTTCTCTGAGATAAGTCCTGGATAGCCTTGGAGGTTCTGGACTTGGCTCTCCCAAGGTGGATCCCATCCCAGGTAGGCAGAGGCCTTTGCATTCCTGACAAGCATTCCTTATGCTACTATGCATATGCTATGCTGAAATTCCCACAAGTTGCATTTTTTCATTTAGCCACAAATTGCATACACAGATGTGCAAGTGTGTGAAAACAAGACTGGTGTTTATGTCCACAAATCCTGTCTTGTGAATGAGACTATCACTCTACTGCCTTTTTTTTTTCTCTTTGCCTCCACTGACTCCTGTGATAATGAATATATACCCATCAGGTACTAAAAATGGAAGTTACAATTTTATATTTTTTTTATGTTTTACTGAAGCATGACTAAGATGTTACCTAATACTAGCATTCACTTTTAAAGTTCTGATTTAAGTGGCTCCATTTGCACTTAGCCAAACAAAAAAACCACCACCATTCCTCTGCCTTGAAGAGTGGAACTGGATTGTCTCCTGGCAAGTTCAGTGTTGATGAAAAAACCCATGCCATGCCTCCTGAACCCTGTGGTGAGCTGTTCCTGTGCAGCACTAGCAGTGTGACAGTGGCCTGTCTTCCAGCTGATGTCCAGAGTCCCCACTGGAAACAAGCTTGGTGAGAGCTAAGGTTACTTCAACTTGCAGGTGTGCTCAGGTCCTAGCAATCCTACAAAGCCAAAAAAGAAATGAATTTGCAATCATGCCAAACCACCCACTATACCCTGAGGTGTGAGCAATTTTATAGCTGGCAGTGGCTATCTAAAAGCAAGATTAGTGATGCTCCTGAGCACACTGAAACTACAGGTAAGCTCTACATACCTTTTTGTATTCTTTTAGCAGCACTGAATTGCCTGCCATCCAGAGGAGCTGCTGCATGGGTAAGGCTGCATTTGCTGATAGTGAAAAGCAGATTGCCCCCCTCCCGCCTGCCACTGCGATCAGATCTGCTGCTGTTACAGAGCAGCACAGGCTGCACTTCCTCATGGACATCAAAGCATGAGCATCGTATAAGCATAGAAGGTGTTTTGGATTTGGAGCAGTGCAGTTTCTGGAGAGAAGGAGAATAGCTTAGATCAATTCAATTACACAAAAAAGCACTTATGTGCTTAATAAAGTCATCTAATGAAATGAGAGATGAGAGGCTCTCTCAATTCATTAAACCACTTCCTTTTGAAAAAGATTTTTTTTTGATTTAGAACATGCCTCAGGACCAACTGCTGCCTTCTCAGTTTTCTCCTCAGCCTGATGACAAAGTAAGGAAAGGTTTCAGGCTGCTTTCTAACACATACATGAGCATGAGTCAAAAATTTGCTTTTTGGCCCATAGGAAACCTCTGGAAGGCATTCAAAAACTTGTTTGTTTTCTTTTTTGTTTTGTGTCTATATTGGCAATTTAGTCAGTTGTGTTTTGCTTCAGGTATATGGGAGGCTTCTACCTGAGTCTGTGACAATTCATGCAAATTCACATCACAAGCAGTGGCCCAAGCTTCCACACAATGCCCATCTGTGTGCAGACATGTCTCCCATGGAGCTGACAGGTGTCTGCAACACAGTGCTTAACCTTGCAGGCAAACCTTCAGAGTTGTTTCATGCCCAGGAACACATAAACAAATTTGTCTATGCTTGTCTGCATACACAGTAAACCAAGATTCAGCCTTTCTCCTTGCATCCTTGTGAGCTGCATCCTGCTGCCTTCTCCTGTCACGTTACATGTTTAGCCTGTGAGAAGACCAAAGCCAAGGTCTTCTCAAGTTCTGGTCATTGTCTGGTGCTCACTTAGGAGTGTGCACGAACAAAAGTGGCTTGTGATGCCTTGTGCAAGCAGCCCAAGAGGTATAAGTGGCCTGGGGAAAACACAGTTAACATGCACTGATTTGGTGAATACCAGGAAAGCAAGAAGCTTTCGTGGCTAATAGTGAAATCCTACAGATGTTGTGTCCTTGATGTAGGAGAAGTAAATCTAGATAAATCCTACTTAGAGAAAACTGCAAAGATTTGTCAGGTTGCCCCCTGAAACTTGTGCAAGCTTTTCACAGTGCCAGAGTAAGAAACATTTGATTTCTCTTATTTGTTTTCAGTTATTTCCAGTATCAGCCCCTAAGCGTTCCTTACCTCTGTTTAATCCTGCGTGTGCTGCAGGAATAACATTTACAGGCTGTGCCTCTCTCCTTCCTTCATGCCCTCCCAAGGTGTGCCTGAGCCACCCAAGCACAGCAGGCCCTCCAAGCAGGCAAAGTGAAAATCCTCTCTGTGGTATTCCTGGCATGTATTTGCTCTGGCTGCATTAAGGGCACAGGAGGAAGGAAAAGGGATCAGCCAGCTCATGGAACAGCTGAGGTGGTAGTGAGGCTTACTGGGAGACACAGGAGGGAAAGAAGGAAGGGCTGGATGAAGAAATTAGGGAAAGCTGATGAATGTCTTAAAAACAAGAGCAGCATTTCTCACCTTCTGAGGACACAGAGGCCTGACATTCTCAGGCGTATATTCGGTGTGAATTAGGCGAGGCTGTGCCTTGCCTTATTATGCATTTAATAAGTTCGTTTAAGCATATAAAGGATGAATTCCTTAGAAATATATGAATAATATAAGGACAAGAAGGAAGTTCTCCTTTTTTTTCCACTTCTGGGAGCTACATGCTGTTCTCCCCCAGAAGAGGCATCTCTTGGCTCAGGACAATTACCACTGGACAAGGTGAGACATCAGGCTCTCGCCCTGGGCCACTGTTCTGTGTTTCTGTGCTGTTCTGAGCAGGCTCTGGCTAACTCTGAATCACAACATCCAATTCATCCTCCCTCACACACAGCAGTGGGAACATAAAGCAGGTTGTTAGTTTTCTCAGACATATCGTTCCTGCTTGCTGGCCTAATCTATAAAGGAAGCAGCCGCTACAAGGTTTGTCACCACCTTTGCATCAATTATGTCTAAAACCCAAGGCCTTTTTAAAAACCAACCAAACAAAACCCAGATGATGACAGCAGACCAAGTAAGCAGCCCCACACTTGTTAGTGAGCCAATTAGCAAGAACACAGTGTAAGCCTCTCAGAGCCACATTTGTACAGGAGCTCTGCCACTTGCTGCTGTTATCTCCATCGCACGGAAACCTGTGATTTCCTTCAAGCACCAGCTTGATTCAAGGTGGAGTGTAAATAGTAATTGATGGTTGGTACAAGGTTCTGAAAATGTAAACTGTTCTGCAAGGCTGCTGCTTTCATCTCTGTTGCACAAGGGTCAAATATTTGACAAAGGGCCATTTTTGCCCCTATCAATCCATACTTTTAGAAATCACAAAGCTTCAAAAGAAATGAATAAATGAAATGATGAAGAAAGCCTATGAGGACTCAGAGATACTAGCAAAAGACACTTGAATCTCTATTATTCCCTGCCTTCCCTTCACTTTCTTGCTTACTGGTCAGGTAACCTGGCTGGAATATGGGTCTCCCCGCCTTTGCAGCCCTGAGCTAGGACACAGCCACTGGATGATGAGGAGCACTTCAGCCATCCCTGTGTCATGCAATGCACAGCTGGTGCCAACCCCCTGATCTCCCTTCTGGTGTCCCTAAATCCATACCTCCCCTAGCTCCCTGCTCTGGAGGGAAATACCACCTCTTGTACCCATCCCAACCCCTTCAGAAGGCTCTGGTGACCTGGGCATGTGGAACATGTGGGTAGCCAGGCTGGCAGCTGAGGCAGGGTCTGTGCCAAATCTGACATATTCTGTGGGTTTGATCTTCCAGTGACAACCCCAGAAATGTCCCTGGAGCAATGTGAATGAGCAGGTAAGGCACAAACACTCTGTGACACACATCTACCTTCTGGAGAGAGGCTCAATCAGAAGGGAGAGAATTCAGGGAGTTCTGTGCAATCTTTCCTTAAGCACAGGAAATACAGAACTCCAAGAGCAAGTAAACTTCCAAATGAGAAGATACCAAAATTTACGATTTTACCTCCTGAGTCTTCTAAAAATCCATGTAAGATGCATAACTAAACAAGCAGCCATTAAAGATATTAAAATCTTGCCCTGCTCTGAGAGGCCATTTCCACATTCACTTCCCAAGTCCTGTTTGTTCTGCTGTTGTCTCATACTGACCAGCAATATAATAAAACACTATTTGAATGACTCACTTGGATAAAGTTTTTAGTCCAAAGCTGGATTTGGAATATATAAATAAAGCCCCACAGACTTGTATACAGAGAAGGGTCTCCACCTGACTGTTTTATTGGCCAAGTGCTGGATTGCCATCTACTGGAGAGTAAAGAAATAAAATCCAATAAACAGCTATTTCATAGTGAGGGAACTACATTGTCTGCATTTTTGGCTTTAACTTTCCCTGCTTCTGCACAATTAATATAAGTCTGTGATGGCCTATAAAATTATTTCTTTATTCTGGTAAGCAGCTTCTGGTCTTCACTATCTTCAAAGTTAGACTGCATAAATATTACTTTTACAATGAGACACTTTAGAAGTTTTTAAAAAGGTTTCTTCAAAATGAGCATATATGGTCCATTTAAAGCTGGAATTACTGGATAACCAGCAAGTAAAAATGTTGCTAAATATTAAAGTTTCTTTGTTATGATCCACTATATTTGTGTGACCTTTGTGTTCTTACAGTTAGAATGGTTATTGGATATCTAAATAGTATTACTACTGGGAGATAAAACTACTGCTGGCAGAATTTATGTCAAAGGCAAATTGAAGTGAAACATTTAAAGCTTTCTCCCTCTATCTCCTTTTGTCTGTGAGATGAATCTGTGTATTTAAGCCTATTAATATTCAGTAATCTCTTGCTGCCTTCCATTTGCTTTTTTTTAGAGACCATAAAGTCCAATGCTCTTAGAAGGTAAAGAACAATTACAGCTTGTTGTACAGCCTCAACTCAGCCTACCTAGTGCACTACACCTGCCTTGATGAGCTAGCTGAATGTTCTTCCTATAGGATGCTCTTCCCATTCGCTGCAGAACTTGATCCTGTCCAGGTGGCAGGTTTAAAAGAAGGGGGGAAAAATAAATATATAAAATAAATCTATAGGACTGTGGACTACATTTCTGAGGAAGCTTGGGGCAGATATCAAATGAGGCAGGTAAGTACGGTAAGAGAAAGATGTTTTCATGACTGTGTCAGTTGAGGCTGGTTTGAGTCATGAAATAACAGAAAATAGGAAAAAGTACAGATTTTAAAAAAAAAAAAAAAGACAGATGAAGATTATTGAAAAGTTGGCTGTATTTCACGAGGAAGGAGCTCCAGCCACCACAGCTCTTCTGAGTCCTTCTGCACTGCCACATGCCTGCCTTCTGCCCACCTTTCCTTTGATGATCCTGTGTTTTCACCCCTTTTCTCCTCATTGCATCTCCTTGCTAACCTTGTTGTTAGATCATCTATTGAGGTGCTTGTTCCAGTTTGTTCCTCTCTGTTGGACAGCAGAGCTGTGAATGTTTCACTCAGGACAGCTCACTCATTGCTGCTGGGGCTCAGCTGCTGCAGTGGGGGAAGCGCTTTGTGGGGAGCATCCCATCCAGATCCTGCAGGGTGATGGCAAATCTGCTGAACGGACTCATAGGGTGCACAGTGGCTGCAGCCAGACTCGCTCTGAGCTGGACCATTTTCAGTGCAAAATAAATTAAATCTTCTCATCATTTCACTGTTACATTTTAGCAAGTAAGCAAACAGAAAGGATGAGACCCAGGCTTTGCCAATAGCTGTGATCCTAGAGCAGTGAGATAGCAAGAGCTCAGTGGCAGAAGAGGAATAAGGACAGATGAGGGATTATTCTTATTGTTGCTATTATATCATTTTCCCTACATTTTTTTCTTGAAATGGTGGAATTCATTTTCTTTCAGGAGAAAACAGATCAGGGAAGTCCAGCCTCCCAGGACTGGACTCATACTTATTAGAATGGTGTTTATCCCCTTAATTTGGAGATTTCTCTTTCAGAAGTAAGTACACCTCTCCTAATCTCCTTTCCTTGAAAACAAAGCACATTTTATTCTCTGTATCTCATACTGGTGTGCTGCGCCTCTCTGAAGAAAATCTGCAACACCATCTGACTTTTGCAGCAATCCTAAAGACAGGGGTAAATCTCAGTGTTGAGCAATGTATGACTGAAAGGAAAAAAAAACCAAATCAGTTTGCTATTAGTGCAGTTATCCTCCAAGCTCCAAGTCAGGTGACCAGTCTATTGGCTCAATTTTCTGTGCAGCAGTTTGGATATTTTTCCATTTTGATGAGACTGTATTTTTTGAAAACAGAGACAAAAAGCCAAACAGGGTGGGGAGCTGGGGACGTTTCCAAGCAGCTCTGAGACAGCGTGGAACAGACAGAAATGTCATAAATAATGGTATATTTATTTTTTTCCAATAAAATTTCTGAGTGGCATCAAGAAAACAAAACAAAAAAAGATCTGCAATTCACTGTCCTGTCACTCAATAACATTTCATGTAGCTCTGTGCCAAACCCTTTTATTTGCTTCATGTGGCTCCTACAAGAACCAGGAACACATTAGGCATCCCTGTATGCCCACTGTGCCACCGAAGAGTCTCTCTCCAGCCCAGCTGTGCAGGCCACGGCTGGCACAGCTGGCAGCTAAATCAGAGCCCCATTAGCCACCAGATTTGATGGCAAGATGCAAAACTGAGGAAAGTCCTATGTCCACTAGAGCACTTCCCTGTCCTTAGATCTAGAATCTGGGCTCAAGAGCAAATTATCACTGACTTGATTTTGTGTCTTGCTGCAGGGGCTACTTTATATTTGTCTGAAATTGAGTGTTTATGCTGTCCTTGCCTCATCCTGAGTCAGCCCATACCTCCCTCTGTGGTAGAGATGGGAAAGCAATTCACCTGGATAGCCAGCTGTGCCTTGCAGAAGCGGAAGGGGCAAGAGGTTAAGGCTGTGAACTGCTTTTTGCAAAACCTTTTAATTGCCTTATTCAGGGACTGCAGCCAAGCCTATATCCCATTCCTTTAAGTTCTGTTATTTTCTCCTTACAGGAACAAAATGTACTCATATTCTATATACTTCCATGGGCTGCCCTGAACTGATGCACTTATTTTTCCCATCCCAATCCATAGAAATGATAGACCAACCTATTTCTGGCACTGGTGTCATAATGAAGCCTAGCATATATCTTAATATAATTACCCAAAAATGGGTTTATGGATTTGTTTGTTTGTTTATTCTGTGCATCCTTTGCCTTCTTGAGGGCACAAACACAGATTTTCCCACCTAAAATATGCATATTCAGCCTTCTTTATGCACAAATAGTGCTTCCCTGTAGCTGTCCTCCTCTGAATCTTCCAGGGGCTCCAGGGACCCTACCCACTTTATTTTTGGCTACTATGGCTACTAGTACTCAATACTTGCACCTGCACTCAATACTTTCCCTCCAAAGTACTAACCCTATTTTAGCCTCAACTGTCTTAAAAATTAACCCCATGAAATTCCTATCCCTGATATCTGCACCTTTTCTTCCCCGCTCATAGCACTTCCATGCAGGCTGCCCCTGCCTTCCCCATGCCTTTGGAGGGCTGCCTTTCTCAGGGCAAAATGTGCTTTGGGCAATCCTTGCTCTGTGCTAGGACAAATCTGGGACTTGGCACAACTGGAAGAGCCCAAGAGGACATTTCTGGGCTTGCTGTAAAGCAAATGTGGGTCCCAGCAAAGCAGTGAGGACATTTTTCTTTCAGTTGTCTGAGTTAATAATATTTAATTGAGTAACTTCCTAACTTAAAAGCTGTGGAGTTTGCACGTTTATTATTTCTTACCTACTGAATGTCATTAAGGTCACTGCTATCCCAGAAAAGGTTGTGTCAGAGTTGGATACAGCTCAGGATGAGGGCAGGGACAGTCAGCGCAGCACAGCTTTCCTATGAAGAGAGACTAGCTAGCCCTGAGGTCTGAATGGAGAGACTGATGCAGAATGGGATGAAGAGCAGTGAAGTGATGATGGCCAGGGAAAATGTGAATGGAGAACAGTTTGCTCAGGGTCTTCACAATGCAGTGAACAACTGATATCAAATCAGCAGAAGGAAATAATGGTTCATGACTGTGTAGTTATATTGTGGTGGTGTTTACAGCAGACTGCTTCAGAGGCCACAAGAATTAATAAATTGAGGAGACAGTGGAACTAAGCTTTGTTTAGGGCTGCTAAAAAGATTATGGTGTGAGTGCAGGCTTTATATCAAGACATAAACCACAGAGAGCTGGAAGAGTGTACAGAGGAAAAGGTTTCATACTCTTTCCACAGACATAGTTAAGATGCATCTGAAGGAAAGATACTGGGATGAATAAACCCTTAGTCTGACCTAAGCCAATTGCTCTGATATTAATGAATTTGGGAGACTAAGTGGAAGATTGGAAGGTGCAGCTTGTGCTTCCTTCCTTGTATCTCATTTTTTCCATAGTTAGGACCAGTGGTGACAACATGGATTTAGCCACAGTCGTCAAATATGAGGTCGCTTTTCTTTTGCCTAAGAGAAATCTGTAGTACCTCAAACCCCAGTTTAATTGTCCAGAACTCTGTAAGAATTGAAATTGAATAGGAAAGGGCCTTTCCATTAAAAACTGAGCAGCTCACTACTGTGTTACCCTATAGGACGTCTCAAACTTCAACAGTTGCCAACAGCAGCAGCTGAAGAATGATCTCTCCTGGCTGACACTCCATTTTCATACACAATTTATGGCACCAAGTGTTAATAATATATGGCCACAAACAGATGCTGCTTTTCTCCTTGCATGTGGTAATGAAGCTTATGACAAAGCCATGATGAGAAGGAAGGGAAGCAGAAGTGTTTTCATTGTAAGGGTCACCTCACCACAGGGAGACTTTGGTGAATTAAGCATCTGCACAGTGCACCCACATAAACGGGGCTCAGATGCTGCCTTTGGCCTCCTACCCTTTCTTTCCAGCTTTCCACTAATGCCTCACAAAGTGGGAAACAGAGAAACTATCCATGCCACAAATTCCAGATATCTACTTTCTCATTCTTATTCCAATTACTAATTTTGCAGGGTAGAAACAATTGAGAAACAACCACAGTAGACATGGACAGACATTTTCTCTGGGAGAGGCTGAGGGCTGCCACAGCTTGGAGAGGAAAGCCAGATGGAGCATCCTCAGCCCACTGGCAGCCAGCCCACAGTGCTCACTGGCCCCTTCTCCAGCAAGTCCTCCAGGTACACGTTCCTCCAGGCCCTGCTTTGCTGCCATTCCCAACAAATAAACAGCTCTTTGCAGCCCCAAAGGCCCACGCTCACCAGCCACAGACTCCTGCACATTGGAGTCTGCTCCCTGCTGTTGTTTCCTACAGGGAAGTGGCTAAAACCCCCTCCACCAGTGCCACGTTTTTCCACAAAAAGCGCCTGTTGTGATTAAGAATGTGCGCACGAGGGAGGTTTCCAAGCTTGAGCAATCCATCTGGCAGCAGCACGCACCACAGCAAGATTGTTCCCGCAGTACAGGACCCAGAGCTGATTTAATTGCATTAGTCACCACCAGCAGCACCGCTGATCTTGGACCCAGAGTGCTGGCCGGCCAGCAAGCCTCATGGTTATTTTAACTTTGTTTGCTTGACCTTTCCAGTGGTCCAGACCCCTCGAGGAGCTGAAGAATGCTTCATCCCCCGCGGCTGCCTCTGAAACACAGAGCAGCCAGGGCCAAGTGTTAGGCTAAGCATCAGGATGCACAGGCTGAGTAATGGTTCCTCTTCATGAGGGGAAAATTTGCCTCTTACTGACTGACTTTAAAGAAACCAGTTTTAGAACAGTGATTGAATTTGTTGGGAAAGAAGGAAATGGAGCTGGCTAATGTTTATTGTTCTGAGGATCATTAAACATTTCTTTATTTTGTTTATTAGCTGTGAGATTTCTTTACAGGCAAATAAATTCACAGATCTGCAGAACAGAACCAAAACCTGACATTTAGAGCCAGATTCAAGTTTTCCCAAAGTTTGTGAATGTTCCACTCATGTTATCCACTGATTCAAGCAGGATATAAGGATAGAAGCTGGAAAAAGTTGTGTCCTGGGAGAAAGTTTTGAAAATCTAGCAGGTAGCAGCCTCTCAGATAGATCATTCAAAGATACGTATTGTGTATCTAATATGTTACTTGCTATGATTCCTAAGACTGTAGACAAACCATTGCACAAGTTTAAGTAAGTCTCCAAATAATACTTCTAAAAAGCTGTTTACTGCCAGACCATTATTTTTTTAACCTCTTAAGCCAAACTCTCACTCTGCACAGCATCTGGGGAGGAAATTATTGCTCAAACTGCCAATGTCAAGACAGATGCCAGACAAACTTAGCTACGTAGCAGTGATATCTCATTCACTGCTGTCTGAACAGCACATTCGTCCTGGAATCCTGTGCTCCTCAACTTTCAGGAGTGCAGCTGTCAGAGGTGAGCTGACACAAGAATTTGTACATAAAGAGCCATAACACAACATGCTTTCATCTGGGAAGATTTACCATAACTCCTCCTGTCAACTGGATTACTGCCACATGGCTGGTTCAAAATTAAGACAAAACTAGAAGAAATTTACACCAAATGATCTATAAAACTGTGATATCAACACACAAGTCATACAAAAAGGATAAAATAGATTAAAAATTATTAAATTATATGTGATGTTATGCAACTCCATACCCTTTGGAGTTTGAAAGACCACCAGAAAATCCATAAATCTGGTAGACCAAAACAGGCTACTACAAGAATCAGATCTGTGTTTAAATAATCTTTTTCTCACAACATCTTGGTAAATTTTGACAATTTATTATTTTTTAAAAGATCCCACACCACCAATTTTTGAGGATGACAATGACAATCTAAATGTGCTAGTGGGATAATTGTTCTTGCTTCAACAACGAGCACATGGGCTGATGCTTCCAAAGTAGGAATAGTTACCTCTTGGGTTCAGGCTGCACTTAGCTGGAAATACTTTATTGTTTGAAACTTCCTGATTAACACTTCTTGGGATTCTGTAAATAGCTGAGGAGGAAAACATCTGTGCTCAGATAAAAGACATTTGTGGATTTGCTGTCAGAGATGTGCAGCTCCCAGAGCAGCATCCCCATGAACCAAAGGAGATGACTGTAAAAATGATGCCTGCAGTCACTCAGGGAGTGAGAGGGACAAAACAGACTGTCACATGTAGACCCTGGTTCTGGAGGTCAGTTAGTACTCTGGCAGACTATCCAGTGAAAAATTTAATAGGAAGAAAGATTACATTTTAATTCCTCCAGATTTATTTTTGTTCAGTTTTTACCCTAACCAGGGAGTCCGGCAAGCAGCTGTGTTTTCAAAATTCACATTTTTATAGTGTGAAATTGCTTTACAGTCTTAAGGGAGGGGAAGGAGCTGTGGTTAGGTTTTAGCAGAAAGGTAACTTTTCAGACTTAACTTCTTTTAGCTAACTAAAACATGATAACCTTTCTTCCTGTACTGCCACATAAAAATATATGGTATGGCTCTGTCCCAGCTTCTGAGGTTAAGAGCTCCAACTCCAGCTCCCCTCTGAAATGTTGCTCTGTAAAAAAAAAATAATCCATATTTATTGGTTCTATGTCACTCAAACCTCAAATCTGCTCACTTAAAAATAAAAAAAAAAAATGTTTTTTCTAGCTGCTGGTGCTTAAACAGCACCTGGCTCACAAATCATCTCTCACAGGCTTCTGCTGTACCTTCGCTGTGCCTGTGAGGCATCTCAGTGGGACGGGATTATGGATGAGGCAGTCAGTGCCAGAAGGAACACAGCCTGTCTTTCACAGCCCTGAGAGGGTCTGCAGGGCTGGCAGTCTTATAAAACAGCTTTTTTTAGTCATGAGCTGAATGCGTTCAATCTGCTGGTCAGCTGAAACGTTCTGTGAGGCTGTGCCAAGTACCCCAAGAGCAGAGGTGAGCGGTGGTACATGTTCATCAGGTAGTAAATGGAAAAGGTCACTGTTCTCTCTTTAATGAGCTGGGCCACCTCCCTCACAACACCTCTGGCTTTCTCTCCAACACTCTCAGCAGAGACAGTGCAGTCATGTTACATGAACCACAAAGTCCTGCTGGAGGGAAGAAATGTCTCCATGGGTAGGTGATTTAAGTGTCACTGTTTACCTTTTTTTAAATGTGGTTTCATGAACTTATAAAGCCAAGTCATCTCAGAAGGCAGACCTCTCACAGCTCTCTAGTGCACCAGGAACGGCAAGGACCCCACAGGGCACCGTGGCTCCCAGGGAAGGAGCTGAGCCTGCGGCCACAGCCAAAAGCAGGATGTGCTGTCGAGGGAGCCACCAACCACCCGGCCTATCTGCAGGAAATGCTTGGGCCCAGCCGCGGGAGAGGCTGGGGAGGCACTAAAATATACACGGGGAATGCCAAGGCCGTGCTGGGTGCAGAACGGAGCACGGAGCAGCAAGGACAAAGGCTGGAGCAGGTTCCAGGTGCCAAGCTGGGACCACAAGCACAGCAGCACCTGTAGCTGGGCTGGGCTCAATTAAAAACAACAACAACAACAAAACGGTGGGGCTGTCTCATGTGATAATTGCTAATTAGCTCTTGTTTGCAGGACTTTGAGGGCTCGGTCAGAAGCAGGCAGGGAGCTCTGAACTGCTTTTACCAAGGTAAGCTCTGTGCTGATGTTTTAGCCCATGGCTCAGCCCAGGGCAGGGAGTGTGCAGTGAGGTCTCTGCTCTAGGGAGGGTGAGCAGGTTTTAAGGTCTTCTAGCTTTAGTTATAAGCTTTCATTGCAGTTAAATGGTTGCCCAAGCTTTGGTGGAAGCCTGTTTTCCTTTTCAATGTGTTTTATTTCTCTTTTGTTATTCTTTGAATGATTTCTTTTTCTTGTCTATGCTTTCTCCTAGAAGGTTTTACCTTCTAGATCTGCTTTGCCCCTTCAAGAATGTGGCAATTTCTCTCTCTCATCTATGTATGTGTGACTCTGCCTATAACTAATAATAAGGTTCAGTGTTTTGCCACACAAGGTTGTATTCCTTGCATTACAAATGTTCATAAATGCCCTATTCTGAACTGTTTGGATCTGTGCTCTCACTTAGCAGGCTGATAAGAAACTGTTTTGCTGAATAACTGCCCATATATTTTCAAGCAGTCCACTTCAGAGAGGAAAAAATTTGGCAGCTACTTAATTTGTTAAATCAATGTCAGTGCAATTACACCCTTAAATGGGTGAAATTCAGCGAATGGCTCCTTTCACTGAAGGGAGCCATATCTGCCTAGTATAGGCCATCAAAGTCATCACAAATAGTTTTTAAGTGTCAAAACCACGGTAAAGAATCCTTGTGTGACTACTAAATGGATTGTTGTCTTTCAGCTATAAGAACTAAACTGTCCCCTACACCTTTAGGAAGGAAAGTATCATTTATCAACCACTACATCCTCAGCATCTAAGAGTTTAAGATGGTTTCTGGTGCTTTAAGCACACGTTTGGCAAAATGCTGAACCAGGAAGGAGTTATTTCAGTTTTATTTTGAGGTTAAGAGGCACCTGAGCCTTTATCATGGGTCCTAGGAATACACATATATGTATATTGTTTCTAATTCACTTAAATCTCAGTAAACAGAGTTATGCTTACAACAACAAAAATCATTTTGGAAGCTATAGTAGAAGGCAAGAGAGACTAAGTAGGATAGTTCATGGCACGAAGGAAAAGATGATGCCTTCTGATTAGGATGAAGTATGTGGCTGTGAGGTGCATGGGAACAGCCTCCCGTTTAACCTCCCCAACAACACAAAGGAGAAGAGGTTGAGTTTCCACCGGCACTATGTGGAAATTAGAGGGAGGGCTTTTCAAAAGAGTGAGGAAATGAATGTCACAAAATGGATGATGACTACACTCCTTGTGGTTTTGTTTTATTATTGTCATAGCTCCAGGGAGCACAAGACCATTGACTTCAGCCTGACCTGAGCTATTGGTGGCTGTAATTTCTACCATCCCTTATTTTAGGAAGATTTACCAGAGCATCTTTTCTCTAAGTCACTGAACAGAAGTGACAGCACTTGTAAACAGATGATGATGGATTACCTGTGGGAATTACTTCTATATGTAATGCTGTTGAAGGGTAATATCTGCCAGGTAGCTGGCAGCTGCAGAAATCCAGTGAGAGCAGAGGGACTAAAGAAACTAACCTTCATTCCACTCTTCATGCCCTGCAACAGCTTGACTTTGGTGGACAGCTGTGCGACTAGTATAGAAACATGCTGTTTGCATTGCCCATACAGTGATATGCTTAAACTGCACATTTGCTGAAACAAGAGGCTGGGATGTAAGAAGAAGAAAAGGGGGACAGCTGTAGCTTTCTCTCACCCAGAGGTATCAGCACTGCACACTCACTCTGTTCCCTTCTGCAGCACTGACTGTATCTCCAAAGCTTTCTAGCAAATCCACTCCTCCAAAGCCATCTACATTTACCATTTCACAAAAGCATCTGCCAAGGTCTGATTAAAACCAGAACATGCTGCTTGTCAAGACCTAGTCTGGGATACTAAAGGATCAGGCTGGGAGAGCCAGAACACTCTCTGGAGATGGGTGCAGGTTTTCAGGGATGGAGCTGCATCCAGTTTCCACTTCTGCCAGCACTCACAGATGCTCTTCCCACCAACAGGCAATCCTTGCTTGTGCTGCCAACCACCTGGCTAGACAACACCTCAGCTGCTCCACTGACACCCCCTCACATAGCACCACACCCCCCATCCTGCCTGCCAGCCTTCTTTGGGACATGCTCAACAGCTTGAGTGTTGAGAACATACTTACCATGTTTTAAGACGAGAGTTCTTTAAAAATAGAAAGAAAACAGGTGTCTTTACTTTTTTTTCCCCCCAAATCTCTCTTCTAAATAAGCATGTTGAGTAAAGAACTGTGAAAATGATGCTCTCTTCTCCCCTTGCTTTCAACTCTAACAGACATCTTAAGAATTCAGTCTGGTCCAGAAAAGCTAGAAATAGCAAAGGTTTCTTTCCCACCTCACAAAAGTGCAGTCTTCTGCTTGCAACCAGCAAGATCATGCATCTGTTGCTTATCATCAGGTTTCATGGACTTAGGAACATTTCAGGCACCTCTTTTTATGAAATGCAGAATAGACATAGTGAGTTTTCTGTATCACTCACTTAAGATTTCAGACACACCTAGAGTAAGTCAACAAACAGCAGCTTTTGTTTAGTTATTTCTATGGAAGAGTACTTTTTTAATCTTCTGTATTGCGGGAAAAACCTGCTTTCATTGGAATATAGGAAGCATGCAACATTCTTCTAGTATTAAGATATGAAACATGCATATCTTGGCTTGGAGTTTGTTGAATCTGACCACAGGACTCATGCCTGGCAGTGTTTTGAGGTTGGGGTTGAGGTTTTTCTGTTCTCCTGTTTTTTTAAGTGGACACATTAGTAAAAAAGGGCCTAAAATCAGAGAGGACAGACTATGGTAATGTCTAGGAGCTGGTGAGTATCCATGTGAATAACTAGGTCTTTTCCAGTGCAATTCGTGGCCCTCCCCTTCTACCAGGGCTTGACAGAGTAATTAAGAGGCCGTGTTTCTGACTATCATGCCATGTGTGCTGTCTATGATTTCTGAACACAGCTACCTCTACCCTACCCCAAGAAAGACTGATTTGATGAAAAACACAGGTAATAGTGGGAGCATTTTGCGGAGGCAGGAATGCAGGAGTCTCATTTGGGATATGGCTGGCACTGAAGTATGAGTGAGGACCATACGAGTGGGCACACTGGTGCTTAGCCTGGCTCCACAGCTGAGGTGTGCTCTATGCTTCACAGCTGTGACATCCCTGGGGAGCTCTCCTGCCCTGAGACAGGCTCCAGAGGGGCACACCATGCTCTGCACCACAGCAGGAGCCTCTGCAGAGCTGGACAGCTCAGCAAAGCACAGCAAAGGTGTGCAGTGACAGAGCACTGGGTGTAAGAGCTCTGACCTGAGCTGCTGGGTTGTCTCTGTGTCATGCTCCCAAGTCTCTGCTGTGCTAGTAACTTTTTAGCCCAGGAGTCCTGCCCAGAGCCTCCCCAAAGCTGAGCAGTGCTGTGTTAGTGGGGCAGTTGAAGGGAATAACCCTACTCATAATTGAGATATGCAAAACCACGGGAATTTGGTCATAAAGGTGTTGACTGCTGCACCTCTAGAGGTACTGAATGTCTGTTATGATCACATCTTCTTGATGCCAGACTCAAGCCATCTGAGAATTTATGAATTTTTGAATATATCGATCAACATACATATAGACTAAATGGTGTTCTCATGACCCAGTTTCTGTAATGTTTCTAGTTGTGCTGGATATAGGAGTTTGAGGAAACTTATTCACAAGTTAATGACAAATGCAAGATACCACACAGTACAGTACAGCAAACTGAACAAGAGATTTCATCCGTGACCTCTATCATGCAGTATCCCTGAGCTCCTGAGTCTACATGTAGAGATTGAAATGCCAACCATGATATTTTCAGACAGATGTTTGCAAGTGTCCATCTTTACCTTTCTTGAGTACCTGTTCTACATTGTAAATGCTGCAAGAATTCCCTAAGGGTTCTCACTGGATAGAGCATTAGCTGATGGCCAAGCCTCTCTTCCCCTTATGTGAGTGTGAAAGAAGAGGTGCAGAGACAGCCTCCAAAAACGCATTAGGATCCCTGCGAGAAGGTCCTCCATGAACCTACTCAGATATATTATTTATTAATGTGCTCTGGAAAAATCTGCAAAGTATGTTTCATTTGTATCCAATCATGCTGAACACCATGGAAGTTGCAGAGTTTTATACTTGGTACAGGAGTAATGCCAGATTCAAAGCCAGGTTCAGGAGGCATTCAGCAAAACCAGCACAAAGCTTGTTTGTTGGATTAATTTTTCTCTCGGTGGAAAAGCGGATAAGGGTTCAGGATATTTAGCAGCATGCTAACTTTAGGGAAAATGATGCAGGAAAATCTAAAGGGGGTGATGACAAACAGTTCCTCTGAGCACTCTCCTTTGGCCTTGTTTATGTTTAGATCTCTGTCTCAAAACAATCTGTTTTATTGTGGCTGAGTGTTTCTCCTATTCCCATTCAAAACTTGAAACAGACCCTAAAAAAAAAAAAATAAAACCCCAGTCAATAGCCAATAACATGCAAAAAAAAAGGTGATATAGGACTCTGAGCACATTTTTGTGACTAGAAATTTTTTTCATTAGAAAGGAGATAGCATAGTGCAATATAGAATACATATCTGCTAGATGCATACTGTACACATATATATTCCTGCATGTAGTTTGGCATTTAAGTTTGGATCATTTTCAATGAATGACCTCATCATCTTGTCTAAGCTCGACCTCCCATGTATGCCTCACTGCTTCTTGGTATGTCTTAACATTTTCTTCATCACTGAAGCTCACAGTGCACACTAAAACATCCACTGCCAAGAGAAATAATGTTCCTCGTGGTGTTTTTAGTGATAGAATTGGGGGTTTAAGGCTCAAGTGCTAGTGCTGAACTCATTTACAGTTACTTTTGGCATTGCAAAATGTAGGGCTGTGCAGTCTCTTGAGAAAGTACCTGACAATTTAGGTATTGAAAAAACACTTTTCCACTCATTTTTATCAAACCTTCTATACAGGAAGGAGGCAGCCTGCAGAGAAAGTATTGCAAACTTATTTCAAAGGCAGGTTAAAGATGATTGAGAGGAGACATGCTAAAATCTGAGATGAATGATCTGTCCCAAAGCCAAAAGATTTTGAAGGAAAGAGCTTAACCAGTTGGAAGAAAACAACAGATGATTTTGTCAGCTTGAATCAAGCAGCAGAGTAAAACCCAGTTTCTTGGGGATTCATGAAAAGAGGTACTTCCAAAAAAAAAAAAAAAAAAAAAAAGAGTAAATAAGGATGCTACATCCAGATGGTCAAAATCACACAGTGAAAAACTGTCTTCAGCAGGTGGAGATTGCCAGCCTTTTTAAAAGTGGTAATGTCAACCCTCATCAGCCAAGGAACTACAGAACTGGGTAGGAGGCATCAGAAAAACATGGAAGCACCACATTTTCCCCAGTCACTCAGTAGATGTCATCTCCCACTGTCTCAGTGCTGAAAGGTGCTATTTTCAGAGTGAAACAGTAAAACTGAGCTGCTGACCTTCACATCCATTCAGGAGAGATTACTGCCAGTTTTGCATAACTAAAGTAGTGATTTCCACTCGGCTTTTTTTTTTTTTTTTTTTAACTGTTACATTTCCAGGAGGACAGAATGTCTTAGAAATTTCAAAAACAATAATACAGATATAAATGTTGGTACTGAAATCTCTGATTTGAAGAGGAAAATAGAGCTAGTTCAGAAGTTCTGGCTCCAACTCCTTCAGGCCCTCTGGAGAAAACCATATGTGGTTTTGTCACTGCTATGGGATGAAGTGTTAGGAGCCTCTGGCAGCCGAGGAGGGATTGCTGGCCTCAAAAGTTCCAGATGTTTACAGCTCTCCTGCCTTGTAAGGTAAAGGTCTAAGTAGAGCTCTTGATGACTGCCTTATCAGGTCTTTAGGTATTGGTTTTGTCAGCTCCAGCTCTGGGTGCTGGTTTAAATTCCAGGTGGAAACTTTTCCCTTCTGCACTGTCTCCTAAATCTCCCAGCTGGCCCTCTCTTCTACTAATGTTTTTTGCATCTACCTAGCGTTCCACACTTGTAATTCTGAGTCAATGGCAGCAAGACGTTATGCTTGCACTCATCTGCCCAGACTATTGATGTGAGGACTGAAGTACTCCGGGTGTGGGGTTTGGTGGGGTCTTGCTGCTCTTTTCATGGGCAAAGGTCACTTCCTGTCTTCTGTTCACGCCACAATAATTTGGGGAGCGGATGCCCAGCCCAGCTGAAGGAGACCAGTGGGTTAGGAGCTGTTTTTACAGATTGCTAAAATCCACGGACCAGCTGATTGACGTGAGAGCACTGACTAAATAGTAATGAACCTTCAGAAAGAAATCACCTTTCATTTTGGGATAAGTGAACCAATTTCCATCTCCCACATCTAGAATATTTTTCCAGATGGCCTTGAAAAATTGTCAAGCTCATCACAAATATACAGAAAAGAATAACTTACGAACATAGTTTTGGTAATTTTTTCTATTCAGAAATACCAATTAAAATCAGTTTGATTGTACAATGAGGCTGATTCGGTGCTCTAAGTGGAACATCTATATATTTTTGTCTTTAGGTATATTTTCTTTATTAGATAACTTGACTAAAATGATCAGCAGTTGAACAGTTAACAGAGTTCACTTTCTGTCATCTTAAGATTTCAGAGTCAGTACTGTAAAGGAATGAATAGGTCATATCAATTGAAAATTATTCTTTTGATTGTCTTTGGTCTCTTGAACATAAGATTACATCAGTCCTGTTTGATTCATGTCTTCAATGACTTCTTCACAGCCATGACCCTGAGGAATATAATTTTCTTTTAAATGGGATGTGAGAATTCAGAGCACTGGCTTGACACCAAATTTAGTAATGACATAAAATACTGTGTGAATGCAGCACAAGAAATTTAAGAATTCAACTGAACATGCCCTTCTTCCTCCCACCTTCTTTTCTCCCTATCATACTTAAGTTCAGGTTGGCATTTGTTCATACAGTAAGCTATCTCCTACTATCATCTCTCAACTCCTGCCTGTTTATTTCCATCTCTGTGAAATATTTATTGCTGTTTCTTACACTCTTTTATCCTGAGGCATATGGCTTTTGTTTGCATCGTTACAGAAATAAGTAGTAGGATGTGTTTGCACAAGCCTTACAGGCATGCTCGTGTTTGAGCTTCTCAGGTGTTAATTACAGCTGCTGGTGTTTTGTAAGCAAAGGTCTGTGTTTCTGGGCAAACAGAATGTTTTACAATACACAAAGCAAGAGAGAATGTGTCATTTTGGGACTGTTAACTCAGATGAGCAGTTTATTTCCCTGCAGTAATAAACGTATTTTGCATCTTTCTACTCTTTATGTGATCCACAATTCTGTACCTTTGCTTGTAATAAGGCATAGATACAAATTAGTCACTTGGCAGAAGCTTTGCCAGATTAAAATCTGTTTGCCTGTCCTTAAAGATGCTGTCAAACAATTTGTCACTTTTTAAAATTACAGAAGTATATAGTGGTCTTAACATCACAGTACTTGATTTATAGGTGGCATTTCCCCCCTGTGAAAGGTGTAGGAGATTAGTTTTGAGCCTTCCTCTTGCCTCAAACAATTTAAACTTGGATTTACCACTCCTCTGGAAGCTCCCCCATTCAGAGCCTGCTGGTCCCTGCCCCTGGGCCCAGGGATCTTTGAGTCTTATGCAAAGTGGAGCATCTGTAAAGAGGATCGGTGTGGGAATGTCATCGTGAGTGAGAGGGAGATGAGCCCTCATGTTCAGTGTTCTTTGTGCGCTGAACAGTCTGATAGGAATCACAAAACCTCCTTCCATGTCTGTCTGGCACTTGAGAACTCTGAGGAAGATATTGTCAGTCCACTTTTGTGGCAAGAAATTGGGGTTTTATTACAATCCATGCTAGACCCACAAACTTTGCATACTGACTTACTTCTCCCAAGAATACTGAGAGAATTATGTGTGTGGAATTGTATTTACAATTAAATAACTCTTCTGAGCTGCTTCTGGGCAAGCCTCACTGGTTATGTCTGCACTGTTTAATAACTGTGGCAGGAAGCAATGCAAGGTGCATCCTGTGCTGGTCTTCCTGGTGCCCAGACTCCTTCAGGGTTCTGCCCTGCACTGCTCAGGGTCTGCTGCACTCAGGTCTCAGGAGGCAACAGGTAGCTTTTGGGGAGAAATCTCAGTATTTCTATTGCTGCAGAGAGATGACTGCAATGAGGCAAACAGACTGCAGGAGGATTTTTTTCCCCGGCTTACATTAGTTGCTGCTTCTTTGAGCCATAGGGTGCTAATTGCTTGGGAAAAGAATAACAGACATGACTTACAATTTTTAGAAATAAGTACCTTTACTATGGTTTTGCTGGTCAAGAGGAGTAAAATACATGTGTTGAATAGCTGTCTCTAAAAATAATCAATGAACAGAAATGAAAATTAAGACTGGAGCAGGATATAAAGAAGTATTAAGAGGCAAACATGCATTATGTAAACATGTATTTAAAGTATAGTAAGCATACAATAAAAAGAATGCAAATATACATTAAAAAGAAACGTGTTATTTCTGTTTTCATATTGTCATTTAATCCTGAACCATATCTTCAAAAACAGATTTAAAAAACCTAATCTAATAACACTTCATAGAAAATTAGGCTCCTAAATCACTCAAATTTTGCAGAAAATAATATCCCCTTCAATTTTCTAATTAACTAGCTAACCATCTTAGAAAAGAACAGCATAGTTAAATAACAGCTTAAGTTAAAATCTTGGATAGTTTGTGATTTCTGGTAGGGAACAAGAAGGTTCCCTAGGAAGTGAGAACTATGATTAATATGCATGTATCTGCAAGAGAAAACATTTTAGACTTCTTTTGTTACATTTCAAGGAAAATGCTAGTTGGAAAATTATTGATTGGTTATCAGATTTTAAAGATGATTCTCTTAATGAGGACTCTCACTTAATCTCTTTTCCAAACCCATTTTCTGTGAAAATGAGAAGTTTGAATTCCAGAGGGCAGACTTGAATGGTGAAAGGTAAAGCTGCCTGCCTTGGTAAGAGATTGTTAAACCATATAAACAGGGTTCATATAAAAAGGATCTTAAACAACTGAAGAGTCATGGGCAGCAACAGCAGTGAGCAGAGCTGGAGGAAATACATGACCAGGGACAAAAGTCACAGGAATTTGGTTTGTTTAGCATAGAGAAAAGGTGACTTAGAAATACGGTAATAACAGTCCACAGAAATGCTACAGACCACCAGAAAAACAAAACTAAACAACAACAACAAAAGATTAAACACCTTTGCTGTCACCTCTGTGAATAAGATAAACAGTAATGATCTCAAACTGCATCAAGTGAGATGTAGATGAAACAACTCCAGTCAGAATAGCAAAGGACTGGAATTGTGTGTCTGGTGAATAATCTAGGGATTCTCAGGCTTCTGATCATTGTTGTCTAGATGCGTAATTGCTGTGCCTCTCCATCCTCCATAAAGTAATAGAAAATTGCTTTACATTTAAGGAGAGAAAAAAATTGCTTGAATGCTCCACCCTCACCACAGTAGCTTGGAAGGAGAGGTGTTTTACATGGTCAAAAACATGTACTTCTTTTGGAAAGTGTTTATGTATATGGTCTTGGCTGCAGAAGACAAGAGTCAGTGATATACAGCTATACCCATTGAATATAGGGATTTTTGTCACTGAAGGTAATGGCAGAAACCACAACCATAGCAGAGCCTTTTTCTATTATACCCTCCAGATTCCATAATTGGCTGGGCTTATTCCTGGAGTCAGTCCATACACATCCAAGTTTATTCAAAGCAGTGAAAACTTGTCCTAGCTCTGTAATTACAGCCCCTTAGCCTTTCATGTTAGTCTATAGGAGATAGGGTTTTAGGTAATAAGATGGTTATCTGTTCAGCAAAGTGTGTACACGTGTCTTTTGGAATTCATTTAGCTCTTGATACCTGGCCATACTGAGGTGAGAGCCTTGCTGAATCACAACTGCAATGCTGTTGGGCTTTGCTGGTTCATAGTTTTGGTGCTGGGAAGCACATGCTCCCTGGCAAAACTTGAATACCTCCTAATACCAGGTTTTCACTTATACCTTTTGCTGTTCAAGTTATTAACATAGATTCAGTCACTTCCTCATACTGTTGTGCTCTCTGGGGTTTTAAATTTGAGGCTTCATTAGGATCAGAAACTCCACAATAGGGGCAGGAGGACACTTACCAACTCAGATCTTGGCCACTGCAAGATGTGTATCTCCCAAATGCTGTGCCTGTAAGATGTGACCAGGAAAGATCAACAGCATTATGTACAAGAGCTCTGACCAGGGTTAAAGACAGTCATCAGGCCATGAGGTGAGGAAACTACTCCACCTGAACATTTCACTAGGACTGCTGAGTGCTGAAGGGACCCTGGGTGCTCATATGGAGCCTCAGCCCACACCAATCCACTTAGGGCAGAGTCCTGCTTGCCCTACGACTAAATGTAAAAGTTTAAAAATCAGTATTTTGTTTCAACAGAATAAATTTCTGGTCTTCTTTCCAACAGTTCCTTTCCTTTACTAATTTCAAAGGGACAAAAATGGATTTAGCTCCACAGTTAATTCCTCCTCCCAAGTTCAGCTTAAGTTGTGATCAGAGAAAGACAGAGAAATGAAAATGACCAAAACTGAGATAGAAAATAAGTGCCAGGAGCTGTTTAAGCTGAATGAATAGGGCTAGGCAGAGCAGCTTACAGAACTGAGAATGTTTAGGAACAGCTGATGCTGTAGAATGTGAAAGAGACACAACTCAGAGGTAGCACCAGATATTAGGTCTGAGAGACTGGCAGGGTGGCTAAATGCATGAAGAAGAAAATAGGAAAAGAACGTATAGAGGATGACTGAGTAATTTTTCTACTATATTTATATTTCTACTGTATTTATTAACAGCTGAAAATCTATTAAGTGCAAGGGAGATGGGCTGCAACATTAGCTTGGACAGGAGACTGAAGTGAATCTATAAGACCACAAACCTGTTTGTGATCATAGCTCACACTGGCCAGAAATGAGGAGTGGAGGCAGGAAACAAGATAGTGGCCACAGAAAGCTGGGGAAGACAGAGGAGGGAGAAGAAGGAGCCAAAGCCGGTTCTGAGAGCTGGAGAGTGCCTGGCTCCTGGCAGTCAGCAGTGTGCACAGCATCTGGCTGGTCACTGAGAAGATCTGCACCCAGCATCGGATTAAGGAAATGGGCACATAAAAACTTGACAACAACCTGCCTCTCCTGTAAGCAGGAACCTAGGCTCTCCAAACTCTTAAAGGAATGTTTAGTGTTTCTAAATCACTTCCAACCCCCACAGGAAAGGCCCTGTGTCAAAGCGGAGTATTGCAGTTTGATCTGCATCACTAATGTACAAGATGAGTTTTGCTTATTACCTCTTAATTTATTCATTCTTCCTATGTTTGAAAACCACTTCCATGATAGGTATATCTGTAATATCAAAACCCCAAAGGAATTGTAGTCCTTCTGAACTGTCAGTTCTTCAATCAGCTAGATTATATTCAACTAAATATGAATTATCTTAAAGAAAGAATTGATATACTAAAAGGTGATAAACAAGCTACTTTTCTGTAGTAGAAAGGGAGTTAAAATGCAATGCATAATATTTGTATTTCCATAATGTGTATATCTGCTTTGCATCCAAAACACTAACCCTGCAACTTAAGTCAGAAAAATTCATCCAGTCATTAAGCTACTTTAATGTGATACACAGATGACATAAAACACTAGTTTCTCTTTTGCTCCTATTAATAATAATGGTAAGAAGTAAGAAAAACCTGTAGGAAAAACTAAAAACTGAGCAATGTTAAACCATGACAGCAAGGTAAGTTATTCAGTAAGCTAGTTGTAATTCATACAGAAAGACAATATTGATTTTTATGAAAAGGCTGAAATGACAAGATATAGAGCAGCCTTTTGTCAGATAGGCTTTGGGAGTTAACTACTTCAACCACATTCAGAAACAAAAACCGCACTTCTAAAAAGAAAAGTATATTAATAACTAAACAGAATGACCATGACACATTTATCTTAGTAATAAAACTTCTTTCATGGAAATGACAAAAAAAGAGAACATTTATGGTGGGCAGAATGATCCATTTGAATAAGATAATAGATGCAAATTTTGGTTTAACTTCTGGTTTTTTCCATGGGAAAATCAATGAACTATGATGTATAGTAGATTAGCTAATTATGTAAGATGTCAAACCCCATAAAGGATGTAAGATTTGATTTTACAAATCAGTTCTGCCTGTGAGAAGTTATGCAACAGTAAGTACTAGTGATTAAAATGTCAGCATGAGGGACTGCTTCAGATTCTACCACTCTAATAACAGAACGTAATAATTACATGCTTGGAAAGCCCACATAATAACAAATAGGAATTTCAAATTATTTTAAAGAGTGATTGTAACTGAAAATTTAAGAAATAAGCACTAAGTTACAGGAAGGTGGTCTCCACATGGGGCCCTTTTTTAATCAGTACATACTCTGCAGCTACCTTTGCAGCACGTTTGCCACTCTGCCTCCAGAGAGCCTGTGTTTGGGGACTCTGTCAAATTTTCTGTGTCTGGCTTTTGCAAAAACTGCACATGTTCTGAACATGATGCATTTGCAATTTCTTAAAATAATCTTCAGTCTTCAGTTATTTGCATTCTTCAATTGCCAGCCAGCCAAATCCCAACAGGACTTGACAGTTTCAATGACAGCAGTTTCTTCGCACTTTCTATGGCATAACAAAACACTGCAGAATTCCTGTAGGCTTTACTTTACCTCTTAATGTACCTCTTGCTTTTAATATCAGATCCAATCCTTTCCTCCTGATAAGTCTTGTATTACTACTTTCAAGTGTGCAAGGAATGTATTGCATCACCAGCTCAAAAGTGAACTTTGCAGTGGCAGTTTAGGTTTATTTGATAGTCAGTGTTTCTTTAAAAGATAAAGTGACATTATGTTTATTTCATATTTACCAAAGTGAAGACTGTTGGAAAATAGTGGCAATGGAAAGTTTTGAGGGCTCTGAATTTGGAAATTTTCCTATTGTAACTTTCTTTTTCATTCTTCTCCCATTTAGCATCTCCTTCCTTTTGCTTTCATTCAACTAGCACCATATCTGCTTGCAAGAATACAGCTCATCCCCTTTTGTTGTTATTATGGCTGTGTTCTGCACACTTCAAGACTTCTAATATTTTCTCAAAAAACTTTTCTTTGAAGCACTGCAGCCCCTGAAGCAACTTCTTTAAAAATTCCTTCCAGCTGGATGCACTGCCGAAGCAGGTATGGCATTACTCCTTTCAGCATGGAGACTGCCACAAAGCATGCTCGGAGTGCAAACATCTGTCAGCCTCTCTGGAGCAAGGAACTGAGCTGTGGACAGTGAGTTCAGTGCCTCATCTCAACTTCTCACCACAGACATCCCCACAGCATTAACACGTTTGCATATGCACTCAGTAAAGGACAGTCAGGGTTTAACTTTGGAGACACTGGACAAACTCTGAGAATCCTCACCTTGCTATCATCAGCTGATCTTTCCTCTAAGTTAGCGTGCAGTGCTGCATGAGGGATTAGATTTCTACTTACTGTAGAAATCACACTATGAGTAATTTCCCTTGAAAAACATAAGACAATGATGTAAATGTTATAAAATGTTTCACAGTCACCCTGCCAAACTTCTTTGGAATCTTCCAGCCCTGCTTTAATATACAAGCTTCTTGAGCTGTGCAGAAAAACAGCACGTGGGGTACTCATGTGCCTTCACCATTCCCCATTTAATAACTCCCACCATTAGGCAATGTTATCCTAAGTCTTCTGAAACTATATTCATTTTCTGGCTTCTCAGAATTTTCCCAGCTGTGAAACTTCTGTAGAATTACTATCCTCACCCTCTTCTAGCTTTGGTTTCTTTTTTACATTCCATCTGTTCAATGGAAGAGACCTTTAAAACAGAGCCAGGGGGTGAGAAGTAGGAGCATCCCAGTGGAAGGAACATCCATGCAGTTAAGATACAGCAAATATGCGTGACTGTCTTCAGGTGAGCTGTGGCTCTCCCCCAACAGCAAATCATAGGTAAATGGGTTTAGACTTCCATGTCCACAAGCTTAGAGAAGTTGAAATGTCTCAGCTATAGTATAGGATGAGGTGCAGTTACATGAACTTCAGCTCCTTATTGGTATTAGAAAATTTGATTGGCAACTAATAGGTAATAAGAGTCTTCATCATATACTCCCTTAAGGATTCAGAGGATGCATCTGAAAAGCCTTTGCAAAAAATAGAAAGTACAGTGAGTTGCAAAAGGGAAATGGAAGAGAAAGTATCCTCTGTAATAAGAGATGAATGTTTGTCATTAGTTTAATGAAGGGGCCACAGAAACCTCCTGCAGCCCCCCATTAGTCTAACAGTTAGTCCATTGTATACATATACAATACACAGTCACTTGTCCTTGTGAGGGATCATGTCTGGGGTAAGTCCAAAGGCTAAAAATGAAGCCATTTCTACAGTTCTGAAGCTTAGACCTAAAGCATCAGGAATTTAAAAAACAAAACAAACTTTTGACTGCCCTGTTTTTCTAAAACTGCATCTCATCCCTACAACAAACATTCTTCTTTGGTTTTGTCTGAGAGCTTGGTCTAATCATGACTTATTTCCACCTAATATTTATGTTTCCGATTACAAGGAGAAGAATTTTCAAGACATCAGTGTTCACCTTTGCACCTACTTCCCCTGGCTTGAACAAACATACCACATTTATGTGTTAGAGAAGACAGACATTTTGGTTATTTGTGTGAGCAGTACATGGAGTTATGCAGGGTGGGAAAATTTTAGCTTTCTATCTTGAGAACAGTTAGAGGTACAAGGCTGTCATTTGGAAGGGGAGCTCAAATGAAGATAAAAGGTGCAGTTTATTGTCTAACTGCTATAGAATCTACAAATGTATGCCTATGATAGAACACTCAAGTCAAAAACAATTAAAGTAACTATTAAAATGTAATTTTGGGGAAAGATTTTACTCTTACAGAGACAAAGAAGCCAATCAAATCTTTGAATTCAATGGGAGAATCACACTTTTGATCCTGTACCATAATTTCTTCCACAGCATTTCATGCATTTCATACACGTGCAGCTCAGTGTTGTAGTTTTTTCCTGACCTGGGATCAGACACAGATGATTGCAGCAAGAATAATTCTTCATCACGTTGGCTTGGCACAAGGAACACAGGCTGAAATCCAGAAAAGTGGAGATGCAGCTGGTGCAATGTGCAGATTTTGGAGCAATAGCCTTGTCCTGCCACCCTTTTCTGGTTATCTGTCCTGAAGGAAAGAGGAATTTACATACTGCAAAATCTCCATATGTATTTGGGGGTTTCCATTATGCAATTCAGGGTGAGATTTCCTGCCCAGATGCACATCTGTCATCTCCCATCCTTCAGCTAACACAAGACTACAAATGTAAGAGGTCTGTAACTCATCTGAGGGTGTAAGCAGGGACTGTCACAGTCTTTGAAACAACCTGCTTTCCATGGATAAATATCATGAAATTAAAAAGCAAGGCTGAGGAGAAGGCAAAATTATCTTTCTTTTACAGTAAATTAACATTTTTCATGAAGTTACAAACATAGGCTTTTTGATTTATGCTGTGAATATGAAAAAGCAGCATTTAAGCAGATCTTCAAAAGACACAGTGTACTGTTCTTAAAAATGCAAACAACATATGGTCGAGCCTGCTTGTGTTAATTGGAGATAAAAAGAATGCAAAAAAAAAAGGTGACATCTTTTGAAAGAGCCTCCCATTAGGGCAATAGGAGCTGCCTTTACAAGGTGTGATGTTGGAGTCTGGCTTAGCTCAATCAGCAGCATACGCGCAGTCTCACTGAAACTGCTAAGGCTGCTGCAGGGACAGGGAAGGAAAACATAGTGCCAACAAAATACCAGCAGCAACAACAGAGGATTTTTTTTATTTCATCAAGCAACAGAAATCAGACCAGTTGATCATAATTGTTACTGTTTTTTTAAACTGAAGTCTCTAAATCAGGAGATTACTCTGCTGAAGGCCCAGTATAATGAGAATACATGCTTTCTTTTTCCACAAGAATTGGAAGTGGTATGATCTAAGACTGACAACTCCAGCATCTGGGAGTGCTTAAAGCAATTCATAGTTTTGCTCCAGTCATGTGGCTCTGGACAAAGACTGAACAAAAATCAGATTGGTTCAGAGGAAGTCCCAATGTTGAATAGGACTCAATAAACTGAGCAAGGAGACTTTGATTTATTTGCCTTTATTCATTATAAATGAATTACATTCTTTCTCCTCTTGCAAATGCTTGGCTGCTATTTTTGTGTAAACATTCATGACTATGTTAATTGCATTGTATCTTTTTATATTCATTTTATAGATTTTATTGCTCTACTTTAGAGGTCCTAAATATTTGATTTATGTAGTATAGTTTTTCAACAGGCATTTTCGTAAGGATTATCTTGCAGATGTACTTTGTATGGTTTCAAAAGAAATGCATACCACATTCCAGAAGTACTGTTGCCAAAGAATCTAATTTAAATGTGGAAATACTTTATGATATGCAGATCTACTTTCTGCTTTGCATATTTCACATTTTAACAACATGAAACTACAAGAATAGCAAGAATTAATTACTTGAGAGTTACCTTTACTGAATTAACAAAATTAATAAACTCCATATTTCCCACAGTTATTCTGCAAGCTGATACTGAATAAAACTCCTAATCTGACTGTAGAGAATCAAAACAGAACTTTACATACAACTTCAAAACTTCCAGGTTTATATGTCTGTGTGTCAAGGAACGGATGGGAACCCAAGATTCTATATGTAACCATCTGGGAAATGAGTCAAAAAACTAAGTTAGAAAAAGAAACCTCTGAGCTGTTGCAATAAGCTGCCTGAACCAGTCTAAGTCAGCATTTTGCAGCTCTAGGTACCTCTTTTATATATATGTGTGCATACTTGTATAAGGGATAGTGTTTTCATCTTCGGTGCTCCAATGTTTACCCTCATGTGAAGGGGGAATTATCAGATACTGACATGTAATTGGTATGTTAATCTGTTGGCTTACTGTTTTTAAATTTTGACTCTCTGTTTCAGTTCTCAGCCGTGCCTCACCCCTCTGCAGTCAAAACCCTGCTGATAGAACTGAGTGCAAACAGCAAATGCAAACAGTTCTGAGGGACAAGCCCTGTGCTGTGGCTCAGGAGGGAAGCCTGTACCCGCTGAAATATGATGTGCTTCTGGTTTGGAGTTGGGAACAGCAAGACATGGGCAGCCAAAGGAGGAGCTCAGGCAGTTTAACACGACACATGCACTGAATGGCCACCTCTCTTGTATGTTAGAAGATGGATTAGCCTGATTCACAGGATTTACAATAAACTCCATCTTCTGTGTAAGTCCTTTTTTGCACACAGTTTTTTCCAAAATTTGATGTGACATATGTAATGACATCCCTGTGGCTGATTATACAAAAGCAACCAACGCATAACTCTATTTTTGGTTAATACCACTTTCCCAAGTGAGGGATCCATGCTGCAGAGCTTGACATTAGATGACTTCTTGATACGTGAACAAACAGTTTTTCTGAAATACTTTGATTATATCCAATCTGTCTATGAATAATTCAGTAAAATAACTTTCAGTTTGTGACTTTTTTCATATATAAGTTCTGAGATGAGCTGAAAAAAAACCAGGGCCAAATTTACTGAGGGATTTACCCCCTGTTCAAACAGCTGTCTTGAAAAATCGTACATAGGGTCTGAGATTGCTAAGCACTAAAGGCATATGAGCTGCTCTTTTTTTACCCCACTAGGAAAGAATTTCCTCCTTCTCCTCTGTAAGTACAAATTACACCTCCACCTTGCACACCACACTGGGTGTAAGATCTTTGTCTTCACCTTTGGTGGACCACTCTTTTCCAGTCCCTCAGATGAACTTGCTTCCCACTTCTTTTTTTTTAACTTCCTGTGGCTTTTCACTTTCCTTCTCCTTACACTCCCTGCCCCTAACCTCAAAACCCTAAAACCAAACAAGTTGGAGAGTCACCTCACACTGTGACAAAGAGAGACCTTGTTTTCAGGTCTGCTTTATTTTATAAGACCACAGTGGTGGCACTACTCTTAGTCTAATATCAGGAGTTAGAATATTAATTTTAGTAGTAGATAATTAATTTAGGAGTCGTTTTAGACATCTGGATTGAGGTTCCATACAGACTAGACTAGGTAGCTGCTTCATCTTCCCACAGTGTTCCCAGCTCCAACACCAACACACCTCTTGGTGTATTAGCTGACTTCTCCCTGAAGCTTTTTCCTATGCCACAGAATGTGGTGCTCTCCGGGAAGTGGTAAAATGTCTCACAAATCTGCTGAGGTAAATCAGATGGCTCCCTGCCCACTCTGGCTAGTCCTGCAGAGAGCCCCGTGCTGTCACTGCCGCTCTCTGGTGTTGCATTGCTGTAGCACTGATGGGGTTGCATGCATGCACCAACTATTTTGAAGGTATCTGTGATTCTAACATATTTTGCATTTCCTGGATTTAGACATTCCTAACTATGTACTTTAATTGGTGCCTAATTAGCACCAGTACTGTGTTTTCCCCATTTGACTGTCTCCATCTTTACATGTCTAAATCTGTCCAGTCCATCATATGGTGTTTCTCTGTTAACTGTCTAAACAAATGTAGCTTTTAATGGGTCTGTTGTGTGAAAAGTCATGTTTACACATTAAAACTTCTGCCTTTTTATTAGTAGTTTCTGCAGACAAATGCAGGAATTAGACTGCTATTTGAAATTTAATACAAAGAGGAACAAATCAATGCAAAGGAAACACAGCTGGGGTGCTCTGAGTGGATATTTATGAGAGGAAAGGATTGATCATCAAGACTATATATTATACAACATCCTCCTTTATTTCTAGCTTTGACTGCCCCTTCTGAATGATATGCATGCTGATTAAAAAGGAAAGCAGTCTGGCTGAATTTTCTTGTTACCCATTTTCTGAGAAAATTAACCAAACAAATAAATAAAAACAATGGTCTCAGGACTTAAGATGGCCCTGTAAGTAGCACTTTGCTGGAGATAGCCAGCCATGCCAAGGGACTAATACATTAATTATTAACTAAAATTAAGAAATTCCTTGTGACAAATCCATCATACTCCAAGTGATACAGATAGAACAGGCAAAGGTAATTCCAAGTACCATTCCAATTATAAATTTCTCTTCCGCAGGGACCCTGCTCCATCAGTGTCACTGAGTTGTATCCATCTGGCACAGAAGCTCATTTCCCGGTCTTCAGATATTTACTTTCATATTTTTCACAGGCATATATATTCCTGAACCTTCCACAAAGGATGGAAATTAATACCACCAGCAGAGAGCTGCAATTCCAGTTCAGCCAAGGCAGATGAAACTTGAAAGAATTCTGTATGTATGAAATGGAAGAGTATGGTGCACTCTTATTTCATCTTCATCAAATTATCAACTGTTGCTGAACAAAGCAAAATAACGCTCGCATAGTTGCCATCAATTACTCTGTTTTACTCTGAATCCTTTCTGAATTGCAGAGTGCTGGGGGAATTGAAATCTGATATCTTTCATTGGTGCTTCCCAGATGACAAACATTATGTCATCCTGTTATACCAGTGAACCTTTACTCAGTGAAGCCTTATATCTGGATTTCTTCTATCCTTACTGTCTTATGAAAATTAGGACCCAGTCTGTATCTTCTTTCTAGTTATTTATACCTTTGCAAACTGTCAACTCTGAGATATAACAGCTGAGAAATTTTGCTTAATGAGAATTTATTTCAAGAATTTACTTAAAAAATAATAATTTTTAAAAAGTGTTCAGATGTTCCTAGGAATAAGAAAAATGTGTTTTGCCTAGCAGATCTGACCAGCCACTAGGTAACCCATCCTGATCTGGCCAAATGAGTCTCTCTGCAAAGATCTGCCAGACACACAACCTCCTTGCACCCTGTACCTCACTTGTTGAACTTGTTTCTGAATCCATGCATTTGGAATTAGGATTCAGTGCAGGAATATCTAGCACAGTACAAATTGGACTCACTTGGAAATTTTAGGCAGCTATGCTCTCTGTTCCTTTGCACAGAGGAGCATCCTTTTGCAGCCCTGGGGAAAGTGCCTCTGTGCTCACCATGTCCTCCTGCTGGAACTATTGCAGCCAGGAGGGGGATCCAGTGTGAGCAAAAGCTGGACCTAGTCTGGATGAGGTCATGGAAGAAAACAGATTTGGACAAAGATTTTGGAGCAGAGACTAGATCTAGAAGGGGAGGAAAAATAGCGACACAAGGTCAGGGCAAGCAGAGGATGATGACTGCTGCAGTGAATACCACTCTGAAAATGACTGATTTTGTGTCTGCTAGCACCAGGGCACTCCTGCATGATGTCAGGAGCATTACTTGAACTACAGGTGGCCACCGAGCACTCTTTTTACACTTGGTGTTAGGTTTGAGAGCCTGGGGTCTGATTTGTATGAGTAGTTGGCATTCACAGCTGCGTCTGAAGTCAAAGGGAGCTATGCTTCAAACGTACAAAGCACTGCACCATGCTAACTATTTCACCAAGGCAAGCCACAGTCATCTCAAGGCTGGCAACCAAAATTAATGGGCACATTTAACCTTAATCTCTCTGTCTCATTCCCCAATAAGTAAAATGTTGATGTTCCCTACATCTCATGAATGTAATTCATAAGCATTCATTATACGTTCAAGGTACTGTAACGATGAATGCTGCAGAAAAGCCTGCTACAATGTCAATAATTCCACGTTACAAGCAGGATTAAACAGCTTTAAACAAAGCCTGAGGACATATGCTGAACAAAGAGATTTAACATAAACCAAAAGGCTGCACAGTGTCTGTCCCATGCACTGTACAAGGCAGTGGTCCTCCAAGCAAATCAGCATCATCACACAGTTAAAGGCTAAATTGTAAGTCATACCCTCTACAAGTCAAAACAAGCTTGTTCAAAAACTCTTACCTTTGGCCTAAGTGTCAATACTTGGCTTTTAAACCATAATATTTCTTACATGTGGGGCTTGTGTTTTGAATTCTTTGGGGGCTTTTGTATGAACAGAACATAATAATTTAAGGAGATCTATAGATATCTATATATAGATAGAGATATAGATATAAACTGCTTTACACTGTGTGCATGCAAAATCATACTTGTTTTGTTAAAGCAGGGGAAAAACAAAAATAGGAAAACAGTTGCATCGTATCAAGCTATAGCACAAAGTAAATAGTATTTCTTTTCCTGCACATTGCCCTAGCTAGGACATGTAATAATAGGTGTGATAGTTCACATATATGAAAGTAAATAATTTTACAGCTAATTTACATGCTCAATCATACGTTTCACGGGGTTTTTTATCTGTTGATGCTTAGAAATATGGCAAGAACTCTCCACAATACAGCCTTCCCACTTAAATTTTGCTCCATTGATTGGTCTCTTTTTCCATCTTTTTTTTAATCTCTGCCTAGAGATCAAAGACATTCTTTGCAACCAGAAAAATAAAGATTTATTGATTCATCTTACAGGTGTTGTCTGTCTTCTCATCAAAGCATCCATTTTCCTCAAACATTCAGTGTAAGAGCCTATCTGCTTCTCATCTGCAACAGCAACTAGCAATATTAACTAAATCTGCAATGTTGTCATCCAAGCAAGACAGCAGATACTGAAGTGTTCAAAAGAATATAAAACATAAAAATATTCATAGAGGCAGAGCATGGTAAGTAAGGCCCCAGTACTTCCTAAGCATTTCAAAGAAATATTCATGAGAATTAAGAACTGGTAGTTTAACCATGCAAAAAAGGTATGACTTTATCTGGTGAAAGGCATTGGCTATTTCTGTTTTAAGTGAACTGGAACCCTAAAGTTTTAGCCCAAAGTGGGCTTATCTTTTGTATCTTGTTACTTTCTCTTTTCAGAAATGATATGTCATACCTCACCTTGCCTTTGGTACAGGTTTTTGTGTAAGATTGTGGAGCACCTGTGCATTGCTTGTAGAACTGTGTAACTAAACCCAGGAGATTCCTCTCCAAACTAAGAACGTCTCTTTTTTTCAAAAAGTATATGAGTATTTTATATAAAGGAATGCAATGGAATGGTTCTTTATTATTAGACTCTGTGCTCTTATCCACACCAGCAAGATTAATTTCCATATTTTACCTTTTGCTGCTGGTTGCCAACAAAATAATCAGAGTCAGTAGCATAGGCAGCATTTACCCAAGCCTTTCAGGGCAAGTGGCAAAAACATCTGAATGCAGTCTCCTGAGCAAAATTTCCAGCTGCAAGTGTGAAAAGATCATGAGTCTGGTTCTCTATACTGAGGACTACTTTTTAGTTTTAAAAAAACTTTTTTTTTTTTTAAGCTTTAAAAATGTGATTACATTTTAATTTCTTACCTGGTGAGTTACACTTGGCTTCTGATTTCCAATTTTTCTTAAAAACCACAGCGTATAGAATTTTCTGTTTGTTAGAAATGCAGAGTCTCATATGACACCATGAGCAGGATCTTGGGAAATCCCCAATTCCAGCCAGGTCCATAAAACAAAATGGTGAACCAGCATTACCACCCCAAGCTCTTCTCCCTCCACTGCTGCGCTGGCAACGCAGCCGCATGGGGGAATGAAATATATTTCTACATCAGACAATGCCCAAGAACAAGAATAGCTCCAAATAAGCCATCAGGACACATGGGGGACATATGTTGTAAAAAGAGGATGAAGCTATTATACAGCTCAGCGCTGAGGGTGTGCCATTCACCCGGCAGTCACATCATTGGAAGTGGCTGTCTAGGAAAAATAGCATGATCGAGTAATTAGAGTCTGTATCATAAGCCAAAAGTACAAAGGGGTCAAATTAAGGTTGTATGTGCAATCTTAATTTTTGTAATTCTGTACTTGTCTAAAGCCTTGTCCCCAGCAGACAGCAGCTCCGCTAAAATACCCCAAGCAAAGCTGCAAGGAGAAGAGCGGTCCCTTTCGTTCCCCAGAACGATGTGACACGCCTGTAAAGGCAGCGGACCTGAACGCCGTCAGACTTTGCTCCGCACCCGCCATGTGCGAGCCCCGGGGCAGGTGCGCGGTGCCCGCGGGGCCGGGCGGCGCCGGCGCCTGCAGGGGTCGCTGGCGCGGAGGCGGCGGCGCACGGCGGGGCCGGGGGCCGGGGCGGGCCGGGGCGGGCCGGGGCGGGCCGGGGCGGGCCGGGGCGGGCCGGGGCGGGCCGGGGGTGGGCGGGCTCCGGGACCGGGCCGGGCGGGGGGCGGTGGCGGGGCCGGGCGGGGGGCGGTGGCGGGGCCGGGCGGCGCGCATAAGTCGGCCGCGAGTTGCAGGCGGCCGGCGGTGGAGCTCTGGCTGTAACTTGACACCGGGGCGAGAGGCCGAGCGGAGAGAGGGAGCGAGAGCGGCGGCGGCGGAGGAGGAGAAGAGCCCCAGGGAGCGGGATGGTGACCACCTCCTTCCCCTCCCCTTAGCGGCGCTCCATAGCAGCAGCAGCCGCCGCAGCAGGAGCGCTGGGGACTCTCGCCTGCCGCGGAGCCGGGGACAGCCGGCGATGGGGACGGGACGGATCCCCTGAGCTCCCGGGAACTTTCCCGGCCGCGGGCAGCCGGAGCCGGGCAGGCGGATGGAGGATGCGCTTCCCCCGGCGGGCTGCGTGAGCCGGCGGCGGCGGAGGGAAGGATGAAGAAGAAGCAGCAGCACGGCGACGGGGAATGCCCGGCGCCCCGGCCCCCCGCGGCGGCGGCGGCGGCGGGAGGGGGCCCGGGCCCGGGCCAGGGCGGGGGCTTGTTGAGGCGGCGGCCCCTCTGGCTGCTGCCCTTCCTCTCGCTGCGCGACTACGTCTTCTGCATGGCCACCCTGCTGCTCTTCTGTTCGGGCTCTCTCTTCTACCAGCTCAACGGGGGACCCCCGCACTTTCTGCTGGCCCTGCGGCACTGTCTGGGTAAGGCGGCGGGGACTTGTTGCGGCTCTCCCTCACCCCCCGTGGCGGCTGGGCTGGGGCCTCCCTCCGCCCCCGGGACGCGGGGCTGGGGCGGCCCGAGGCCGGGGCTGCGGGCGGGGTGGGCGGGCGGGACGCGGCGCCGGGAGCGCTGACACCGGAGCGGGACCGGCCGGCGGGCCCCGGGAGCCGAGCGTGGGGGCGCGCCCCGCCACAAGTTCGTGCTGCCGAAAGCAGAGTCCCCTCGGGGCTTTCTCAGCCCCGAGACCGCTCTGCGCCCGAGGGCGGCTCTGTGTGTGCCCGGTGACGGTGGCAGAGCGCGGAGTGCCGGCTCCTCTGGCCGCCGGGTCGGTGCGGAGCGGGCGGCAGCGCTCGCTGCCCGCGGGTTGCGCACCGGGGGAGCCCGGGCACAGCCGCGCTGAGCTGTCAGCGCCTCCCCGCCGAGTGCTGTGCCCCGGAGAGGGCAGCGGGATACGGACGGAGAAGATGCTGTTGTTAAAACAAACAAACCCAAGCTAAACCACAAATGACCAAACCAAAACCCCAGATGCACTTCGTGAAGCAAGCATCCATCCTTGTGCAGGGGGTTGGAGTCTGGAGGGAAGGGTGTGCTTAGCAGGGTCAGTGCAGCAGCGCTCAGACACTCGAGCTCAGTCTGCTGCTTTGCCAGCCTGGTCGCCTGCGGAACGCCGAAGGAGGTGCCCCGGTGGAGCGGGTGTAAGCCCCACGCTGTGGCTTGTAGTTCTCATCCTCATGCTAACCACAAGTATTCACGTGGTTTTTCTTTGTAGCCGGTGTCCGCATCGCTAAATGTTGCTTCTCTGCTCAGCAGAGAAGTTCTGTGAGAAAGAGTTTATAGTGAGGTCGAGTACCTTAGACTCGCAGGACTGATTCAGGTGGTGGTAGGACAAGGGGGAATGACTTTAAACTGAAAGAGGGTAGATTTCGTTTAGCTGTAAGGAAGAAATTCTTCACTATGAGTGTGGTGAGGCACCAGAACAGATTGCCCAGAGAATCTGTGGATGCCCCATCGTTGGTAGTGTTGTTGGTATTGTTCAAGACCGGGCTGGACTGGGGCTTTGATCAGCCTGGTCTGGTGGAAGGTGTTCCCTGTCCGTAGTGGGGAGATTGGTTTAGATGGAAGGGACCTTGAAAACCATTTAGTTCCGTTCTGTGATTCTATGATACGAAATACAGAACAAAAACCGAGTGTTTCTCAATGTAGGAGGATTACTCCAGAATCATTTGTGGTGTGAGTTTTTACCACATTAGCTGTTCTGCTTTACTTGTTTGTGAAGGTAAGGCTTCCGTGGGAAATGCTGCAGAAGTACAAGCATAAGAGGTGGTGCTAGGTTACAAACAAAAATACAGTTCATGTATTTCAGAAAAATAAGTCGCTGATCCTTTTTTATGTGTCCGTATTTTATGAACATTTTGAGAATACATCCCTTTGTGTGTTGCTTTTCCTTATGGGAAAACTATGCCGCATCTTCAGTTAACTAGTGAGAGAGTATGGAGAGGCAGTAGGACAAGAGACAACAAACACAAGTTGCAACAAGGGAAATTCCAATGAGATATCAGGGAAAAATTTTCAATGTAAGAGGAGTCAGATGTTGGGACAGGCTACCCAGAAAGGCCGGGATGTCCTTGTAGGTATTCAGAACTCAGCTGGACAAGCCTCTAAGCAGCCCAAGTTAATTTGTCCCTGTTTTATTGGGGAAATAGGACCAGGAGAACAGAAGTCCTTTCCAGATAATGTTATTCTGTGATTCTCCTGTAAAAAGTCAGTAAAGATTCAAGTGAAGAAGAAATGCTTTGAGTATTACTTCACAAACACAACAGCAATTTTGGCTTGAGTTTTAATGACTTTTTTCCCCTTTAATATTATAATTAGGAAGGGGTTCCTCCACTGAAGAGGTAACTGACAAATTTTCCGCCAGAATTGCTAGGGTTGGAAGGCATCTCTGGAGATCAGCTAGTCTACTTCCCATCCCCAGGCAGGGTTACCTAGAGCAGGTCAACATGGGAACGTATGCAGGTGGGTTTTCAATGTCTTCAGACAAGGAGACTCTCCAGTCTTCATGGGCAGCCTGTACCAGTGCTCTGCCACTTCTTGTATGTTAGTTTATGGCCATTGCTCCTCATCCTGTTGCTGGGCACCATGGAAAAGAGCCTGGCACCGTTCTCTTGACACTCACCTTGAGATATTTAGATGCATTAATAAGATTCCCTCTCAGTCTTCTCTTATCTGGGTTAAAAAGGCACAGCTCATGCTGGTAGAAGATTTTGCAAATGATGGGTATTTTAGTGGGATTAAACACAATCTCTGGTTTTCAGAGGAAAATTTTTGTCAGTTTTTAAATTTTTCATCTTCTTCAGGGATAGATGTTGCATAGCTTGGGTGAAAATAGACTGCAAGAAACGGGGTTACTTAGCTTCTCCCTTTGTGGCCTTTTGACTGCTTTTGAGGGATGGGTGAAATAAAACTAGGATCTACTACCATAACCACTCTAGCCAGTAGTTGCATGTCTGCTGGAAAATCTTCTGAGGCCTGCAGATGAAAGGCTTGGAAACCACTCCATCTTGGAGAATGGGTCATGATAATTTTTGTGAGGTACTCAGCAAGTGCAAAAGAGCCTTTGTTGTGTGTGCCTGAACGTGATGAGCCTCTGGGGATGGAGTGCAGTCTTACTGAAAATGTTTTGGGGTTCTTTTGAGGTGTAGGATTCTCACAGGAGAAACCAGACAGGTCAATTAATCTCTTCTAATGAACTTCTGCACTTGTTCTATGAATTAGTGTAGGAATTTCCTTTCTGTGCCTGAGTGACCTGGGATGTGAAGGAGATACAGACGTGGGTAACATCCTGCACCAGGCTAGTGGCTGAGAGGGAAGCAGAGTCCTGGTGGCTGGCTGGAGTCCTGGTCCCCGCTAAGCTAAGTGGTGCTGCTGCCTCTGCATACAAGTGGGACACACTTCGGGTACTAAGGTGTCTGCATGCAACTTTATGAAGTTGCTTTATACTTCCTTGGGCTGCAGTTTTATTTGGATTGTCAAAGTTGATCCACGTGGGTGACGTTGCTGAACATTTTATTTTTTTATTTCTTTAGAGTGGTGCGTACTTCTTGAGGTATCCAGCTGGGAAGGCTTTCAAATTAGGAACAATTTTTTCTGTAACTAGAAGGCTTATTGTCTTCCAGGGAGCTAACAGAACTGCTTGGAGGAATAGATATTGGACATCCCATTCTGCTAACTACCAAAGCCATACATGTAAATGTGCGTTTTATGCAGCAGCTGGAAGTTTCATGGTGTTAAAAAAAAATAAACTTTTTTCACCCTGAAGCTGCAGATTCAGTGTACAAGCAGCTTTTTCCTTGTAGTCTTTCCAACCCACAATTTATGGTGTTAAAATTTACATCTCCAAGCAAAAATGGGCAGTTAGTTTGTAAACTGGGTTTGCAATGTGTGAATTTTGCTGTTGCCCTCATAGTATTTAAATCTACAGAAAACAAGGAGCAGCCTAAATGGAGAATTGATGTCTCTATTTTGTGCCCTCCATAGTGTGGGAGGGGTCATCTTGTCTGACTTGAAAGTTTTTGGTTTTGTTTGCAAGTTTCAGTGCATTGCTCCTGTTTAGCTATGTTATTGTGACAGGAATGCTTAGATTTTTTTTTACCTCAGAACTTTAAAGGAAGTTCCTGAGCAACTACACAAAACTTAAGTACTGGTCTGGACAGAAGTCCCACCTGCATCAGGCAGGTGTGTGCATAAAATAAATCAAGACAGTGTGAAAACACTTGGTTTGAAAAACTTTCATTTTTTTATTAGGTCTGCATCATATGCTGTGGAGGAGGTATACATTTCTTTTCAAAGGAATGAAGTGTGAACATTTGCTGGTTCTATTAACTTTCCTTTGGAGGTGGGGAAGATGACTGGTTTTGAATTCTGAATCTTTAGAATATTCTGACTATTAGTAATTTTTCTCTCCCAGACCAGCTTCTTTTGTGTCTTGTCCATATATGCCTCTTTTTGTTTGGTTGCTATACTGATTGGAGAGAATCTTGGAAAAACATTATGGCAGTTTGTAGGGTAGACTGAATTCAGTATTTCCACTTCATGTCGCCATCTCTTTTTTACCGGAGTCATCCCAAGCAAATGAGAGTAGAGTAGTAGATGTGAGCATGTGTTTTGTTATTTATCCTGTTCTGACTTCAAGCTCACAGTAATTCAGAGTGCAGAAGGTCTTAGGAAAGCTGATGGCTTCTGCTGTCTGTTCTGATGTGGCTCAGAGTGACATGGCTCAAGTTTCACACTGTAGTCATCCCGTCAGGAGGGATGTTTTTCAGAGCCCTGTTTTTCAGCATGAAATTATTGGGGAGGGCATAGACATATGTGGGTTATATCTAAAGAATCTGTGGAAGATACTTAAAAGTGCATCTGTTGCCAGTAGGCTTAAATTTGCTATAGAGGCGTGCATACCAGTCCTGGACCATCCATGAGCTCCAAAAAACCAGGAAAGTTTAAAAACTGCAGGCTTTCCTGTAATGATCTGCAATATTGGGATTTGCACAGATGAGGTCTTGCTTGTTGATTCTGCCAAGGTAATCCTGGCTCCCTAATTGAAAACCAACTCCAGCAGTGGAAGGAAGTGAGAAGAGTCTTCCCTTAGATGAGTAAGACACAAATTGTAAATCTTGGACAGCCCAGTGGCTTTTGGGGAATGCACTAGGGACTCCACCCCCCTGCAACTGCAGTGGTTTTGCATTGCTTTATTCTTCCTTGCTTGGACTTGTGATATATACTTTCTTCAAATTACGGAAATGAGAATTTCCAAGGGCTGGTAGCAACCCTCCAATGGCCCATAAAAACATAAAACCTTTGGATCGTCAGTATTTGCTGTGCAAACTTCTTGTTCATGTCAATTAAAACATTTCCCCTGTTGAACTTGCCAGGGGCCTGTACAGGTACACTGGTTTGATTGCACGTGAAAGTTGCCTATCCTGTGGTTTCCTATGCAAGACAAAAGTCTTAAGTGCCCACTTGTGTGTCCTCAAACAATTACGATGTTGCTTTCCCTCTTCATGACACTGGAAGTTCTCAGGTATTTTAGCCAAGATGGGCTTGATAGCTTTAAAGTTGTCAGAGCAACAGTTGTGTTTATTTTGGGCACATCGGGGAATATAACTATAAAAAAGCAGAGAGAAATCTGAGTATTTGGGGAAGATGTTACAAAAATCAAAATATTTAAAACTAAACAGCAAGTGAAACTTTTTATTTAAATCGAGGTAGTATGAATTTGCTTTATTTTGGTAGAGCGGTGCAGTTGGATTTTTTTTGATGGTTTGGTTTTCTTTTTTCCCTGACCTGACTTTTTCTTGTTAACCTATTAAGAGAGGGACAAAAAAGACAACTCAACTATTCAAAGAAAACAGTTAAACTAAAGGTCAGTGTTTTTTATGCAATTTTTTTAAGCTGTAGAAGGGAGGGACAGCAGTAGGGTTTTTTTTGAGAGGGATTGGTTGGGGTTTTTGTTCTGGTAATACTGCTTTTATATAGAGAGTGATGTAAAGCACACAATTCTTCAGGGCAAGCTTTCATGGGAAAAAAAAGGCACCTATCATGCTTCACTTTTGCAGGTAGGCATCCTGCTGCCTTTACATGGCCAAAAAGGGTTGTCTCATCCAGTTTTGTTTTGCACATGCATGGATCAGGAATCCTTTACCGTTTTGAAAGCCCTTCAGGTGTGTGAGTAGGAGAAACACACTCAAGGAAAGACAGCCAGGTGAGTGTGGTGATGCAATAGCCATTTCTGAGATGCCTAAGCTTTTAAGAAGGCCTGGGTTATGTTCTTATTGACAAATATTTTTCTTATTGCTCTCAAAAGAGAGAGCTCTTCTGTACTCTAAAGTGTTTTGATTTTGGTCTGACTTCTCAGAGGATTATTTAGTTGAAATACACATGGAATTAATTACATTTCAAAATTCATTAACATTGTAGGGAGCTGAAAGGTCAATTTAGAAGCTGCTTCCTAAAAGCCTTGAAAAGAATTTGTCTGAATCTAAATCACAAGTCTGTAGCTATATCTTTTTTAATTAGCTTTTCTGTCTTCTTTGAACTTCCTCATTTTGCTGTTATGGAAGCCATGAATGTTATCTTTTTGATAAAATGTGTTTGGACTTCCATTTACTAAACTCTCAAGTTATAAGTGAACGTCTTTGGGAGACAAAAGTGGAGCCTCCTCTCCAAGCAGCTTTTGTTAAAAGACTGTTCATCACTCACAGCTTGTCTGATGGTAAGATTAGCAAAGCTTTGCCTAACCCAAGGTTATGTCAGGAAATACTCTGTGGAGAACCAGAATGCACCTAATTTTATGACTAAGGTCATAAAACTCAAGCCTTTTCCTTTCAGAAGGATTAAGTGGTCTCTGGACTACATTGTGTTGGCTGGCTAAAACACTCTCTACAGTGAAGTCACAGCAAAAAATGCTAGTGTGAATGTGTTGTGATAATATTCTAAATATATTTGGAAAATTGGATGGCATTTATTCAGGAATGTGTTTTCTGCTTCCAAAATCAGATTCCAGTCTGGGAATCAAGAATTGCGTGTAATGTCTGCGTACATGTTTCTTTTTCATATTGTCCACTTTGTCATTTGACAAGGGATTTAAAGGATTATTTCAGTCCCTGATGAGAGGGAATATTACTACAGCTTTTTCAAAAATTTGTGTGGTTTACTTTCAGGTTGTATGGCAGTGTGGTATATACACCTGTGAGAGAACAAGTCTGGTGGGTAAATGGGATCTTTCACTTGGGCCTGAGGAGATGAGAGAGGCTTCAGTTCCCTGCCCTGACAGACTTCATGTGACATTGAGCAAATGATTTATTAATTCCCTCTTACCCCCTTTTGTCCTAATGACATTTTGAAGATTATTGTGTGACAGAATAGCATAGTCTGAGATATTGTGGTGGTCATAGCCACAGAAATACTGAGAGCAAAAAGATGCTTTTGATAACCCGTTTTGTTCTGGACAGGTTCTGGCTGTGTCAAAGAGATAAGGAAGACAGTGTCAGAAAGGAGCTTCTGTGGAGACTGAGGCAAAGTCACTAGTCCAGGTGCTTTTGTTTCAAGGGTGTCACCACTATGGGTTGTCACAGTCTCTGTTCAGTTTTACTTCAGGAGTTGTTGTATTTGATTTCCAGAGACTCATAAAAGGGCTTCAATTTTTAGATATGTCCTTATCTAGAAGACTTCTTATCCACAGAAACTACCAAATCATTTATTTCTTGTTTCCCGTGGTGCTGCCTAGACTTGATTCGTGAAAATGCAGTTTCTTGAAGCCTTGTTCATCCTAAGTGAATGGCAAGCACTTCATTCTCTATTGGAGAGCGGTCAGCCAGAAGGAATTGACTTTTACAAGGAAAAAGGTGGTTGTTGCACTGATTCTCATATTTTCATATGAAATCAGGGAGAAGGCAGTTGGCTTTTGCTTGGGGTTTTGCAAAGACTGATAAACATTCAGGGGTGCTAGAATGAGAGACTCTATAGCAAAAGTAACTCCTACAGAAGTTACACCATTTTATGTGGGGGAAATAAAGGCTATCTAATTTTTTCCCCTTACCTCCAATAAAAGGTTTGAGATGAATTAACATTTGTGCTAGCTCTACTGCACTGATTCCTGATAAAAACTGTTCTGAAATCAGTAGCGCATGTCAAAGTCACCAGTGACAGGAAGTGGAAGTTCTTCGTTTGTTATTTAAGCACAGGGCTCTTTTAGCAAAATTTGTAGAACATATGTTGAAGGTATAACAGAGGGAATTGGATTTTATGTGATTTTTGACAGGAAAATTCTATTAAATGGTTGAGCAGCAATCCTTTTTTTACCTGTTTCCAGATGGTAATTGGTCCTTTCTCTCCCATCATTTAAATTCACGTTGGTAGAAAGTGTATCTGCTGTCTCTTGTGTCTAGCAAAAATCTGGGATTACTGAAATTGCTTGAGTGTGTTTTATATGGTAATAACCACATCGTTTTGGACATAAATTTTGAGCACTTAAGGAAGCCTTTCTTTCTGGGTTGTTTTCTTAGTTTTATGTGCATGTTGTTAGCTTCTGGCTCCTGTAACCTCTTCAAGAAGAGCTGGATGTTTTGTTTTTATAGTTGTCCCTCTCTGTAAAGACAAGTTTTCAGGTGAGATGTAAGAGTTTGTTTTCATCTTGGACTGGACAAACAAGTCTTTTGTAGGGTTTTTTTTTGAAGTTGTGACTTTGCACCTGCTACTGAGCTCTGTTTTAAATTGCAGTGGTGTGGAAGAAAGCCCTGTGTTTCCTGTTACAGGTACAGCCAAGGGGGTCAGTAGCTGCTCTCTGTGCTCACGTGAGTGTGTATAAAACAAACTTACAAAAATCAGCTGCTGCATTGTTACACGGGGCAGATAACTTTTGAGACTGTTTGTATTTGGATTATGTCTCCTGAAGAACTGGGGTTGAGGGATCCTCCTATCCCCCTTCTATGCTGGTTTTGGGGTTTTTGGACCAGTAAGTTTTGGAGTTAGGGCTTGCAAGGGTTCTAGGCTCATTCATAACATGGGGGCAGGGAAGACAAGGATCCTTTTGAAATTGGCAAGAATTAAGTTCCTCTTTGAATCTTGCTGTAAGATTCATGGTCATCTCAGCTATCTGTCTGCTTTTCCTATCTCATCAGTGAGAGGAGAGAGCCATTTCCAGGCCATTGCAGTTTATTATAGGCATGATACAAGCAGGATCAGCCCTTTTTGGAGATGTCAGTTGTCTGTAGCCTGTTGACATTAATTAAGAAGGGAACACGAAGCTGTGCTAGGCTTCCACTGCCTTTCCCTGGGCAGCAGAGGTGCTTGCCTGCAAGACCTAATCTGACTGGTACAGCAGTGGCTCCTCAAGCTATTTAGCTGATGTGTTTTTTTCTTTTTTTAAATTCTCAAGTGAAAGCTGTGGAAAGTAATGACATGATTTTTTTTCCACCAAGAAATGTTTCCTCATCGTTATTGGTGAGCAGGCAAGTAGATTTTCAAACATAACTTGTGTTTATATAATGAGGCATTTGTTTTTCTTTGTTTTAGAATCTGGGTTAGAGGATGTTTGGAGACTGGAGGGGTGGATAGGAAGTGGAGAGCAATTATTTGACTGAAATTTATTTTATTCTCTTGCTCTTTAGAGCTGCACTGAGGGAAGTGGACCCTGTTGTGTTGAAAATGGATGTTTGGCTTTGTAAGCATGGAAGCACAGTGATTAGGTTTGTGTTACGGTTTCTGAGTACTAATGCTGTAGAAATAGACATTTGGATGCTTGCCAAGGCTTGCTACTTATCATACTTAATGATTCAGAGTAGAAGTGATCAGGAGACTGGGATGAGACCATAGTGCCTGTACCTATTTGAGTGAAGAAGCAGTGCACCTCTGCCATAAGTAAATAGTATGTTTCAGCACCCTTGAGAGGGTTTATTTTAAAAGCCTCTGCTGGTCAAGTGGATGGTTGGTTCAGTTTAATGTAGCTGCCCCAGAGAGAGGATGCCAGCATAACACTGTGTTCATACAAGGTGACTAACTGCTAGCAAGTGACAGTTCTGGGAGATGAGCTGCTGGTGCCTGGATTAACAGTTGCTAGTCAAGGAGATTTATTATTTCCACTTTTTTCTTTATCTTTTTTTTTTTTTTTCCTGATGTGTAATGTCCTGGGTATTTGCTGCTTACAACTTGTCTCGTAGTTCGTAATAGGTTTTTCTGAAACACATACAATAAAGTTGTTAGAATAAGTGAATTTTTCTTAGCTTTTGTTTAATTACTTCAGGAGACTGTTGACTGTCGCTGCTTGGCCTTTGAATGTAATGGCATATTTCTTTGGAGGAAACTTTGATTTTTCTCAGATATCTTTGTGGTGTTTTAGCCCAGATTTCAAAGCTTGCTTTTGAAATCCAAATTCCAGTTATGTGTCTTTTTACCTTGTAAAATATCCTTTTGGAATACTTGTGCAGATTAGAGCTTGCATTGTTTCTCTGAATGTTCTGTTTTTTTTTTTTTTTAATTCTATCCAGATTATGAAGTTTTATGCTTTTTCTTCATGGCAGTGTCTTGTGTTGAAATGGATATGAGTCCTGAAGGGGTTGGGGCATGGGAAGCGTTATGATGTTTCAGAAAGGGTTTGAGAATTATCTCACAATATACAAGTTTTGGGTTGGATTTCAGAAGACACAGTAATTTTGTGAATGCTTACAGTAATCGATTAGCGTTTGTACCTCTGTTTATCTCATTGCAGTTAGGAGAGATTACATCAATATTGGCCATACCTAATGCTGTCTTTTTGTTAAGTCTTATTTTTTTTGTTCTCTTATTGCTTTCTAAGAGCCTCTTTTTCCTTCTGCTCTCCTTGTATTTACAGGTAGTTTCCCAGTCCTTTTGTTACTATGTTCCTCTGTAACACCAAACCATGTTTAGCAGATAGTGATTTCCTGGTCATGAATTGCTGGTGGTCCCATTTCTTCAGTGGCTTGCATCATAGAGCAAATTCTCTTGCCTCTTTTGCTGGCCTACATCTAGAGAAGAGCCACCTGAACCTCTGCATTGAAAATCAGAAAAAATGGGTTCTGAGAACAAGTGTCCCATAAGCAGCCCATGTTTTTGCATTCTTAAAAGGTAAGGGAAAATGCCACCGAGATACTGTGAAATACACAGGAAGATCTTGGAGGGATGATGTTGGTGGACCTCCTCTATACAAGTTTGATGAGATTATAGGCAGAAATTGTATTGAGATTGGGCAATACAGTGCCAAGAAGAGGTTGTTAAATAGGAGAGAGCCATAGGAGGAACAGGGGACAGAAAGGTGTGTTGAGTAGAAAAAGTTACTTAAGATTTAGACTGTGCATGACTTGTCAGTAAGACCTTTACTCCTTGTTTAGACTCCAGGTTCCCTCTGGAGTCAGCAGGGAGAGACAGTGGTATCTCCAAAGACTAAATCAAGCTAATGTGTGTGTGATGGCAGAACCCCTGACTTAAGCACAGAGAGATGCTTGAAGTTTGATGAGAAGGATCTGAGTTGTCATGGTACTTATTCTCAGAAATACTTGTTGATGACCAGTGGTAGGCTTCCAGAGAGAAGGGTGAGAGGGATGGGGAGGGGAGAGAGGAGCTGGGGAGTTACACTAGCAAGATCTTTAAACAGAGTGGTCATCACTTCATGTCAGCGGGTCATTGAAAGCTGAGTATTTAGGATGCATGAAATAATGACTACATAAGGCACTGGAAAAATGGCGCTATGGGGGTGTCTGTCCCTGCTTGATGGGTGTACTTGGTGCCATGCTTTTTCTCCCTAGCTCTTGCAGTTCCATGGAAATCATGTGCAACAAGAGCTTTGATATGATCTGAAATGTTGCCACAGATATTGTAAGGCAAAGGCTGTGAAATTGCTGACTTCTCAGTTCCTTTCATGTCTGCAGCTGATTGTTCTTTTCCTAGCAGAACTCCCCATACAAATGTGCAGATTTCTTTTGTGTTGCCTGTTGGGAGATAGCACAATAAGTAAATTAGGGTGAATAACAAAACAGCAGAGCCTAAACCCTACCACCTGTTAATCTGAAGTTTTGCGGGCATTTTTCACTAGGGGCGTTGGGTTGGTTGGGGTTGTTTTTTGTTGGTTTTTTTTTGAGAGGGAGGATTGTTTTTGTGAAGTAGAGATTTTCAGAAGTGTGATTAAATGAAAGCTGAAAGAGAAAATGCTTCATTCTCTAACTCTGAACTCTCTACCTTGCCTCACTATTAATGAGCAAAACCTATCACTTAATACCATCCATTCAATAATATTTTTCTGAGGACTAAGTCAAATTCAGTATAAGTTGTTTAATCTTCTGATGAGCAGCCTTACTTCATTAGGCCTGTTGCATTTTCCTATGTCTAGTTTTGAATCTGATACTTGTCTCATCTAATCAATGAAGCAAATTTTGGCAAAGCTCTGTGATTCTTTATAGCTCAGCAGTTGTCTGTTTTTTGCACTGTGCTACATGGAAACAGCTGACAGCTTCAGTTCTTTTTCCTCTGCTACTCTTTGGTTATGAATTTTAGAAGCTGAAAGACTTTTAAATAGCGTATAGTATCTTTCACCTTCTGACCCCAGCTGAAATACAGCTGAGGCTGGCAGTAACTGGATCTTATTATTCCTGTGCTGAGGTGCTCAGTTAGCTGTGTGCAGTGAGTTCCTTTGGGTGGCTGTGACACTGCCACCCCATCTTCTCTCGCTCAAGGATACTGAGTGTCGTGCCAGTGTGAGACGTGTAGCACCAGTGGGATCCAATGCCTGTTACGTGGTAGGGGTCCCAATGGGCTGATGCACTTTTCTCCCACTTTCTAAATGTGCTGTGGCTCTGGTGATGGTGTATGGGCTGCTGGTGCTTTGTGCAAGAGGGACTTGAGATTCAGAAGGATGTTAATGAGGGTTACAAAGCTTGGGAGTGGGAGGGGAGGCATGGACCCAGCTGTCCCCAAGAGCTGTGCCTGTGTGCTGAATATCTTTGTACCACACTGCTGGATAGTTAGGCTTGTTTGGAGCTATTGTATCAATGATAAATTTATTTTTTACCAAAAAAAGGGCATGCTTTAAATTTTCTGCTCAAGTGTCCTAAACAAAGAAATGTTTCCATCATCTGTAGAAGAGGCTGCTAAGTGTTCTTCTTGCTTCCTCTTCACTCAATCACAACTGACTGGAGAGTACAACTGGTATTTTTATTCTTGTGCCTCAGTTTTCATCTAGCATGTCAAAGAGGAAGATAATTATTAACACTTTTTGTTTAACTTAGAGGGGACAGAGAGGTGATGTGCCTTTGATGTCATTTGCCTGATTAATAGCAGTATCAGGAACAGGGTTATGATTCTGTGCACTCCTAGAAGGGCAGGGATTTTCCCAGAAACCTGTGTACCATGTCCAACAAAACACTGATGCTCAGCAACATGGAAACTCTTCTACTTGCCCTTACTTCAGCACTTGCCTGCCTCTCCTGAATGGCTTGGTTTGAGTTTGTTCAGTGTGTGAGCTTTGGATCTGTACAGTGCTCCTGAAAAGTAATGAAGTTGTTTTTCTGAGGGGACTTCTGAGGCACAAGGTAGTTCAGGGAAATGTGAAAACAGATCTACCAACTGTGTGCAGCTTTTGGCCAGTAGAGCCTCCATCCAGCCCAGGCATGGAAACTTGTATTTTCCTGTCTTTGAGCGTGCAGCTTTTTAGAGTCTTTCCTCACCCGGTGTCCCTCGGTAGGGAAGCCTGCTACTGCAGAACTGAGTGTGGGCTTGAGACTCTCCAAGTGACAGGGAAGTATGTGGGAAGGAGTGATAACTGGGAAAAAGAAAAAGTGGGGGAAGAGAAGCAGAGGTTGCTGGGTAAAACTTCCTGATTTAAGCTAGAAAAGCATACCTTTTAATATATTCTGCTTAAAATGAGCTTGTGAGAGACAGGAATAGGACGGGGGGAGCAGATAAGTGATAAGCAGCATGTTAAGGAATTTATTCCTATTGAAAAGTATTTCTTGCTTCTTTCTGCAGCTGTCTTCAACACCTTTGTGGAATTTGCTCACCAAAGCCTCTGCTGTGAGTGGAAGGAATTGTATTTGTGGCACGAGTAGATGTTAAAACAGCTGCTTCATATAGCCAACACAGTTTAAAAGCTTTATAGTCAGCTTCAGAAATGTTTCCTTAACTTACTTAATCTCAAGGCAAAAATATTTTTAATACAAAGGAGTTCCTAATGCAAAGGAGTTGATTTGCTCAAGCAAATTTTACCTATCTGTTAAGCTCTCTGATTATTCTTAGCTGAAGTTTTACATCCACATTTTTATTCATGCAGAGGTAAAGCTTGCATTGTATGAGAAGAATGACCAGAGAACTTGCTCTTGCACTCTAACAGAATCATTACCATGCCACGAGCACAAAATAATTACGAAACTGAAGGCAGATCAGTTGAATGGCTCGTGCTCTTGCAAACATGATTGTTTTGGCTTGCAAAGCCTGAAAACAGAAAATTTTCATACAGACTACTCTGGATTCACATCCAAGCTTGAAATCTAATTGTTGTGAGAAATAAATGTGGTGGTCTCAGGCAATTCCTTTGTGAATATGGTCATCATATTCATCAAAGAAACATCAAAGAAAATAAGAAACCCACACTGATTAAATATATCGTTAAGTCTAAGATAAAAACGACAGGTTTAGCTATTCAGCTAAATATAATATGTAATGGGGTGCTGGTTAAAAATACTTCCTTACTCATACTCTATAAATAACATGCTAAGTATGGTTTATACTTTCTCCAAACACCCATTCGTCTCTTGTGTTCTAGCCTGTTTGCACTCCTCATCTCTGAGTGCACTGGGTCTAGTGAGGCCTCTCTCCCATTTCCAGTGACTCTCTATTACCTGCTGTAGTGGCCAAGGAGTGGTTCATAGATTGCAGAATGGGGAACCTTTGGTTCCTGATGCCCCGTGAGCAGCGGGATTTCTCAGTGCAAACCTGGATGTTGCATTTGGTCCTATTGCACGGAGCCCTGAAATACTGTGCTGGTCATAGCTATGGTTTGGCAAATGCTCCTGCTCAGCTGGGAAAGGAGGTGGGAGGCAAGAACCAGGAAGAGGAGAATAGTAAGCATCCTTTCACTTTCCTTCCTTCGCTGTGTTTGTGGCCACTTAGAACAAAGTGATGGTAGCACTAATGTGTTCAAACTCCTGCACATGCACTTACTAGCCAGCCACAAAAAACAGTTTAAAGCAAGTATAAACTCATGGAATGCTCTTTTGTGTTGTCTTGCATGCATTACAATTCCCTTGAGAAAGGAAAAGAATTGCTTTACTGCCTTAAAATTCCTGGAAAGAAAAATAGTTTAGAATTGGGAAAGTTTATAGTTGGCCATGAAAGTCAGAATTTGCATTGATGGTTCTTATGTTAGTCTTACCAACTTCAGTCTGTGACACAATGGTTAGGATCCTGCTAAGAATTACGGTTCAGCAGAGCCTGATATTTATTTTCTTTTACTAGAAATAATAGTGTGTGACCAAAGTAGGCTTATTATACTGGCATATTTTGAAATTTCTTAGAATTTGCATTTCATTATTTAATATTATTTTATTTATGTAACTCTATCTTCTATTTGTTTTATTTGGAGATCAGTCCGTAGTGCCACATTTTCTTTCTTAGGAGGAAGGCATGCTAAATTTGTTTCATGAATAGTAATAGTTTTCCTTCATATGTTTTAGAGTAGAGGTAGTGAAGAGCTTAAATGCTGTGTTATTACAGGACTTTTTCTGTAGGAGAGATGAGACATAGTCTCCTTCAGGAGAAAACAAGGTCAGTAACACGTGTGTGAATATAGAAATAATATTCTAGATTAAACATAGTTCTGTCAATGTGATAAGGATGCCACTTTTCATGCATGACATGAAGCTGAAGCATGTGTAATAAATTGTTTAAAATTTTTCAGCTTGCTTCCTTACCTTGCTTGTGAGAATTTGTGTCCTCCTGGTAAAGTAAAATGAATAAGGAATGGATATAAGGAACTGAAACACTTAGCACTGGATCTCCTTTATCCATGAGGCTCAGATGAGACAGTTTTGATGTTTCTCTTGCATCTGTGGTAATAGATAGCTATTATTGAGCAAGGATTGGAGTAGTTAATAAGTTCTGTGGATAAGAAGAGTTAAATAACCCAGTAGATTGATCCAAAATACTTTCTGTGTTTCATACAAATTTTTTTTCAGAAGTGGCCAGGTTATATATGAATATAGATACCAATGTACCTTTGAAGAAATTGGTATAAGGTGCTGTTGAAAGTAACTTTGATTTCTCTGGGTGCCCTCCCCTTGGAATTTGGGAGCTCAGGCAGCAATGAATGTTTTTTGTGCTACCAACTGCTTAAGTATTTTCATAAGTTATTGCATGTGAACTCACTAATGACATTCTGATAAGCTCTGTATTGCATTCACCGTGGGAGGAGTACAGAGACCTTGTTGGAGTGTGCAAGGATGAGGTTAGGACATCCAGAGCCCACCTACAGTTGAATCTAGCAAAGGATGCAAAGGGAACAAGAAGGGATCCTACAACTGTATCAGCAGCAAGAGCAAGGAGGAGGAGGGCCTGCTGCTGAACGGGGCATCAGAAAAGGCTGAGGTACTTAAAGCTACCTTCACTTCAGCCTTTACTTGTGAGATTTGCCTTCAGAAATCCTAGGCAAGGAAGACCCATTCATTGCCGGGGCAGATTGTTACCATTAATATGCAGTGACAGGACAGGAGGTAGTAGTGGCAGATTGAAATACAGGCAATTCCACTGAGACAGCAAAAAACCCTTTTCAGGTAGGGGTCATTGAACACAGGCACAGGTTTCTCCAGAATATGCAAAACAATTCCTGATCGCCATGGTCCAGTTGGCCCCACTCTGAGCAGGGGATTGGAGTGGACAGGAGGCTCTGCTGAGGTGGTTTTCTGCCCCACTGTGCAGTGGGGCTGTGTGCCTGGGATCTCATGGCATGTGCTGTCCTTTTTAAAATCAGGAGTAGGAGTGAGAAGTCACCTGTAGTGTATAGTGTGGAAAAATGTGATGGACGTGATAGACATGTTGCTGATTAGTGGCAGTTCTAGGAACAGAGGTGGGTCCTACTGTCAGTCTCAGTGTGAAGGAGATTGATGTGACTAAATTGCATGTCACATTTGTGAATCATTTGTAAGGCTTGAATGTTTTTCCAGGAATCTGGAAAATTAATTTTTAGGAACCGAATTCTCGGAATTTCTAGGGATTAATTAATGTGCAAGAACATAATTTTTGTGTTGTAAAAGGAAAGGTAAATGACCTGGTTGCTAACTGTATAACTTCAGACACTACAAATCTTACTTGCTAAGTACTAAGCCAGAAGGGGAAATATGCTGCTGCAAACTTTTCTTGATCATGGTGTGCTTTGTATAAGTTTCTTTTAGTGCCTGTGTGACATCTGCCTATTGTCTTGCATCGTGTCATTCTCAAGGAAGGACATAGTGAGTGGCTAAAGAGAAAAATAAGTGGTGACTTCGGTAAAAAAACATGACTTTGCTTTACACACAATTAAGTATCTTGTACTATTTGAGCCTAGGAATCAGGATTATGTATGCTTCTAACATCCCGTAGCTGAAAACATTTAGAAACAGGGTTTTATTAGCTTCTGTATGTATCCTAGAGAAATAATTTTTTCCAAAATGAGTCTTGGATGATGTCTGAGTAAAGGGAGAAAAAAAATGGATAGCTAATCCAGGAGAGAATGTGTATAGTTGTGTTGGGAAGGGAATGCTCCTTAGCAATGCTGGTTATCATTTACCACTTTTAGCACAATTGCTTTTTTTCCCCTTCGTGGTATGTTTTCCCTCTTGGGTCAGTAGGAGAGCAGTTTCTTAGAACAGAGAAGTAGTACAGTAAATCCATTGTGCCTCTAGGATGTATTAACTTCAAAAGATACGATGCCTCAGTCTCCTAGTGAAAGATAGACAGAATCTAGCCTGCTTGTTTGTCGGAGTTTTTTTCCCCTCTTACTGTAACGTGATTTATCTTGCAAAGGCATGGTCTAATTCTTTCAAGTGAAAAATGTTGAAGCAGATTGGTTTCAATGAAATTGATACCTCTGGCAAGTTGGATCTAATTCAGATGGCTGTGCCAAGGATGGAAGTCGTGAAGCTTAAGGAGACAAAAGAAAACAAAGATTTTTTTCAATTAGAGATTAACGTTTAAAAGAATAAAGCAAACAGAGCTTAAAATTACATGTGAATTGAGAGCTCTTGTGTTAATTTAGTTACTAGGATGAGCAGCAATATTCTGAGATTTTCCTTCAAAGTGATATTCCTATTTGGCACTGGTAAGCATTCCTATTCAAAGGAAATTTCTTGGTTTTTGCAGCACTTCTTCTGTTTGCTGGAGTGAAGGAAGAGCAGTTTGAGTACTTGTGCATTCCTTTTCCTCTAGTCCTCCCATAACTAGATCTTGTCAACTGGCAAAGAGATTCTGACGAAGTTTTAAAGGAAACCTTTAAAGAGTCAAGACTGAAAGTATCAGGGCAGGCTCTGATATCTTTGCAGAACTTTAATGGATGCAGTGATGTTGCTAGTTGACATTCATTTGAATAATTTAAGACATAGAATTGAGGTATATAATTGCATTTAATTGAATTTTCCTATTTTTGCCCAATCTCTTTTCCTCAAGTATCTAAATAGATTATGTAAGTCTTACTTGTGATCCTCTCCATGTAAACAGATGCCAAATACTTTTAAAAAGTAAAGACCTAGCTTTCTATTCTCTGCACCTCTCCCCACTTGGTTGCCTACTGATTGCCTAAACCTCTGAAAAAAATGAGCAGCAGGAGAAGGACAAACCAGCTAATAGTCACTTCTCACCCTTTAACATGGAGTCTGCTGCTCAATCACCACTGGATGAGAGGTGAAGGAATTTTGAAAAAATCAACAGCCCAAATCTAGGAAACAAGGGAGAATAAAAAGAAATGAATACTTAAGAGATGTCTTGTGACTTTAGCAGAAGGGTACCTGTCTGGTAAAATTTTAATCAAGTAGATTAAACAAGAGGACAGCAATTCTCAGATAAGGGGCCTGTGAAACTTTCTTTTAAAACATTTTGCCCCACCTGGGAGTGGAGACACCCCACCTCTTAGCTGCAGGCCATGCAAAATGTACAATTCCTTTAGTGGGGGACACTGTCCTACTTACGAATGAAATTAGAAGTTTTTCTGGATTTTTCACTCCCTTTGGTTCAAACCTCGATTACATTAGTGGGTGATAGCACCCAGTCTGCAAGACAGGCCAAGAGGATCTTCTTGAAAAGGAGGGGGAACTGTGGTACTGCACCTCTGCCAGCAACCACTTAAAGCTGATGATTCTCTGCTCTAAATATAAACAGTGGCAATAAAAATAGAGTTAGGAATATAGATAAATATTGATACTGTAAAGTGAATATTAAATCCTACTTTATATTGTAGACTTGTATGCCATTCTTACAAGGCTGTACTTTGTTGCTCTGTGGAACTATACAGACTTTTGCAAGTGATGGGAAATTTTCCTCAAGTGACCTTTTGGGTAAGAGTAGTTTCTCAGCACTTTGAGATGGCAACTTTATGATATACTCACAATGAGCATTCCCTTATCCACTGTGTTTGCTTTTCTATTCTATCCTTTCTCAGGAAGGCAGGAGTGTAAGCAATAGGACAAAGAATTTCTTCTGTAGTTGCTCTGCAGATTAAAAATTGGTCTACTTAATACACGTACAGTACCTTACACTGGGACTCAGTTTTACTGTTTCAAAAAATGCTGATAGGACTTCTTGTTGTGACATGTAGGAGATTTTTTTTAATTAGTTGTGCCATAGTTGGATTGTAATTTCCTTACAAACTGAAGGGAGAAATTTGAAGTTGAAAATCTAAATAATCAGAGCAATGTTGTAGAAGCAGTGCTTATCAGAACTAATGCTAAAAACCTAGCACAAATATCCTAAAAAGACTGTTTGAGACCAAAAAGAGGAAAGGGTCTCGATATAATGTTCATAATTATTAAATACAAAGTAAACTTAATTCAGTGTAAACTTTGGTTTTAGATAGACAAGAATTTACAAAGACAGTGCCTTTTATAGCTGTAGGGAAGAATGAGAAATTACTTGAAGTTTTAAGCTTATTTCTGTCAGTGTACTATTCCCTGCACCATATGAACAAGTATCTAGAGAAACAACTATGAATCAAATTGTATTCCAAGAAGTTTAACAGTGTTTAAGGCTCCAAGGAGGAATGGTTGAAATTGTAGGAATTTTTGAATATCTCTTCTGCTGTTCTGTTAAAGAAATAATTTGAAGCTTGGATCTTCATTTGAATCTGATATTTCTGAAAGTATATATCAATATGGTCTGTTAATTTTAAAATACATTGAAATTGTCATCACGTAGTTGACAGTGACTACTAACAGTTAAGAAAACCCCATGATCTAAAGAGAACAAATAACTACTGCTTACTGTTGGACTCTCATCAAAATCCTCTCTCTCTCTCAAAAATGCAGCTGACTGTAGCTGCCAGCTAATGTACAAACAGAACCAAGAGAGGGAACAGCTGCGCTCTGCAAAACAGCAGAGCTCAAAGGCAGCAGCACCCGCCTCAGCTCCTCTGGTATTTGGTTTCAGGCTAGAATTATATATTTTGGGGTACTTTTATATATGTAAGTAAGCTTTTATAGGGGATCTGTACGATCATGGATTTCTCAAAAAGGAAAAAAGAAAGTAGCAGCATGTGGATTTTAAGAGTAACTTCATCCTGTTTTTTCTTACCTTTGGACTTTTTAACATTGCTTACAATTTTCTGTAGCAGTCAATGTTTGTTGAATAGGATTTGTAGGTCCAGTATTATGTAGACAGAATCTCTGAACCTACTTGGTGAGTGCATGTTGACTAAAAAAGGTGCTATGCCTGGTTTACCTGGATTTTGAGGAACACCATCTAGAAATAGGTGGCAGGTACATAATAAAAATATTTCTACTTGGTGAGCTTCTATGTTTTGGGAAGTGGGACCCCCTCATTAGAGAGCAAATAGTGTGTGTCATGTTTCAGGTGGAACTGGAGCTGAATCGACATGTGGCAGATATAAAACAAGATAGCAAGTGGTGGCTAAAATTAGGTCAATTAACTAACAGAAAAAAATTAGTGGTAAGTATGAAGGTATGCATTCATGCAGCTTTTTGTGTACATTGTGGTGTGCCAAATATACTGTATCTCACTGAAATGCACATAGAGCTTCTTATAGGGAAGAAAATTTGTTAGATCCTAGAAATTTTTGACAAACTGTGTTCTAGTGAATGTAATTTTAATATTGCCATAAAATCTAACTCCAGTGACTCTAAGTGGCTCTAGGTTTTTGTGTAGTAAAATGTTCTTCACTTACTACTGAAAACAGAAGCATTTTGTCTCTACTGCTACTATGTGTTTTGCTCCAGATGACACAGGACACAGTATCTTATTTTTGAACTCCATAAAAATAAACCTTAATGCTTTGCTTGCTTCAAGCCAAAAGAGCCTTTATTTCCTGTTTGTTATGGTTTAGCAGATGGACTGTATTTTAGAAAGGGTGTAACCCTTGTATTTTCTAGGTAGTATGAATATAATTTTTCACTCAGGAAAAAAAAGTGTATTGTTTTGATTTCCTAAGAGGTAACTTGTTTCTGGGTTCATGTTACCGAGTTCTGGTTTACTGAGAGAGTAGGCTTTGCTCTTCCTAGGGAGCATATGGTGTGTTGTTTTCTGCATAAAACCTGGTAATTTTCAAGGGCAAGACAATTGCAACTTGTTCGCTGTTTTTAGAAACTTGGGTGTTGCTATTGCCAAGCATACAAAGTAATGTTGTACATTGGTTTTTCATGGGGACGCTAACATGGAGCCAGAATCTGTCTGCTCCTTGACTGACCTCTTGCTCCTGGGAAGGCTTTCCTTGCTGGGAAGGTGGCAGGCAAAGTCTGTCCCCAGCCTTGCTGCACTGGGTCCTTCCCCTCACCTGTCTGTGAGGCACCCTGTGGTCAGAACAATGGACCTCAGCACAGAGTGTAGTTTTAACTACAATTTGTCTGACCTAAGACATTTAAGTTCCCTCATAGATGGACAAGTAGTGTTAACTTGGTCGTTGGTAATAATTCTTTCAAGGGATATGTAAAAAATAGGCATCTAAGTTTAGTAATGACTTCTGTGAACATTATGATGCATTAGTAAACGTAATTGAAAGTGTATTTCAGGTGATAGTGTCCTAAATGAGTCCTCTGAGATCACAATTAATGGTAGTTTAGGACCAAATGAATAAAAGTAACTTCCTTTTAATTAGCACCATCATTTGTGCTTGCAATAATGTTGTAATGTGCAACATTTGACAGTTTAGGAAGAGAGGAAACAAAACAATTACAAAATACTCAAAACTAGTAATTTGTTTTTAGTATTATGCCTCATAGGAAATTTATATTTATTGTATGAGTACAGAAGGTGCTTCTCTGAAGAAAGAAAATGAGTGTTTTTCTTTGAATTGTAGTCATAGGGGGGGAAAAAAAGAACCTGATTACTGTCCACTGCTTTCTGTGAAGAGAATTTAAACTTCACAGTTTTCTGTGAAGAGAATTTAAAAATGTTCTAATGGCAGGTGTAGTGTTAGAAGTTACGCTGAAGCAAAGTTGAAGAAAAGAGAAGATTGGCAGTAGCAAGACACAGCTTTGAAGGTTTTTGAGAAATTACAGCATTTTAGCTTTATTCATATTTTAGTTCAGATTCTTAGTTTTCTATTACTTCAGTGTTCTGTAACTGTAGTGGCTTGGGAATTTTGTCTGTTCTTTCATCTTAGCATGCACTCAGTTGTTTTCTTCTGACATTCTGGAAGTTGGATAGCTCCCGGGCTAGGTACGTCTTTGACAAATTAGAAAGCTCTTTAGTTTTGTGAAATGATATCAATGATGAAATACAGATTTTTGTGGTAAAGCTTCTAGTAATACTAAACAGCTGGAAAAAATTACGAATGTTTTAAAACCAGAATAAACAGAGCAGAATATTCTTTTGGACATGCTGTGCTATGTCTTCTGGTAACTGTGGGCCGTGTCCTGGTCACGGTGGCTGGTGAACATCTCCTGTAGAATTGGAAGAAGAGTGATGGGTGCGAAGGAAAGCCAACTTCCTGTGGAGTATACCTGTGGTGTGTGTTGGGCCCAGGTTGCCTGTCAGAGCCATGATTTTTCTGGTGGTGCCAGTGACTTGCTTAGGAATAGTATAATCGGTATTACCTGTTAAAATACTGAATTATGTTAGCTGAGTAATGCTAGATGTATGGGTGCTGGATAATTTTTGCTGACCATTGAAGAATGACAGGAGATGCCGTTGTGGGCTGTGTGTAGTTCTTGCACTACTGAATGCTACCATGAACGTTGAAAATGTCTTGAAGGCTGTGGGAGGAGATACACAAGGGCTTTGTGGGTTATTGACCAGAAGGTGTTTGTTCAGTCTTCCCAAGGGTAGACCTAAGCTACATGCAGAATCCTGGCCTCGCCCCAAAACAGCTTGTGCATCTTCTGCGAGGTTTCCAGTCTGTTCTGGGCTCTGACTGAGAGTCTGGACAGCCAGCCAGTGCCTCTCCCAATGGGACCGACTGCATTTGGAACAGTACCCCATAGCTCTACATCAGCTTTTTGGGGTGTGTGACAGTAAGTTGTTGTATATTGCAGTAAGTTGAGGAGCTGTTGACAAGGTCCTTGGGGTGTGGGGGCTGAAGAGGATGTTGTGTCATGCAACATCTGGATGCCTGCACCAGTCCTGAAACACACCAGGCATGCAGTCTTCCTTCCTATCCTAAATCATGGATTACCATGATTACCAGTGGCAAACTAAAAGCAACTGAACAGACTTGCTGGGTAACTTTGTGAGATGGGGAATAAACCATGTGCAGGCTAAATATAGAATATGTAAACTGTATTTACTTACGTTTAACTTTGGATTTAGATGCAGATGTTGGGAGCTTGCACTTGTGAATTTTCTAAACAAATCTCTTGCTTGTCAAAAGGCTAGAGATTGGCTTTGATTATGATACCAGATCCCATGTGTCCTAGCTGGTTTCATCATGTTGCTTCAAATTGTGTTAACACCTGAATGCAAAAACAATGTTGGCTAGATTTTTTTTGTGTGTGATGGTAGTAAAACTAGGAATTTAAAATTCAAGAAATCTGTTACATTGAATGACTGAGCCCATTTTGAAAAAATGGAAAATGACATTTACAAAAGCTGGAGATGATGAACTGAATTTGAATTTTTAGGTTGGTGAAACCTGATTACAGCAAACTTCTTGATTTGAGTACTGCCGAGTTCCCTTGGAGGGCTGTCTTTTCTTTTGAACTTTGCAGATGTCAGATATTTTTAGTGCATTCTATGGAAGCGTTGAAAATACATGCATCAAACAGTAGTTTTGTGGAAGTATTTGTAGCATAAGCTAAGAGTGAAAGCAGTGTTCTGTCATGTGCATCTGCCCAGACACCAAAAACCTTTGCAGTATTGTGGTTAAGATATTGTTTCATTTTTTTTCCCCGTCTGTTAGGGCTGTTGACATTTTAGGAATTTTTGTGGCAACAGTTCAGTGGAGGAAAATGTGGTTAGAGGCTTGGGATGGAGGAGACAATCCATGTTTTATATATACCTCCACTACTGCATATATTTGGTGTGCTGTTGAAAATACCTTTATTTTCCCTTTTGATAAGCATATGGGCTAAGCTGTTTGTTTTTGAATGGTAAGCCACACTGTGGCGGTTCTAGATCTGTAATTACTGGAAAGGCTCTGAACAATCAAACCTACTCTTTTGGCATTGCCTGAATTGGACTGAAATAAGCAACTTCTAATAGCACATATCAGCAAACCTGCCTCGTTCAGAAGATGTTGACTTTGTCTTCTTACACTTGAGTTTAAAATTCAGCTGAAGCTTCAAGATGGTGTGGCATAATTTGATGGAAACACAAGGGTTGTTTTTTTCTGTTTGTTAGTTCTTGTGTTGTCAAGAGTAGAAAGTTAGAACTAAGCAAAAGAAAAATGTAGTGATGAACCAGTGCCAAATTTGATTAGTATTTTCAATGGCATAAACAAGATGCTGTGTTTGAAGAGACTTTCCATCCCTCTCATGGGCATGGTGGCCAGCAGCAAGTATGGAAGTCACTGTTCATCAGAAGTCTGCAAGCTTGTAATGATTTCTTGATACAAGTGCCTTTTTTTTTTTTCTTCATTGCTGATCACCATACTTTATTTACAGATTGAAAATAATGCAGAGAGTACAAGTTAAAGAGAAACTTGGTGATAAATATTTTTCAAGTATCTGAAGTAGGTTTCATTGAAATGGAGATGAATGTCCGTAGCTCTGAGGCAGCTGTGGCTCTTTGGTGCATTTTGTACCAATTGATGCTTCCATGTTGATTGAGCTGTAAGGTGAAGGACAGGATTTGTGTGTGTGGTGATTTGGTGAGTCCCTGCTCTGTCTGTTTAGGTATAGGTGGAGCGGTAAGCTGTGAACACTAGTCGCAATAGTAATAGTGGTGAAACTTTTTGGGGCAGGTCTTCTAACTCCTGGCATTACCAGAACAACAGCATGAGATTATGGAGGGAGTTGGATGAAGTGGGTGTAGCCCAGCAGCTGAAATCTCTGCCTTTGTGTTTTCTTCTAAGAATACTCATGATCCATAAACAAATCACGGCATGATAAGAAGATATTAAGCTGTTCAAGAGCACCCAGAGGAAGGCAGTGCAGATTGCCAAGGGACTTGAGGGGAGGTCACATGGTTGGGGTGGCTGAGGTCACTTGATTGCTTCAGCCTGGAGGAGACTGAGGGGAGACCTCATTGAAGTCTACATCTTCTTTTGAGGGGAAAAGGAGGGACAGACACTGAGCTTTCTTCTGTGGTGCTCTGAGGGAGTGGCCTGAGGCTGAGTCAGGAGGCCTTAAATTTGAGATATCGGGAAACGGCTCTTCACCCAGGGGATGTTTGGGCACTGGAAGAGGTCACAGCACCAGCCTGACAGAGTTCAAGAAGCATTCAGACAATGCTCTCAGGCACATGGTGTGACTCTTGAGGATGGAGCATGTGCAGGCCATCATCCTGATGGGTCCCTTCTGACTCAGCACATTCTGTGAAATAAAGCTTATAGGCTTGTTCCTAAATGCTCTGTTTGAGAATGCTTTTATGGAGACCAGCTTACTGGGGAAAAAAATAACTGATAATATCAGGTAGGTTGTCCAGCTGCCAACTGCAGGGATGAAATTGTAGAAGGTTATTTTAATGTCTGTCTTGAATAGAGCTAGAGATATGAGGGATGTAATACAGAAACTAAAGCTAGGAATACAGGAGGGTAAGACCCTACAGTCCAGTTCTGTACTACTGAAAGCAATTATCTCCTATCATCAATTTATTAGCTATTTTAAAACTAGGTAGATTTGTTTACTGCTGCATTCTTACTGGAAACTTGTTACCAAACAACATTGCTCTGATGCTTAGAAAATTCCTCTCATACCCAACTGAAACTTTTTGCTCTGGTGTCTTTATTTATCTTTGGGTTTGTGCCACAATCTTTTTGTAGTTTAAATAACTATTGTTTCTATGAGCCTGTAAAAGCTAATGTAGCCCCTTCTCATAAAAAAACCCAAAACAACACTTCTGGTTCCTGGCAGGACTTCCTCTGTTCCTCTGATGGTGCTAGTAACACCTCTTGCACCTGTTATAGGGTGAACTACTTTCTGGAAAAATGGACAATAATGTTACACAGTACCTTATGTATAACCTCATGCAAAGTTTAAGTGGTATTACTTCTTCCTTTTTCCACTGGACATAACTTTCCTGAGGTGCACTATGTTCCTGTTTGCTTTTTTTAACATCCATTATCATCTAGATACAGACATGTTGATCCAGGTTCCCAGGTGGAAAGCTCATGACCTGTTAGGAAGGGTTTCCAAGTGTGAAGTTTTGTAGTTAGGTGCATCTCATTTCTGTTCTAATCCTCAGCATTACCACAGTTCTCTGTAGATCAAGTTGTAATCCACCTCTGATGACAGTTCCTTCCAGCTTTGTGTCTCCGAGGAGCATCATTATGGCTGTCCTAACCTATGTTCCAAAGTAATTACCAAAATTATGCCATTTTGATTATAGACTGCAACATGTCCAAACTAAGGTGATGCAACTTTTGGTTCTTACACAACTACAAACTTCTTTTCTCTTTCTTGGGTTGTTGAAATGATTGTTTAGAGAAATGATTGTTTAGAGCAGAGGGCCAAATTCTGCTGTGTTTTGGTTTGGTATTGATTTACAGTAAATATGTGAAACAGTAACAATTTTGTATTCCTTTGAGCGTCAGACTAAGATCAGACAAGTTCTTCCCTCTGAAATTGCTATTTCATATTTATAACCGCAAATGTATTTGTAATATATGAATACACAAATTGAAATTGTGTAAGTCTGAGATGGATGACAGCAGGGAACACTCTTCAGATGACTAATTTAAACTAGGTAAGTGCTGCCATTGCTTTTCCTCTCTGTTTCATGTGTCTTGGGCCTTATACCTGAAGATGCTCTGTGGCAGCTTTTGTGTCCAGTGCATTCCTTCCACAACACAGGCAGAGCTCACAGCAGACCAAATTCAAGTTCAAAGGATGACGTGCATGGGTGATTGCTCTGACTGGATCTTGAAAGATTTGTCAAACCATTATTTATGTTTGTCTTAAACAGAATCATGAATCACTGTCTTTAAAATTAAATCTAGTACATCACTGAACTACAAGTATTTCATTTTTTTCTTATTTATATTTTTAAGTGATATTTTTGATGAACCTCATTAAAGGAAGATTAGTTTTGTAATCCACAGTCTGAGAAGACTGTGATAGAGAGTAGGATACCTGAACTAAATGTTAGCAATACTTATGTGGTGTGGCAGTTTCTTCTGTATGTTGTTTGGATTTAGAGAAAGAATTGAAATGCTTTTTGCCTTACTGTGCTGAAAAGTCTTCTTGGTGGCATGAAATAATTTTAATAGTTACTGTAAGATCACTGAATTTGTTGATTTCATTTATGAATAAATACCATGAGTAGAATATTGGTGTGTTAGGTGTAAACTGCTCATCTTTCCCTTTCCATGTACAAAATATGATGTATCTGACTCTGGATATTATTGGTTGCCTTCAGAAGACTTTCAGAGAAACATATGGAGTAATTTATGTGAGATATCAAAGTATCTTTCTTTTCATCATTAAAAAAATGTGACATACTTCTAACCATTGACCTCTGTCTCCTCCTATTTTTATACATCTGCTGAATCGAATGAACTGTGCATGATGAGGATCAATACCTCATAAAACCCATGAGATCTAATATGTTATGGAAAAGAAGGACTGCACATCTGCAAGAGAAACTTTGTATACAAACTTTAACATGTGGGTGGTCTGTTTTCCCTCTTGGAGTTTTCCAAGGTTGCCAAAGTACCTGAGTGTTTATTGCTTTCTATTTTTCTTTTTTTTTTTTTTTTTTTTTTTTTTTTTTTTGGTGGTGCTGAAAATAGGAAGTGTTTGTCTCTGAATTTAGAGGTAGAGGGAGAGCTAGGATGAGTTTCATTCTGGGGTAAGAAAGCCCTGTTAAAGAAACTTTGGAAGTATGTTTTCTGCAAGGTTGGCCTAAATCACCCTAATTAGGATGTAGCCCTGGAATGGCTGTATCAGCTCTTGTTCCGCCTGTTGAATTAAGCAATGATAACATGGCAATTGGCTGCTTGGAAAATAACATCTGCTGTTAGAAAACTTTCTAAAATGCCTTAATTGTATTTGGTTTGCTTTCTTAAAGCAGTTGTTTTTATCTGTTAAATGACAAAAACATTGTCTGGATGGTGGGAAGTGCATTAATTGTTTTGAAAGATGTAAGCAGTCTGCTCAGTACTGCTGAAACTGAGCTGCAGGTTTGTCCCATCAGGTGCTCTTGCTTTCATTCTGAACAGGGAATTAGACCAGCTGGCAGTGTCTTATCTGATGCAGAGTAGGTAGAGAACACAGTAGAGATTTAGTCCTTGTTGTAACAATCCTTAGTGTCTGAGCATATGCAGCTTCAGCTTTTGCATACTTATGTGCTTCTCTTGCTTACTTGCACACTGTAAGAAAGATTTAAACAACAGTGAATCTGGATCAGAGGTGATGCTTCTGTCAAACAGTTGAAGGCCTCCGCTCCTGAAACAAGATTGGTACTCTTTGCAATTTACTATTTCTTGGTTCTTAGTTTTTCTTGTTTTGTGTGGCAGAAAATGGGGGGACTTCTGAGTGCAGTTACCTTTACTGCTGGTTCTCTGGAAAATGACTACTGTGTGAAGCCAGCAGAAAGCTCTTCTGCCATTAGTGTGCTGGTTGCAGTTGCTTATGACAAAGGGGCCTGAAGATAGACAAAAATATGAGACACACATGTTGGGTTTTTCATAGTTAGGGGATTAGGTAAGAGAGTTACAATAGCAACAAAAAGGCAATCAACTGTGCTGCTTGCTGGAGTCCATAGGCCCTGGGGTTTCATGCATGTGCCTAAAGGTCTTACTGCAGATTCAAATAGTTTGCCTACAACATAGGGACTGTACAATGATGAAAGATACTGCTTCAGTTCATCTTTCATAGCAGTAATAAAAATTTGAATCCTTTCTTTAGGGGATACCTATTTCAATAAAAATGCTGTCACACTCTTGTATTCCAGAGGTGGGGGAAGAGGTGATTGAATTGGCTGTTGCAGGAGAGAGCTCACACAGATGGAAGATGAGATGCTAGGAGACCAAGCTGCAGAGAATGTGACACTTGCCATTGTGGCAGGTCCTCTCAGGAAGCGTGATGCCTTCTTTCCCTTCCCACATCCTGTGTGCAGTCTTTGTTTACACAAGTGATTTTGCTCACACTGACAAATGTACCCTGAGCACTCATGGCTGCTACTATTTGTGTGTCCCGGTTTGGGCTGGGATAGAGTTAATTTTTTCCTAGTAGTTGGTATTGTACTGTGGTTTTTGATTTAGTATGAGAGTAGTGTTGCTAACACAGTGATGTTTTAGTTGTGCTAAGTAGTGCTTAGAATAAGTCAAGGACTTTTTAAGTTTCTTTTTAATGAGGATGGTGGCTGAATGGTAAATATGGAAAGGAAGGAAGAGGGAGGAAATAAATCTGCAGAATGGTAAAATAATTAAATACAACAAATAAAGTTATGTGGTGTTTAAGACAATGTATCCTTTTTGGCTATATCCGGTCAAATATTTCCTCTGTAAGAAAGGAAGACTTTCCATAAGTCATGAAGATAAGTTCTGTGGAAATATGTGTCTGTGTTTGAGAAAGAAATATGCAGTTCTTCTGTAAAACAGGTTTTTTTATACAAAAGATGATGCCTGTATGATGACCAAAGATGATAAGATTTGATTAAAAGTCATGTTTTGACTTCTGTTACTATAGGCTTATTTTCTTTGAATGTAGACGTGCTCTTTTACTTCAAAAATACTTTATGACAGTACCTGACATGTCAATATGGCTATTAACAAAATAGCAGTTTTAAGTTATAACTATTATTAACTTGCTACAGAGAGGTGTTTCCCTAAATATTCACTGTGTATTTCACTAAAATATTTGATATTAAGTGTTTTGTCTGTAACCAAATGAAAATTAGTCCCAATCCATAAATCAAAGGCAGAGTTCTTAGACTAATCCTGAAAGTTAGCTGGGTAAGTAGTACTTGTAGACTCTAATAAACAGCATGGTCCTGTCAAACTTTTCTTCACTACTACTTGGATACTGTTGCTAGTATCAAATTTAGCCATTTAAGGTGTACAATTGATTTGGTTGTTTGAATCTGAAGAATCATCTCAGTCTTGCAGACATAGATTAGTATTTTATATATTTAAATACCTGATTAAAAAGTTTTAGCCTAAGCAGCAGTCACTAGTTCACTAGTATGTTTGTTCCATTCAGATTAAGAATACTTGCAAGTACTTCAATACATAAAAATTACACAATTGGGTAGGTCAATATTCAAGTTTAAGCTTGTGTTATATGTAACTGTATTTTTCCTGTACATCACCATGCCTCTCTGATCCTGTGATAATAGAGAAATGCTTTTCTCCTAATACATGGGAGATATACCTCTCAACAGTGAAATAACACCTCTGTGCATAGTGCAGCTTTGAAAGCTGCATTTGTAGGAGGGTAAAACAAATTCAAAAGAGTGGGTGGGGGGAAGCATAAAAATTATTTGAAGGCTGGAAAAATACCTTGTAGTGTGACACTTGGTATTGATTTTGCATAAAGAAGACTGGGACATAACTGGCTCACAGTGTTCAAGTACTTTTGCAGGGAGAAAATTGTGAGAAAGTAATAACAGGAAGCAATGACTGGAAGCCGCAGTCAGATAAATTTGAATTGGAAATAGCAATGATAATGAGATTATGTGGAGAACTGGGGACAATCATAAGATATGTGACAAGAAAAATCTGTTGTGGAGAATCTGTCTGTAACAAGGTCATTATGAGTAGCATGTTCTTTGTAAAAAGTTACAAGAAACATTTTGGCTTTCATATCCTGTTTGTGTAGAAGCTATGGAAAAAAACCCCCACATTTCTTAATTAAGGGAGGGGAAAATGTTCTGGGAGGTTATCAAAAATGCAGGACAAAAACATTTCTTGTGGCAAGGACTCAAAGATACATATTTTCTAAAAAATAAAATGCAAATGTTCTGGCACATGCTAGTTATAATACTCAGCACTCCAAAAATCAGTCATTTTAATGCAAGCTCATTGTGGCACTTTAGTTTTGAAAGAAATCTGACTTTAATGATCTTTGTCAAAATAGTCTTAAGATGTTTGAGAAGGATCAATGGCTTTGCTTTTGCCTTCAAAAATGGCAGCTCTCCTTCTGAAAGAAGGAGTACTCTGTAAATGTTTTGAAAGACTCTGCAGGTGGGAGACGAGGGCAATAATTTGGAGGTAAAATTTCCTAACATATTGTACATAATTGTGATATGGGCATAAGTTTTTCTGGCCTTTGGGACGGGAGAGAAGTCTGATTTCAGGAAAGAATCTCAACTTCATGCAATATTTTTGGCTTTGTTTGTTCACTGTATGTATTTTGCCCAAGAGTTATTTATACTTGATGTGTTTGAGCTGGATACTGATCCCTTTACAAAAATAAGGGTGCTGTGGGTTTTGGTATTATGAACAATTGTGGATGATAGCTTTCATAGAACAGCCTTAAAGCAGTAGCTTGTGTGGGAGTCAGAGCAGAGCTCCTGGGCTCTGGCAGACATTGTTGCCATAAGATCTACAGAGATATCATGGAAGAGTTCCTCATGAGAGCTCTGAAAAGCTGTGCAAATATTCACTGAGCAAGTTTTTTAATGAGAATGGTTTCCTATCTGGGTTTTTTTGTTGTTTTTTTTTTTTTGGCAAGATTCATCCGTTCTGACTGCAAGGGCGGAAGAAATATTGCAGGCGCATCATGTCTGGGGAGAAATGTGGGCAAGGGATGGTGATTCACTGAGCCTGAAGCTGATGGAGCTGAATTGGGCTTTGCACATAAGGGCAGAGAGAGGAAGAGGGCTGGGGGGGAAGCAGCAGGAGCCAGGGAGGCTGGCAGAGGAGCTGCAGAGCACGAGCAGCAAGGGGAGGGTTGCCTTTGGTCGTGCCAACCAGCCAGGTCTTGCAGCCGACAGCAGCAGTGGAGTGGGACGGTCCCAGAAGTGGCAAAGCTAACAACGAAACAATCACGGCTGCTCCTGAGAAATTCTTGTACATGCCAGGGCCAAGCTTTGCTTCTGCTTTTCTTGGATCTCTTTCTTGAGCTTCTCATAGAAAACAGCAAGAGAGTTAGCATTGCATTGAGTTGGGAGTTTGAGCTCCTGAAAAAGGAGAGTTGAAAATCCAAAAGCAAGGCATGTGAATTCTTGTGGTTTAAGAGCAGATGTCCAGTTTAATATCATATACCTCCCCAAAGCACTACATATTTCCATCCAAATCTAAACCAGTGCCAGATACCAATGTCAGAGTTAGTGCCCTGTTTCTGAATTGACCTTAAAATACTTGAGCTCTCTTCAGATGGATGGCAGTCAGTCTTTTTCCTCGTAATGGTAGCTGAGTCTTTTACATGTCTGTTCTTAGTCTTTTGAACAACAGGACTAAAATCACTGAGTGATGACTCTTTTTTTCTGTATTTCTTAGTCTAAGATACTGGGAGAAGTAGGAAAGTAGCCTTCTTTCACAACTGAACAATGCCAGCTTCTCTTCCTCAGTATTGCAGTTAATTCTAGGGTTTCATGCTTCAGGAGTGACGTGCATGGCTAGCAGTACCAGTGTTAGCTGGTAATCTGCCTGGAGGTAGGCTGCATTGCTTTAGCTTGGGGTCACCAAGCAAGCCAATTTTCTGTATATAGAGTGGTTTTAGAAAAACAAGCATACTTGTTTGTGTGAAAGTACTGTTAAGTCAGACGTGAGAGGTAACAATTTGGAAAGGAATGTTGTACAGTTTGAAACTGTGTGTAACAAGGCTGAGTTCCCAAACTTAGAGATTATAGTTATTTCTCACAAAAACACCCCAAAAGAAATGGTACAGTGTTTCTTCACAGCTTTATACGGAAGTTAATGATGTTCTGTAGTGCTTGATCATCTCATTTGAGTATGTGTGTGCTCTGGTTACAGTAAGCATGAAGTAGTTTCTCAGATCTTGAATCTGTTTTTTTTTGAAATTGATATTTGCACCTTTGGAGAAAAAATAATCCTTTAAAATTAGGGTTGGGTTTACCATGGCTGTTAGATATTGTGATATTGTTGTGTCTGAGTATTTTGTTGTGCACTTTGTGATGTATTTACAGAGCAGTCTCAGATCAAAAAAATGCCAATTCTCACTCTTGTAACCCAGCCTTTTATTTCCATAAAGCTGGAGATCCAGTAGGATGACCATTAGCCCAAGACAATTTGCAAGAAAAAGCTGGAGGAAAGAAAGGCATAAATGTCTGCATTTAAGTAATGGGATACCACAAGTGAGGCTGGATTTAGTTACTTCTATTGGACAGTGTAGAGACAATGAAATAAGCTAATGGACTCAGGCTATGCAAAGGAAAGTACTTATGTAGACAGTGCTGGAAGGCTTCTTGCTTTCGGTCACTTCTTGATGAGCTCTGTACCTCTGTCTCAGCTCTTGTTTGTGAACAAATGCTTCTGGGAAAGCATGTGCTTCTGGTGTAAAAAAAAAAGTCTTCTGGTATATTTTTGTCAGACATTAGAAAGGAGAATGGTATTTTTTTTTTTTTCCTAAGAAAAAAATCTCCTACACTCCTGTGCAAGGCCCAACAGCCTGAGACATCTCTCTGAGTACAGCCTCTGGAAGAGGAAGGATGTCATGATGTAGAATGTTACATAGCAATTGTCATCCTGGGTAGCACCCCTAAAAAGTCTTATGATCTGTTAATAAAATAATCATTGTAGAAAATGTCTGAAATTGATGTTTTGTCACAGTTGGACTAGCTGATCATGAGGGTCTCTTCTGTGTTGAGTGACTTGACTGCACCGACAGATAAAATCTACACCTCCTAAAGGAAGCCTCCTGTAGGTCAACTCCAGCCTATAAGTTGCATCTGAGACATACTTCAAATGAAAATTGGAAAGTTGACACAAGAGCTGCGCTTACAGAGAAACCCCAGTTGTCATGAGTGACATCAGAGAGAAACTTCAGGCTATTTCTGTGCCTGTTGCACCAGAACTTTCTGTGTATCAATATCCCCATGTCAGGTGCAAAACAATATCTGGAAATATTAGGCAAAAAAGAGCTCTTAATTACATGCATTTTTCAAGCTTATAGATTTACTTGAGTGGCCTTTATATTACCAAAGACAAAACAAACCTTAATCTATCTTCTGAAGTAAAGTAATTAAATTGGGAACAAATTAGCACATCATCTGTATGCTCAAGACTTGGAGGATAAACAACTACCTAAATTCAGAATATATTAAATAGTAACAGCATGATTATTACATCTCACTGCACTGTATCCATGTGATCACATTCCACTTCTATTTTGCACACAACTTTTCATAAGGACTTACTCAAAACTTGGATTATGCTTTTAACATCCCGTGATACTGATGTTCAACAATGATGAGTTCACATGGTTAAATTTTCAGTACTTAAAATAACAAAACAAAGCCACTAATATAAAAAAAAAAATCCAAACCCCCAAACCAAAACTTCTGTTAATTGAATTCAGATGTCTTGTTTGGAGAACATTCAATTAAGCACAAGAAAGGATAATTTTCAGTTCAGTGAAAAGGTGAGTTTTTAAGTTTTAATTAATTTGTTTCTTCTTGTATAATTGTGTTTCTTATGTGTCCTGAAAACTGTCTGGGTAGCACAGTATCAAGATGTTGTTTGTATTGTCTTGCTTTTCTTTATTTCTGCTTAGTCAAAAACCAGGTTTTGTTTCTGGCTCTAATTTCCATGTCTAGCTTCAGAGTCAGTTTCAAAATTAGTGTTTTGTTTTGACAAGTCCTGATAAATTTGAGATTTCAGAAGGAAGATGTTCAGACGTGTCTTTAGATTGGAGAAAACAATGTCTTGTATAAAAATTCACTTTGACCTTATTTTTAACATTACTTGGTCCCGGAAATGGTATTGGCATTTTGAAAGTAATGGTTCAGCTGGAGGTGAGTACAAGTGAGTGTTTATTTGTAATAGTGCCATGTGAAGCTGCAGATGCACCATAGTTGAAATATTGATGATCTTTCCTTCACTGTTTTCGTGAAAAGTAGTCACTTTTATAATTAGTTGTTCGGTTGTCAAGCTGGGAAGGTTACTGAGAGCAGGAGATCTCCTGTGACCACCCTGGCAGTCTGATGTGCCATCAGGACTACTGCCAAGGACCAAGGAAGTAAAATCCGTAGAGAAGGTGGAGAACAAGTGCAGGACTCTGTTGCATCAGTGATGCAGGGAGCCAGGCTGCCCTCAGTTTCTCAGGGGCCAGTGTGAGACCAGTCCCAAAAGAGGCAGAGAGCAGGAGGATGGGAGAGGAAAGGCTCCCACTGGCAGCCCCAGCACCCCACTGGAGGCTGACATTCATTCTTGCCTCTGCAGTGGGTGTGCTGGTGGGCAGCTTGGTTTTGTCAGCATTTTTGTAGGTGATCGCAACCTGAGTGTTCCCTGTCTTCTGGACCTGGAAAGGAAGGTATTTCTGTTCATTTTCTGAAAGCTTCAGGTGCACAAATGACACCAAGCTGTAGTTCAGGCAGGATGTTCATCTGTTTCGTGTTGTCGGCAGAGTGTTTTATTGACTGTTCCATAACCTCAGCATCCACTGTGTGCATGAATTGCATGCTTCCTAAGGCATCTGTACCTTGGATTTCCTGAGGGATCTTCCTCAGAATAATTGCTACTGTGGCTGCTCATGTGGCTGCTGGAAACACAGGGTGGCAACAGGTCTGAGAGTTACTATAGGACCATGGTGCCCCTGTGTGAGACAGATTCCTGCAGGATGTCTGTGAGCATGGGAAATGTTTTCCATGGTGGCCTTGCACAAGGGTCCCTTGTGGCAGGCTTGCAAAGCGATGCTGTGGGACTGCCAGCCAGGGCTCCATGAGGTTTGGCTCTTGCACGTGTTTTGGAGGACAGCATGACAGCTCAGCTGGTGACTCTACTTCTTGTGTGAAATAGGGAGGCAGGTGAAATGTTTATGGGACTGTAAGGATGAATTGATGCCTGCTTGCCGTGATATACAACAAGAGGCTGTTTGGAAGTTTAGGTTTGGTTTGTATTGCACCAGAAGGCTGTCAGTCTTAGATATTGCATGGTTGGAGTTGTGGTTTTAGGGCTTTTCTTTATTGTTATTTCATTAAAACAGTGTTCCTAGCAGTTGACGGAGGTGCAAAATGGTCACAGTTAGTGTTCGCTGGAAATGTAACTGGAGGATGGAGTACACTGCGAGATGAAGTTTACCAGGCCTTCTGTTTTATTTGGAAGAATGTCAAATGCCATTGAGCTGTAGTGGGTTATTCAAATTTGGGTTATTCAACTTTGGCTTTGAGTGTTCTCTCTCCCTGTACTGTTTTTCCCTGTTGTTGCTGATCAGATGAATGACTGAATCAAGATGTCTTTGGGAAGAAGCACAGCAGTAGCACAGCTCTCCCACTATATGGCACAGGATGCTCTTCTCAGTCAAGTCTTACTATTTTTTTAGAGTAGTTTGTAAAGTAGGGATTTCTGCTAAAGTGAAGGCAGGAGTTTAAATAAAAGTGTGAATTTGAGTTTTTCTAAGAGCAGCAGTAGGAAGAGAGAGCAAACAGGTTTCAGTTTGTGTGAAAGCAAAGAGGGGGGAAAAAAGAAAATCTCAAAGCAGCTTGTAATCTCTGTGTTGCCTCCACACTTCAAGACAAACACAAGACTCTGAAATAAGGAGTTTATCGTGATTTCTACTTTCAAAATGCGTTGTTTCAATTCAGGGCTGCTAGAAATGAAAATACAGTCAGGAGCTGTGTCTCAGTGACTGATTTCATATATGGCACTTCGTAGTTTTGGACTATCCAAAGTGCATTTGCTGATATGGTCATTAATTAAATTTAAAAACACTATTGTTTGTAGTGTCCCACAGTTTACTATCAGCCATAAAAACATTACAGTTCACGTGCTTTACACAAGATGTGGTCTCTAGAGGATGAACTCTGCGTGCTGGCAACCACGGACTTGATGCAACTGTTTGGCACTCAGAGGTCGTGGGGAAAGGTGCTCATGCAGTGTGAGATGTGGCACTTCTGGCGCTGCTCAGGAATGTCATGTGGCTCCGCTGAGGGGCCTCTCTGGGCTGGTCACTGACTGGGCGAGGCAGCTGGTGGCTGCTGCCAGGGTGCCACCAGGGCTGCAGGGTGGCACTGGCAGCTCAGTGGTGCAGGTGCCGTGTGTGCACCCAGGTACGACTCAGGGCAGGTTTGGAGAAGGCAGAGGGGAGACGTGTGCTGGTTGCAATGGTCGCTTGGGATGCTGAGGGCGGTGATAGTTGGAAATAGAGTCTGGTGCTGGGTGTGGTTGTGTTTCTTTCATGGTGTGCTAGAATGCAGTACTGCCATTATAATCAGAAACCTTATAGTGTTTTATAGCAGTAGGTTTTCATTACTGTGTTGAACCCTCAGTCTCCATTAGGAGATACTCTTTATGGAGTATGCTAGTAATGAGTATAATATTTTTCATATACTATGATGCTACAGCTTTTATGACATATGTACATATTAAGGATTAGTACTGTGGTTTTGAGCAAAATCTGTTTTAGTGCGTAGAATGGGGAGATGTAACATTTTGGTTGTATTTGTAGATGATTCTGAAGTAAAGATACTGTAAGGGCAGAGAAACATTTCAACATAATGTAGAAATAATACATTGACAGTAAATAATAGGTCAGTTGTGGAAAAAAATGTGCAACTGTCATATTTGCAGAAAGATAATTAAGATGCCAAAATTGCATAATGTTCTGGGTCCTTAATGGCATACTAATCTGGAAGTCAAGTAAAAAAAACAGACTGTGTGCCAGAGTTGCAAGGAAGTAAAAAAGACTGTAATTTTAACCATGTGAAAACAGTGTTATGTTAGATGTGAAGACACTCTTCCATTTGTAAAAACAAAAAAGCTTCTAATCACTGAAGACATCATAACTGGGTTTCTGGTAGTTTTGTACTGTCTTTATGAGTTTCCTGAAAAGTGTGAAGTGCCTTCACTTCTGTACTGAAAACAATTTTTGAGATTGTAAAATGCCTGTTTCTCTGTGATGGTTTTAACAGAAAGCGTAGTTCATCCAGGATATTGCTCAGCAGCTGGGAGGAGTAAAACTGCTCTCCCCTTTGTGATCTTGGAGTGACTAAATTGTTCCTAGATTTTAGTTGTACTATGAAATCACATTTCCCAGCCTTCCCTAACTACTACCAACATACATTGCTGTCCTATTCTGTCTGGGTGAAATCACTGCTGACTACCAGTGTAATATAAAGTAATACAAACACGTAAAAGTTCTTGAAAGTTCAGAGTTGTCTTTTATTTGTGTTACACACTTACAGATGCATGCATGCTTTGGAAAGGGTGCCTTGATTGCCTGGTATTTTTGTGTTAATACTGTCAGAATATTGCTTAAAAAGTAGTGTCAGAAACATCTACTTTTTAACAGCTTAGGTTTGTGCAGGAAATCCCTCTTTTCTTCAGAGCAGAAACTATTCTGTGTAACCAAAGGTTAAGCAGCTGGAAGTTTCCCATGATTTCAGCACTGTCTTCCAGCAGAATTATTCTATTCAGAATAATTCATCATAGTTCATTTGGGTTCTGATGATTTGAGTATCCATTCTGCAGAACAGCTGAGAAATTAGCATCAGGAATAAGTACCTAGGTACATGGTGGTTTTCATTAGTTTTCTCTTTCTGGGTTGTGGGTGTTTGTTGTTTTTTTGGGGTTTTTTTTGTGTGTGTGTGTGTGTGTGTTTTGTGGCTAGAGCACCATCATCTAATGTGATGAACCTATTTGCTTCTGGTGCATTATCTGCCTTAGCCCCAGTAATGGTTCCAGTGTTGGCCAATGAATAGGCTCGGCTCTGTTGAGTCTACAACTTGGAGAAACAACGATGGAAATCCAAAAACTTTTTAGCTGCTGTTCATCTTAATATTTGTTTTCTAGTTCATTTATGCTAAAAGAGGAAATTGATCCACCTGATGCTGTAGTGTTTCACTCCATGTTTCTTGGCACTGATGTGCACTTCCCTTTTTTTCTGTTGGCTGCCACAGTAACTTCGAATGTGTTTACATTTAAGTGTGTCCAAATTACACATCCAGAGAAGATGAACAAATCTGGTGAAAGGTCTAGAGAAAAAGTCGTATGAGGGGCATCTAAGGAAACTGGCATTGTTTAGCTTGGTGACCCTATCACTCTTTCACCTGAAAGAAGGTTGTAGCAAGCTGAGGGTACATCTCTTCTAAGTTACAAGCAATAGGACAAGATGAAGTGGCCTTAAATTGTGCCAGGGGAGGTTTAGAGTGGATATTAGAAAAATTTTCTCCACTGAAATGGTAGCATAGGAACAGGCTGCCCAGGGGAGTGGTTGAGTCACCATCTCTGGCAGTATTTAGATGATGTGTAGATGCTGTATCAAGGGACATGGTTTAGTGGTGTTCTTGGCAGTACTGAGTTAATGGCTAGACTTAATGATCTGAGAGGTCTTTTCCAACCGAAATGATTCTGTGAGTCTGCAGTCTAAAGCAAGATTTGCGACTCCTGGGAGCTGTGGACATTGGCAGTTGTGTACACTGTCTCAGTCTGCAGATGTTTAACTTAAAGGAAGTTGTCCTGCTGTTGCTGGTAGCTCTCCCAGATTCAGCAGCGATGGTGGAAGAGGTTGAAGACATGGCTTGATCCCTTGAACAAGGCTGGCATTTTGCATAGGGTCTGGGCTTTTTCTGGGTTCTGTGTACCTGCAGTAGCCCAGAGGGATGCAGTGTCAGAGACGAGGTGCTGATATCCATGTTTGTGCTTGTTTTTTCTTCTCTTGGCAAATTCATAAGGGATGACCTCTGTTAGCTAGTAGCTTTCAGATATGGTACTTAAAATTTGACTAAGCATTCAGCATTTAAGCATTCAGCCAGTACCATGAGAATACACGGTGAAAATTGATCCTGTCATTCAGCCGCATTATAAAACAGGAGAATATCATCAAAGCTCTAGTTTGTTGAGTGCAGAAAGAAGCATAGGGCCGTGAATTTTTTTCCGTAACTGAAGGTGGCAGGAGTATGCTTAGCCTGCTGGCATCCTTCCCAGGCCAAGCAGAAATGTAGTAGCTTAATATGACATGATGAATCAAGTGCAAAGTAGCTTTTCTTCCAGTCAGGATTGTATGTAGAATATGATTCCATTACAATGAAAACACACTTCTAAAATAACAGATGAGATAGGAGAGAAACAATGAACAAACCAAACCTGGAAAGGGTATATGAGCACAAAACTGGTCTTCCTAGTTCCTCTGTCAAGCTCTAAACTTTTGGGTTTTATTGAGGGGGGTGGGGTGATGCTATGTGTGCACTGGTTTCATGCTGTGATTCATGTACCAGGCCATTTGTTTTTAAAAGAAAACAAAAGTGACACAACCACCCTGGTTTCTACTTGGGGTGATGTGTAGGATTCTCTGTCTTGCTGTAAAATTCTACTGTTTTATATACGCCTTGTATAGCTGCCTGTGCAAAATCCTGTTGGTGCTCACTCGATGCGTGTTCCAGCTGATGGTACTCTATTTATGCCTCCTTCTTTAACTTTCCATGATCTAAAATGGGAGTATGTTACAGGGTTTCTTTGGAGCTGAATGCATTTCTTGTTTACATGCCAACAAAAGAGTCAAAAGGGTAAGAGTTTATAAAGTCCTGGGCTTAAATAAATGAATAGTAAACTTTTAAGGATGTTGGAAACTTGACGTGTTTTAGTTAATAGTGAAGTTAGTGCTGGGCCCTACGAGTGTGTCAGAAGGCTGTATCCTCTTTCAAAAGAGGTGTTAATCTTAAGGATCAGTCCTGCAAGTGTTGCTGGTGTAGACTTTAAAATATCGGTCCCTATCAGTAGGCTTTCCAGGAACTATTGTGTTAAAGTAACCCATCACTTCATAATGGCTGACTTTTATTATTCTTACAAAATACATCAACAATGATTTGTATTTAAGGATGACTCTGAAGACAAAATTGCTATTAGAGATGTTTGAGGTGGTGACACTGTTTTGTCTTATTTAAGGGAAGACTGCAAAGAAGGGCGGAAAGCTGCCTGGCATAGGAGTAGGAACTCCGGGCCCAGTCAAGTCATTTGAAGTGTTTTATTGCTTGTGCCTTGGCTGTGAACTTGCATCTCAGCCTGAGTGAATACACTGGTGTCTTCTGAAGTATGAGTATTAGTAATCCCAGTGCTGTGGCATTTTGTCACGTCTTCTACCTCAGATTTTACCTTTTTGAGGTCCCATTTTCAGCTTTCTAATTTTCAGTAATTTAGGCTTGTATATATTCCATGTCAGGAATATGTCTAGGGCTGGGCTTCCTTTTTTCTTACCTGTTTGTTCCAATTTCATTTAAAAATAATGTAATCTTTTTGAAAAGGCAGCTAGGGGAATTACATTGTTTCTTAGAGTTTGACAAAAAATAAATTCTAGAGGACTCTTGATTGTTAAGTAATGTAATACAGTGGAAACTGCTGTGGGAAATGAGAAGAAAACAGTGGAGACCTCTTAAACAGCTTGTGTGAAGCTGCAGCAGCAGCAGAGAGGAGGTATTTTCACAGCTGTATTTTGTTTGGAGTTAGGGGAGCTGAGGAGCTGACACTGGCTGACCATAGCATAAGAGCTGCTGATAGAGGATCCATAAGGATGTCAAGACTTGGAACAAAATGACTTGTGGTAGGAAGTCTGACATGAACTTTTGAGGTCTAAAGAGGAAAGTAATACCACAAAAGTCCTGACACGTGTCCCAAAGCCTAGAGCGTTGTCAGGCCAAAAGACACGGAAGCCCAGAGCCAACTGCTGCAACTTTGCTGAAAGGTTGTTTCATGTTCATATCAGGATAGCAAATTGCCATGGCAGTGCAGTCCACTGAATGTGCCCTTTTCAAGGGTGTACGTTGTGATGAGATTGAAACTAATTTGGAGTTGGCATTGTACTGATTTTTGAGGGTTTTTTTGGAAAAGGAGATCTTTCCTCACAGGAGTCTATTCAAAAGGTAGAGTTTCATATTCTCCAGAAAGTACCTCCATCTTTGAATCAGAGATCAGGATAATTTACAGAAGTGTTAAATTTTCCTTGAATAACTAATGTCAGTACTGCAGGCACTGTCCCCATAGCTGTTTATGTGTCCTGATGGTTTTTACACGGCACACCATTGTTTCTATGCCTGGAGATGCTAGGTTCCTTAATTTTTAAGTACCTGGCTTTCAAACACAAGCATTAAAAAACCCCAGACTGTTGCGGTGTGCGTTTCCCAGGACGCACAAGGCAGCATTGGGGTGCGACACATTTCCCCCCGGGAAGACTTTTCCTCCCCGCTCTGGACTTCGGTGGTCTCGGCAGTTGCTTTTGGGGCGCAGAGATGTATCAGAGGCGAGACGGGTCTTGGGGTAAACTAAGGAGATTTATTACAGGTATAACTGAAGCATGACAACTAAAAGCTGGACCCCAAAGACGGGGAGCACATGTCCCCCGTGGGTTTTATAGACGGGGGGATACAAAGCAAACAACCAATGAGAATGCACTCAGGGAGGAGTCTAGGGCAGGGAATACAGAACTAGATCCAGTGGGAATAGCAGAAGCAGTGTAATGATATAAAACAGCAAATGATATATCGAGTGAGGGAAGATTGGCAAGGAAAGTTCTAGAAACAGAGGCTACAGATACAGGGATACAGAGAATTGACACATAACGGCATGTATAATTTAAATCATAACACACAAATGAAATAGAAAGCTAGCCTGAAGACTCAAAGCAAAAATCCACACCACAACACCAGACCAACAAAGAACCCATCTAAAAAACCAAAAACCACTCCAAACATAACCTGTGAGCTGTGAACGCTTAAATACATGGAATGAGATTTGATTTTGTTTCTGCAGTGCTTGTGTGAACACGTTTTCTGAGTGGAGACTGCAACCTAGATGGGGCTTACTTAGGAGAAGTCAGTTTTGCAATCTGTTGCCTGGGGAACTCAATAATTTAACTTCAGAATTACTTATTACCAATTACAGAAGTACTTAGACAATCTCCTCTGTAAAGGGACAGATATCCTGTGTGAAGAAAGACAAAGCCATAAGAAAATTAACGAGCGAGATCTGGATGTTCTTGCTTTGTAAGAGTGTTTTTGCTTAAGGAAATACATAACTTTCAAGTGTAAACTGATCTGTAATTGTGTATAGGTTTGTATTTAAGCTTCTAATGCACAGAAAATCACAACTCTGACTTTGTAGTAGGGGAGAAGATACTTGTTGTGTTACATTTGTATAAGATTTTTTATTTTTGTATTCTTCTTGCATCCCTGGGGATAAAAAAAATACATTTAATGGTTAATATTTAAAATATATACTATATAAATAATAATTAATAATAACCTTTTCCTAGTACCACAGTTGTTGTTGACAGTTAGACAGCACTGAACAGTAGCCTGGAGGCTAGTAGCTCTAGAGAGTCTTCAAGCTTTTTTTTGATGTAAAACAATATAAGCAACTCTCCAGATTAGATTTCTCTAGGTAGATTTCCATGTCTTTTTTCATAATGTCATCTTTCTGAGAAATGTAGAATCCAATGCAGAATAAAGGACAAAGGCTTGCCTTTTTTATGTATCTGAATGTTGATTTCAGGGTGCTGCACTTTCTTTGCTCTCTATCTCAGCCAAACACAATGGCAGTTTGTAGAAATTAAATACTCTTGCTGAAATGACCTTGTGAAATATAGAATAACACCACTCTGCCTGCTATATAATTAGAACAAGAAGCCTATTCTCACCTTTCAGCATAAAAACATTATCATAAAGCTCTGACATTAGAAAATAATTTTTACTCTTAAACAGAAGGTTGACAAGCATGTCCTAAAAATGTTACACCATCATACATGATATAGTTCAATAGTGCATACAATTTATACTGGCCTGTAGGATGTGACAATGTGAATTCCTTTGTTACAACTTTTGAAACAACTAATTTAATGTTGTATAGAAATTTCCCAGTCCCTGAAGCAGAACAGAGGCTGTTGCTTATATATATATTTAGATTTAGTTGTTTATGTAAATTTACTGATGTAGTAAAAAAATCCATGTGTACATTGAGAAGTTGAATTTAGATAATGCCTACTATATTTTCATAGTCTACATGGCACAGATGTTTCTCATATATTTTAAGATGTCTCTTGTAAGAAACATTGTCTGCAGGAGGCCTGGTGAGTGGCAGTTAGAGATCTATTAAACGACCACATCTTAGTGGTGACATCCTGATGTGGTTCTCCAAGCTAAATAAAACACAGGAAAGTGATATAAAAAGAAGGAGCACGCCTAGGTAATTGTTACCAGTAGTGAATGTTTGTGACTCAGAGTTCATGAGTGCGGTCAAAGCATCCAAGAGCAGTCCTAAGTAAACAGTTATCCCAGTAAGTCAAAATACATTTTAGACCCTCTTAGTTGCCTGCATCAAGTTGAGCTCCTCACCAGTTAGGTTAGGAGTAGATATATGAAGTGCAAATCTTTCTGGGACAGGAAGAGAGCACAAGAGAAATAATGCTGATTTGAAGACTGGGGCTGATGACCCTGGGTCTGCTTCTGTGGTTGCATGGCACTGCTGCAAGTGTAGTTACCTTTTCCACGCAAAGATGTTAATGCAGAACCTGCCATTGCTGATACTTTTAGAATGCTGGTTTAGTCACTGGAGAGCTTAAGGCAGCAAGAATTAATCAGTACATCTGAAAACTTGTCTTCGAAAGATTTTCACTCAAACTTTTGAAAATTGAAAGCATACAAAATCCTTATCAAAAAATCGATAGCCCAAGTTTTGCTGTTTCAAAACAGTACATGTTTGTATTTGCTGCTGGATATGCTTGAGTTGATGAAACTCATGAGGGCTGTGTAATGTCTTTCACACAGGTAAGCCTGGTTTATGTGTTGTGGGTCCTCAGCTTCAATAATGAGGACAGCATTAGATTTTGAGGAGCAAAGCAATGCATTCCTTTTTTTCCATAGGGCATCCTACCAAATGTTTATGAATCAATCTAAAAATCATACACATACAAAAATGGTTAGAAATCTTATTTAAGATCATAAGAAATGAGGCTAAAGGCAGAAAAAGTAATATTTTTAGAAATCATAAGGTTTGTGCCAGACACTTGGAGTGCTTTGTAGAGGAAGAAAATACTTCTAGAGATACTGACTTTTAAGTCACCTATTCCATGTACCCAAACGACTCTCCTCAGTAAAGGCTGAAATCTAAAGTAGAAATTATGTATTGCAAGGGTTTGGAATGACAGGAATAGGATTAATCCTGTACTTTCACAGTTGCAGGAGATGAAAAGGTGCTGAAATAGAAAGGCAGGCTTAAGTCTAGTGCAATGCTCTATGTTTGCTAAATCTCACCCCTTGTCTTTGAACATGCCGTTTCTATACAGAAGTTCTTAAAATACAAAACTCCTGTACTGAGAAGTCTTTGTCACTCAAATGCATCTGTTTGAGACTGGGGTAGAGAGGAGTAAAATGTCTTCATGAATAGAAGCTGGATAGTGTGAAAAATGAGCAGTTTGGCCAAAGCATTTATAGTACTGGAAAATATTTCTATTAAATCACATTGAAGTCTCAAAAGCCATCTGAAGCTGTAGTATTTTTTTGTAGAGATTAATAAAATTTTATGCTAATGTGTCATAAAGAAGAAATAGCTCATTTAGGTACATTATGTTCCTTATCTGACCTACTTATATGCTCCATTTTGCAGTTATAGGCGTCTAACAGACTTGGCAAGAAATGCTACTTCTAATTTTTGTGTCTGTTAAGACCTTGGAGGATGGGAAGCTAATAGTGGTTAAACAACTTGTAATTTTTTTTAAATTCTGTATTCAGAAAAGAAGGCAATACAAGGATAGCTGCTTCTTACAAAGAGTGCTCTTGCTTTTCAGGAAGTGTAGGGAAGGGTTTTACAGTGGTACTCCTGTGGCACAAAGAACTGGTTAGGAGGAAAAGGAGACAGACTTGTAAAAAGACTCTTTTTAAAAATTTTCATTTGTACTTTTTAAAGTCAGATACTAAAAGAACCTGAAGTATGGAGAAAGTGAAAAACAGACATACAGCTCGATCTTGGCAGGCTACCTTGTATGGGGGGGTCCATTATCCTAAATGCAGCTGCCTCTGTAAAGAAGTGTGACAAAATCATAGCAGCTATATGACTCAGATGTTGTGAAAAGCACATGCAAGGAAAGCTCATTTGGCTTCAGCACAATAAAAATATGAATAATTCTTTAGAGATGTATATGACCAATTTTCTGTGAAGTGTGTTCATTTTTTCTCTGCTAGGAAGGTGCCACTGGGGTCAGACCACAGACCTAGGCAGCTTCTCGGAAATGTGCCTCCAGGGACAGGAACTTCAAACCAAACGCCCAACAAACAACTCCTTCTGGATAGCATTTGCAGTGTAGTACTTAATAATACTAATAATAGTAATAAAAGTCTTCCTTGAATAACTGGTGACTTGCCAGCTGGGTGTTTTCCAAAATTCATTGACTTACTGTTTGCCAGGATTGCCTATGCAGGGGGAAAAAAGAGAAATATATCTGCATAAATGCAGTGGACAGGAATAAAGCTTGCAAGTTGATTTAAGTTTAAATAATAAAACCCTTGTCTCTGGAAAAACATCATGTGAAAGAGCAGAGCTGATGTCTGACACTGATGTAAGAGGAAACTCTTGAGACTGGTATCATCTGAGAAGGTGTCTGGTCAGATACAGATTCCCTGGAGTTTTTGTAGCCTGAATGGCAGAGTGAAGTGAGACTAAGAGGCCTTGCACTTGACAAGGTCTTCATTGAAATTTCATCATTATTTACTCTGTCCTTCCCTCAGCCTCAGTGTCATCACTTTGGTAAGGGGATCCTTGTAAAGACAAGGTTCATCTGTGGAGTTGCAGTCCTGTACCTCAGCAGTGCAGAGAGGGAAGTCTCCTGTGTTGGCCATGCTGTTCCCTGTGTGGCAGTGTGTGCACTGAATGGGGAAGTCTTGTGGCCTTGTCACCATCACTCCCATAGTTAATTCCTCTGCATCATGCATTCTGCACAGTAGAGGGGAAAAAAGTTTTCTCTGAAGAAGTCAAATGGCTTGCAAATATTCTTGCAGTTACCTTTCATTTAGGAGGAAAAGGGGAAAATGGACTAATCCTAAGTCTTAAAAAGTTTCTTCATATGACAATCAATTGAAATAAACTTCTTACCAAGTTAGTGAAACTATCCTCTATACGTTCAGCTGGAGTGAAATGATCTTCCTGAAAACCTTTCACAGAGTGCTCAAAGAGACCCAAAGGAAAGGAACTCATTTTTCACCTCCCATCATGGCTCTTTTCTGCAGTTTCCACTTGGTTTCCATTCTGCTTTCGTGAAGATGTTGCTCTCATCCAGTCGAAATTTGTATATTTGTTTTTACTGGATTGTATCTTATATTTTCAGACCACTTCTTGAACTGATCAGTATGTTTCTGTTCTCAGAGTTTCAGCAGATTTTAAGTCCCTTCATTTGGTATTGTTACCAAATTTAATGCATCTTTCAAGTAACAAATAAGATTGAGTAATAGGATCTAGAACAACACCCAAGGGAAGTTTGCCTGATGAAAAGCAAAACAAAAAAAAGAGATAATCATTAAAAAGAAATATTGCTGGAATAGGACCTGGTTTAATTTGACTGTTGGTTCTAAAGCAGCATGATAACACCTGGGTCATTCCTGACAGATACTTGACTAATCTCCTTTTGGGTATCTCCAGTGCTGTCCAGTCCTCATCCCCTGATTGTTCCAACACTTTTCTGTTTCCAGTTTAAGAGTGTTAGGTTTTAATAGTTATTTTCAGAGAAACTGTCAGATGTTTTGAACTGCTCTCTAACTTGCTGGTTTCTGTGCTACTCTGCTCATTTTTGTATTCAGCCATAATAATTTGATGCAGTGTCCATTATTATTCTCACAGTATCCAGTTAAGAGATGAAGTCAGAGACCAGTGTTTGTCTGTGTTATTTCAGTGGGTGGCAGTTCAGCTGTTGAACTGTGAGCTTTTCCCAATTTGCCCCTTTAAATTTTGAACGGGTTTGGTGGTAGCTGCATGTAGCTGTAGGTATTACTTGACCACACATCTTGAGGGATTTTTTTTCCTCAGGAACACCTGTGTGTATTTATAGAACCGACTCTGCATTTTGTTAAGGAAAGTCTTGCTGAGGAAATTAAGAAAAGAATAGAAGACATTACAAAATATTTGGCACACTTTTTGACAGAAAGTAAAATAAAAATATTTGAGGAGAAAAAAAGAAAGGACACCATATTTAACCTGTGTCCACTTGCTGTGTAATACCAGAATGCTGAATTTAAGAACCATCTGAAAAGTAGACTGAAGTTAATGGGTCTTTGAAGTGCATTTAGTAAAGAGCTGCCAGGCCACAAAGATAGATCACAGTCTTTGTTTACATAGCAAAATGAATTAAAATAAAACTTCAATAGTTTGGCTTAATGGCACCTTTTTTTTTTTTGTCATTAGGTTTTCTCTGTAGTGTCTCAATAGAGCTATGTATGTGCTTTTCCTTTGCTTGCAGGAAAGTACCTGGTGGGGCTGGTTTTATGTCCTGATTAAATGTTAATTTCCCCCTCCCCTCTTCCCCTAGTATTAATAAAGCAGTTTATTGACAAAACAATTAAATGAAACATATTTTTAAATGCTCACGATTCAGAGAGGCTCTGTGATTTTGGAGTAGCTTTGCCTTCTGCAGTCTCCTCTCTTTGCAAGAAGAGGGCTATCTGATGTGTATTATATCCCACACTGGTTTAGAACCTCCTGTTATTGAATACCCTGTATTCTAGGGCTACTTCCATATATAATGCATATGCAGAATTGCCAGTAAGTTTTCAAAAACTCTCTTTAAATGTGTTAGAAATATGAAACTTGTAGGTAGTCAAATCTGAATTATGTCATGATGAAGTTTCTATGGGTCAGGACACTGGGTAATAAAGCAAAATAAGTATTTTTGTCATGTTTCAGCTTTTTTCCTTCATTGTGTGCAGTGATGTAGAGTGAATTGAATGTGAATTTGGTGCTGGTTTGGTTTTATTTTGGCTGTAGGTTGGTTTTTTGTTGTGATTGGTTTTATTGCATTTATGACTTTAAAAATTAAGAATAGCCAAAATGATTTTAAAGCCAAGAAAGGAAGAAAAAAATCCATTGTGGAATGTTTTAAAAATAATGTTTAATTTTTTTTTTTTTTGTGATTAAAAATGAAAATTTTGATAGGGTATTAGTCTTGCACAGAGGAAAGCAGTTGAGGGTACACAGCTTTTTATATATATACGATGGAAGAAATGGCGACAAGTCACTTTGTATTGCAGTGCAGACTGGTCAGTGGGGTTTTGCTGTGTTAGTTCTCTGTACACCTCTGGAAAAACTTCCCTCTGTGAAAGCTGGTGTGGCTCTGCTGACCTCAGCAATAGCAGTGTTTTTCCTTTTTGGTTTGATTTGAGTTGTGGGCAACATCCTTCTGCTAATCTGCTAGTTTTCAATTTATAGCTCCTAACCCTCTTCCTGCCTTTGGACCACAAAGGGCTCCAAGACATAATGACTAAGAAAATCATATTATTTCAGATGTGTAAATATCCCTGAAATTTCTGAGGGTGTCTAATAGAGAGAGAAAAAAAAAGAAAAAGGAAGCAGAGCAGAATTTATCCTCTTCTGATAACTTACTGGCACTTTAGTTTATTTTGAAGGTGCAGCTCTTAATGATTAGAGGTGCTAGGGGAGGCAATAGTTCTTCAGAGTCTGATTTCCAGACCAGAAGACTCCTCAGACAACTATTAAACTGTTCCTTTCCTTTAAACATCAAAGGGTCTAAGGGATTGTTTCCCAGTAGAGGTTGTATTGGTGCCTGGAAATTTGAGATGGTGACCGAACGAGAAGAAGGATTTTCGGAAGACTAATTAAATTTGGCCTTAACTGGATCCCAGCTCTGTTAGACTACTGCTTGTGATTCCCTACAAGGGAAAACCCTGCTCCAGAAAAATAGTCCAAACTTCATATTTTCAGAGCTGGCTTTCTCTCCCTATCTTTACACAATTCTTTCCGTGGGATGTCTGATCAAGTAGAGTCACGCTGTTTCGCTTGCTATCAAAGGGTCTTCAGTTCACACATAAGTCCATTTACTTCCTATTGCTGTACTCCTCAGTCATTTTTTTGGAAAAGTTTCTTTCCAGGATTGCAGATATTTTTGTTATCTGTGGCTCTGAACTGTATACAGCAATATTTGTCCTTAATCCTGGTTGACTGACCATCTTTCGCTGTTTAAACTTGGCTTGCTTCAAGCAAAACCCCCACACTTCAGTGATTCCAAGAAAAAAAGGAACATAACCACAAGGTTTCCCCAAAGATTCTGCATACAGCTGATTCACTTAACCTCAAAGATAATAAATTATGGAAAAACTTGGACTGCCTCCATGTATTCACCATTTTCTCTAATAAGGCTGACTCTTTTTTATCATCTCTGGCAGAGTGTGGAGGAGACGTGTTCAGCCAGCCCAAGTGTGCTGTTGAGCATGTTTGTGGAATGCATAATACCACTTGTTTTGAGACTTGATTATTTTGTCTGACTTGTTTCTAATGCCTTGGATTTTCATGCTATTACAGGAAGGCAGAAAATTTCCTTTCTGAAGAGTAAATACTCTTGTCCAGGAAAAAAAAAATCAAGAACAATCTTGTTATTATTTGAGGAGGCAAGAGCAATGATGTCTTTATTAAAGCTTTATTAAGGGAATTTAGAGAAGTCATCCTAGTAATTTAATGCCGTAGGTTACTTTGGAGCAATGGACAGGGTTCTTTGTGAGGAAAGATGACTCTCTCTTCTATCACTTTATCATTTCAACCACAGAAAGCCTCTTCTTGTGGCACATAGTGACATCAAATAAATGTTGTCTGTACCATAGCATACAAAAGTTGCAAGGTAATGTTCTCCATCTTAGGCTCATTGTTGCAATTGCAATAAACAGTTGAGGTTATGTACAATGCCTTTGGTGTTTTTGGTATCCATTCCTAAGTCTCTGATTTTTACTGTGCAACTTTCCTGCTACATCAGCTGTTAGAGGCTAGTAGTTCATAGATTGGCTTTAGCTTGTACTTCTCCATGGTTCCAATTTTTAAAATACTGGATTTTTCTTTTGGTTTTAAACTGACCTAATCGGATGTGTATTGTCTGAAAAGTGGCCCTATGTGTGAAAGTAGAACCTTATTTTAAGTATTTACAACTTTGCAAATACGCAGCTTAGGTGTCATGCTTAATATTTTCATGGTCTATTGTGTTAAAAAGTCATCATCTTTCCTCCAGGCCTTTTGCATAGATGCATGTTTTTCATTATATTTCTGCATGCATTAAGGCTCCTGTGTGGCCCCTGTTTTGCAGGCAGAGAAGGAGATCTATAATGTGATCATCAGCGAGGGCACGTGCTGGGCTTCATGGGGTTAAGGAGCTGCTGGCTGATGTACCTCACAGGCTGCTGCTGCACTCCATGGCAGCTGGATTTGGGGAGTTATTTTAGTGTGTTTTACTTAGCGTATGGTATGAACCATGCTGCAAAGGGTTTTGCTTTTATTACTGAAAACAAATTCTCAATTAAAACTTGAACCCAGAAGAATTCAGACTGTTAGATTGATGTGGCAAGCCATGGAGGCTGAGGTTAGCTCTGGCTCGTGTGCCTGAGGAGCAGAAGAAGGAGCTGTGGCATGAGACAGTAGCTAGCTCTGCACCTGGAGTTTGAGGCAGTGTAAGGGTGTGGGGCTGTCTGCAACTTTCCATCCTCTGCTCATTGTGAGTTATTCTAACCAGGTTTCAAATCTATATTTTCTGTTCCTTTCTTCGCTTGTGTTTGCCTGCCAATTAGTTTTATCAATTCATAGCTTCTGAATTTGAGCAAGCAATTGCCATGAAAAAAACCTTTATAAAGTGGTCCACTGTTGTACTCTTGTCTTTTAAGTGGATATAGTAGTAACTAAACTCTGCTGTGAAAAAACCAACATTTTGATTACAGAAATCAAATCTACAAGATGTATGTTCAAAGTTAGAGATATTTCCGTGTTGATTTGATAATTTAAAAATTTCCAAGGAAGGAGAATGCAGTCTCCATACTAAGAACATATAATACTGATATGGAGAAGTGAAATTAGTTATAAGCTCTTTAATTTTAAGGAATAGCTCAAAACTATTTCTGTAATATAGCTCTGACACTCTTGATGCTGGGCTTTAAGATGCTATGTAAACTCTTGACTAGTAATCCAAGTCCTTCTCTACTGTGAAATTGGCTGCGATAGGTGATTGGTAAAGATAGTTAATACATATGCAGTCGATCTTCCTCTTATTTAGATAAGCATGAATGGCATTTGTTGTGGGGAGACAAGGAAAAAAACAACTCTGTTACTCCTGTTACCATCTTAGTACCAACTATGAAACTTGAAATTTTGCTAATTTAAAAAAAATAGTAGTTTTCATCTAATGTCTGACTTGTCTAGTGTGTTAACTTGTTAAGACAACAAACATAATTTTTTGCAAGGTGTCAAAATGAAACAATTTTCCTGACACAATAAGAAAACTGTAAGAAATGTTTTTATCAATATGTAATCAATCTTTCTGCTTGCTTAATGGCAAAGAGGAGAAAGCTGTTATGAACTAGTAACAGCCTGGTTCTACAGGAAAGGTAAATGCTGAATGAGAAGTTTTCCTTGTTCTTGTCCCAGATCAGGTGGGAGGAGAAATGTCACTGTGTGTGGAGTAGCTGCTCTAGCAGAAAACGAGACTGCAACTCTTTAGCAGTCTGGGAACTGAATTTCTTTCCTGGCAATTAGAATCATATCAGAGGGTGAATAAAGAAATTATCCTGAATGTAGGGGATCAGCCATGTTATCTATGGCATTAAATTAAGTCACTGGATTGTTTGGAGGATGGATATTTGAGTCAAATGTATAGAGAGATGAGTTTCTGGTATGCTTCAGAAGATGATTTGTGATTTCAGATGACCCTAAAAAAGTTATTGTTCAGACTTTAGTAGTTGCACAAACTCTTCCAAGATCAGATGTATGTACCAAGATCAAGGTACATACATCTGGAAACTAACGTGTTTGGAGTATTGGGACTTCCCTTTAGATGAGTTTGAAGCCTTTTGACTGAAAATTTCATGGCTTTGTAACATGTGCTGGAAAAGCAGAGGAAAAGCAGAAAGCAAAATACTTCTCAGAAGTAGTCCTGACGTGTTGTTTTACATAGAAATTCATCATGCTGTGGCAGAGGTGGTGGTCTGCAGGCTCTCTCTCCCCAGGATGGTGTGGTCCAGGTGGCAGCTGCCTCTCCCAAGAGTCTGGCCAGGGAATGGTGGCCCTTCCACTTCCAGCCTCCTGCTGAAACCAACCCCCAGCACTGGTGTGGATGCTACTGAGTATTCCACACTAAAGCTTCACCTCCTTGTTTTGTAACCGTAGCAGTCACGCACCAGCATCCCTTTCCTGCCTCCTGGATCTAGAAACCTCTGGAATGGGGGTTTTGGCACTTGGTAAAATGAGGAGTTTGGCCAGACTGTAAAGAGAAAAGCCCTTAGGTTCCGAGTTGTGCTTTATCCCACTAGCCTGTGTTTCTGTAGCCTATTCAACACTCCAGAAGCTTGTGAGCAGGACAAGCTTTTTAAAGTCTTCCATGTGACTTTAGGATGTCTAGTAGGAACCTGTAAAAATAATTCTCATACCTCATACAGATGTAAGGTTAGAGCAGGGGTATTTTTTCTGTCTTTGGTAGGAGGATGACTGAGAGGAAAGGCATGTGTGGCCCAAGGGGAAATTTTAGGCTTGGTGCAAGTTTTCATCATCTGCTGGAAGATGCTGGGAAAGCATGTGATTAATACTTGGAGAAGGGTTCAGGAAGCAGAGTTACAGAATACAGCCTATGTGTGTGGAGGAGTGTGTATTTTACGTATCAGTGTGTGTTTGTAAGAAAGGGGTAAGAAATCTGAAATTGTTGCCTATTTTATTGTAGCTAAAAAGGATGCACTTGTTTAGAAGCCTTTTTTTTTTTTTTTTTAATGAAGCTTTTTGTCTGAATTTAACAAACATCTTGAAAAGGCAGGTGCAATTACATCACAATACAACTCCTGTTCCACCAGTACTGTTTAGGAACAAAAAAGTACCTTGGAGGTTGGGAATAATAGAGTTAGAAGAGAGAGAAGTGAATGCTTGTCCATTCCATCAGACCAAAATTTGATAAAGGCTTTTGATACTTGGTTGTTTAAGAAACTTTTTGAGGTTAACCATGCCCATTTGCTTAAAATGTACAAGGATGCAGCTGGCAACTTTTTGTCATACAAATAACTGAATGCTGATTGATTAATTAAAGCTGCCTTGGGCTATGTAGTTTTTTGGTAAAATGACAATGTGCATCTAATCTTGTATTACAAATGTAGTCAAAATAAATTATTTGTTAATCAAAAATTAAAGTAGAAGGCATTTATTTTCCTTGAATTATTTGACATCAAAAAACTAGTGGGATGCACTGGTTCCATGAGTTGCAAAGTTTGGAAGTTGCATTGGAAGGCTTTTGTTTATCTCCATCCTTCTTATTTTTGTAGGAAATTCCACTTACCTGGATGACCACGGACCACCACCTCAAAAGGTAGGCTGCTGTCATTTTGTATTTGCTTTATCCTTACTTTTTTGGATTTTGTTTTTAACTCATTATATGTTTACTTGTGTGCCAAGCAACTCTGCTGAGTTTACTTCAGCAGCACATGGCCTTTCCGACTTCCCGCCCCCCCAAGTGTTTTCAGGTGTTTGTAAGTTACTTGGGTTAAAACACATTGTGATTAAGCAAATGGAATTTTCCTCACTGAGTCAGGGAGAGGCAGGGATTTAGTGGTTTTGTCTGTCAGCACTTTCATGCAAAAAACCAAGACACTGCAGTTGGAACTAATCTGGCACGTGAAGATGGCCTTTGGCTGGCAGCATTTTCTGGAACATGGGTTCTGCTGCAAACACAATACCTGAAGCAGGCTAGTAGAATAAATTTAACGAATGTAAGTAATGAGACCATTTTTAAGAATAAAGTTCACTGCTCCTATTATAATGGGACGGTGCTGCATAAGCTTTTCCTTCACATCATCATGGCACCTCATGACATTTCAGGTTAGGAAGGGCATCATGATATTTTCTTCAAGAGGAAAAAAGTGGAACTAGCCATTTAGGGTCTTCTGTTTTGGTTTTGTTTGTTTTACCCTGCATTGGTTTGTTCTCTAAACACAATCTGGTGTTGTATTGTGCCTGTCTTTCCAGCCTGTTAGAGCTCCTTTTGCATAGTACGGACATGTTTTAAAAGGACAGATGATTTCACTGATGTGGCCCACCATGGATGCTAGTGCAGCAGGTGACAGTGAGTAGTTAGAGGGGGGGTGGGTGTGAATAGCCACTACCTCTGGTGGTAGCCTTCCCTCAGCTCTGTTCAGCTGACCATGGAGTCACATCCTGAGCCGCAGGCCTTGAGTTGGAATGATCAACCACATGTGTGCTCCTGTGTGGTGAAACAGTTGGCTTCTGGTCAGCAGAAGGAGGGTAATGTGGAAAGCAATTCCACGTAGCTTAGTTATTGGTGAAAACAGACAGGAATCTGGGTTTCTTCACCTTTTTGCTGTGCAACAAAATTTGCAGTTTTCAGCTGATGCGTGAGTATTTGTACACTGTTAAAGTTCAGATGGTTCACTTGGAGGAATAATATACATTTGATTTTCTTCCTGTCGATGCAAACTACTCAATTACAAAAGCAAATGGTTGTAGACAGAACTGACAAAGTCAACCAGTTATGTTTATCATTGCAAACTGAAATAGGACACGGGTGTTCTAAGGCTAAACAATTGTTTCACACTAAAATCTGTTCAGTACTCCCTGGTTCTTTTAAAATCCTTTTTTTTTTAATTTAGTATTAGTTGCTTCTCTTGTCCAGAAGTAGAGCAGTCTGCATGAAATAAAGAATTATGTTTGTCATGTCTCCACACGAGCACTCTGCTTCCAAGAATAAAGCAATGCCTATTCCAAACCTGCGTTTCTCATGCTTGCATTAGCATTCAGAAATGCCAAGCTGGTCTAGTAAGGAAAAGACTTTCCTCTAGATAAGAGTTTTTAACCTTGAAAACTTTATTCAGATTTCAGTGCTTCTCTTCTTCAGTTCTGCTTTACCAGTTAATGGTGCTGTGGATGGCACCCTTACTCCAGTGGGCAGTAGCAATTGGACAGATTTATCCAACCCAGACACTTTTCTGTTTATATTGTGAAAATATCTTTTGCCTGTCCAAACATGTAATTTTGGGCTGTGTTCACACAGCCTTATCCAGCTGCAGCTCAGTTGTCTGTAGAAAGGGCAGCTGAATAGATACCTACATGATTGATTGGTTGGGTAGGAACTCTTTGATTAGCTACTTACAATCAGTAAAGTTTGTGGGCTTCCTCTGTAATCATCCTCACTCTGAAAAGCTCAACAGAGTAACAGGCTTATATAGCCTTGTGTAAGTTTAAAGTATTTTGCTTTTTGCAATATTTGCCCATGTTTCAAAAACATTGATAAAATATGGATCATTTTGATCATTCCTTTAACAAACCTGCTTATTCCTTAGTGGTTTGAGCTTTTTTGTTTTGTTTTTTATTCTTCTAATGAAAACATGGGTGGGGATTCATAGATTCCCCAGATAATTCCTGGTATTTGACTGGGGTCATGTTTTGAACTAAGATGCTCTTGCTTTGTAAATCTCATGCATTGTATTTTTGACTAAGTGCAGTTATTTACCCTCTTACAGCTTCATATCTGAACTGTGAACTCTGTGGGTGTGAGTGAAATTCAGTGTAATTGTCATTATCTTTCAAGTAGCCTCCATTCACATGACTTGATAGCTGCCTTCATTTAAACTAACAACAGATGGTTAAGGTCTATGCATGCTAATTCAACATACAAAAATGCGTCAGAAGAAATCAATCCTGATTCCTACATTTAAAAGATTTCATTATAAAATGCTTAAAAGCCAGAAGTGGAGATAATGAGCAACAATGCATTGCCTGAGGTTGAAATGACGGGTAGCTAATATGGGCAGTGTGTAGTTAGCTGTAGGGGAAGGCCACCAGCAGTTGATACGCACTGGACCGTAGCTGTGTTGCAGAGCACATTCCAGTGTTTGTAGGAAATCGTATTAGCTTTGGCTCTCTGTCATGGCTAGGTGCCAGAGCTTTGGATTTTTTTTTAATACCCATGTGGGGTTTTTTTTCCCAGTGGAAGAACTGAAAATAGCACTTGTTCTCTGAATAAGGAATTAGCATCATCACATTTCAGGACATCAGAGTACTGGTCTGCTTTTTTGCAAATAAAGGTGGCAGCAGCAGTTTTCTCAGTGTGAGCAAAGAATGAAAGCCTGGCTCACTTCTGTACCTAAGCATTGCTGGTGATGTTCTGATTCTTCCTTGAAGACCAGGTGAGCCAGCATTTAAGGTGTTCCCCCAGTACAGGTTTCCTTGACTGTTGAAGATTAGCAGTGGTTACCCTTGCCAGTGATACAAAGGTAATGTGTCTAGGTGTGGTGGTTTGACCCTGGTTGGAGGCCAGGCACCCACCAAAGCCTCTCCATCTTTCCCATCCTCAACTAGACAGGAGAGAGAAAATATAGCAGAAGGCTCATGAGCTGAGATAAGGACAAGCAGAGATCACTCACTCTAGTGAATATAGTCACAGGCAAAACAGATTCAACTTGGAGAAATTAATTGAATTTACTGCCAATCAAAATCAGTGCAGGATAATGAGAAGTGAAACAAATCTTTAAGCATCTTTCCCCCACCTCTCCTTCCTTGCAAGCTTAACTTTTTCCCAGTTCTCTACCTCCTCCCCACCAACAGCACAGGGAAACAAGGAATGGGGATTAGTCATCATGTGTTATTTCTATCTCTGCTTCCCTCTCAGGAAGAGGAGGCCTTCCCCCTCTCCTGTGCAGGATCCCTCCCGTGGGAGATAGTTCTCCACAAACTTCTCCAGTGTGAGTCCTTGCCACAGGCTTCAGTTCTTCATGAGCTGCTGGAATGTAGATTCCTTCTACAGGGTGCAGTTCTTCAGGAACAGGCTGATCCAGCCAGCATGGGTCCCCCACGGAGTCACCAAGACCTGCTGAGAAACCTGCTCTAGTATGGGCTCTTCTCTCCACAAGTCAGCGTGTCCTTCCAGGAGCCTGCTCCCCCATGGGCTACAGCTGGATCTCCATGGGCTGCAGGGGCCCAGCTGCTTCACCATGATCTTCACAATGGACTACAGGGGAATCTTTTCTTGGGCACCTGGAGCACCTCCTTTCCCTCTTAATTCACTCACCTGGGTGTCTGCAGGGATGTTCCTCTCACATATTCTCACGCCTCTTTTCTCTGGCCACAAATTATTATTGCACAATAACATTTTTTCCTTCTTAAAAATATGTCACCTCAGAGGCAGTACTACCATTCCTGATCAGCTTGGCTTTGGTCAGCAGTGGGTCTGTCTAGGAGCCAGCTGGTGTTGGTTTTGTTGGACATGGGGGGAACTTCTGGCTGCTTCTCATTCCTGTAGTCTCCTCTGTAGTAGCAGAACTTTGCCATGTAAACCCAATACACAAACATGGGCCACTCTTCTTTGGTCCTTAGGCACTAAAGACTTCACAAGATTGAATAATCCTAGATTTTTCATGAGTTCTGAGGCCAATATGTGTGTGCTTCTCTTCAGGTAGATGCAATCTGCAGTGACCCTAGCACACCTCTGGTGTTTCTGGTGTTAATATGTGACAGATAAAAAAGGAATACAGTTGGGCAAAACAACCACTGCTGGTGGTTCTACACTGCCAGTGAAAATTGACACTTTCATATTTCAAATCCCTATCTCATTGCCTCCTGGCTTTTTTTTTAAAAAACAAGCAACTAAAAATATAAATTTTAAAATATTTGCAATGTGATCATTTCTTTATTCTTTAAGATGATGCTAACTTGTTTTTTAAAAACACCTTTGAAATGGATGTTCATTAATGACCAACAGTGTTGACGTGGTATATTTCATGTCTGAGCCTTTCTGGGAATAAAGTGGCTGTATTTTGTTCCAGTATTTGGACCAGCTATTTCCTTATTAAAGCTTCTATCCAAGAGGGTGCAACTGGCCTTGGAGGACAAATGACAGGATCTTTATCACACCTACTGTTGTTCTTGATTGAAAGCTTTTCCCCAAGAACTTGGCACGAGCATCAGGATATGTCCCTCTTTCAGCAGAGATGACATATATATTTGTGGGGGAGCTGTGCACATAGTTTACAGATAAATTACATTGAAGTAGTCTGTTCTTTTCTTGATGGTTTTCCCTTGGGGTGCATGTTATGGACCCAGTGTCTTTTTGGCAGCTGTTCAAGTGTCAGCAAGACACCTAAACGTGTGACAGTGCTTCTAAATGAATACAAAAATGGATGGGGGTCAGGATAAGGTCAAAATGAATCAAAATAAGAGGCATACACAAAATAAATTTGATCTGATTTTATTGGTTTAAAGCTGGAAAGTGGATAAATACCTTTTTCACCATTCTTTCAGTTCTCAGCTAGTAAGTACATGGTAATTGTTCACATTTTTCCTATGGAGCAAGACTACCATAGCATAATAGAATCATTTGGAAAAGACCTCTTAAGATCATCAAGTCCAATTCCTAATTTAGGCAACATCATGTTCACCCCTATGGGAAAAGGTAGCAGAATCCTTGAGTAGCCTTTGCTGTGTACACAGTGTACCCTGTCCTAGGCACTCTTTGTCAACTAGATTATTTATTCTTTTTTATTTGACTTTAAATCTTACTAAAAGATGATTTCAGCATTGCCCTCTTAACACATGAGTTTTTATGTTCATCAGGTTTATGTCAGTTTTATTTTTTTCCTAGTATTTTGATAGCAGTGTTAAGATAATGGCCAAGAGCTGTGTAATTTTTCTTTTAATTTTTGATTATTTATTGTTTAGTGGATACTTCATGTTTCATTTGAACTAGTGTTTTAGTTCTAGCCATCCCTTATGAGAACATGGTTTTAACCCTTCAGCCCTCTGAAGTGATTCATTTGTTAGGGATGAAGTGCTTGATTTAAAGCCAAACAAAAGAAGCAACACCTAGAAGCAAGCAAGATTTATTTTCTTTTAGGTATATGCTTACTAGGGATTTTAAGAGGATGAATAGTAGTGTGTTGCTTTAGCTAGAGCTGAAAATGTCTCTTTAGCTTAAAATGAAAAATGAGCAGATAAACTTTAAAGTAATCCTTCTGGGGCAGGTTGGGAAAGATTACAGTGATTTAAAAAAATATTCTATTCTGCTTATAAAATAAAGAGTTGAGATTATTGTGCAGTGTATAAATTTTCAGCTAGGAAAAGTTGTCAGAATTTAGCAACACTAAAATAAAGTAATTTCCTATGGTTACCTAGGACTTAGTACCTGGCTGATAAAATACTAAGAGAGAATTCGCTAAGTGCCTTAACCACAAAGATCCCTTTTATAGTTTGAAGCACGGTTTTGCAGTAAAACTGAGCTTTTAGGCCTAGCACAGTCAATAAAATACCATGATTTAAAAAAACCCATAAAGCATTTCTCCACTTCCCTCAGTTTACTAGAAGCAGTGTGTTGTTTAACACAGCCACTCACTCCCACCAGTGGGACTGGGGAGAAAATGGGAAGGGTAAAAGGTAGAAAACTCATGAGCTGAGATGAAGACAGTTTAATAGGGAAATCAAAAGCCACACACACAAGCAAAGCAAAACAAGGAGTTAATTCACTGCTTCCCATGGGCAGGCAGGTGTTCAGCCATCTCCAGGAGAGCAGGGCCCCATCACATGTAACAGCGACTTAGGAAGACAAACCCCATCACTCCAAACAACCCACTTCCTCCTTCTTCTCCCCATTTTATACATTCAGCATGATGTCATACGGTCTGGAACATCCTTTTGGATATCCCAGTTGGGGTCAGCTATCCAGCTGTGTTTCCTTCCAGTTTCCCAGGCACCCCCACTCTACTTGCCAAAAGAAAAGCACAGAAGACCTTGGCTCTGTTTAAGGCCTGCTCGGCAATAACAAAAATCTGTAAATTATAACAGAATATCTCTACATTTCTGCCATGTTCAGCACAAATCCAAAACAGCCACATAATAGCCACTATAAAGAAAATTAACTCTACTCTGGCTAAAACAGCATAAAATATTTGGAGAATAATTGGTTTATGTTCTTTTAAAACTGTGTTTTCATTCCTTCTAAATTACAGTATCTCAAGGGAAGAAAAATCTGTTTTTTACAGAGGATTTTCCCATTGTCTGTTATTCATAAATCTTTGCAATCCTGAAACAGGTGGTAAATGGTATAGCACCATAATAGTATGGGGATATATCCAAAAGCTAGAATTGAATATCTGCTGTTAGGTGTAAATTGGATCATAAAAATATATGAATTTTACTGGAGCACTAATTTGTTTTTTTCATTTTAACTTATTGCTCAAGAATCTTAGGGATAAGACAATCATTTAATCCCATGATTTATCAAAATAGAGATGATTACTTACTTTTTAATACTCCTTCAGTTTATAATATATCAGAAAGTTGTTGATATGGGGAGGCTGACTGATTGTAAATGGAAGTACAGAGAGACTTGGGAAATTAAAGCCAGATTGCCTGTCATAAGAAGATAAATCTGTGAAGAATACTATGCATGCTGATGTCCTGCAAAATTTAAAGGGTAGTGAGCTGGATTTTTACTAAGCCTGACATTTGCAGCCTTTAAATTTTGAAAGACTTAGAGACACAGCAGGTAATGCAGGTTTTGTGACTACTACATGTAGTTTTCATCTAATTTCAAAGAAGCTTGAAAAATATTTTGCCTTTTGACTGGTACTTTAATTGTCACACTGTGTGCTTGGTTAAAGGTGAATCTTGTTTGCCTCTGGCGTTGACACAGCAGCCTACCCACTGTTACCCAAAACAGAAAAATCCAAATATCACCAAATTTCCAACATACAGGTTTTGTTCTATGTCACACACTGTAGCTAAAAAAATACACAAGGGATAGTCACCATTTCTGAAGCTAGTAAAGCTCTGTGCTTTCACTGAAATTTAGGGCATAATCCATTCTGAGATGATCTTTGTTCACCTGCAAATAATGTATGCAGATTATTATGCAGCTCGTGAATATATCTTAGAGATTACAGTTTTAAATTTCAGCTAGTACATTCCTCTCTTCTTTTCCTTCTTTCCCTGAGAGGAAGGTATTCATAAGGTAGCATAGCATACAAGAAGGTCATGGCAACTCAATCATAACCACCTTCTTTATCTTTTTATTAGGAAGTGCTGGATTATAATACCAAAATCCAATTGCAGCTGGGTCTGGATGACCTAAACCTTCAGTGGAAAAACAAAATATCTGCCATTCTGCCTAGGAGTGACATGATGGACTATCTTTTGGAAGTGACAAATTATTTTGGTTAATCATACTAAGCCTTGAGACTCCCCTGAGTAACACTCAGGTTTCTACACCAGTCTTATATTTGTTAATGGTATTCTTAAATCCTGAACTGAAAGGATTTTCTTGGCTCTGATATTTGAAGGAAAAAAAGAAAGTCTGAAACTGAGGATGCTGGGAAGTCTTAAAAAACTGAAAAAACCAACCACCAAATAAGAATTCTAGTATAATTTTGAAAGCCTCATGGTTTTGAAGATGAGCTGATAGGTCCTGGTGGTCTTCTAGTCAGACTTAAGGGAAGGATAAAGTTTGTTTAGGAAACTGTAAGTAGCAGTGAAGTAATCTGATAAGGGCCATGAGCTTTAATCAGATATGAGATCGTGAACATGCCTACACATGGTCAAAAGTAGAGTCAAAACATCAGGGGAAGAGGACAGGGCTTCATGACTGGGCTGAAGAAGTCAGTGTGGGAACAGTGGTATCATGGTGGGGCAAGTGTGCTTATGAAAAGGTAGATCTCAGGACAGCACCTACAGAATCCTGGTGTCCTGGGGGAGTGTGGAGGCCTTTATGGTTGGAACTACTGGGAGTTTTCAGTAGATGCAAGGAGAAGCTCCCTTCATTGAAATGGAAAGGAGTTATGCCCTGGTCAGCAGGAACGAGGTTTGGTTTGCCTTTGAGCAAGTCAGATTAATAATTTCCAAGTGCAGAAGAGTGAAATGAGAGCACTTGATGCTGGGCCTCCTCTGTTACTGACTCTGATGTGTCATCTTCACCACAAGATCCATTTGTGACATGGATTGAGGTCTATAAGGGAAAGTATCTTGGGCCTTTGAGTCATTTCGGTGATTTCTGCTGAGCTCTGGTTCTACTGGAAGAGTTGGCTTGCAGCATATTGTCCTCCCTGTAGGTGCTTCTTGGTGTTGTTCCTTCCAGGTAAAGAGACCGTGCCATGATTTGAATCTGTTTCCTGTAGGAGGTGTGAAGGAACTCCCTTTGAGTTCCTACAAGCATGCAGAGCAAGAGCACCTCAGAGATGCTCATCGATAATGAGGGTGTGGGTTACAGTCCAGCAGAACGGGCCTGTTTGACAAAATTAAAATCCACTTACGGCTATAAACAACCTTTATGTCATGCTGTGATTGACTTATGAAGTGTCTGTGCAAAGTACAGTGGAAGGGACAAGCACCCTAGATTCTATAAAGCAGAAGGTGGAGTTACTGTAAGGGAGCCTAAAGTAAAGGGCAAACTGAAATGCAGCATGACAGGTCTTTGGCAGTGGTGAAATGGAGTTGGTGCACTAGCTGCAGCCCAATCACTAGTCAACCACAGTAGCTACCAAAGAGTTAAACCTTAATGTGAAGAAAGACAAGTGCATAAAGAGGAATAAATTATTCAGTCTGCCACTCATCACCTTCAAATCCAGTATTATTGGCTCCCAGGGTGAACTTGTGAATATTGCATTGCAAGGATAGAAACAACTGTAAGGTAGTGAGGTTACTTAAGGGAATGCCAGTGCTGTGAAGTATTATAAAAAGTTTTAAAACCAGGCTTAGTTACTTAATATCTCTCATTTTAAAAGTATCCAATATAAACATGTGGCTTGGATGTGATAGGATTTGCTACTTAAACAGAGAATAACTGTGCCAGTGTGTTCTGAGCACATCACAGAATGTACAAAACCTTGGGCTCTGAAGCAAAAACAGCACTTTTAAACTTTACTGTTCCAAGATACATACAACGCGGTGCTGCCCTAGAGTTGAAATCAGTCTTGCACAAATTCTGCAGCTTAAGGGTTTTTTGACATTACATGGTAAACCTTCTACTGGAAAATGGGGTAATTAAAGTGACACTAAAATTCTTAACCTACCTGAACTCATGCTAGTTCTCTCAACAAATACCAGTAGCAGTGAAGCATGTTCTTAGATAATTCATCACCTTTATCTTCTTAGGAGACATGTGCATATCTGAAAGATAACTTCCACAATGTGATTAACTTAAAAAGTAAGAGATAAATGTACTGCTTTTCATAAGAAAGCTAATAAGGGTTTTCCAGTTCTTTTTCTGTTGTAATCTGCATGCACTCATGTAGCATAAAGAAGAAAAAGACCAATAAGCTTTGTGCTGCACCCTTCTCTATAGTAGTGACAGTATCATATGCTTTGATTCTTCTAAATTCTGTCTTGAGATATATTAAAAAGAAATGTCTGCAAGACATGAACAATAACTGTTCAACTGTCCTTGGCACGGGGGGAGAAGATCCAGCATTATATCTGAATTTGGTCCCAAAAGAGGTGAAGAAGTGGCAAATTACAGAGGAAAGCAAGAATGAAGAAGAGATTGAAATGCATGCTATGTTAAGGAAGGCCAATAGGAAAAGATTTGATTAATCTTGAGGTGGTGGCTGCACCCCTTTCCCAAACAATGATCCATTTGGTAGGGTGATGCCCTCTCCCCTGCTTCATCCCTGAAAAGAGCTGGAGCTGAGCTGCCATCACTGAAGTACAAGTGAGTGTTGCTAAGTGATAGAAGCCAGGAGTGCTGCTCCCAGCTCCAGAGGCTGCCTGATATCAGTGAGTACCTGCAAGTGCAGAGTGAACAGAGCATTTGCTCTCTGCCAACCTGTTCAGCTTGGTGTATGTGTGCCGAGTTTGAATGTTGCTGTTGCTGTAACTTCACCTGTCTGAAATAAACCTGGTTGTGCACTCCCTGTGGTGAGGGGAGCCTTGTGCAGCAGATTGGAGGCACAGAGGTTTTGTTGGGCTGCTGCCTGATGTTGTAGACAAGTAAATCAGGGCTAAGGTGTAAGATGAGCGAACCTAAATGTGTTGACAGGATGCATCCAAAATGTTGAACATTACAAACTGGATCTTTGACTTTTCTTTGTAATTCTCCCAGGTTATTATTGATGTTATTATTGTTTCCATAGCCCCAGTATCTTGTAATAGGGCCTGATCTGAGACTTAATGGGGATACTTTACTATGCTTTGAACTCAGATCTTTTTAGATTTGTAAGCATGCAGTGCTTCTTCACAAAAAAATTACTGTAAGTTTTGATTTTGGCTTTACAGATCTGTCTTGTGGGACACATCAGGGACCAGAGGCTTTGGCAGACACTTCATAGTAATGCTTTTCTTCAGTCTTAATAAATTCGAGGACTGTCTACAACCAAGTTTCCTTTTGCAGCTTGTGCTCCATGCTTATGTTTTCAATTTAGCTTGGTACTTAAGGATGTTGAACCATTAGAGAAGACATTTTAACTTAGTCTTCCAAATATGTCATCTGTCTAACAGATGAAATGCATTGTTTGTGGTGGTGGGGGAGGAAGTCAATTTCAATTAAATTAGTTCTTTAATGAAAATGCAACAGAAGAATACTCTGTTTCTTCCTCTGCCTTATTTTCAATGCTCCGCTGCAGTGATATGGCATTTAAACTTTGAAAACAAACAAATCTCATCCTTACCTTTTCTTGTGGTTTCTGGTGTATTTTCACTGACCCAATAGAGATGACCATGCTGTCTGGTCTGCTTTAGATTTGATTAATTCAAAAAGCTTGTCTCTGTCTAGCAACACCACACTCTACAGGTGAACATTTATATAACTGGAACTGGTGTGGTTTAGATGGGGAAGGAGGATTCTAGTTTGTAATTTTTTTTGTTGACTCCCGTGTTCATTCTTCAGTCATGTTTTCTGCTGACATAACTTTGTGTTAGCAACTTTTCGTTGTGACTGCTTTAAAACTTGTTACAATCAAGTTGATACTTGTTTGGATCGAGATTTTTTGAGCAGCAATTTCTGAACTTAATTTTGGGAGGCTATCTCTTAGTGGCCTTTGAGTTTGTCTTTGAAGACCATGGCAGGTTTGTGAAAAACTTCAGTTAAAAAGAACATCCAATGTATCTAAGACCTCAAAGCTGGTCACTGAATTATCTGATCTGTCTTCATGAAACTCACAATGTGTGAATAGATATTCTCTGGAAATGGTAGAAGATTAAATAAAAATTAAATGCATGGTGGGTTACGAAATTCTGGAGCAAGTTTTGTAAGAAATTCCTCAGGCAGCGTGGAAGAATGTGCCTTCTAACATGCCATATATAATTGTTGGGGACACTGGAGAAAGGAGAGAGACACAGGAGAGAGCTGGACTGATGACAGCTCTCAGGTTTGTAGTTACCTTATAAGTATCATTCTCCTCTCATGAGTCAAATTGTCCATTCCTTTGACCAATTATGCCATTTTTAAAATTCTTATAATTCTGTCTCAGTTGAACAGGAAGACAAAATGAAGAGGTTAGACTGGGAAGGTGTGATGCTCTATAAGGATATGCCTGCAAATGTTTCATTGTTTCCACAATCTTATCAGTACTTTCTGTGTTGATTTGCCTTATTCACCTGATAAACATGGAGCACTGCCTGACCACAGGTTAGTGCCTGCACAGAAAGGAGAAGCCAGGTCTGGCATCCACTTCTGGCCCTACTTGTGTGTAGGGACATGGGTCACTTCCTTGCAGAAGGTGTGAATATAATGGATTGCTGTCTGAAAACACCTCTCTCTGACATGAGTCAGAGAATGACACCTGGGCAGCTTGTACTTAGATTGGGAGATTTTTGGCAAATGGGCAAAATTGTACTGGATTTGTCTCATTAAAAGCGGAAGGATTTATGCCTGTGAGAGAATCCCTGCATCACTGACACTGCAAGTAATTATCTAGCCTAATTTTTTTTTTAATGGTGCAAAGATTTTTCTGTAGAAAAAGCCCCCACCGAAGATGAAAGCCTGGGCTTTTATCAGGTTATCTGTTAAATGGCTCCCTTTCTGAGACTGGCAGACCTCTCTGCAGAGGTACTTGACAGTCATTTTCTGTAATGCAAGTTCATTTGGGATTAAACTTGCTTTTTCTCCTTGATTTCATTTCACAATGGTTTTTGACATTTTCTTTAACTATGGAACAAAAGAAAAAAAACTTGTTTGAACTGACAAGTAAATTGTCATATAACTTTTCAAACCCTTGGAGAAAGGTGTTGTAATTATACTGTGGGTTTTACTTTTTTATGGCTGTAAGTGCTAATTCATGTAACTCCAAAGTGAATTATATGTTTGAGTTGTTTATATTACCTCTGGGCTTTGATGCAGAGCTCAATAAAGTCACTCTGCAATTATTTTGCAGTTGTGTATATTGTTACATGAATATCAAGTTGCCAGAGCACCATCTCAGCTGTTAGTCAGTCTACATGATACCTACTCTTAGGTAGACAGTAATAATAAAATGTAATCCAGTTAGCATTTTGTAAACATCCAACTGCTGGTTTTACCTTGTTTCTGCTAATACAATAGGAGCCTTCTTTTCAAGTTCCTTCTCTGTCACCATCTCTTGTGTTGTCTGAGTGTCTTGTGAATATCATGAGGGAGAAAAGAAAGTTCCTCTCTGGTGAAGTTTTCCATTTCTTGCATTTTTAGTTTTGCCTGATACAAATTCATGTTTCTGGAAGGGGTGTTCTCCTCAGAAATATCTTTGACATTTTCTAAATGCAGAATGCAGATTTGCAGCATCCTAAGGGAACTGGTCACATTAAACAAATACTTGCTTGTACACCAAAAGCCTGTGTACTGCATGGCTTTGTGCACTGGCCACACCCTTTGGGGCATTTGGGTGTGGTAAGTGCAATGGTGACGTAAATGGACAAAACATGAGCACAGCTTCAGGAGTGCACCCTGAAAGCCAACCACACTCAGCAGTGCTGCAAGGGAAGTTTTGGTTACCACTCATGATTGTTCTTCTGACGTGAGCTTTGAGCTGTAGTGTTTATCTTTAATCTTGTGTGATTAGACCTAAGTGCATTCACTGTGTACTGAAACAAGGCATTGATACATTGGTCTCCTTTGAGCTAAACAGGTGTCTGAAAATAATAGTCCTTGATTTCAGGTTCCTTTTTCTGCAGTGAGTATTTAACGTGGTTTCTTTTGGGAGGTTACCATGGTACCACACAACTGTATGTTGTGTGCAGAACAGAACTGCACTACCTAGGAAGGTGAGTTTCAGAAACAAATGTGAGAACTGACCAAACTCGGTAACTGCTGTCATTTTTTCAAGCTGACAAAGTTGCTTGCACTTAAAATAGAGAATTTACAAAGGCCTCTTTTAATTTGATCTAGTTTTTAAAGAAGTATAAGATTCACCCAAAGTTACTGGATAATCCAATTAAGGATTTAATTAGAATTTAAGTGTAATCTGTATGCAGTAAAATTGTAGTTGGCTGAAGTACCAATAAAGAAAAAATTTTGCTCACTATCTTCCCCAGTTCAAACCACTAGGAAAATCAAAGCAGTTAATAATTATGAAGCATTTTATTTACATAACTCTATGAAGTCTCATCATTCATCTTATTTCTGGGATGCTAGGCAAACATGTTGCCCTTGCTCCTTCACTGACACTTGTCAGTATCTACTAAGCATTTCTTTTGAAGGCTTGCACCTACTTACACAACAAAGTATTCCAAAAGCATGTGTCTGAGCAGAAGAGTAATTCACAATCCACAAGTGGCAGTGATGTGCAGCAGGGCTGTGACAAGTAGTGATGCTAGTGTTTTTTATACAAAGAAATGAACCAAAAAGGGGACAATCCAGAATAGGTCTTCTTTTTCATTATGGTGTGATAATCAGCATAATAAAATGTGTTCAAATGTTAACCTTTCAGGCACCATTAACATCAGGTTTGGGAAAGTTTAGCTACAGCTGTAGCACAGAGATGTTAAACTCTTCACCTTTGGAGTTTTCTAATAATTGAGCCTGAGATTTTGCATTTCACAGGAAGCAAGGCTTCTGAACAAAAGGTGAATAAAGAAATAGGGGGACTATGTTTCTCATAGAAAATCCTATAAAAATGTTACAAAATAAGACTTAGTGTGTTGTGTGGGGTTTGTATGGTCCTTGAGAGGCTCTTCTTTGCTTGCTGAATCAGCAGATGCCATGTCCTGCAACTTGGAAAGTTTAACTGAGGCCATGATCACCCAATACCTGCTCCTTCCCAAGGTAATTTGGGGAAAAATGCCTTCCACATTTAGGTTGCAGTGCAGGATATCCTAAACATTGCAACCAGTAACAGCAGTAATGTTCATTTGGTCATGAAGTGTAACACTGAGAGCAAAGTGCCAGTAAGTTCCCATTGAATATAATGGAATACAGATTTTTTTCCCTTTTTTTTCTTTCTAGTTGGCAGTTCTCTTTGAAAGTAGTCTGAAAAGTTTCCTGGCAAATCATTTTCCTTCCCCAGTGAAGATCTATTTGCAGTTCAAATGCATTGAAGAAGTACTCTGCCCTGAAAAGTGCCATGTGCCTCATCTGACTGCTTTTATGTTAGAAATCCTTCTGCTGGGAGAACATGATTGCAGGAGCAACTGTATGTTGAGACACACCATCACTTTGGCCCTTCCTTGTGCTGAACACAGGTTGCCTGGAACCAAGGTGCAGGCCAGACCCAGGAACTGGGTACAGGCACTCAGTTTGTGCCATTGTCTTACTAGAAAAATGATCTTTCCTTGAGTGCTGTATATTTGCCACTCTGAGTGAAACTGTGAGCTCCTGGCTCTTGTTAGCCAATTTAAAGGCTTGGAAACAGTTTCCTCTGGGCCTATGTTATCACATGCTGCTATATGCTATACAGCAAATACTTGTCTAGTGCAGTAGTGTGACTTCAGAATGCCTTTTGCTCAAACAATAGCCCGTGGACATCATCCAGGAACAAAGTAAGGCTGCATCTGTCGTATTGTGAGACACTGAATTACTTCTCGCTTGTTCTGGTTTCCTGGGGAGGAGAGCAGGGTGCAAGAGTTAGTGTGGACTGGACACCATTCACAGTGACCAGGTTGGATGTGGCTGTTCTATTTTAATATTTAATGAGCATTACCTGTACAGAGATGATCAGACTGTGCCAGTTGGCCTCAGGCCCCCTGTGGTCCTGTGTTGATTATTTTGCACATAGATCCTTGGCCTGTGGCATGATGTGTTCTCTGAGTCTGTTTGAAAGATTCATGTTTATATTTGAAATTAGAAGAGTTGTTTAATTTTTGCTCTGTGCTCTCTGGTTGTTGTTTGGTTTCTTTTGTTTCTTTTTAAGCTGAAGTTTTGCAATTCAAGCATTCATTCCTCCTGCATTATGTCAGCTTGATTTTGAGTTGCCAAACATAGTGCAAATTCACTCCTTTTAATTCTTTTTATGGGAGGTAGTCGACTGAAGATTACTATTTGCATTGAGATTACAAGCAGTAAACTCAAGATCATTACCAACAGTTACATAGTATTTCTGGAGTAGTTGCCACTCTATTATATTTAACTTCATTGCAAGGGGGAAATCTCACCTTGCTACCTCCCTGAGCCATGCTGTTTCTCTTCTGAAGAGTTTCTACCTTGCTAGAGCAAGTGAATGCTTCTGACCTGGGCAGTGCCCTAAAAATTCTCCTCTACATGTCTGTTGGTTTAAGGTAAAAATGTGTGATTCAGAGGTACACAGAAACAAAAATATCAATATACTGACTCCATTTCTTTCAATCTTTGTTTAGGTACTTCCTTTCCCCAGTCAAGTGGTCTACAACAGAGTCGGAAAGTGTGGGAGTCGAACTGTGGTTTTGCTTTTGAGAATTTTATCAGAGAAACATGGATTCAACCTGGTTACATCTGACATACATAACAAAACAAGACTGACGAAAAATGAACAGGTAAGTTACTAAGAGTTACTGCTCATCTTAGATCCTGTTTTCTTACTGCTTGTACAAAACTGAGAAACAAAAGCATATGCCAGCAGATAATCCTACTGAAAAGATATATTGCTACTTTGTCCTGAGTAATCATGCAGAATTCATCATTCTCTGAGTGACTTTACTTAGTAAGAGAAATGTGTGGCAGAGCCACGAGCAACATGATGTGGCAGCTAACCAGAAAAACTAACTTCCAGTGAGATACCTCTTGAATTTAGTCAGCACAGCAGTTAGACTACCAGCAAGGCAAGAGAGGTTAGTGCAGTGAGTTAAGTGCAAGCAGCATCTGGGACATGTATTAATGTATCTGCAGGGCACAGCCATTTATCGTATAACCAGAACAGCTTATTCAGACCTAGCTTGGGTCTTAAACAGAGCTGGAGTAAATAATAGTCAAAAGGGTCTTTTTGGTGACTTTATTAATTCACTTCTAGTAATCACTTGCTTCAAAATGTTGTTTCCCAGGGCCATGCTAACCCATGTTGCTGTAATATGACATGTCCTTGATCCTATCTCAACTTCTTGCTTATCTGTCTTTTTCATGTTTCTTATACAACCCGCAGTGAGGGAAGTGAAAATGCCACATGACCCCTCTTTACTCAGGCATCCTTTTTCATGTTCCCTTAAAGTTGTGAAAGGGTTGTTTTTGCAGCTTTGTTTCTATGAAAGATCCAGTTATTTAAATATTCTTCTCTTCAGGGTACGCAGGTAGCCACTGTAAGTATCACTTCTGTTGGTAGAGTGACACAGGTAGTGCAGGAAAACCTCAGACTCGAAGCACATGTCTGTAGACGGATGCTGCACATGTTGCCCACTGCTGCTATTTTGAGCTACAGATCAGGTAAAGGCTTCAATTGCTGCCTGTGTCACTGCTAGAAATAGCAGCCTTCAAACCACAAAAGGATGTGTGCAATGATCAAAATATGGATATGAGCCTGCCAGTGACATTGTGCTGTGATTGGGGGTCATTTACTTGCAGCCTGTAGATGAGCACAAGTTTGTTGTTTTAGATGCAGCAGTTCATTCCAAATGAAAATCTAGGAGTTGATATTGCTCCTGCAGATCCCGCCTTCCTCCTGTTCAAGGTGTCCATTGGGGTCCCACTGCAGCTGACTGTCAAGTTCAGCCAGAGGTGGGGTCCACCAGAGGTGGCTGCCACACCAGCCCAAATATTCTGCTGGAATATGGGATTTCTCTGGGTAGGACTGCTTTTGTTTTGGCCTGTTTGGGTTTTATTTGTATCTTTGATCAGTTTTCATTGCTGATTGGGGGGACATACCATAAATCCCAAAAATCTTTTAGGTGTTAGTAATCACCAGCTTTCAGCATGATCAGCTTCCTCCTTTCAGTTCTCTTCTGTCTTGCTTTGGTAGGTGGATTTTCCTTTGTTAAAACGTGATATGAGATCACTTCTTCACAGTCTTCTGTGCTTTAGTCCAGCATGTAGAGATTCCAAAGAGGCCCAGACTTTCTTTTGATGCAACCAAGACACTGACAGATAATTATCTGCATTACCTTTTGCACTCCCTAAGCAGTTGAGTTACTAGATGACAAATGTGCTGGAAGTGTTGTTACAGACCTCATGATTTACTCTATGGATTGCCCTGCCATAAATGGAGTCTCTTTATTTTCATTTACGGTTTATTTCCATAGTTACAATAGGCTCATCATTTAAGGAGTACTTTTGCTGAAGAGTGCTTTTGATCACCAGAAAACATACTTGGAGACAGTAACTGTTCTGTTGTTCAGGGCATTTTTACTTGTCTTCTCAATTTTTAAGAGCAGAATATGAAAAAATAAATTACATTTTCCACCTTTTATGTGGTGTACACAAGAGGAAGTTAAGGCAATGAATGATCTCAGGCTCCAGGCATTGGAACAAGAAAAAAGAGCTGGGCTGTAGGATTCCAGCATGAGCATGGGCTTCTCACTTGAGATAATGTCTCTCTTCCTTCTGTCATTTTTCTGTCCTGTATTTGGTTAAAGCCCTGATCCAGCCAAGACTTTTCTGTAAATGTTTGGCTTATGCAGTCTGCTGTTGTTAAATAAAGTTTAGCATGTAGGTGTTTTTAATGACTCTGGGGATTGCACATAATTGGAATCCATATCCTCATTGCCTTTTCCAGTCTCCTTCCTACTAAGAAAATTTCCCTAATTATGTGTGTCTGCCAGCAATTAGAAGTGCAGCCTTTGAACATCTGTGGGCATAAGGGAGTGAGTTCTGGAAACAGATGTATTAATATATGCCTTGCCATTTGCTATAATATTTTCAAGTAAATTAAATGCAGGAAATAACACATAATATTAATCTAATTGATGTGGCTTTAAAATGCCACTCAAACAGTTGCAAAATGAAGTCTTCCCCTACCCTGACTTTGTCTTTCACTTCCATTTTTTTGCATTCAGGGAAGTAAGAGTGAGTGTGCTTATAGATATAGAAATGTCAGTCACATACAAGAGTAATTGGTAGTTTGCCCTCAAATTGTTTCCTTCTACCACCCATCATTACGGCTATGCAGCCAACTTTATATGCAATTCCAGCTCAACGCACTAAAAATCCATCACTAATTTTTCTTAAATGCTTTTAAAGACAGAAAATTGGTCATACCAGCTTGGGGAGGTGAAGGAATTCTTGAAACCATTCCAAGCTTTGGAGAGCTGAAAATGAAGATCTAGTCTCATTCCTGGGAGTTGTGAGTTGTTTATGGAAATGAGTACTGAGATGAAAGTGATATACTAAAATTCTTGTAGGTACTTGTGCCTCCTGAGCCCTGCATGCCTTCAGTTGAGACTGAAAGCAGTGGAAGAACGTAAAGGGCTCACAAGAACGATAGATACAGAGATATTTTTTTGTCTTTTTCGTGTCAATATTAGTGGAGACCATCGTGTGATCCAGCAAGACAGCACTTGGCAAATCCCAGTTGCATCACATTTTACCTCCCATTTTTATACATTTTGACCTCAGATTCTCACGCTAAATACAGCGTCTTGAAAAAAATAGTAACATTTTGGCTGTTGTTTGGGTGGGATTGTTATCTGATTATTTCTTTCTGTTCCCAATAGAATTTGCTTCTTACAAACCTCAAACAAAGCAGGGCTGCTCTGAGTGGTTAGCACTGGACTAGCCATCTCCAGAAGAGAGAAGGGTGGCGTGTTTCGAAGGCCAGAGTTGAGTTTTTGTGCAGGATCAATGCTGTCCCCCACGTTTCTCTCCTCTCAGGAACGGCCCCATCCAGCCTTCCTGGAGTCACTTCACGGTGCCATCTGCTGGAGCGTTATTTGCAATGCAGCACCAGCCCATTGCAAGTTAATTTCAAGAGCAAATTAGTGTGTTTTTCAGCAATTTTTCACTGAAGCTGCCTAATTCCCGTAGGAGAACTCTGGGCAGCAGTGAGAGAGAGAAATAGCTCTTTATGGGCCCTAATCCTAGCAGGTAGATGCTCCTTTTGTATTTCTCCAAATATTTCTACAGCTTCTCCCTCCAACCATGGATGTGTTATGACTGATTTCTTCCCTAACAGAGTTTGCCAGGGTTGTTTATCTTCTGCTGCTTGTACCTTTTTATTTCTTCTCAAACTTAGAACGATAGGATCATCTGTAATTGCATATCATTCTCCTTCATCATTTATTCCATCCAAAAGTACTTGTTTTCTTCAGCCCTCATCCTCTGCTCACTGTTGCTCTCTGTGGGTCCTCTATATTTTATTGTCTTTCTTTCTTGTTTAATCTTATAGAAACAAACATACAAAATCTAACAACCAAAAACCAACCAACCCAACGTACTCTTCTCGAGACACTGACAAGTTTTCTTTTTGTTTTTTTTTTCTCTTTGACATAATCTTAGAAGGAGGGAGGGATCACTGTTTTTCTGAGCAATACATTTGGGTCATTAGACCTAAATCAGTTCAGGATAGCATGATGAGAGAGGGAGAGGCCCATGGGAAATATGGCCACAATTTGCATGTAATGGCCATGGGCCATTACAGTTACTTATTTTTCCCTCCTGACATCTGTGTGTCATTTCAGTTGAGCCTTACTTACCCTTTTGGCAGGGTTTTTAGAAGAATGGATTTTGTTGTTTGTTCTTATGCACATTGTAGCTTTATCCACATCTGCTTACAAGTCCAGTTGATCATTAAGTGTCTAAATATGAAGGTACTCCAGATCAAAACAAAATTCTGTTTCTGCTTTGGAGCAAGCTGTTGTCTTGGCTCAAGAGATTGAGTTTGTAGCAAGAGATGAAAAAAAAAGCCAGGAGCCAGATGCTGTTCTGCACTGTATGCATCTTTCCAGCCTCCCTTTGCTCCTGAGGCTGAAGTGCCTGTGCTTGTCCAGCAGCAGGTTCATGTGACACTGACATCAGGTGGAACGGAGTGACAAACGTGGCAGTGCTGGGATGGGAATCTGCTTCCTGATAGCGAACTGGGGCCAGCCCTGGGAGCCAAGGGAAGCTCACGTGGGGCTTTGTAACACTCACATACACCCCCAGCTAAGTTTATTTTGCAGTGTTCTACTAGAGCCACCTGTGGTTTTAGAGTTAGTGGGATTACTTTGTATGGGTATAGTATCTTTATATCTCCATATTTATATTCTAGTAAGGTTTTTTTCATTTGTTCCAGGAAAGAATTACAGTCATGACCATGGGGGCATGAACAGAGTTTTTGTACCAGATCTTCTGTAACTTCCTTCTGCCATCTTCCTTCCTTACTTCATGCAGATAGAACAACACAAGTAAAATGCAAAATATAACATAGGATTTCATAAAGTTCTGAGAATTTCACTTCTCTGTAACTTGCCTCAGTAAAACAACAACAACAAAAAAAACTGTCGTGGGTTGACCACCACAGAATTCAATTGAGACATCTGACACACAGGCTCCAGGGCCTTCTATTGTTTGATTCTGCAAGGTGAATGAAGAATATAATTTTGTGGCTGAGTGAGTTACCAGTTCTAAGGAAATGTTGACATGTTGGTTTGCTAGGAAAGCCTTTGTCTCTTCAGAACATGAAAAAACAGTACTCACTTCCTTTGTGCTTAGTATTGCAAAGCTTCCTGGGCATTCTAATTCTGATCTGGACAAGGTTTGCACTTCAGGTTTATCAATTTCTTGCCCAATGCATTTATATTGTACTGAAGAAGCTGTGCAAAGACCTGTTTGTGCTTCAGTCAAGCACAGACTCAATATATGACTAAGGAAGGGATGCTGTTCCCTTCCTGACTCTTTTTTAAAATTTCTTTTTAATTTTTTTTTAAATTGCACATCTTTTCTCCATATTCTCTTGTTTCTCTTTTTCCTGCATACTGTCTTTCTTTTGGTAATCTTGCCTTACGTTCCATTTATTTGAGTTTACAGCCTTTTTCAGATGTAACATATCTTGCTATGCTTTCTCAAATGCATATGTTGTGATGTATAAGGTCAGTACCTAATATACCTTGAGGTACTCAAAGTAGTTGGGCAGGAAAAGGTCCATCCTGAAAAGGTGGACAGGCTGAACTGTTTGCTTCTGTGGTCATCATACATGTCTGTGTATAGAGTTGTTGAAGACAGAGGGAAAGTAAAGAAAGTCTGTAAGTGTGTGCACTTCTTTATTCATTCCTGGCAGTTAAATGGCTGTAGCTTGTGTTGGCTGAAGGAAGAGGGCAGGGTATGTGTGCTGGGAAAAAGTGGAGGATGCAAGGTGGATAAGAAGCAGTAAGACGTGACACACATTGTAAAATACATTGCAGAATATCAGTCTATTGAAACTGGACATTAGAAAGGGAAAAGATCTGGCAACTGCTGTCTTTTAAGTGTGGTTTGGTATTGCTATGGCATGGGCAGAATTTTTTACCACTCTCCTTTTGCTGCTAGTAACTCCACACTTACCAGTCACTTTATGTTGACCTCACAACAGACAGGACTTCATGTTTTTGCTTATTTTATCAATGTCAACCATAGCATTCAAGTTTCAAAAAATACATTTTTTAATTCATGTCTCCTTAACGTTGTTTAAATTTAGTACATAAATTAATATGATTCAAGTCAGAACATTCACGGACTTACTTTTTTTTTTTTTCACCCCCAATGTAGGAATTGCTTTCTACTACCCAGTTTGTAAAATCAATAAACTGTCATTTCAAGTGCATTTGTGTTCAGTGTCCTTAACACAGCCTGCGTTTGAACCCAGAACAGAAAATTAGAAAATAAATCTTAGGAAATGAATAAGAAGGAAGCAAAATTAACTGAAACATTGACTCCCTAGCATGATGTTTCACTAGAGACTTCCAGTCTCCTGTAAATCATAGCTAGAGCTCAGCTTACACAAAATAGATTATCATATCCGTGGTGTTGTTTACATTATTCTATTTTAATGGTCTGAAAATCAAATTATTATTTATTTTTTTTTTAAATCAACATTGTGTGAATAGACCTGAACTGGAATTTAGCATCATCTTTCTAAAAGTGCCCATTTAGTTTGTACTCCTAATTTGTTGTAATAGGAAGAGGAATTGCGAGTCCTGATTTCTGTATTTAAATGAGCAAATCAGTTGGTGTCTTGGCTGTGCTGGCAGCGTTTATTGTTACACCGAAATGGCCATTGGCTCAGCTCCTGCTTTCTGTTACAGTTTCAGACATTTTACATTTTTGGCATGAGAGTGAATAGAGCTAGTGTCTTCAGAGGGCAGCTGCCATTTGGAAAGCTCTTGCAGATTTAGAAAGAGTTTAGATTTTTCCTTTAGTTTATGCCTTTCTTTAAACTGATACCCGCTTCTGAAGTATTGGAAGTACATAAGCTCCATGGTAGCAGAATGGTGTTTGCAGCTCAACGTTTGTTGCTTAGACATAAAATATTCATCATGCTATCTTGATGACAGTGTTTGGGAGGGATAGTGGGGAAGGAGGTCCTGAGTAATTTAGACTTGAAAATTATATCATATGTTGTTTGAACGTTTTATGTTTTTCTCAAATTGTGCATTGATGTAACATGGAACATTTGATTTCTTAATTCTTTTTAGATGGAATTGATTAAAAACATAAGCACTGCTGAGCAGCCCTATTTATTCACTAGACATGTTCATTTCCTCAACTTTTCAAGGTAAGGCATTTTTTTGGTGAAAAATATTTTTCATTGATTTCTATTAATTGTAATACATAAAACATTTTCCCTCTTTCACTCCTAAACAATACCATGTACTTTTTTCCCTTTCTTCTGGAACTAGAATTCACATTCCAAAGTTGTTGGGTTTTTTCCCCCCACACTCACTTTTCTCTAGCATAATTATGTACAATATGTTTGTGAAAACCCAGGATGTTATTATATGCTTTTGCTTCTTGAGATGATTGTGATTTACAATGTTTCCAGTCAACATGCAAGAGATGGTGACTTAGGTCTTTCAACTGTGCACTTGTGCTTTAAAAGTAGCAGAACATTTCTGTTAACATTTCATCTCTGTGTAGCCAGACACTAAAAGGAGATTGAAAACTGCAGTGAGTTCATTAATTTTGTGCCTGGAATGACTCTTCACCAATATAACCAATTTAGTTTTGTTCTGACAGAACAGTCCCCATTCCACAGGCTCGGGAAGTATTTTTAAACCATGCAAACAGATTACACTCTGTATCATGGGAGTGCAGTTTCTTCTGGCAGATATTTAAAAGTATGCAGCAAGACTCTAGAGACTTTTATAGCACGGAATGTGAAGAAAATTGAATTTGGATGAAACTTCTAAGGAATTTTTGGAAGGACTTGAATGAGTGATGCCAGTTAGCATTTAGCCAGGATACAGAGGTTAAAGCTGACTGCAAATGGTTATTGCCCAGGCTGTGAATTTAATCTGGAAATGATATTCAGGAACCATGCTATCTGTGCCACCAGATTGGATTCCTTGCATTTATATTTTTTAAAATTCTGTAGAATTATGAATGTACTGCAGATCTTTGCAAGAGCTTGCCTAAATACACAGCATTTTGTTTGCATGGTCATGTGAGTGCATGGCATCAAGCCTCTGTGGATAGTGTAGTAAGAAATTATAAAATTGCGGGGGTTGTGTTTAGTTTTGTTTTCTTAGAAAATAAAATATTTTGAGCAATTGGAAATTCACTTGATATAGAACTTAACTATGGGCATGATTTTTTTACATGGAAACAGGAAGAGTTAAACAAAATTTTGATCTTCTGTGTTCTCTCTTTTGATTCCTTGAGAGTTCAATTTCTAATGTATTACTTTTAAAAAATAAAAATCATTAGGACTTCACACTTTTGGTAAATAATCTCCTTCCTCTTCCAAACTGCAAGTTCAAAAGAGTAGCCACATGTGAGGGTCCAAGGGATGTTTCCTGATTAGACTGATTTTTTCAGAGATGGTACTCAACGTTAGGTATGAGAGAAAAAGATCAACAGTCATAACCTCTTGCTCCTCCCTATGGATTCCATTTTCTGTACCTATGGTACATCCATGCCACGAAGGTATCGTGTTACTTCTGTAGTGTATACATGATGTATCTACAACGTATTTACCTTTTTCTGGCAATAAAAAGCTGTGAAAATACAAAAGAGTTACATAAGATATATAAAATGATTTGTAGTTTCTCTTTCAGCTCTTCTTCTTCTTCTTCTTCTAGAGCATATCACCAAGGTACTAGAGAAGTAGAGAAAATGTAAGCAGAGTCATGGAAAATGTGAATCTGATTTGCTTTGGCTTAAAATAAAAATGTAGAATCATTTAGGGCTGAAAAGATCCTTAAGATCATCGGGTCCAATTGTTAACACAGTACTGCCAAATCTGCCACTAAACCATGTCCCTAACTGCCACATCTGCATGTCTTTTTAACACCTCCAGGGATGTGGGCTCAATCACCCCAGACAGCTTGTTCCAATGCCTGACAACCTTTTCCATGAAAAAATTTTTCTGAACATCCAGTCTAAACCTCCCTGGTGCAAGTTGAGGCTGTTTCCTCTTGCCTGGTCACTTGTTACTTGGTAGAAGAGACCAACCCCTACCTGGTTGGAAACCTCCTTTCAGATAGTTGTAGAGCAGTAAGGTTTTCCCTGAACCTCCTTTTCTCCAGAGGAAACAACCCCAGCTCCCTCAGCCACTTCTCGTGTGACTTATTGTCTGGACTCTTCACCAGCTCTGTTGCCCTTCTCTGGACACACTCCAGCACCTCAATGTCCTTCTTGTAGTGCGAGGCCCACAACTGAACTGAGGTGTGGCCTCACCTGAACTGAAAAGAGGGGAAGATGACAGCCCTTGTCCTGCTGGCCACACTGTTGCTGAGGCCAGGATCCCACTGGCTGTGGCCACCTGGGCACACACTGGCTCATGTTTGGCAGCTGTTGACCAGCACCCCCAGGTCCTTTAATACCAAGCAGCTTTCCAGGCACCCTGCCCCCAGCCTGTAGTGCTGCTTGGGCTTGTTGTGACACAAGTGCAGGACCTGGCACCTGGCCTTGTTGAGCCTTCTATTGCCCATCAATCCAGCCTGCCCAGAGTCCTCTGCAGAGCCTTCCTACAGCAGAAGCAGAGTCCTCCAGCAGAGCAACTCTCCTGTCCAACTTGGTGTTGTCTGAGGGTGCACTTGATCCCCTCATCCAGATCATTATTAAAGCTGTTAAACAGCTCTGGCCCCATACTGAGCCCTGGGTGACACCACCCGTGACTGGCTGCCAGATGAATGTAACTCCATTCACCACCATTCCTGGGCTCAGCCAGTTTTTCACCCAGCAAACAGTGCACCCATCAAAGCCATAAGTATCCAGTTTTTCTGGGAGAATGCTCTAGGAAACTGCCACAGGCTTTAACTGAAGTCTAGGCAGACAACATCCACAGTCTTGCCCTCACCCACTGAGCAGGTCATCTTGTCATAGGAGTAGGTCAGGTTGGCTAAGCTGGACCTGCCTTTCACAAACCCAAGGTGGCAGGGCCTGTTGCCCTGGTTGTTTTGCGTGTGCCACATGATGGCACTCAGGATCATCTGTTCTACAACCTTCCCTGGCCCGAGGTCAAGCATGCTGGCATGCCTGTGCTTCCCTGGAGTCTCCTTCCAGCCCTTCTTGTAGATGGGCCTCACGTTTGCTGACTTCAGTAACAGGGACCGACCTCCCTGCTTGTGCAGTACTGCTGGTGAGTGATGGAAAGGGGCTCAGTGAGCACTTCTGCCATCTCCTTCTGTACCCTTGGGGAGGTCCCATCTGCCCCATAGACCTGTGTGTAGCTAACTGGTGTAGGTGCTCATTGAATGAAGGGGATTTCTTTCCTTGTCTGTGTCTTCCAGCTTGGGGCAGGGTACCCCAAAAATAACTAGCCTTTTTATTTAAGCCTGAGGCAAAGAAGGCATTAAATGCCTCAACCTTTTCCTTATCCTTGTAAGTACTTCTCAGCTTCCCAAACAGTAGTAAAGCAATAAACTTGTTGATTTGGGGTATTTTTTTAATATTTCTGATGTGAATAGCAGCAATGACAAATCAGTTGAATTTTCTGCCTTTGTGCTCTGTACCCGCTTATAAACCTGTCAGCACTTGAAAGCTCTCTGATTATTCAGAAAAGCATCACAGCATTTACTTATGATTGTTTCCAAATGAAAACAAAAAAAGGCTATATCTTCTTTCCAGAATAAATCTCCAGTGGAAGTGAGCTAAGCCTTCAGTGGTGAGTTTGAGTACATGCATGTTTCTGAAGCACTGTTAGTTCTGCTGAACAAAGTTCTAAAACTTGAAAATCTTATCCTGACCTGAATGCCTGCCAAGGCCATTTTCTCCTCATTCTTAAACAATTTTTTAAGAATGCCTGTTGGTTCAGCTGAGTAAATGAATCCCCTTTTACTCTCCTGGATCTTCATCTTTTGATTCAGTACTATCTTTTTTCAATCTGAAATGGTGTAAAGAGACAGACAAAAAGATAAATCTTAAAAGGACACATGAAAGCAAATTTTATGTGAATTTTTACAGACATAACTAATTAATTCCAGCTTCAAACAGAAGATAAAAAACTTTCTTCTTCTTTCATGTTAGTGAATTTCTACATAGCCCTTGTCACAGAGAAAGCTTTTATTGAAAGTGTTTTGCAGCTTCTGTTCCCAGTCTATGCAGTGCAGTTGTGGCTAGCTTTAGGAGATGACCCCATGCTTCTGGAGGGTGGCTACTCCATCCAGTCCATTTCAATACTGTTTCTTTTGTAGAAAGTGGTGCTGGTTTTTTGTGGGTTTGGGGTTTTTAGTGTCCTTTTCTGATTTGAAGTTTATATGCTAATGTTGCTGGGAAAAATCCAAAGTGTTAATCAGGAGCAAATATTATATAATGTCACTAAGCAGGTAAAGATTTATATGTTGATACATTTGCTGAGACTCCAGCTGTTGCTGGTCACTTCAGGCAGTACAGTGTTGGAGTGCAGAAGCTGTGAAGAATCTGAATAACCTGCAGAGAGATAAAGAGCTATTTCAGAATAGCTGCAATTTTTTCACTGTGCCTGTTGTCATCTATTTAGTCCGAGAAAAAATGAATCAGGAAGAAGCTTCAAGTTTGTGGAAAAGCCCCCTTTGATTTCTCAGTAATGTGCTGAATTAACTGTACCAGTCTTTAGGCAGTGACTCCAGATGCTTGGTGAGTGCTCCAAGTGTCAGAGATTTCAGAGAAGTGGGGAGAGCATTTGCAGAAATGCAGAGGCAGGTGGCCAGGCCATGATTTTGGGTAAGATTAGTCAGGGATGTGGAGAATTGCACAACTTCATTTTTGGTCACGGGAAGGCAGTGTGTCTCTCTCCAGCATCAAACTGTTACCTTCGGGGCATGCACTTACAGACCCCAGTTCAGCAGAGCAGGGAGCTTGGGCATCCCTTCCTGTCTTGGGGTAAGTGCATGTTGTAGGTGAGTGTGTAAAAACCTAATGACGTGTCTCTGTTTGAAGGCTGCCTGATCAGGGCAGGCTGAAGTCAGAGACAGGAGAAGCATTAAAGCAACCACCCAGAAAGTGCAACAGGCTTTTTCATGTCTCACTGGAGCCGTGAATTCTTTACTTTCTGCAGTGGCTATAGGTCACTGAGGAATTCGCTCCTTTAAAATTTCCCATGATGTGCTAAGGAGATGCAGAGATAAAGCACTGATTCTATTTAATTTAACAGTGTAATTAGCCCTTATAATTCATTTGAGTATATCTTACTTGTTCAGAGCTGGGATGAATTATCACCCAGCACTACTGTGTCAGGAGTCATCCTTTCTGTGCTGCCAGGCTGCTGCCCCCTTCCTCCTTTCAGCTGCAGTTTTTAATATCTTAGATGTGCATTTAGCATATGTGTGCGTGTGCTTGAGGGGAGGGGACAACACTTCACTTTTGGCATAAGTTTCTAAAGAAATAAGAGCCCTGCAGCAGTTCCAGGTGTTCAGTCTGTCTTTCCATCCTCTCCCCTCCCAAATTCCTAAATAATTTCTGAACTTGTTGGCCACTTTGAAATCACATTGAGAGGGTCACTAGAGCACTCTGAGACAACCACACTTCAGGGACATCTGCTAGAGGGAAAGCTGTGCAAAACAGAGCTGGTGGACCTTCTGCTCGGCCACAGCCAGCAGTCACCTCCCTGTGCCCTGCTTGGATGACAGCACCAGCTCTGTTGTGTCCTTGCTCAATGTGAGAGGTGTGGGGAGACAGGTTTGGGGGGGGGAGAGAAAGATCTGTTGGGTCTTCTGCCTGGGAAAGAGCTTGCCTTTAGTCCCTAGAATCAACATAAGAAATATTTCCAGTTTTCTGTTTTTCATTAGCAGAGTTCATGTGTAAAGTTCTTGTTTTTCTTGAAACAAGCCTTTTTTGGTAGACAGTCTGTATCGGCATTGCTGAAATTTTTTTTTTTTATTTTTTTTTGCACATAAACAATGGCCAACACTAACTAATAAAAATGAATAAATTTGGCTGCTGTAGCAGCAGTGTCACATGCAGCAGTGCTGGTCAGGTTGGTGATTTTCCTTCTACTCTGATCTGAATTCTGACCTATGGGTAGCAATAAATCACATGCTGTATGAAGGCAGGCTTGGACGGAGAAATTCAGTCTGGATGAGCCCAAACGAAAATTGATTTCTGTATGTTGCTGAGACTTTCTGTTAGTCATTGGTTCTGTGTTTTTTCTCATGCAGAAGCAGCTCTAAAATTGTGTTTTAACATAGCACTTTGACATTACACCATTCCCTTGTTCTTTCAAAATGTGTCTATAGCTAACAAACAAAAAGGAGGTAACTCTTGATGAATTAACTGTCATGTGAGACAGCTTCGTGTTTGAGAGCTGAAGCGCATTCTGTGCTGGCATCTTGTGTTTGGAAGCCTTGCATGTTAGCTTGTTGATAATTTAGAAGGGTTGGATGATACATTTACGATCCATTTTTGGCAATAAACATCTTGCTCTGCAGTGACTTAACCTACGTGTGTATATCTTTGGTCTGTTGATTTGGAAATAGAATTTCACTTTTTTTTGTAGACTGACTGGAGGTCAGTAAAATCAGAGTGAGTCTGTGATGCCATTTTCATTGTCTTAGAGTGATGCAATTTTTGTCACAACACCCAGATTTTTTAGTAATTTGAGGATTATTGTTTCTTCTTTTCTTTGGAACAAGTAATGAATGCCACACAGCGTGTTCATGTTTTATAGAACACGCCTATTATGTGCGTTAACCATGCTCCACTAGCATTTGAAAAGAGTGTGGTGGGCAAATGCATGGAGCTGACATAACAAGCAGCTCAATATCCATGACCTTTGAATGCAAGCTCAGGTGTACTTTATACAAAGAGCAGTAGTTGGGGCAGCACTGACACTGAACAGCTCAGCTGTGGGAGGGATTGGGCTCTTTGAATGCCTCCTTGAATCATCGTCTTGAAACACTGATTGCAGCCTAAGATTATCTTTTAAAGTAATTTTATGTTGGTGGATTTTTTTCTCCCTTAAAAAAATACACACTTAGGGAAATGTCATTAAAGATATGGTAGCAAAAAAAAAATTACCCTCTGGGTAAGCTGTTAAAAGTAGGGAAATGTCAGGTAAACTCATGTGCATGGCCTTAACAGTGTGTCTTTATGTGTGTTCATTATAATCTGTACTTTTTGCTAACACATCATGAAACACTTTCTACCATCATGTGAGGTCTGCCTTGTAAAGTACACATTTCATGAATGGCCACATGGTGCTGTAATCCCTCCTACATATTTTTTCCTTTTTTATACTACTTTTTTTTTAATTATGTGAGTGTGTACTGATGTTTTTTAACTGTGACTTGATGGAAAGCTAAGCACAAATCTAATGTGCAGTTTGACCTTTATGTGATCTAAGCAGGGTTTTTTGGGTTTTTTTAAGCATTTCTTTTGGTGAGTTTTCCCACAGATTTTAAGATCAATTAATACAGAATTTTTTCCTCTAGTTTTCCTGTGTTCTTTGCACAATGGACTTTTTATCTTTCTTTCAGCTCATAACATGATATTCTCAGAATAGTGATTGTTGCTTGAAATCTAGTTAATGAAGGTGGGGTCAGGCATAGCTCCTCAATTACCATTTTTGCTGTTTTTCAGCTTCCATGCTCATATTCACACTGCAAATTACCAGTTTTGGGAGTAAGTTGATTTAAGAAGTATGATGATTAGTCTAGAGGAGTCCAAAAGAGAATAAGAGAAATGATCAGAGATTTTAAAAATTTACCTAAAATCACAGGAAACAAAAAGCAAACAGAGAAGACTGGGGAAAAAAGGGACCATCATAACATTTGATTTTTTTTTTTTAATTTAAAAGGTTCTGCAGAGATAAAGGAATGCAATTCTAAATGCAGTTCTTAATGAGTGAAGATAACACAAATGATGAACTTGAACTGTATGGAGTCCTAGATCAGACCTTTAGGAAAAGGTTAGAACAGCAAGGACAGCAAAGCAACAGAATAGATGATACTTCAGGATTTTGAAGCTGGTAGTGGCAATTGCATAGCTGATCCTGCCTTCAGGCAAAAAGATGGATGGTGACAGTTCTGAGTGATTTTGAAGCTTTTTTTACCCTTGATATATAAGTTTAAACCTAAAACTTCCCTCTTTCAGGAAGGAAATGGAAGTCTTGATTCTAAATCACCAGTAATAGAGAATCTTCTGCACTTGATAAATTCTTTCAATAGTGAATGGTTCTCTCAGATAGTAAATTATGAGTTATTTTTCCTCCTAATTTTTCTGAGAAGTCCAATTGGTTCCTTTTCCTTGAATCTCAGAGTGCATTTGTCCACTATGTAAAGAATCATCAAATTCTTCACTTGTGTAATTTCTTACACACTGTCATGCAGTCAACTCCCAGCCTTCTCTGTATTTTTTCTTTCTCATTCTCTTTGAAGCTTAATTTTTTTCATCATTTTTGTGATGCTGCACTGAACTTTGTTCATGTTTTTCTGGAAATGGACTCTGAATGGTCACATGAGTGCTGTGTCAGGTCTTTGCTCCTCTCTCCTCCTGCTTCTCAGAAAAAGGGAAACTAGGATTATTCTGGTCTGTAAGGTCTCCCACACTGCTGATAATATGTGGAAATAGGCATGTCCTTACCTGAAGAACTACTCCTTCCCTGTGAATATGCCCTGCTTCAGGTTGTAGATGCTTTGGGTTTCATTTGCCATGCTTCAGTGCAAAATGTTTTGTCTTTCTTGGCTGGTAGCTCAAGTGGCTCTTTACCAGCAAACCACTCCCTTCATTAGTCTTTCTTTTCTGAAAATATTATCACTTTGCACATAGTTTCTGAATGACAGATTATCACGTTAGACTGTGTAGGTTCAAATCCTCAAGCGGAGCGATGTGCACAGTCCCTCTCTGACAGTAGATTTGCACATCTGTGACAGGGCAGCCATGTTAGAACTTTCACTTACATTGATTTTTATATTATACGGATTGCATACATGATATATACTGTCCAGTTACAATGTTGTTGGGTTTTTTTGTTGTTATACACAGTTGACTGTGTATAACAAAAACCAGTTTGCTGTGTTTCAGTTTCCATATGGGCACTCCTAAGATTGAGTTGCTCCCTGCATCAGCCATTTCCACAGGACGGCTGGAGTCACCATACTCCCCCTGATAAATGTATTCATACGGGAAGCTGAATATGCAGTGCTGAGTACATTGCAGCATCCTTTGCATAATAACCTTCCTAAGAAGTTGAGCCCCAAGATTTTATGCGAATGTAACCACCTCAACCAAATCTGTAGTCTTGTTCAATTTTGAAAATATATCTTTTCTACCTATCATGTTTGTTGATTTAATACTTTCAAAGAGCTGTATCAGCTATTCTACTATTTGCAGGAAATTTATTGTAATACTTTGTAATTAGTTTTTATATTCTTCTATATAATGCACAACATTTGCATCTCTGAATTAAAATGAAACATTAATCAAAGGCCCAGAGAGATCCTGAGCCAGACCTGTGGAAGAAAGTCTTAAATACAGGGTATCTGAATTTGGTGATTTTAATTAATGAGAGTTTAGCTGCTATTAAGTCTTTTATTGAGAGTTAGAGTTTATTCTCTTACTTGTTTCCAACTGTAACTTTGCATTACATAAATGAAAACATAATTAGTATTGCCTTTACTTGGGACCCATGCAGGATACTTATCCACGTTGGTGCTGTTCATTCTGAATTTACATATTAAACTACTTCAATGTCCTCAAGAGAATGAGAAGTATGGGGTAAAAAAAAAAGACCCTCACTGTTTAGTACGCATGACTGACAAAATTAAACCTAAAATATTCTGGTAGATTTACAAGATGGTGAAATAGAGAAATACAAAGCTTTACAGTGTTATCTTTTAGCCATTCACTGATCTGAGACAGCTTACTAAGCAATTCGCAAAGAACTGGGGTGTAATTTTACAGTGACATGACCCAGACACATCACTTCAGAAACTGAAATTTCTACTTTTGAAATCTCAGGTCCAGAAAGGAGGGTGATTGATGAGGGGTGTGTGCTATTTTACTGTTAACTTTGAACCACTGGGCATTTTGTATCCCTGCACACACCTCCTATTGAAGGGCTGTCCAGTCAAAAATGCAGTTTTGAAATGAAAATACTTATTTCATAGAATCTGTTAAGGTTGGAAAAGACTGCTAAGGTTATCAAGTCCAACTGTTAACCTACACTGCCAAGTCCACCGCTAAACCACGTCCCTAAGTGCTGCATCTGCATGTTTTTTGAATGCTTCCAGGGATGATAATTACATCACCTCTCTGCATTGCTTGTTTTGTGTCAGGGATAAACTAGAGAGCAATAACAAAAAAGCAGACTGGCATAACTATTAGTTCAGCTTGCTGGGGAGTACTCTGAAAGAAAGGAAAAAGGCCTCATGAAGCCAAAGTTTTTAACTGAAGTCTGCTCTACATAGTCCTTGTACCAGTTCAGCTGTGCCAGTTTTATTATGACTGAAATAACTGTGTAGGTGACATAGGTGTATCAGTAGAGAAATGCCCTATATCAACTCCCCAGTTCCAAAAAAAAAGATTGAAAACATGACCACAGCATGAGGGTGAAGGCTGCAGGAGAGGCACTACAGGCAAGAGCAGGAAGATAAGTTCTTCATTATGGAGGCTGGCAGTACCACCTACTCCTAGGCAGGCAGTACCTCAGCCCATTCCTCTTTGCAGCTCATCCTTGAGGAGGACCGGTGGAGCATCCCAGAATTGCCTGGTGCCTTGTGTGCAGGGGATTGCTTTGCCACAAGTTCATGCTGATGCAAGATGTTAAGAAAACTTATATTTCAAAATACCTTTTTCACAAGATAAATGTTGAAGTAACTGCATCTTATTTAATTCCTAAAAAGGCTGAAGGTTCTATGCTAGTGCTTTTACATGACCTCCCTGTGAAGCTGTGCTGCAGGGCAGGTAATGGAGCTCTAGCATAACTGATGAGTAAAGATGGCTGGGCAATTCTACTCTCAGTGTGTGATTATCAGTTGTATGACACTGTAAAAATTGTGCTTCCTTTATGAGAAGGACACAATATGTTTGTTCCCAGTGTGGCTGTTGGTTCTTGTTTGCTTCCATTATATTGAATTTCTCGCAACCACCCTGTTTGTTTAAGAGGAAACAGTGTATGTTTAGAGGCAGACAAGGTTACAACAGAGAATAGATCAGGAGTCATCTTTTCCTTGAGGGATTGTGCTTTGCCTGCAAGGATGAAGAAACCATCTTCTGCTTGGGTAAAGAGTTTTGTATTAAATGCAAAGGCAGCAGCCTCCTGAAGTGAAATGAAAAATAATAGGAGCTAAGAGAGCCTCCATTTTAAAGCCAAGCAAATCACTTCTGTTGATTTTTTTTTATCCCCCTGACTTGCAAGGGGTTTGTAAATGGTCTTAAATTAAGATTTTGGTCATATAAATAATAAAATTGGAATTCATCAGAAATGTGAAGGGGCAAGCTCACATACTTTTCAGGTTTTATGTTTTTTTATTTTGCTTTTATTAAAAAAGACATAAGGGAATATATTATTAATGAAGCTAAATATCATCGATTGAAGCTTGCAGATAGTTTTATTTTTTGATGAGGACTCCAAAAATATCCCTTCAGCACCAGATCAATTAAAACTAATGGGATTTACTGCGTAAATAAAATAAATCAGGAGACATTAAGTGCAGGAAGAGTGTTGTGGGGAGTGGTACCCTGACCCACTCTTCCCAGTCGCACCGATGTGCTGCTGGAGAAGGGAATATTCGTGCAACTTCATCTTGCGGGATCCAATCACAATCCCACTCGGAGAAGGTAAGTTGGCTACTCGGGCCTAGAAAGTATAAGCATGTCCCATTTTGAATCCTTCACAATAGGTGTTCAAGTGCAAATAAGGTGATGTGATGTACCATGAGAGCACATGTCTATTTTTTTGCTAGAGCACTTTCATGTGGGTGTTGTTAATCTGAAAAGTTGCACTCAAGAGAGCATTTAATGTGTTGTGATTGATAGGTATCTAAAAATATGCAGAACATACTTGAACAAATGGAGAATTTATTTGCCCTTTTCTTCTCTATATAACTTAAGGTAATTGATTTTTTTTTAACCGTTAGGATTTTTTATGCTATGTGAGTGCTGCTTAGCTTCTATAAAAGACTCTGAGTATAGTCCATAGAAACAAATGGTTGGAATTCAAAGTATTGTAAACTATGTTTAAAAAAAATGCACATTTGAATAAGGACCAGAACAGACTTGATTTTCCTAATAATTCCTTGCGTGTTGCCTGGTGAAGCAACCCACAGCTGGGTGTTTAGCAGCTGGTTACATTGTGCTGAAATTCAGAAATTTGAGCTGTCCTGTGTTTGGGGAGGTGGGGAGCATGCACAATCTCCATTTTGGAAATGGAAATTCCTCTGTAGCATTTGTGAAAGAGGGACCTCCAGTCTCAGCTGTCCTCTTAGGATGAATGAACTTCTGTGAACCTCTTTTCTCAGGGCTTTTGGTCCTGACTTTACTGTTTTCATGTTCAGAAACATGACCTTACCAGCAAAAGGATAGACTCTGGGAATATGGTGAGTTGGTTATGCAATCTCACCTCTCTTTTTACTTCAGAAAAGACAATGTGTATTGAAAATTTCTATCAAGGCAGCTATTAGCTGTCTGATTTTCCTTTTTCACTCTTCTGATGAGCATTTAGGTTTAACATCATCTACAAAACCTAGGGCAGGACATCCCTGCTCTCTTGCTTCTGTGAATCTTGTGATATTTTTTTTCTTTATCTTAAGACAGCTTGCTGCTGTCATCACTTCTTACTGTCTGTACTGCTTCCTCTTTGCCCTTCTCCACTTACCTCTGTCTTTTAATTATTGCTGTCTGTATCAAGCAGCAGGAAGATAATGTGTTCAGTAATTTAGATGCAATCTATTCTTTCTAGCAATTTCACATGAAAAGTTTAGTTTTCAAAACTACCAGGCCAAGACATCCACTCAAAGCTTTCTATTTGAGTAAATGTTGTCAGAGTTTTATGCCCACATTGTCCCATGGTATTTGCAGGAATACCTTTTTTTAAAAAATGTAGGTTTTATTTCTGGAAAAAGATAAAAAGCAGCAAAGATAAGCTCAGAGAATAATCCAGGGTACTAAATTTAGGATATTTCACTTGCACATCCATGTCCAAACTGGGTTGTGCACTAATCAGGAAGCAAGGAGCATATGCCTTTTTAATTGGATTGTTTTAAAATTTTATGCTGTCTGTGCAATTTCAAATTATGGTAGTGATCCTGCAATACGGAGGTCAATGAGATTACTGATAGGCGTAGTTACTCATGATGCAAGCCTTTGCAGATGGTATTTAGGAGTCTGGGGAACTATGCAGAATAAAAATCAGGTTTAGACTCTGAGATTTTTCTTTTGTCCTTACTAGAATTCATAATCTTAAACAATCTTGCTGCCTCTTTAATATTTATGAGAACCCCATATCTTTTATTATACAAATTCAATTATTCATCTCCTCAAAAGTTGAGGAGAAGCTGAGAGGGTTTTTTAATTTAAAGGGTGTCTTCCGTTTTTTCTCTTTCAATCCAGTATTTTACATTTTAGAAGAAATTATATAAATTGTGACTCAGAAAATCATCAGACTAGCATTTAAATACTTAAATATGGCTATGTCCTCAAGCTCCCAAAAATAAAGTGTAAGCTAGTGCTTAAGTGATAATTGTTCACCTAAATTGGGGAAACAGAAAGGAGGAGCATAATCCATGTTCTTAAGTGAGGAAAATTCCAAGTTGAATTTATTCTATGGACTTCTCAGTCCAGGGAGGGTTTATTTTATTCTTTTTCTCACAGAATTTGTAGGCCGTAAGTCTGTTCCATGAATGTCCATTTTTTCATTTTGACCATGGAACAGTATAAGCAGCTTTCCCTTTTTTCTTCCCATCAGGCCTGCTGTCCTGATGTTGTGTGATGATCTAACATATGCAGTCAGTATTTTAACGTTCTGAAAGCACAGAGTAGTCACAAACCTTCCTAAGCTTCCTTTTCCTCCTTTCCTCTTTTGGTGTCCCAGCTATTGAATTAAAGATGTTTGTCACTTAGCACCAGGAGGAGACATACAAGAGGGTAAAGTCAAGGTGGTGAGGTTGCTCTGGTTTATCTTCTCATCTCGAGGTTGTAGATAGCTGGTGTTACCCTTTCCTTTTCCTTGGACTTGCATGTACTTGAGATTGATACCTAATTTCTTTTTTGAAGCAAGAATTTTCATATTGATTTAAAAAAAAAAAAAAAGTTCATGAAGTGCAGTACAGGGATAGGGTATTGTGTAACGATAAAATAACCTCAAATAGAGCCAGTAGTGCAGGCTGGGGGTGCGGGAATGAGGTTCTGCACAAGTTCCAGCAAATAAAAAGTTGGAAATACCATGCATATCTGTCAGTTCATCCAGAGGAAGCCTTTGGAAAAAAGCTTTCAAAGTAAGCTGAAAATCCTTTGCACATTAACTACACTTGCTGTACAGGCAAAGGTGATCCAAGGCTGCCTTACAGCAGTTACTGTTGGGTGCTGCCTGTTCTGACATGACTGCCTGGATAGGAAGTGTGTTGAGAAGAATTGCTCATTCTCTGATTCATCTGCAGAAAGTTCTTCATCTGAAAACAGCAAGGAGAGAACTCAAGAAGCAAAACTGTTGATACAATGTAAAAAATGTTTGTAGTATGCATATAGCTTAGTGTGATTCCATATTTACTGTTCACCCTAAAGAGATCGTACATGCATTTACAAAGATTTAGAACCTAGTTGTAAGATTCTCAGTTTCATTCCTCACCTTGTGAAAGCTCTGAATTTCTGTAGGAAGTGATTTGAAAGCATTCAGGTGAGAGACAATAGATCCGTGTCTGTATGGAATCCTGTGATGAGATTCACCCATTTTTCTTCCCACCAGGTTTGGAGGAGACCAGCCCGTGTACATCAATATTATTAGAGATCCTGTCAACCGATTCCTATCCAATTATTTTTTTCGACGTTTTGGAGACTGGAGAGGAGAACAGAATCACTTGATCCGTACCCCCAACATGAGGCAGGAGGAAAGATACCTGGTATGTTTAAATAAAAGGTTTTGATCACCAATTTCCCATCATTGCTATGTAATGCTGTTATTCAAACTGAATGTGTGAAAAGTGGGAGACAGAGGCACCTTCTGTCTTGTGTTTTTCCCGTCTTTTCTTGCCTGGTCCTTAGTTTGCTCAGCTTTACTATGTAGAGTGTTGCCTATGAATTCAGTTTGATCTTGAATAAGCTGACAGCAAATTCCAGATTTCCACCATTGAATTACGGTTCTTTCACTGAGGTGGATTTGCACTGCATAGTAATATAATAATTGTCCCTATATTTACCACTGTGAATATTCAGAGGCAAGTTTTTAGGTTCAGACTGTATCTGTAACTGTGCAGCCTCAGAGGAAAATTGAGAAACAGAACAATTCAGGGAGCTCAAGTGTCTCATGTTCTTGCTGCTAAGTTGTTTGTAATGTTCTTTACACCAGGGCTCTAATCTCAGTTCTTGCTTTGGTTTTGTTACCTTTTGTCTTTTTTGGGTTAAGATGATGGCAATAATGCTGAATCAGCTATTCATAATAAGCTTTAAATTTGTACAATTGCTGAACTGTTGTAACACCTGCCAGCTTTTGTTGCATACCAAAGTCCTGTGGCAGTAGGTGTTGAATGAATAATAAATAAGAAGGGAGATGGCTAGTTTGGTTTATATTTATCTCTTTTCATGTAAACAGACACCTCTCAAAAAAGGCAAAATGGTGGAATTACTTCTTGCCCTCTCTGTAATAGACATCCAGTCTGATTGGACTCAGACTTCAGGCATACTTGACTCTGCAGAGAGTTCAGTGAAACAGCAGTGGCAGGACAGCTTGATGGTCTGCTATGAAATGTTGCAGACCAGACATAATGTCAAAACAAGATATGTCTGTGGGTTTTGGAGAAGAAAGAGAGGATGTTTGTATGAGATTTTGAAGAGGCAGTAGAGTACATCATGTGTGATGAGCCATGGAGAACACAGCTCTGAACAACTGCCACACACCTTTCACCCCTAGCTGAAGTTAGATGAATCCAAGGAGGGCTGGGGTTTTTTTCTTTTGTGTTCTGTTGTTTGTTATGCAGAGCCCTGTGAACAGACAAGCTTGTACATTATGAGTAATTGAAGGGGGAGGTATCAGTGTAACTGTCTAATAGCCTTAAATTTAATGACACCTCATATGCAGGTATAAAGTGTGAAGGGTTTCTGATTTGCTGTGTGCCTAGAGATCCCAAAGAGGGTCCCTATGTCAACTCAGTGGGTCTTGACCTCCTGGTGTGCAGAGCTGGAAGGTTTTGCATGTGTGAATGTTGTGTGGGCATGGACTTAGGTTTCATCATCTCTGAATGGGACAAGAGGGTTGAGGAAATTAATGAGAGGTGGAGATTTTAGTACAAACTTTATAACACTACTACATTTTCTTTTTTTGAAATGTTGACTGAGTGGTAGAGTCTGTACTTTGAGTGCCTTCTCATTTGAAGTGCAGTGATTGGCGTCTCTTACGAGTGACTCTAAAACCTGGTATTACTTCGGTACTGACTGTGCAGCTTAAGACATGATATATATAGCCAGTGAAATCTTACTTCAAGCAGAACTGAAACGAATAGATCAGATTCATGTTGTCTTGGTTTAAAATCTAATGGAAATTACCTTGCATTTTCATTGGCATTGGTATGTTCTTTAAGAAGTTAATTATTTATATGCATATGCAGATATCTATGCATACACAGATCAGTACAAATGCTATAATGAGAAAGAAATAAAAAATATCTGACTAAGGTCAGTAATCATTTTGTTCAAATCACAGTTTTTTGATCTGAGGCGCCATTAGCATCCTTAATAAAAACTATTTTGGCATTTTCATTTTCTCTGTTGATAAGTCAATGTTAGAATCCTGTAAAAAAATTTGGAACCTGTTTTCCATCCCTTCTTGGCAGACTTTGGCAGTCACTTGCACTGCTCAGGGAGAATGACAGTAACATATAGGCCACTTGCCAGTGAAATTAATTTTCATGAAAGCCACTCATTCTGAATGTTCAGCATTTTTAATGCTTGAGCTATTCAACCACATCATATATTGCATGCCTGCATTTTAATCTTTTCCTCAGTGGTGCAAGAAAATCAGCTGGCATTTTTCTTAAAATTCAGGTATTGGGGATTTTGGAATTACAGCTTCAGAAATCTGCAAAATCAATTCTCAGATCTAGCTGTGAAGAAAGTAAGCAGCTGGTTTTACCTCTGAGCATTTGCCAGTATGCCACTTCAGCACAGGAGTGATGGGTGGCCTCATTGCAGATCTCATAGCTTTTGCAATTCTTCCTTAATATTCTTTTAAATGCAAAACTCGCCATGAAACATTACTCTTTCTTTACAGGGGACTATTTAAGGATAAACTTAGATTTAGCATATTAAATTGTTTCCACATTGATTGCAGTATTTAACCTAAGTTTTTTGGGACAAGGTGTGCCCTGACCATGAGCAGATACACAAAAGCAGCGGGAGAATATGAGCTTTTACTTTTTTTCTTCCATCATGCCTCAGATCAACAGCTGGGAAAACATGTAATTCCTGGTTGATCCATAACACTGAGCTCATGCTGGAGTACTTGAGAAGTCTTGTGTTGGTAGCAGTTATAGAGTTAAGAAAGGGACTGGAGAAGCTGTATATATTACCTTTGTGTTTTACCAGAAGAGACACGTTTGCAGGCAAAAGATATGTATCTGGAAACTGGTCTTAGAGGCTAATTGTGCTTTTATCAACCATTATGTTCTTGGCTTCCCATGTCTTGTAAGGTGGTGTGGGCAACTGGGAACCCTTCCAGGCCATTCTGGCATCTTCATCAGCAGCTGCCAGCACTGGCCATCTCCCTTCAAAAGCTGAGGGCAGCATCCTCAAACTGCGGTGTGAAGGTGTGGGAGCTCAGCTGCTCTAGAAAGCAGGCACTTAAGGGAGGAAAAGCATTTTAAGGACAGGTTTTGTGTCTGATGAACTCCAGGTTATGATGCCCTTGATGGAAACATTCCCTCCCCTCAATTCTGATCCTTAAGAAAAAAAAGGAATTGAAAAAAACTCAAACTACCTTGAAGTCTTGTAATACCTTGTGTGCTTTTTTTTAACATTAAAAATCTGAGCTGTAGGCATTGCAAAGGTCAGAGACAGAAATTTCTGCCACTCACTGATCATTTGAAATTTTCTCTGAATAGAGCTTCAGGCTTTGCCTTTGTTCCAGGAAACACAACCATTCATTCAGGAGTCAGATAATTTGTTCTAAACATTTTGGTAAATGTTTGTGTTTACCAAAATTTAATTGAAAGTCAGGATAGAAAACAAGCCTTTTATACATGAGTCAAATACAGCAGAGGCAGCTGCTGCAATGTGGGACTTTTTACCCAGCTCCGCCAACTCCTTGCCCTGACCTGGCACTTTCACTGCTGGAGTGAGTTATTGTTAGTCACCTGAAGAAATCACTTCCAAGCTTCCCCAAAATAAACAGTGGCAGCGTGGTAGTGTGGAGTATGGCAGAGAGGTAATTAATGGTGAGCACCTTGAGTCAAGTCTCAAGCACACTGATGTGACTGTCAGCCCTACATTATGGTCCTCTAAGATGAGATAAATTCACAAAAGTTAATTTAAATTTGTTGTAGTTAATGTGTTTTAGGTTGAACTAATGTTCTTAGAGTACATAGGCTTCAATAAAGCTAGCAAACCCTTGTTGGTGCAGCTCTAAGTGCTGCAGGTACCAAGCAAACGAAAAATATACATGAGATGCAATTTATTTCAGGGCTTGGAAGTGCAGAAGGTAGGAAGCACCCCTGATGAAAAAAGACTACTATTAATATTTTAAGGCTTTATATTAATTTTTTTTTCTTCCAGAAGTTTGTTTGTAATTATCTAATATTTGTTACAGCTTCAGTTTGAGACATCAACTATAAAAAGGCATGGATAGCATTTTCATGTTTTTTTGTTTCTTGGTAAAACTTTGATCTAAGACTACTAAGGCTGAATGAGTGTGTGGAGCAGCATGGGCTGTGTGTTGTTGCCTGAATTACAGGAAATCTTGGTTACATGGGATTCTGATCTCTGTTAGGCTCATGAATACCATGGCTCCTAGCTCACTCGAGTAAAAGATTTCTGAGCTAATGTATCAGAAGTGAGAATTTTTGTATTCAAAAAAATCATTCAGTAAGATAAGAACTTGTCACCTTCCTATAGGATGTTTCTAATTTTCATTATAATTATCAGTTACATTTGCACGACATCTCTGGGTGGCTCTGCATAGTTTTTCAACTTCATCTCTGAAAATAAATATGCTTTTCTCAGCAAAAATTAAAAATATTCTAACAATATTCAGCCTCATTTATGTTAAACATTACTCACGCAAGGGATCCCATAAAGGAGCATCTGTTCTTTTGTCTTTTGAATGAAATGTTAAAACAATAGTTAAAAGTATATTAGGATTACTGCAAAGGAGGGAAGTAAAATTCAAATGATGACAGGGAACTTTCACATCAAATTTCTTATAATTAAGAAAAAAGCATTCCTTTTGCAAAGTTAGCTTTTATGGCTAAATTCTTAAACTAATGTTGTTTAGGTTATTTCATAAATTTCAAACAAAGTAATGGAAAAAAGTGAATGGATAAAACTTCACAGAACATTTTTTTAATCCTGAATCTTGAGAGTTTCCTTTTGTTTTCCATGGTTTTCATTAATATAAGAATATACACTAAATAGATTTAGCTGGTTTTATTATTAATATCCTCAAATTTCTATCTACAATGAAAAATATTCTTTTACCAATTATACTATTTCATTATTACAATTACATTATTTCCTGTGTCTATCTGCATAATACCGTGCATGTACCATAATACCATACACACAATTACGTTATGAATTGTCATCAGTAGTTGTCATCGTTGACTTCATGACTTCAGATGAGTTTCTTCAAGCTTTTCAGTTGCCAGAGACGTGGCCTCCAGGAGAGACCGTGGTATGGAGCCCACGTCTTCATCTTCTGACGGTCACTCTCACGAGTGTTTCTCTGTTAAAAAAGGCCGAGAGAGAGCTGTCTGCCCGCAGATGTGGTGCAGTGAGGGAGCAGAGGTTCATGACTCTGATTTTCCTGTTGAGTATCTCACAAGAGGGACCACAAGTGTCTGTTGGTTGAACCTGGGAAATTGCGGAGAGGCTCTGATAACTTGGTTAACATTGTTTAGACTGGAATTCTGAGCATGCAGAGGTTAGAGTTATTTGCCTTTGTCTGTGCAGTGCATACCAGATATTGGGGAGCTAAAGATGTAAATTAAAAGAACGTTTTTCACTTCGTGTGTTCCGAGCTGTAGTTCAGAGGCCAGACATTGTGTGCACTGTGTTTTCCCTGCCATCCCCTGCAGGCACAGCAGCCCTTTCGCTGCCTGTGCTGGACACGGTGCCGAGGTGCTTTGAGTTGGTCACTGGACGTGCTGCAGTGCAGCGCTGCAGCTGCAGCTCTGCTTTGGGGCTCGCACGGTAGCACCAATCCCTGCGGCTGGGAGAGCACTGCTGAAGCACAGCCACCTGTCAGCTGACCCAATTAGAACAGTTTGCTGCTTCTTCCCTCTAATGACTGCTTTTAATAGTCTCCAGCTGTTCCTCTTGCTGCATTACCTCTTCACAGCAAAATGTCTGGCCCGTTTTTGCAGTTCTTCATCTATTGTGTGTGCTCTAAAGCACCATTTTCCCCCTTTAGAGTCTCCCATTTTGTATTAATAATTTATTGAACCACAAAGTTAACGATAACTCAGACCTCAGCTGGAGGAGGGACTGAATAAACAACTTATAAAACATAATATTAAAGGAGATATTTTAATAGCTGACGTTTACTTTTCAGTAACTAATTTACAGACCAATATTTTTTTAATGTTCCCCTGTGGAGTTTGCATCCCAAACATTGCAGCATTATGCATTTATACAAAAGCAAGAAAAATATTCCTTCCTAGTCTGTTTTCATTAAGTAGTCTGAGTCAATTGCACATAGCAAATATGCAATATAGCATTGGTTAAGATTGAAACACTAAAATCCATGTAGTTCACAATGCATACTTATATTCATAGAAGATGTAAGATTAATACCATGCTTTTATTTTAATTATATCATTCTGTAGTGCCATTCTCCTTTTTGTGGAGACAGGATACAGGATAGCAACAATATATTGTTTCAGAATGTAAAAAGGTGAGGGTTTTTCCTTGCAGTGTTGTAGTGGTCTGAAAATTTTTGGCTGGTGCAGATTTTAAGGAACTGCACAATCTTATTTAAATGTAACATTATTACAGGGTCTTACCATATACTGTGTTTCAGAAGTGCTTTTTAAGACATTTGTATATGTAAGAACTTAGGATCTTTTTTTAAAGGGCCTTGCCGTATTAAATTTAAAATGATGAATCTTAAAGTTCTTTATTTGTGCCATTCTGAGCGTGCATACAGGACAGCTCTTGATGTTCTCTCTTGTGTTGGTTTTTTGGGATTCATGTGTTGTGGGAGCTTGGGGAAATAGCAGTCTGAGTCAATTGCACATGCTCTATAGGAAGATCCTGTTTGTAGAGTGGAAAATCCCAACTACAGAACAAAGATTCTAATATACTGATGCCAGATTTTAAGGCCACGTAAACTGTATAAGAGAAGAGTGTATGTCTGTGTTATATTTTCAGGAGATATATTTTTGGATCATTGAACAAGAACAGAAAAGAGCATTCTTGTGCAGCCCAGGGACAAAAGCCAGCCTTGCCTTCAGTGAAGGCAGGAAAGCAGTTTGCAGGGGATAATCTTATGTCCTTCAGAAACTGATGGACTCTGACAAGCCTTTTGCAGGGTTAGGAGTGAGATCTTCTGTATGTGTTGGGTGGTTCTACCATAGCATCTGCTTGGTTCCCAGTAGCAGTCAAAAAAGGCAAACCAAAAGCAATAGAGAGCAATACAGAGAACTTCATTGTATGTAAATCTCCAGTGTGTCTGTGCTTGACTACTTTGATTTGACATTTGTGACCTCCTGTCCTAGGGTATTTCCTCCCAAATTTTCCCTAAACCAGGACACCTCCCATTTCCAAAATGGGATTGAAAGAACCGGAAAACACTCACAAATGAGAAGGAGCAATGATGAAATAATTTCCATATGAGGAATGACAAAGGTTAGGGCTCTTCAAATGAGGAAGAAATAAACAAGGGAAAGGATTTGGGAAGACAGATTTTTGGGAGGCATGAAAAAGTGGCCTCAAGGATGATTGTTTTGAGCTGTTTTAGTGTAAGACTAACAGAACATTACAATTGGAATAGGTAGTTGCTGGATCCATTAAAAAAATAGAAAGATGCGGGAATTTGACCAACATGTAATTAAGATGTGGAAATCCTTGCCTGGTCATTGTTGTGAATAAGTTTAGATGTATTCAAAAAGGAAATATGTAAGGAAACATTTCTTTACAGAAGGAGTGGTCAAGCACTGGAACAGGCTTCTTAAAGAGGTGGTCAATGCCCAAGGCTTGTCAACGTTTGAGTGATTTGTACAACGCCCTTAACAACACGCTATAACATTCGGTCTGCCCTGATTAGGTCAGGCAGTTGGGATAGATGATCCTTGTAGGACTAGATCATCCTTGTAGATGATCCTTGTAGGACTAGATCATCCTTGTAGATGATCCTCCTAGATCCTTGTCAGTCCCTTCCAACTGAATATTCTGTATTAAAAAATGCAACTATATAGACCTCAAGGGCTGTTAATTACCAAAGCAACACCTCTTCATCAGAAAATATCCGAAGCCTCAGGGGTACCCAGAAGAAGGTCTTGTGTGTTTGGGAAATGTTCCTCATAGCCAGTAGTGATTTTCTGAAATTGGTTTCTGCTCTGGGTGACTCAAAAGCAAACTTTATAATTACATGCTTACAAGTGTATTCTAATACTAGGTGATTTATATAAGGTAGTTACAGTTATAGACATCTCCAGTTGAATGTGTTGTTTCTTGACTTTAAAATAGTTGAATGTTCTTGGGTATATGCCATAGTGGCTAAGACTATGTTGTCTTACATCTCTGCCAGTCAAATTATTTTTTGTAAGTTCCAAACTGATGCTGAAGCTATTAACTGTTAACACTGTCGTGACTATTCTCAAATTTATCGTTAAAAGCTATGATACATTTAAAGTATGAACTGCAACCACAATTTTACATTGTGCACTGTAATAGTAGGGCTACCAGAAGAGAAGATGTAAATATCCTTAAAATAGCGGGATAAAACATTTCTTTCAGTGCATGCTTTTCAGAAATGTGAATTCTCTTTGTTTTGATATTTCAGTATGGGTGAATTTCAGGTGTTTGATAATTTTTGTAAGCCACAAGTTGAGTATTTGCATTTTCAATTCTCATGTACTTTGTTAATGTGAAAGTAACAGGAAGACACATCTAGGCAGAAAACACATGATTCCCAATAAGGGATGGCTTAACAATGATAATTAGCTGACAAATAAGTATTTCACATGAATGAAAACAAGAGGATCTGTGTGTGCTATGAATATTATCTTCAGTGCATAGTCTAGCATTTTCGGCATTATGAACCCAAAAGCAGTGTTTAATAGTCATTAAGTAAAGCTAATTATTGATTGATACTTCGTTTGTCTTAAGTTGGAATACAATGTTTTTTAAAACTGGAATGTTTTATCGTCCAGAAAAAAAAGAATCCTTTCAATTTCTGTTAGTGCAAATTTTAAAGTAATTATTTTTCAAGTTACAGTTTGTACATGGCATAAATAAGAGACCTGAGGCATTGACCAGCAAATAGTCTGTATTAAATATAAGATGTGATCATATGTATGTGTGTGTATACGTGTGTGGTTAGGAGTAGGAGTCAGACTTTTTGAAACGATGTTTAATTAACAGTTTTTTTGAAGACTTGTCTAATAAAATCATGGTAGCTGCCTCTAGAAAACCATGCTATAAAACCTCCTAAGTACACTCCTTGCTAGGAGCAGGCCTGTTTTCTTTTCCTTGTTGCGTTATGCTTTAACCATGTTAAATGAAAACTCTTTTATTGGCAGTAGGATGGGGAAGGAAACTGCAGAACCTTTTACTCCTCCTGACAGAGGAAGGGCACAGACAGCCCTCCTCTTACTGCCAGCATATTGAATATATTCAGGCTGTGGCATGATAATGTAATTTCAAGCAGTCAGATACTCACTTCACTCTGTAGGTGTCAAAACCTGCAGGAACTGACAACCCATGAAAATAAAACTGAATTTATTAGCCTGTTTTATTCCTTGTCTGTCATTCTCCTTCCTCTTTCCTTTTTGTGATTTATACCTAAGTTTTCTGGCTGTCATAGCTGCCAGCAAAGTGAAATAAGCAGTGATCCTGATCTCTAGAACTTCCTAGCTAAAGCAAAGCTGAAGCTTTGAGGTGGTGCAAGGAGAGTGCAGGGCGGTAGAATTAGGAGAACTGCCTGCCCGTGGTGCGTGGCTGACATGATGAGGGATAGGCATGTCTTTATACAAGCATCCAAAGCTGTCCTGAGCCTTAGGTGTTTGTTGACAACAAAATATTTTCCTATCGTGTAATTTTTTGGTGGTGGCAAGGACTCTTCTGTTGACTGCAGGATTGCTGGGTTGCACTTGTGAATTCTGTGTTTTTAAGACTGAAGTAGTTTATGTTGAAACCATACAGAAGCAGAGATGGCATTTTGTGGAAAAAAGGGACATCATTGCCCAGACATACTCAAGATGTAGTTTATTCTACTTTTTCTGATGTTTTTAAGGTTTATTATACCCTGCAGAGTAAAATCCTGTGCCTTATCCTGGTCCTAGCTCACCGGGACCCCAGGGCATGCTGGAGCACTGTGTGCCAGCTGCTTTCTGGTTGGCACCAAGGCTCATGTCTGTGGAGCCAGGGCACACGTGGGGTGCCTGAATATCCTATGGGACACAACTGGGCTGCTTGTCCCACTGGGGAGAGGTGGCAGGTTCTTCCCAGCCAGCCCACCCAGCAGGGAAAGAACCCTTAGGAGAACAGTGAAGATGAAGGACAGAGGTGCAAATTTAGGTTTTGTTTCTGTCTCATTACAGAATGAATAGATCTGAACTGGGGAATAGTCTGCCTAAAAATCACGTGCCATCTGTTTATTCTTGCTTTGTTTTCCTCAGTAAGCTCCTATGAGTGTTTGTGTTTCTCCAAAAACAACCAAATGCCGTAGGTTTGTGTTGGCAGATGGAATGTAATGTTCTCTCTGGTTGCTTGGCCCTGCCTGGCAAGTGGCTGCCGCTCCCCTCTCCGCTCCCCTCTCCGCTCCCCTCTCCGCTCCCCTCTCCGCTCCCCTCTCCGCTGATTTCCTTTTTCCTAAAGACTTTCTTTGCAAGAATGGATTGTGTTGAGAGGTTCTCAGCATACTAGTAGCTTCTGTTGGAGTAATAGTTTTAGTTCAGAGGCTCCCTTCTCATTTTTAACTGAAGAAATATGAAAGGATGGGGAACTTCAGACAATGAGGTGACAGATTGGATTCTTTGCCAGACAGATAAGTAACTGCAATCAAAAGAGTGGGCAAGTTTTGCTGCTTAGTGCAATGGAAGGACTAATGGCTTCTGTTCCCTGATACAAGGACGGATTCAAATCACATGCTCTGAGGCATCTTGGCCCTTTAATGAACTGGAAACCCAATAGAAATAACCCAAGACATCTGAGAGACACTGATGGTCAGAGGGAGTCCTTCAGAAAGCTGATTGCTTCAGCTTTTTTGTGGTGGATTTTAATCAAATTCAAAAGCAAAAGTAAAAGAAATTGTTCATAACTTGATGAGAGAATATTGCCAGGAGAAAATGTGAGGGAACAGAGTGTGATGAACCGTAAAACTGTAATTGTTGTCACTAAGTTGAGGTTCAGGGCATTTGGCCATTTTTTTCGTTAATGATCAGTCAAGTAAAGAAGGGTACGGCTGCCAGGAAATAATTTTTATTGTCTTTCTTGTAATTTGACATTATTTAAAGAAAGAAATGTGGGGCAAAAAAAGCCCCAAGAAACAGGCATCAGCTGTTTCAAATGTGTTCTTGGTTTTTTGCCTTAAGATGGCTATTTGAAGTTGAAGTATTTTTCAAAAATACATGTCCCTCACCAGTTTGCTGATGATATTATATGGTTGTGAGTTATCACAGGGATGATGGGTGCATGTCTTGAATGAAATGGTAATTCCATCTTTCAGGATAAGCAGCAGACCTGCTCTGTCAGCTGAGAAAATACATTCCCTGTGTAACAAGGTGTGAAATTCTCCTTTGAAGTAAAAGCAGTGTTCACTTTTTCTGGCTATTATTCCAAGCACTGCTTTCTTTTTTTTTTTTTTTTTTTTCTTGTTTGCTAGAATTTTCAAAGCTTCTCTATCCCTTGTAAATATAGTTGCTTTACAGAAAATCAAAATCAAACTGTCTAAAAACCCCAAGAAAGGGTGTTAAGCTGATCGCTTTTTGTTCTGGACTCTGGAAAATGGATTGCCATTGTTTCAGCAAAGCTGGCTACTGCTTAAATATTAGTGAGTTATTGAAACACAGTCTAGTCAGGTTACCTTGAACACAGATTTTTCCTATGAACTCTGATCCAAGCAAAGCCAGCCACTATTCATAACGGAGCTTGTCAAGAGTAATTTCCTTTTTCTTGGGGAAAAATCCACTAACTGGTGGCAAATATGAAACTTTCCATGGTGAAGATGGATTGTTAAATGAGATTGTTTTCTTCAAAATTAATTTTCTGTTCCCTTTGAAAGGAAAAAAGAAAACTCAAGTGTTCATCAGTGGCTGAAGGAAAATAAAGTTTCTTCAGAATATAATCCAAAGAGATTGTCTTTGATAGAAAGGGGGAGGGGAAGCATGTTTTACATGGCTTTTCCTCTTCCTAACAGATTTATTAACCTTCATGATTTTGTACTTGATCCTGTTGCTTGCTGAGCCTTTTGAAGCCATATCACCTGAGATGAGGGTATTGAGACATTCTGGGTTTCTGGTGTAAGGAGGAAAGTATGGTTTTGTTTTTCATAGTCGTAGAAAATAATTTCAGCAGATGACTGAAGATTAAAAAAGTTTAAAAAAATGCAAATAGGAACATTATATATGCCTCTGAACCTTGTAATTTTAGGAGGTTTTTAATACTTGGTGTTGTCAGTGTAGTGATAGTCTTGTCAAACTGAAAAGTTGAATCAATATGTTCCGTTTTGTGTCTGCTATTCCGAATGGCAGTGCTATGAATAATGCAAAGTATTAGTAATTTTCCAGAAAAGCATTAGAACTGTTCAGCAAGGGTAAGATTTTTAACTAGGGAAGTTAGATAGGGCCAACAAAGCAGAAACCATCTCCAGTTGTAGCAGCAGGGAACTCACATGCAGCAGCAGTATGATTTTCTTCTCAGCTCTGCAGCTCCTTTTGCATTTTAGCCCTGAGAGATGAAGGGAGAGATTCCAAGTCAGTCAACACTAGGCAGAAGACTAGTAAGAAGATAAAATTAGCCCACAACTCAAACTTCTAGCTGTTTTCTCACCATTCAACTGCCATTTGTGTTTAAGTGCCACCACAAGTGGGGTAGGTAAAGGGGACATAAAAGACATTTAGACCTTGGCACTATGAGGAACTTTTTTCTTTAAAGTTAGTACTGTGGTTTAAACAAAAATCTAACTTTAAAAATTTTATAATGTGTACTGTATGATGAATCATATATTTTCTCTTTCTTAGTTCACAGGTCAGCAGCAGGTTTCTTTTCCTTTTTTGCTGGAGATCGTACTTGGTGTGACTGGATTATGTCAGGGACATATCAGGAGCTGTTGGATACAGCTTCTCTCCCTTCAACTTCAGCAAAAGGGAATTGTGTAACTGGAATTCGTGACAGCAGATAGTGTAAGCTATAACTGAGAAGTATGTTGAAATAAAATATGCATTAGCTAGCAAGTGCTTGTTTTCTTAAGTGAAAATTTTGCTACATGTGCAGATTAGGAGAAACTTAATTTTTTAAAATCATTTCTTTCCTGATGCCTGCAATATTTTTTTTCAATTTGTGGGGCATATCTTTCCTTCTCCATCTCTTCACTCTTCTGTTTTTAAGATTTATATCGCAGAAAGTAAACATTTTCCTCCCCAATTCTTGTCAGATGAAGTCCTATTAAAAAAAATTGAATCATCTCTTTTGTTTGTTTTACCTCGGTCCTGTTGGGATGTAGGAAAGCAATAATACCTAATGCTCATTGATTATGATATTAATTTCCTTTCAGCCTATGGATTTCTTTTTTCCAATTATATATTTAGTATACAGAACTCTGACATTTCTAATAAGCCTCTTTTAAACTTTCATATTGTTTAAACCATTTTTGTGGACCTCTGCTGAAAACAATGTGTAATGCTAGCTTCAAGTTGTTGAGGCATTCTTAGAACTTAAATGTGTTTCTGTTAATATAAGCATTTTTGAGGTTTGGGCTAAAATCTGCTGAGTATAATTTCTGTGTATCCATTCAGGCTTTAAAGGAATGGGAATGTTTGACCTAGGAAAGAAAATGGGAGAAAAATGTGAACTACAGAAATGTGTCACTGTTAAAATAGGCTTTTCTGTATTGTAGGAAATGTGATATTCTGAAACATTTAAATTCCTTGGTACCTGTGCAGATGATATTGTGTTATATGTGGAAGTGTGAACTTCGTGCATTAGGCCCTTCAGCTTACCAACAGACATTGCTGCCATATGTGTGTTTAATAGCCCTTGACAGATCTCTCTTCTATAAATGTATAATTTCTATTTTGTTATTGCTGTTGCTATTCTTTCGATGATCTGGGTTTTTCTTTTTGAATCCAGTTATATCCTTGACATCCAGAGTATCCTCTTGTAAGGATTTATAGTTTTTAATGCCAAATGTCTTTCAGCATTGTAGAGTCCTTCTGTATCTCCTGGAGGTCAGATTTTTTATCTGCTCCCATTAATGTTCCCTGAAAAATTTGCTACTTCACTGTTAACCTTTCTTTGTTATTCTCAAAAGTTGTCTCAGCAAGATGCTGTGCAACCTTACCCAATGTCTCATTTCACCAAGAAAACCAGCTATTTTATTCCTGTCTTTAGCTTTCTATCCCTTAATCATCCCATCTTCTCTTCCCCTCCCCCCCCCCTTTTTTTTTTTTACTGGGAACAGAGGATGTTTATCACATCTTTAGTGACTGGATTAAAGACCTGTTGCAAGATAGAGAGGCTTTTCTGCTGTAGCTGGTTCTTCGCCTTGCTGATTGTGTTCTTCATTACAGTGTTGTCTAATACTAGCTAGGTTCTGGAAATCTTCTGTTTATTTTGTCCATTTTTTTCTAAAGTGTCTTTGACAGTCACTTCAGTTCAAGACTGTTTTTCCTGACTTGTGCACTTTCTAGAGAGCCCTTTTCTGTATGTGAACAACCTGATGTAGTGGAAAGTGTCCCTGCAGGGTGGTTGGAGCTAGATGCTCTTCAGCTTCCTTTCCAATCCAAACCATTCTATGACTCTGTCATGTCCTGTGGTTTTTCTCATTACATGATTTTTCATTCTGCATAATCTGATCGTGCATATTGCTGCTCAATTGTGAGCAGGACTTGCTGTTAATACAGGTCACGGAGTCTAGTATTACAGTGAACTTGGCTGAACATTGATGCTTTTAACATTAAAAGAGTGGTGTATTAGAGAGGTGATGATCCACTGTGTTACATGATGATTTCCTGTGTATCTCCTCCAGTTTGGTTTTTTTTTAATGTTTTAGCACAAGTGGTTTCTGGCATAGAGCATTTCAAGGTAAACAAAAGATGCTGGGTTCCAGAAATGTGAAATGATTCCTTAATTCCCTTCATGACTACCTTGTTCAGTGAGAGTTTACTAAGACACTGGCAGGGTCTTTTCTGTTTTACTGAAAAAACCTAAGTTAAAAACTGTTCTGCTTAAAGACTTCTGAAAAATTGAAGAGTCCAGAAGATGGTCTTAAAAATAAATTGCTATAGGAAAATATAAATCCTCAGGTGAATAAAAGTGTGCTATGAAGCAGATGTCCTGCAGCTATTCCTTGAGTTCACGGAGATCAAGACAAAGCAGTTTTCTGAATGACATTAGGGTGGTTTTGTATCAGATACTAGTAAAGGTTTCCTGACAGTAGAGTAGGAGCAGTAAAGCATTGCTACGAATTAGAGTGGATATAAACTTTGTTTTTTTAACAGATTGGACAAATAGTAACCTAGGATAGATAAACTTGCTTCTCCTTTAGGAAAGGTTGGGCTAAAATACTTCTCAACAACATGAGTCTTCTGTAGCAGCCTTTCTTGCTGGGACAGGAGCAGCCATGGCTGCCCTGCATTGCCAGCTGTGGTGAGACCACCCTACCAGGAGCACCCTCACCCACCCATCTCTGTCCACTGTCAGCTCCAGGCTGAGGCTGTTGCCTGTCAGAAATTAACTTTGACTGTGCTCTAGAACTATCTTTCATGAGCATAAATTGCTGGATATATTTGTTGATTTATGCAAAGCATTTGACACTGTCCCACTCAACGTTCTCATCTCTAAACTGGAGAGATGTGGATTTGATGGATGGATTAGTTGGTCGTTAAGGAATTGGCTGGATGGTCACACTCAGAGTTGCAGTCAGTGGCTCAGTGTCCAAGTGGAGACCAGTGGCAAGTGGTATTCCTTGGGGTCAGTATTGGGACTGGCACCGTTTGACATCTTTGTTGGTGTCACTGAAAGTGGGATCGAGCACACCCCCAGCAAGTCTGCTGATGACACCGAGCTGTGTGGTGTGGTTGACACACTGGAGGGAAGAGATGCTATCCAGAGGCACCTGGACAAGCTCAAGAAGGGGACCCTTGTGAACTTCAAGTTCAACAAGGCCAAGTACAAGGTCCTGCACCTGAGTCAAGGCAACACCTCTGTATCAGTACAGGCTGGGGCTTGAACAGATGGAGAGCAGCCCTGGGGAGGAGGAGGAGGATTTGGGGGTGCTGGTAGATCAGAGGCTAGACATGAGCCAAATGTGCACCTACAGCCCAGAAAGCCAATTGTATCCTGCACTGCACCAAAAGCAGTGTGGCCAGCAGGTCAAGGGAAGTGAGACTGGGTAGGGCTTTGATGGACATCAAAGTGGAAGGGTGTTCCTGCCTTGCCAGGGAGTTTGGAACAAGGGGATCTTAAGGTCTCTTCCAGCCCAAACTATTCTATGAATTGCTGCTTTTGTCATAGGCATCAATTTGCTAGAGTCCACGTGCCCTCCATTAGGGAGGGCTGAAAAGTCCTTGAGGTGGTGGGTATTTCCTACTTGGCATTTGCAAAATTGAATATATGCCATCCCTAATTGGTTTTATTAAAGCTCGTCACCCAAGCAGACAAATTTTCCAGGTTGTTTTTTGAAGAAGTGTTAGTAAACAGAATTGCAGATGTACTGTCTCCCTGCTGTTAGTTGCCAGTGGGATTCATTCTTGATTACCATATAATGATCTTCATTTTTGGACTTCCCTGGATCTGTGCCCTCTGTAACAGGATGGTTATTTAATGCTTACACACTGCTTCCAGCTGGCAGCCGCTCACCCTGGTTTTGGCAATTTCTTTCGATTTTTTAAAAATCTATTTCCCATACTGGTTTGAGGTGAAAAATACAAGAGCAATAGAAAAGAATTATATGATGAGGTATCTGCTTACAACTATGAAGCGATTCCATTCTTACTGGTAAAACTTATCATTGACAAATTACTAACATGATTTCTGATCACAGAAAAGGGAAAAATATAGTCACCTATGTATTTTGTTGATGTTGTACATAATTTGAAGTTAGAAAATAGTGATGTACAAATGTATGTCGTGTTTGTCATATCTAAATAATAGCAGTGTGGGCATAGTTCACTTTTACTATGTCAATGCCCGCAAAATTTGTACATGAATGAATAACTTATGTCTGCACTTAATGAAAATGTAGATGGTTAATAGAAGATGCTGTTGTGTTAGCTGCCGCTTCACTTGTTAAGATGCCAAAAAGAAAAGCTTAATACATTGTTGGCTGAAAAGTCAGGCAAGTTAGCCCAGGCAAAAGAGTCCAGGCAAATTAGCCCAGGCAAAATAAAGTGGGAATTAAACTTGGCAGCCTATTTACTTATGTGGTGGGGGGGGCAGGAAAGTAAAAATATGCATTTTGCCAGAAGAAATTGGAAAGTCAATTCAAAGAAACCCCAGAATTATCCTCTACAAAAATATACTGAGTTTGCACAGCAAGCTTTTGGTAGCAGTGGTGAGGGACTGCGGGGCAGAGGGGCTACAGGGGTGGCTTCTGTGAGAAGCTGCCAGAAACTTCTGCCATGTCCAGTGGAGCCAATGCCAGCCAACTCTGTGATGGGTCCACAGCTGGCCAAAGTTGAGTTCTTCAGTGATGATGGTAGTGCCTCTGGGATAATCTGTTTAAGAGGGGAAAGAAGTTTCTGCACAGGAGTAATTGCAGCTGGAGAAGAGTGCACTATATGAGGGGAACAGCTCTGCAGACACTGAGGTCGATGCAGAAGGAGGGGGAGGAGGTGTTACAGCAGAGCTGAGATCACCCTGCAGCCCATGGAGATCACAGTGAAGCAGGGATCCACCTGCAGTCCATGGAGGACCCCAGACAATAGAGGGTGGATGCCCAAGGGAGGCTGTAAAAGAAGTTCATGTAGTGACTGAAGCCATCCACTGTGGCCTGTGTCGCCCTGTGCAGCTGGAGTGCTGTGGTAGCATTAACGTGAGCCAGCCTTGTGTTCATCCTTCTGGTAGAGGACCAGAACGCAGTGGAGGAGGAACAGAAAAGGGTTTCTGTTGCTCTTTGGGCTGACCAAGCCTCACAGAAGTGAGGCTATCACAGCTGGTGCAGGGGGACGTCTGGGGACTGAAACCCTGCTTTTTAGGGTTAGCTGGATCTGCTCTGCCATCTTGTGGAGCTTCTCCCCAAGATGTCCACTGGTCACTCTGCAGCCTGCCACTGGTGTCCCAATAAACTTGTCCAGCTTGCTGTCATCTCCAGAGGAAAATCATCCCACACAGTTTGGCACAGTCCACCCCACCTGGCAGCCCACCTTGGAGGGCCTCAGTACCACAGCAGCACAAGGATGGGAAACATTTGGCTTTGTCTATGTTGGCAATGCTGATTTGGGAAGCAGGGCCCAGCACCTGCCCACCCCCCAGCAATCTGCTGCCAGTGCTGTTGGCATAGATGCACAGATACCAGATATATTTGAAAAAAAGAAGTCGTCTTGCTCTAGTCCAGCTCTAGTTATCCAAATACTTGATTGAAATTGAATAGAAACATTAAATATCACCTGGTGAAGTAAAACTCTCTCTAACTAGGGTTAAAAATGTGTTGCATTGCATCTTGTGTTTCATTAAAATGTGTAAGTAATTTGTGCTCCTGAATAAGATTTACTAAGTTGTGTTACATTTATACTTGGAAGCCTTCATGCCAACGATAATTTGACTTTTCAGTCCTTCTGCAGCCTTCCAAAGTAGGAAGTTGTGCTTTTCCTTCTTTCATGCCGTATTTGTACTCACCAGCCCTTTTCTGAGACATCACGTTTACATTTTGTTTCCAAGCACTCTAAGGCCACCCAGAGCTCCCTAGCTGGGGCCAGAGAAGTTTGGGAGTTGTGTTGGGGATTTTTTAGCGTGGCTGTGTTTAGTTCATATGGTGAGACGTCCTCAGGATGTAATGGTCAGTTTGACCTCTTTACAAACACCAACTATGTGAGAAAACACTTCACAAGCTGCCAGAGGATTCTCGGTGGCTCTCAGGAGAGTGGAAGAATTTTCCTTGGCTGGCAACAATGAGGACTAGACTGCACTGCTGACTGTGGTGGTGTATGAAGAACAGCCTTGTAAGCAGGAGAGGTCACTGTAGACTGGGCTCAGTCACTGGTTTTCCACATCATTTTATTTTATTTCCTTTTATAAAAACTTGAAATTTAGGTTGCTGCTGACACACCTCCACACCTCCACCCTTCGGACTGAAGGAGCATGGGCTGTGAGCAAGGTCTCCTGGTTTCACAGAAGTTGTGGTATCTCACAGGGACAGGGCATAGAAAGAGGATGTGTATTTTTGTTTTGATTGTGAGAGAAAGGATATTTTTGTGGTTTTCCATAGATGAACAGATGGAAATGGAATGGAAATTATTTGCAATGCATGAGTGTATTTGAGTTATGATTCCTTATTTTAAATTATCAGGGCTACTAATATTTGTAATGCATCCTGAGCACAATGTGGTGTTTCTGTAATTTTTCGTTGAGATACTGATAATTAAAAAATAGGGAATGCCTTGAAACCAAAATTTTTTTTTTTTTTTTTGGCATTCCCTCTATTGCATAAAAAACAAGCTACTATTTTTGTAGTACTCTTAGGAATCTGAATTAGGAAGAAAAAAGTTCTCAAATCTTGTGTTACATCTTTTTGTATATGGTACAGTACAAGTTTGTCATAAGACATGAACCTCAGTAAATTGCTTATTGCTCTACAAAAGAACACTTAAAAGTTTGCTCTTTTTGTGATGGCATTAAAATTCTCTAAGGAATTTTGTAGCCCTTCACTCTCTACAGCTACCTGAAAGGAGTTTTGATGAGGAGGAAATTAAAGGATGATGGGCAATGTCCCTCAGTTGCATCAGGAGGTTCAGATTAGATGTTAGAAAAACAAAAGTTCACTGAAAGAGGTATTAGACATTGGAATAATGAAATGGGAAATGATGGAGTCACCATCTCTGGAAACGTTCGAGAGGCATCTGGGTGTGGCACTTGGAGATTTGGTTTAGGGGTGGTTATGGTGGTGCTGGGTTAACTGTTGAACTAGATGATCTTGAAGGTTTCTTCCAAACGTCGTGACTCAATGATTCTATGAAATATTTTCAATCAGGTGCTGACTTCCTCTTATAGCACATATGAGCTCACTATGGCAAGTTAAATAGTTTATCACTATTTCTCATAAAAACATTAAAAATGCACCTTTGATATATTTCTGATAGATCAGTAGACTGACTCATTGACAGATTAAAGGATTAAGTCATGTTGTGATTTCTGTTTCAAGGACAGTTTTACAGAAGAAGGAAGCAGAAATTACCAGTTTTATTTTTCAGACAAAATTGTTACATGAGTAGAAAAATACAGTACTATTTAAAAGAAAGACAGTTTCTGTTGTTACTTGGAGCCTCAGGGCTGATTCCCAGGCCTCCCACTGCCCTGTTGAAGACACAAGCCCAGTGGGATGTGAATGATATGAATTGTAGCCAGGAGCTGAGGAATAAAGTAAAATACTGCTTTCTTTATTGTGAAAAGTTATGATCAAAGTAGCTCTGTGTGTTTCCTTCTGTATCTTTCCAGGCTGTGTTAAAATAATTTTTTACAAGGCTCCTCCAGTGATTTAAATGAGCAAGGCTGTGATGTGTCACCTTGCAAATTTGTCTCACATAGAAACATTTCTGCCCTGAACGATCTGTGTTCTGCTGAGAAAGCATGTTCTTACTGGGAGATGTGGGTCAGTTAATGTTGCTTAGGATAGCAGAGTAACACTGCCTAGAATAATGGCGTTTCACCTTGGCTTTCCATGCTCAGAAAAAAACAAATTCCTGAGTGCCACTAGCACAAAAAAGCATCTTCCTGTAGGTGTGTTTAAGTTTTGTAATGACTAGCACACCCCAGGCTGACCTTTCTTTCACTCGCTTTTTGGCTGAAAACTGATTTCACGTCTCATGGAGTGAGCAGGTACTGCAAATGCACAAGGACACTCCAGCAGCTGGAATACAGATCACAGCAGTGGTGGTAAACAAAGCCTGGGAAGGGGCAGTTCTTCTGCTGTGGCAAAAGCCTGGTGCTTCTGGTGTCAGGAAGGTGAAGTGCATGTCCTTGTCTGGCAAAAGATTGTAGGTTTGTATGAAAGCTCACCTGGCATGTATCTTAAACCTTGAGTTATCAACAAGGAGTGGAGAAGACTGGATTTAGAGCCAGCCTGGTGGTTTCAGTAATCCTACATCTGTTTACCCTAAAAAGGACTCTGAAAATCTCCTTTTGAGTTAGTATCAGCTGTATACTTTTTAAAGCTGCAGGATTTTCCACATGAATTTACATTGCTTTTATTGTACAGATATTTCTCTGGCCATGTGAATCAAATACTGTTTTCACAATTAGAAGAAGGTCCTGGTTACGCTCTTGTGTTGGGTATTGATACTCATCTCAGGGAACATTTTCTGACTCACAATATTCTTTATTCTTGCAAACAAATGCTATGTTTCTCTGTTGGGAGCTAATGTCCATTCGCCTTTGTATGAGAGTGAGAGAAGAGAGAATGGTCTTAGTTGGGTGTTGCTACAGGTTTCTAAGTCTTATGTAGGTAATCTACCCACCCTCCATCTAATCTGTCTATCAAGTGCAAGCCAGATTGGACATAATTTAAAGTCTTTTCAGGGCAATATTTCAGATTTTTTAAAAACCAAGCAATTTATTAATTCGTTGCAGGTCTTCAGATTCTTATGAAAGCAAAAAATGTATATCACTGAAAACATCTCTGGTGGTCTCTATAGTAAAAGCACAATAAGCCTTTAAAGAAGTGCAATTTGTAATTCATGTTAAAAAACCCTATTGGGATAAGAGAAACACATAGCTTGTGCAATCCACATCCACAGTAAGATTTCTCAGTAATCATAGCATGGAGAATGGAGGGCTGGTTAGCTTCAGCTCAGAGCCTTTAATGTCAAAATTCAGGTCTTGACCATAAATCTTCTGGTATGTATTTAAGGCAAGCCCTGAATGTACTGTGGGGAGCAGGGGAAATGGATTGTTTGTATCCCAGCTGGCAATTTTTATGTTGTTTTCTTTAATGGTTCCTCACCATGTGATTTACTTCCTAGCCCAGGGTCTTCTGGTGTGCTTGTAAAGTTGGATTCACATAACTGTGAGACAGAATAGGAATCAGAAATGTGCTTTGAAAGGCTTACAGCCCCAAATGGGGCTCTAATGAAGTTAGGTGAGAGGACTGAAGGTCTGGGAAGAGCTTTTCTCTGATGAGGCCTCAGGTGCTGTGGCTGGAGGCCTGGACCCTGCCCTTCCCTGGGAGAGCAGAGGATGTTGTCCATGTCTTCCATGCTGCCAAACACATCGTCTTGTGGAATGTTGTCTATCACATTTTATTTACTTGATAAAATATGGGGGGTTTTAGTTGTTGGTTTGGTATTGATATGTGTAGTACCTATAGCATTGTGAGAGCACATATCTAAATAACAACGAAGATTGATTCTGCAAAGGTGAGAGCTCTCCATCCTCGCTTTTGTTGTCTCACCCATTTTTTGCCCTTTCTGTCTGTGGAGTGGGTGTGTCTGCTTGCAGAGTAAGGCCGTGTCAGATTAGATAAGGATGATGGAATTCAATCCCACGTGTTTATTATTGTGCTGGAGTAAAGCTATAAATGGAATACAGTTCCTCAGGGTTCAGTAGCTGTGCCTAGTCTTTGAAAAATGATAAATAGCTTCTAATTAGATGAATGATATTTCATCAAAATGATTAATACTTTCTAATAATCCCTTTTCTCAGTAGCCTTTGCACAGTTCAGTTCTGAAAATCTGAGAAATTTACAGAATGGTTACCAAAAGTGATGTATGTTCTAATATTGAGTGAGATGTAGAAATTACAGCTTATATTTCTTCATTCCAGTCATTTAATGCAGCAGAACTAAAAAAAAATAAGAAGGGGACAGGTAACAATTGTTGTCTCAATTTTATTTATTGTGGCTACTTCAGGTTTCCTCCAGGGTGTATTTAGAGGAAAGAAGGGCCTGAAAATAATCTTCTGAATATTTTAAACGTTACACAGTATGAAAGTTGATTAATGTGTCCGACTTTGACTCATACAGTAATCTCAGTATAATAATTGTGGGATTTGCAGGAAGGAGGAAAAAATTCCTTTGTGCATTCTAGGACAAAGTAACTTCTTGTTTCCATTGCTGATATTAAGAAGTAGATAAATGGACCCATGGATGACTTCTAAGATATTTGTTATAGCCTCAGCATAATTCTTTGACCCTGAGATGACTATAAAAAAAATGAGATGAAGAAAACAGTTGTTAATAGAGAAAGGAAAATACAGTATTTTTTTTTAAATACAGTTTTGTTTTGTTTTTTTTCTTTCGTCTCCCACAGGACATTAATGTATGTATCCTTGAAAACTATCCTGAATGTTCTAATCCCAAGTTATTTTACATCATACCATATTTCTGTGGACAGCATCCAAGATGCAGGTAAATATATGCAAGGTATTTCAATTTGTTCAGCAATAGCTATTGCCAACATTTTGTCAGAAATTGATAATAAAGAGGTGACATTATTTGAAGTACAAGAGAAAAATGAAAGTACAAGGAATGTAGCACTGTATGTGGTAACTGCATGCATATATTTTGAAGTAAGGAGGGCACTGCAAATGTAGCACTATTCTTCCTTCTTAATTTATAGCATGAATAATTCATCAAATATGAATGTACTTATGTAGATTTTTTTTCCTGGGATACTCCTTTTATCTGCACTGTAATTTTGTAATATATGTTTTTGATTTGCTCAGATGCTTGTATCAGGTCTATATGAGGAATACAGGTTTCTGTGTCCATGTATGAAACCGTATTCATGCTTAAAACTGTAAAATGCAGCCTTGTACTGCTTTAATTGTGCTACCTCATTTTTAACATGTGTGCCATTCTAATATTGCTGTATTACTGATACTGTAATAAATTCTTAATGCAATAATATTGGAATAATTTTAAATACTTTCTTGATTTTAAATACTTTTGTTGGTAACAAATGTTCTTCATTAGGTGCATTCAACTTGAAGATATTCTGTTTCTGTATTATTCAGCCATCTCCATAATGAAACAACTACACACTTTCCAGAATTGCTTTCAAAATCTATACTTCTTGTAATAACAAGTGAAAATGTGTTACTTCTTCTGTCTTAATCTCTGTCTATGTTGTAAAATCGTGCCTTTTTTTTTTTTTTTGCTTAAGTGAAGTTATGTATAAGAAACAAAACAGATGAATGACTTCATTTTCATTACAAAACAGGCTAATGACTTCATTTTCATTACACCTTTTTTTTTTTTTAACATATTTTGGCCTTACTTGCAAATGCTTATGATTGCACATTTAACCTGCATGCATGAGTAATCCCATTAACAACAGTCACACGCCTGAATACTTTCACAAAACATCTCTGTGAGGTTCCCAAGCAGTATACTGAAGTACTGTTTTGTACCTTGTTGTAGATTTGGATCCTGTCATGCCCTTGCACTTCCTTCAGCTACTTCTTAGTCTGATAAGGAGCTGCAAACAGGAGGCTCATAGTGTTTGTTAGGACACTTTGCTTTTCCAGAAAACGGATCAGTGCATAAAACGTGGTAGAGCGTGAAAAACCTGCTACAAGTCTGCTCTAGTAGGAGAGCAAAGTAGTAAGCTTTTCTACATGACACAGAAAGAGCTTCAGACAAATGCTAAATTCACTGTGGCATAGGGTCCACAATAACCTAATGAAGTCAGGGGTGTGATTTACAGCCACTCCCAGCCAGTGTGCACAACTGATTTCCTTTATCTTGGGACATGGCATTATATCCCGTGTCAGTATGAATGATGGCTGCTGCTCCCAGAACATAACCAATATGAATTATTTTAAGGGATTTAGTATTCATATGGTTGTCCAACTACATTGTGCTTTTGTGAAACAGAGAAGTGTAAAGATGTTGTGAAGTCCTGCCAGTTTCTCCCCCTGGGAGAAAAGATAGAAGAACCCTAAACTGTTTTTCAAAACCAGTATTAGTCACAGCAAAGAAAATGCAAATCCTTTAGCTAAGCTGCAGGGTAACCAGGGATAATCACAGGGTAAGGGAAGCTCCTGGAGACTTTGGCAAATGTTAAAATGAAGGACAAGGTGTAAAATGGTGGTGTCCTGCATAGGATTTGCCAAGTAACAGCAAGCAGTGGTTGGTCCTAGCTGTTCTCCTGACGCAGTTCGGGGACACCACCACCCCTCAGCACCTTCCAACACCAAGGGCAGTCATTCCTCCCATCAGATGGGTTGTGCTTCCAAGCTGAAATACCAAAGTTCACAAGTTTGAGCTTATAAACAACTTGGCAAAAGATATCTCCAGAATGGAGTACTTTCACACAGTGATTAGCCTCCTTTTAATGTGATCCTGTTTTTACATGCCAATCCAATTTTAGATGTTGCGTGGAAAAGGTCAGTAAGCTACTTGGGTTTGGTGGGGGGGTCTTTTTTGTTCTAAGTATAGCACTGAATATTTTTTTTATTCACTTGTGTTCTTAGCTTGAATTTGAGAAGTAAATGCATATTTAAACTTTTCTTTTTTCCTCCTCTGTCTTCCCCCATCAATTTCATACAGGGAGCCTGGTGAGTGGGCCCTTGAAAGAGCAAAACTGAACGTTAATGAAAATTTTCTGCTTGTGGGCATTCTGGAGGAGTTGGAGGATGTGCTGCTTTTACTAGAAAGATTCTTACCTCATTATTTCAAGGATGTGCTTAGCATCTACAAAAATCCAGGTAACTTTTTCCATTAAAAAGCTATTTTTACAGAAACTTAAGCTAAATCTGCATGGCGTGTGTTTCTTTCTTGTTCAGTCAATGAAGATGTTTATCTCCCTGTTAGGGAGCAGATTTGGTGATAACAAAAGGTCACATTTTATCACACTTTTATCTTTAATGTTACTGTATGGTTTTCTTTCCTTGCAAGAACTTATTGCTCAGTGATCTTTCCATATGCCAGAAAGCTTCCCATTTTCCACTGGAGTGGCTTCTTTTTCTTTTAATTGTGTCAAACTCAATTCTCAGATAATACTGTCAATATATTGTCAAAATGGTGTCAGCAATATGTACTTAAATAAACCTTCAAGAAATAGTTTGGAGAGCTGGACACTTTGGACATTGTCCAGGAGCAGGTTATTTATTTTCCCTCAGTCTCACCTATGAGTTGAAATGAAATGAACCTTCAGTTGAGCTGAGTTTAGGTAAAATACAAATAAGAATGTGCATTTACATCACTTCCAATACAAAGCATGCTGAGGAAAAAGAGTTAGGAGTCTGGAGTAGAGAAATAAAAATTGAGAGCCCTCAGTCTACCCCTTATTTGTGCCCCATGGTCAGTCTGAAAGGGTTCTCTACATCAATCCATCCTTCCAACACTTATTTATTGCTGACTTCTTTAAAAGGCACTCTTGGGTCCTATGCCTAAAAATAAATGTGATGCTTCTGGAGGGCTGTGCATGTCATTCCAGCAGAATTGAGGTCTTGCATACATTTGACAGGCCCATCAACACTGTGTGCACCAAGCAGGGGTGACACTTCCCTTCTTGCTCTGTGATTTGGTTGCTTTTGTGTCAGTGTGAAATGCCTACAGCCATTAATATGTGTGTTTTGTACCAAGCTGTATATTCAAAGCACATGGAACAAAGATGGAATTTGGTTTGTAATGCATGCAGCTGATGGCTGCCTTCTGACTGAGAGCAGCTATTACAGAAGTCAGTCACTTTGGAGACATTATGGGTTTCTGGCCATAACCGGGATTTATGTGTGGCTGCCCACCAAACCTTCTTCTGAGGTGCACCTTTGGAAATTCTGTATTTAGCTGTGATACGGGTTCTAGGGAAAGGATGGCATTCCTTCTCTGAACATGCTTGTCATTGTCTGCTTGCAATCAGGCAGTTAAGGCAGCTCTGTGGAAGGGTGGGAGTGTCACTTTATGGTGCCACGTCCAGCCATAGAGCGATTTTGCTTAGTAACAGACATAAGGAGAGCATTGGACTGGCATAAGAGCAGCCCACTTTGGGATCAGGTATTTCCCTGGTCTTTATAATTAAAAATTTAAAATACCTATGTTTGTAGTATGTGGAAGTCATCCTAAAGGCTTGCACAAGTTGGTCTCAAAGGTCTCCCCATAGGCATGTTAGACAAAAGGCAGGGGGATCAAGGATATGCTCTCTCTGCCATGAGAGTTTTGTTTGAATTTATATGACTTCTACAGCTGTTCTGTGCACCATGTATTTTCACTTTTTACTGTGGGTGAAGCTAATAAGCAGCATGCAGGGTTTTGATTTTCATCAGGGTGCCCCAGAAATTGTCAGGGGGGAAATAAGCAATCTGCCAGAATCATTAAGTGCTGGGTAATCTTTCTCCTCGCTGTGTATTTTCCAGTATCTGCAGGAAATTTGATCTCCTGTTATAGGACAGAGATTTCCTCTGGGAATTCTTGTGAAAGATGGGTCTTGTGCCATGTCTAAAGATTCACCACTTTCTGTCAATATTCCCTAGGTGGATTAAACCTTTATTTTATCTTTCCCATTTGCTTATTGACTGGGCATATAAGTAAGAAAACAGTTTCCTTGTGTTAACCCTCTCCTCTTTTCATACATGTATATCTTTGAGGGTTTTTTCCTATCATAATTATTTTCTGGTTATTTCTGAGTTAGTGCTAATGCTTACAAAAGAAAAAAAAAAAAGAGAATAAATGAGAAAAATAAAAATATGTTCAAGCAGTGTGTAAGAAATCCTACACTGTTCTCCTCAGGGCATCTTAGACCTGATCTGCAACACCCTCTGCTGTTGCATCATGAGGTGCTTGGAAGAAGACATGTTCTGCCAGCTGTGTGGTGGTCCCACAAAGCAGCAGATGACTTGGGCCAAAACTGACCTTTTGTTGCAACTAATGCTTGTATAGGTTGAATCTATACAGTTTAAAGTATTGTCTGCTGACCTGTTGCTCCACTTGAGATTCTCTTATGGCAGTCTTTCCTCTTTCCACATAAAGAAGGAAAGTTTCTCTAGAATTTATCTTTTGTCAGCTGAATATAACAAGATGAGGAAAACATGGTGAAGGATGTGCACAGAAAGGTGATTCACTTCCAGGTGTGTGAATATCTGCACCAGACTCTGCTGCAACAAGCAGTTCTGGATTAGAGGCAGTTCAGAAACTGGATTTGTTGAGCTGCCTTGAAGCAAAAAGTAGCTGAAGATGACAATTTCAATCCAGTGTTGCTTTAGTGGATTACATAGATTAGAAATCACAGTAGGAAACAGATGATTGCTGTCCCACCACCATCAGTTGAGTGCTAAACCACATTGAAAGCACCTTCCTGCTGTAGGAAGCGAAATGCCTGATGTTATCAAACCCATAAAATCACATGTGCATTTAAGATACATCTGCAGGAGTTGTGGGTTAAACCCCTTCTTCCTGAAGTTGGGACTCTCCTTGCTCATTACAGGTGCTTTGGGTTGTCACCACATCACTGTAGCTCTCATTTAAGCAAACTTCTTAGTATTGGAAACCTTCATGATAGGTTGGTAATACAGAGATCAGGAAATCTAGAAACTTTTTCTCATCTCTGTTCCTTTGAACTGTGCAGGCCATATTCAAAGTTCTCTGTTTCTTCTGTGTCTGTGGTAAAATTTCTCATCTGAAGCACTATAATAGCATTTATCAAGAAACTCTTGCTCAATATTCTCTTAAGAGAAAACAAAGCCTGTAGTTGTTTTATCTTCAAAGATGTTTTTCTGTGTTGTTCTGAAGCAGTTCATTAAAACTGTGACACTATGATCTGATAAGATAGAGTGACATTTTCATCAGAGAGCTATTGTCTATCTGTATACCTAATGGCACAGGTAACTGCTTAAAGCAGTATGACTTGAGTGCTTTTCTGTTGATGCTAATGATTTGTCTGATATAAGCTGGCAGAAGGAAACTGTGAAGAAAGGTAAAATGTTAAAAAAACTTTGCAGTTCAGCATGACAGAAAATTTTAATGTCAGAGGACACTAGGAGGATAACTTCCTTCATTGTGTTAACAAATAGGTTGCATGCAGCTATTCTATCTGCCAGATACTTTGACTTGCGTGTTTTATAACCACGTGTAACAAAATGTGTAAGCTCTTTGTGGTGCTGAGGTTTTCATTGGAATCAATCTGGTTTTATCTTGTACAGCACTTTGAAGCTACGGGCTTCCTGTTTTTCTGTCTCTCCCCTCTCTCTTTAAAATTAAGCATGATTTTAATGCTAATACCAAGTGAAGAATTGTAAAAGGACTCCATTGTTGATGTCTATCTTGTCCAAAGTTACAAACTTGTCTTGTCTTGACAGCCGAACTGGCTTTGACAAGAAATTAAAAGGGCAGGAATGGGGGCAGCAGATAGATAGTGAAATCAATAGTGGATGAATAGATGGGTAGAATAAATTTTAAAGAGATATATTTGTGTTTAATAGCTTTCTTTGCTAACACAGTAAAATTTGCTCAGAATTTTGTCATTTTTCACCAGCATTGAAGCAGATAAGATCCAACTGCAGAGCTTTAAATTATATTTATTGCAAAATTTGAAAATATTCTTTAACTGTTCAAAAGGCCTGAAATACTTATAAACAAAACTTGACATGTAAAATCTCTTCTCACTCTCAGGAGCTAAAGGAAAAAAAGAGTTGGTCAGTCCTGTTCACTTTTGCTGGGTATACTTCACTTCTGTAACCTGGCTGGTAGCCAGAACACAGAGAATTCTTACACAGTTTCTTTTGAAATGGGCATATGTGGGTTTCAGACCTTTGGTGTTTTTAAAAGGCAAAAAATATGTACAATACTCAGCAAAACAGAGTTTTCTTCTGTCTTGTCAACTTCTGTGGCATGGGGTAAAAGTTAACAGCATCCAGTATAAAACAATAGGTAATAAAATGGTTTTTTATCACCTCAGAAATGAGCCCTATCCTCACACCTCTCTGCAGGAGTTCATAAATTTTCTTTGGCACCAGAAGCCCTATAAAAACACTTTTTCCCAATACCAGGAAAAACCTCCTTTGTTTCCTGAAAGGTGCATTTAGCCTGGAGAATGTATAGGTCTTATTCTACAAGAAGACTGACTTCAGGCTTTTCAGGCAGTGAATTTTATTGAGTGCAGTGAAATAATTCACACTGTCAGCTGGAAAAAAATATATTGTTTAGGTAAACTGTAAAAAAAATTTTCAAATGCAATGGAAATTTGATTCCCATAAGAATTGCATTTACAGGGAATGTTTTAATCTGTAGTAGTAGTATTATCCCAGGTGATATAAACCTTCTTGTTTTCTAAATCCGCTGCGTTCATATGATACAGTCTTGACATTTTCTATTCACAAGTTTCCCCTTCTCTTTAAACACTGTAAGGAGAGAGATGCTGCCATATGTCTTTATTGAGAGCTGTGGTCCTGAGAAGCAGAGCATTTTTGGTGGAGTTAGGAAAAGGGTGAAATCAAGGTCGGCAGTCTTGGTGCTGTGCTGAAGATTCACTCCTGGCCCAGGCTGGCACTGAAGGTGGGACGTGCCTGCAGGTGGTTCAGACGCTGTGCATTTGGAAAAGTTCAGGAACCAAGGGAGTTTTCCCTCTGAGAAACTGTAGCGAATGTGTTTACAGGCACCACCTCCAAGAGCAAAATCTTTGAGTAAGAAATGATCATGAGACTGGTGGAAGGAGGCAGTGCTTTTTGTGCATTGTCTTTAAATTGTGATCATTGTATCATCTTATATTCTACCCTTGTTCAGCACAAAATGAAAGGAAAGAAGAAATTGGGACAAATTATATGAGGCTCCTTAGTCTGCTGGCTTCTTGTGAGCTGTACTTTCTGGAGAGGGTTGTGACTGTGGAAAGGGAATACACTGGCTCATCTCCTGTGCTGAAGTGCCCAACGCTTCTCTCTCCTACAAGCACCTGCATTCTTGATGAGAGAATAGAGTCAGCATGGATCAGTTTTAATTTAAATACCGAGGGGGTTTTGTGGTGGGGTTTTTTTGTGGATTTTTTGCATTACTTCTAAAATTTTAAACACATTCAAACGTTTAAATCTTTGAGGACTCCAAATATGCTGTCTTTTCTTTTGCCTGGCACTCTAGATAGAAGAGTGTTGTTTCCCTAAGTAATACTTTGAACAGGAAGCCCTGACTATGACAGTTTTCTACAGAAGAGGAAGATTCTAGGTTTCACGTGGAGGTCAAACATGAGGCTGGAGCTGGGAAGTGCAGCACCTGTGTTCCACTGCGTAGCGCATTGGCAGCTGTGGTGTGGGGCGAGCCGTGCGTGAGCAGAGCGGCTCTGCCCGGCAGGTGGGGCCATCCGCCCGTGTGTGCGTGCGGCGCTCCCGGGCTGGCCGCGGCGTTCCATCCGCCCGGGTGGCGATTGCTGCTCACCCAGCATCCTGGTCTGAAAATAGAACGCGTGAACAGACCCTGCTTCTCCCTTTGAAGCCGCAACTTTCAATATTGCATACAAGAACACTATAAAACAATGTGAATGCTAAAACAAGCAGTTTAAGATCTAGGAAAGGTGTTTAATTATACTTTTGTTTCTTGTAAAACAAGTTCTCTTTTCTCTGTGTGCAAGACAGGCGGGGAAAGAGGCAGAGTCACAGTGCATATCCCTGAGGACATTTCTTTTTTATTAGGTCGATAGCATCTAGGACATTCTGCACAACTAATCTGTTCCTTGGTTTGTTTTAGAAAATACAAGGTACTATCAAAAGCTGTAAATACATTTTCTAGCTCTTCAGCCATGAAAATACGAGGTTTGGAGAGCAGGGACGAAAACCAGACTGCCTGATCCAGGATACCATGAAGTTAGTGGATAGACCAGTGAGTGATAAGGATAGTCAATGACAGTATTCTCTCTTTTTCAATCCCATTAAAAAATGTTCTGTATTCAGAGATTTGAAATCTTACTGTGAATAAGCTAAGCAGTTTTAAGAATAGGAGGTCTTGGAAGGATTTGAGCACTTCTGGGCTTCCTTGTGACTCTGTTTTTCAAAAGAGCCACTAGGCCTTTGGAAGGTTTGTCTCAGAGACAAAACTTCTCTGTGGTGAGTTCTGAAGCAAAGCTTGACAGCTTACAACAGCTGTGGCTCCTGTTCTGCTGAGGAAGGTGTGTGGCATGAAAACCATAACTGTGACACCAAAAGATTTGTCCAAGATAATATCAGTCTCATTGCTAAAATGTGATCAGGAGCAAAGGTGTAGCAAGCGAGTTTGGTATGGCTTTCCAACCCACATGGAGCTTGTGCACATCCAGGCTCAAGTCCTGTGTATTTACTTGTCCTTGCTAGCATGTACTTGTTAGACTGAGTTAGGTCATACGTGCATAGTGACAGAGCAGAGCAGTTGCCTATAGATATATCTTGTGGCCTCAAATGAGTAGCATTTCGAGACAAAAAGTGGGGCAGCTGACAGCCTGACCCACCATTGGCTCACGGTCTGGGTGAATCTGCTCCCTGAGCCTGCAGAGCAGGGAAGCAGGATTTCCATGTCCATTTGCCAAACACATTGCTGCAGCTCTGCATTCTCCTGGAGTCAAGAGCACTGGTTGACCTGGTAAGTACAGCAGCACCAGCAAAAATCATTCAGATCAGGTGAGACATTTACATATTTCCTGTTGGCAGGCCAGGATCACGGGTGTGGTTCATGAACTGGAGAAATGAGGAATGAGGCTACTGTTGATCCATAGTTCCCCTTCCCACCGCTTCTGGCATTCAAGGATGTTTGCTGCCTTCCAGATCTCACCCCTGATTGTGACAAAGAAGGATATAGTTTTTCTTCTTGTTTATTACTGTACTGATTTTTTAAATCCTTATTGTAGGCTTTGATTTTCACAGGAGTTGAATTTGTAAAGGCTCTGCTCAGAATCAGTTGTAGTGGAAGGTGAAGTCCATGTTCCCTTAAATCATTGTTTGAAGAACCTAGATCTAAAGTTCCTCTTCTAGTAAAGTTTCTGGGCACACGAGCTCATAGACTGGCTCTGACGAATTTCAATGTATTGTAGAGATAGGCTGAGTATGATTTGTAGAATTACCTAATGTTTTCTTTCTGTGAGCTGAAATACATGCCTATACCAAGCTTGTGCTCTGCAGTCTGCTACCTTTTTCCTATTCATCTTCTCCAGCTTTTTCAGATTTCTCTTTCCCATCAAGTGGTAGGGTGAAGCCTGTTTACCTGAAGCCAAACAAATTTTACTTTTTTGCATGCTCATCTGAACCTCTCTAACAGAGTTTCCCCGTTCTAAAGTTTCTGTATGTCTGTACGATTATGAACACTGAGACCACCTAATGCATCATCTTCATCTTTTAGTGCAATTCCAAGACTTCAGCCCACAGATTTTGTGTTTCATCCCACCTAGTATGTCGCTTGCATTCAGTTTCCTTTCATCAGATCTATCGATGGGCTTTCGATTAAACCTGCAAAAATGTAATTTCATACTGTGTTACAGTCAAAACAAAACTTATTGATGTTCTAATCCCAGGGGACCAGTCAAACAAGCCCTTACACCTCACACATCAAGAATTCGTGTGTATTTTTTTAATGTATATCAGGAGAACATTTTGAAGGCTTGATGCTGATATCTCCAAACAACAGTCATGTTTATGTAATGAGCGTATCAGTCACTAAAGATGTTAGGGTTTGTAAGTGTGCTCCTGCTCATCTGAAGTTGATTCCCCAATGCATCTTTTAAATATTTCTTGTTCCTAGTGTCAAAAGGGAAAACCCGTGGATAACCAGCTTTGTTAAAGCTCCATCACAAAAGGAAATCTGCATTCGGATACAGCATTAGTGGTATCTCATAAATAATCCAGGGTTGCTGATGACAATATACCACAAACATTTTAATGACAGGCAGCTAAAGCCTGCAATGACAGTTCATTCCTTCTTGAGTACCTTAGTAAATAAAATCATAATGCTATTTTAATCAGTAGCGTTTCAGCTAAGCCTCAGTTACTGCTTCTGCTTTAAAAATAGCATTTAAACAAAGAATACAGGAGTAACAGATTATGCAGATTGTTTCTTTGACAACTTTGACCTCTGTCCAGGCAACAGAAGAAGATTTTAAATCCCAGTTAATAGGTCTGCTTCTGTTCCCAGGTGAACATGTCTTCATTTCACCTACATGGAAGCAAGCAAGCTGCACAAGGTGGCTGAGGTTGGAATATAAAAAACTTTTATTAATACTAGAACCAAAACAACTGTGAATTTAGCTCAATTATCATTGAGCTAAAAACATTGCAGTATGTTTTCAGGGCCAGTGTTTGGAGAGAAACACCTCTTAATTGAAAACAAAGCATATTTGGCATTGAAGACAAAGGAGCAATATGAAACAGATCACAGAGCTGACTATTCACTTAGTTTTTAAGAGCATAATCTTATTTTTAGTCTTCAAATAAAGTTATTGTACTTTTTTTCTCAGATTAAATCACTGTATCAGTGGTAGAATGGGCTGCAGGTTAAACTGATTATTCTTACCTCCAAGGCATCTTCCAAGAATGATGCAAGTACTGTGAACCAGTATCTTTGATGGCTGAGAAATGTTTTGAAAAACATTAAAGGTAAGGTAGCTATATCAAGGAAATGTAGTTGTTAAAATGCTTTTACCTGTAATTTTTGTACAGTAGAGACAAGCAGCCAACCCTTAGGAATTACTTAGATTTTCACATAAACGTTGCAATTTAGTATCAAGTTTTTACAGTGATGCAAATTAGCTGCTATAGTAATTAAAATGTTGTAATAATTAAAATGAGGAAAACATGAGAGAGCATAAATTCTGACAAGTTAGGTGTGAAATGACAGCAAGGCACTTTCTGGCACGCACCTTGCAAAAGGTGTTAAAGCTAACACCAAAAGGGTTTTTTCCAACCACATCAGGGCTGAGTGCCTGAGAAGAGAGTCAGGGAGAGAGAGAGAGTGGGCAGCTGGGAGAAGTGCCAGGGAGACAGTCTCAGGGAAGAGACATCCCCAGGGTACATCTGTAAAGGGACCACTTGCTCCCAGAGGACACAGTGTATTGTGCTCTAAAATCATCTAAGGCTACTGTTGCTGCTATTGGAAAAGAAGGGAAAGAATCAGTAACATGAATTTCAGCCAAGTCCAAGGGTCAGCTCTTGATGACAAAATTGTAAGAATTAAAATGAAGTAAAAATGTTAGCAGTGTAGCTCTCAGCTGCTGCACAGCTGGTACTCTCAGCTGGTACGTCTCCCAACCACCACTCCTCACTTGAACACAGCTTCACACCATGCCTGTGCTCCTTCTTGTGAACCAAACCCCTTTACTTTACCTGCACTCAAGGCAGTTTATGGTGCTGGAGAGTTGACCTCTTGCTCTTCTAAGAGTCTTTCTTGGAGTTATTTTCCCTACTTCCTTTCTTTGTTGGAATTTCCCAGCCTTTTTGCTCTCTCCCTCTTGAAAGCTTGCTCTCCAAGAAGCCATAGCAAGAAAAGAGGGTTTAACTAAATATAGCTGTGAAGATTCCATTTTTCTTCTTTTTCGCTGTTCTTGGAGTAGAATCACAAATTTTCAAATGCAGCATTTGAAAGAGCACCCTCCCCTCCGTTTCTCTCTAGGCTCATCTTCCCGGTTTCCTCCCCATCCAGACTGCATTCCCATGGTGTTCTTTTAGTACTATCTTCTCTCCAGTTTTCTATCTTTGACTATTTCCGACATCTGCACAATTGTTACTGCACTTTATCAATCTTATCTTTTGAGTTGTAGTGTTTGCACTCCATTTGAATATCTTCTCAGTTACTTGCAGATGTCATCTATAATACAGGTAAGTGTTAGGGTGTGCCATTTTTTACTCCACAGCTATCTTTACTCCTTGGCAGTGTTAGGGATGCTGCTGTGAGAGCTAGTATTCACCAAGGATTTCTTTGAAACTGAAATTGCCAACTCCATGGTGTGTCCCCTGATTCAATCAGCAGTTATTTTGGAAGAATAATTAAGATCACTCCCATGCTTTTAGAGGACTGCAATTTTTACCTAGACACCAATAGACGAAAGAATCAAATTGACATACTGGGAGGAACTATAATAGAGGATGTGATTAATAGACAGTTGGGAAAAGTCAGTATGCATTTGTAAAACCTCAAAAATCAACTACTTCCTTTAAGGACTCAGCAAGCACAGGGATACGAGATGGTACAGGATCAGCAAGATCTCTGTCCAAAAGCTCTTTAAGAAAACTAGTTGTCAGGATAGGAGAAAGAATGTTCTCCTGCAGGATGAGGCTGGTGAAAAAGGTAGCCGTTCATTGTTTGGTAGTGCCCCCTTACTTTAAAAAAACAGGGAAGACTGTGTTCCAGCCTGGGGTAAATATTCTCTTAAAGAGGTATGACTGAGGTAAGAGAGGTCAGTGCTGATATGATGTTACCAGGAAGCAACAAAAACAACACTGAAGGGGTTTACTAATCATAACAAAGCGAAGCATCAGAATTCAGTTTGTGTGCAGTTGGGAAGCTCTGTCCTTGGCGCTGCAGCCCACAGATGCCCTGGGTCCTGATCCATGCGGAGCTTGGTAGGGAAGTGCACAGACTATCAGATGGGTTGGTATTTTTCTCTGTACAGGGAAGCAGTCTCCTGCAGAAGAAATTTTTATGTGAAGCTAGATCAAGTCATGACTCAAGTTTTCTAGATGGCAGAAAATGATGATGCAGGACAGAAGGGTTAAATCCCAGTTGAATTGCAAGAGCAGCTGAAGGAAAGGCATTCACATTTGAGGTGCTGCCCTAGCTGCAAAGCAGGGAGTTCACACAGCTGTAGTTCTGATTTGTGTTTAATGGTGGGTGATTCAGAAGCATCAGGACGTGCCTGCTCTTGTTCTGATTTATCCATTCTCTTTCAAGTTTACATTCTGGGTAAGCAAAAGGTGGCAAGGATGACAGTGAAGCCAAAGGAAGGTAATTTTCTGCAGACACACCAGGCCTCATTTTCCAGCTAGACTTAACAGAGAAATAAACTGTTGAGTTGGCCTCTGATTTTCTAGCAGTGAGCAGCAGCTGTTTTGGTAGCAGTAGCAGCAGCTCATATAACAAATGTTTCATGATGAATGCAAACAAAAGCCAGCCCTGAAATTCCAGCTCCACTATGTATGCATAAAATATAAAACCAGTTCAAAATAACATAACTACTCAACTTAAGGGATATTTTCTCCCCCTCTAAATAAATTCCATATGAGAATTAGTGTTTGGTCTCCTCAGTTCTCCAGGGCTCACCCAGAAAATTTTTATCGTATAGGCCAAGGGCAAAAAGTGAGCATAAAAACCAACCAAGAAAAAATATTTTTAGAAGAAGTGCACATACAAAGAGGTTGTGTGGTTTGGGCAAAGGTTTTGAGAATGCCAAACATGCTTACTAAATTGAAATTACTGCTGATGTTTGTGAGTTAGCTAAATTCACTTGCCTCCAAAATAGGTCTTGGAGGAATTCTTTGTGCATCTCTGTGCAATTTGCTTTCTGAAGATGACTTGTAGTTTTAAAGGCATCTACATGTTAGAAGAGTGTTATGCCCTCCAGCATAAATTTCTTTCCAGATAGCTAGTGGGAGGATTTCTAGGGAATGCAAGTTGCTGGTCAGTGCATACTCAGGGGAAATGAGGATATTGAAGAGAGAGAAAAATATAATCATTGGAGAGTCAGGAGAAATACAAAAGCTATGCAGGAGGCAGGGTGTTAAATTGTTATCTTCCTCCAATTGCTTAAAGTTTAAAGAGCAAGTAAATACCAGCATTTACCCATCCCTCCCTGCTCTGCTGTTTGCTGAAAGTCTGGAGCAGCATCTGTTGTCTGCCCACACAAACACTCCTGCTCTGTTCTCAGGCCCTGAAATACTCTCTTCACAATCAGTTTGCTTTCCTCATGGCTAGTTTGTCTGAGCTGGCTTCCCTCTAATTATGGAATTATTCAGCGCTATGCATCCGGCATAGGAGAAAACCTAATTTCTTGTTTTCTGACAGATTAATGGTAAAATAATATAGCTTATTGTTGTGTCTTTTGCAATATGATTCTATCAAGTAGCTTTTGTATAATGCAAATTTTGAATGAGGTTTGTCTTCTTCTGTTTTGTTCCTTTCAGCTGAGTTTTGAACGGCCTGTGAAGCTGTGTTGCTGTGTGCTGTTCTTGGGGGTACACGTGTACCTGCAAGCCATGATGGATATCACATCTTTGGTGTAGCAGAGCATGCAAGTGCAGGGCTTAGAACAAAAACTCTGTGCTTGTTTTGTCTCTGCCTCTCCTGCTTCTTGACTGTTTCAATTCATTTCCAAGCCATCAGCTGCATTATTTGATTTCTTTGTATTTGTGGAGTGGAAGGAGGGAAAGGAGATTGATAAAGAGTACTGTTGGATCTAGCAAGCAAAAGAGAACAGAAGGAGTGGGCTTTTTCAGGTTTTACATCTTTCTCACTAGAAAAGCAGCACAAGTTACTGGGAGAGCCCAGTGGAGGGAAGGCAGGGGAGGGAGCACATGGATGTTGCTGCAGCAGAGTTTGGTGCATGCAGGGAGCCACGGGTGTGCACAGTTGGCCAAAGCCTACAGCACTTTGCGGAGCTGTGCTCCTGTGGCTTTTAGGATGTTACCAAGTCTGGAGGTTTACTGCTTGGGCATGAACACATGCTTTTTCTGTTACATAAAATGAGAGTGTGGAATTAATGGGTGACTGATGTATAATATACATCTTCCAAAAGCTAGTGGAAATTGGACATGACAGAAGTGATAGCACAGCCAAAAAAATTTATTTAAAACACTGAATGAAAATATTCACCAAAAACTGTATTTTATCCTAAATACCACTAAATTTTCTGGGCATTGAAGTCTTATTTTTAATCTTTTAAGTTTTCTTCCACTCCCTACTGTTTCATGAGTGCTCTGCCAATTTCACAGTAGCCATGACTCATCCTTGAAGGGTCTTCAGACAGCTGACAAACATGCCTCACTTCACTGGATATTGACTTTATTTAATGTCGGTGTTTAAGTTACATACTGAGGAAACTGAACTCTCTGCATGATCAGTGAAGAGAGGTAAATGCCTGTTCCTCTCTCTGGGGGTTGTTTGGTGCCCTGAGTGGCTGTCTGGAGTTCATCAGCAGGAATACTCCTGACTCATGCTGTGCACTGGTACACGGCAGGGTAGAGAGGGATGCTGGCTAGGAGTTGACATGCAGTAGTGTTTGTAGGAGCAAGGATGAAGTATGCTTATAAAAACAAAGCTTATGTCAGCCTTCTTAGTGCTTTGCTTGCCTATCCAATAGACAGATCTCTGCATCATTGAGAGCTATTTGATTTAAGTTTTGGTGGAATTGTTTGGGGATTTTCTGTGGGCTTCACTTGGGGTTTTTTTACCACCCCACTATATTTTTCTGCAGTGATTTCAGGAATAAAGTCTTAGTTCCCTGTGGGGCACAGAAACACAGCAGAAGCCTGGGACTCTCTTACCAAGAGCAAAGGAAGTGAATGAAAAGGAAGATCTGTTCTAGTAAACTCAAGAAACCCCTGCATGGTGACCAAAGCAACTGCTAGAGAGTGAATGAACTGTAGAAGACAGGAAACCTGGGGAAGGATTTTGGACAGTAAAACTATGCAGGCATCTTGAAGAGGGTGAAGCATGGTGGGACCAACTGAGGTTAGGGATGATGTTTGAATAAACCTGCTCAGATATTTTTGGCAGTGAGGTAATTTCACCAGTTGCCTCCTCCATATTCTCTCCAAGATTTTTGGATGAGCACATGTGAGATAAGTCTCTGGCCTTTCACTGTCCACAGCTTACATATCAGTGTTTGAGAAGTCCTCAATCCATTTTTCTGCACTGAATCCTGGTTCATAGGGAATAGTGTTCTTCTAGTTTCACTACAGAAGTATCGGATGCTTTCCACATCTTTCTTAGGGTTATTATTTCAGGATTTGTGGATATTTCAGATGTGGGGTTTTTTTCCACTGTAGATTCTTATCCTATCTATTCTGATTCCTTATTTAATTCAATAAGTGGTAAACTCAGTGGTAAATTTTGAGTGTTGGTGATGGTAATTAAAAGCTGTTTGAGTCAGGACATCAGCTGGGAATCCTAGATACTAAATAGCATTTTGAGTTCATATTCTTTCCTGAATTTGGGTACTTAGTCTAGTTCATGGCTTTGTGTGACAAACCAGTTAATTGATTTTCTGTAATGACCAGGTGAGATGCTAAGTGTGGAGGAGGGTGTGCATTCTTTTTAAGTGCAATGAAACAGATTTCTTGTGTTAAGATTGTCTTGTTTGCAAATGGCAAATTGTTCTTTTCAGTCAGCGTAGTAAAAAGGGTGAGATGAGTGCTCTTAGTCTAAGCCCTCGAAAGATGGGCATACGTATACAGACATCCTGATACACGTATACATGCATCCAGATATACCAAGAACAGCTCCTGGAGGAAAGTAAACCCTTTTTGCAGTCAGCCATTCTTAGCTCTTATTAGTTGAAAATAACGAGAACAAATTGCATCTTGTACAACTTTGCCTATTTGGTGCAGACATGCCAATGCAAGTGTTTGATAGCAGGAAAATTCAGTTTTTTGTCTTACACTTCAGCAAGCAGCTTACCAAAGATGTCAGCCCAGTTCATCTTGAACTGTTACTATCAGAAGAGCAGTGAAACTGCAAGACGTATCTGTCTGTATATTAAATGTCAGAATTTACTTGGCACTGCCTTCTGCTGCTGGTGGAATATGGTACTGGGCCCCTGGCCGACCCAATACTTTGTGCATTTGCAGAACACCTTATTTAGCCTATTTTAAGGGCAGACTTACCACTTAGCCAAAGGTTCTGCTTTAAATCATGGAAAATTATTTTCCTTGGTGCATGTTTTTGCAAGCTACTTGTAGAAATCAATGGTCTGAGTTCCTGCTTAATTCATCTGCTCAGTTCACAGACTACTTCAGTTACCCTTTCAGACCACATCTTGGTGTGCATCCCACTCCTTCAAAAGTAATAAAAAGTTAAGTGCAAAGCCACTTTGTATCTCATGTGCAAAAAGGGAAAAACCCCTAGTCCCACACATCTTTTCATACTGTGTACACATGTGTGAGTAATTTAGTGAAGAACTGGCACATGATACATTAATATATTTTACTAGCAATTGGCACTGCCAGACCAATATTTTGATTTTGAAATGGTGGCAGAACTTGCCCAAATTGTCGCTAAAATCAAAGGTCAAATCTGTCACTGCATCCCTTTTTCTGAGTCTTAGCAGGAAAAGACAAAAAGCAAAGGATACAACAGAAGTATTTTGATAAACAGATGTCACCCACTTTCAAGTGTTGAATCTCAGTTTATTTTTTCCCATGCTACATAAATAGTCCCTTCACTTCCTTTAGCCTTGCAGTTTTTCATTTCCCACTGTAGCTCAAACAAAATGAAAAAAAAACCCAGTTATATTTATGAGGACTCTGTGTTTGCTCAGTTTTAAGGGTTTTCGTTTCTTCAGTAAATGTACTTAATAAAATTAAATGCTCTGGGAATGTGCCAGAAATGCTGTCAGCCACTATGGCAAGCAGATGGATGAAGTTTCAGCTGAACGTGATGTGCCCAGGTTACTTTGTTTGTTTAGAACCTGATGACCACAGTCACTGGACACACTGGAGCAGCCTGTGAGGAATGTGTTTTTAAAGAGCTCAGAGTCACAATTCATATTCCCAGCACCTGTGGGTTTACTGGCAAACTTGGCCCCATCCAGGCATTGAGTTGGGTCCTGGGACCTGCATACTCAGCATTAAGACTGGATGTGAAGGCAGTCCAGCTGCGGCATCTGTCCCCCACTGACTGCCAGGGTTGATTCTGCTGTTCTGAGTGGTCAGGCTGGGTGTCCCCTTCCTCCTTCAGTAGCCCCATGGGTGTCTCTCCCACAGCTGCACACTCGGTTGCAGAGGACAACCTCCCCGATAGATTTTTTTTGGCAGGAAAGTGGCCTGGGGAGAGGAACCTAAGAGTGCTGTTGACAGCTGGCTTAACATGAGCCAGAGTGCACCCAGGTGGGCAAGAAGGCCAAAGGCATCCTGGCCTGTGTCAGACACAGTGTGGCCAGCAGGAGCAGGGCAGTGACTGTCCCCCTGTACTTGGTACTGGTGAGGCCACCCCTCGAGTGCTGTGTCCAGTTCTGGGCCCCTCATTGCAGGAAAGACGTGGTGGAGGTGCTGGAGGATGTCCAGAGAAGAGCAATAGAGCTGATGAAAGTTTAGAAGGTAAATCATATGTGGAGCAGCAGAGGGAGCAGGACTTCTTGAAGCTGGAGAAAAGAAGGCTCAGGGGAGACCTTACCACTCTCTGCAACTACCTAGAAGGAGATTGTAGCCAGGTTGGTCTCTTCTGCCAGGGAACCAGTGACAGGACAAGAGGAAATGGCTTCAAGTTTGCACCAGGGACTGTTCAGGTTGGACATCAGGAAAATTTTCTTCATTGAAAGGGTGTTTGAGCATTGGAAGAAACTTCCCAGGGAAATGGTAGAGTCACCATCCTGGAAGTGTTCAAGGAATGACTGAATGTGGCACTTAGTGCTGTGATTTAGTTGACATGGTGTGTTCAGTCAAAGGTTGAACTCAGTGAACTTGGAGATCTTTTCCAACCTTAATAATTATATGATTCTGAGACAAAACCTGATTGTGTGCCTTGGTCACCCACTGAGCACTGAGCCTGGGTGAAAACATGTGCCTCAGAGCCCTGTTGTTATGTGTAAGTGCGTACACACGTCAATGTAGTCAATGTCTCTTCTGCACAAATGTGCACTGAGCCTCCCAGAGGTGAATTTTTTATTTTTTTGGACAGGCCTTTCTAAAGTTGGCTTGATTGTTTATTTTTTCATTGTTTTTCTTACTATGGAAACCCTGAATGTACTATTCTCTCAGATAACTTTTTCATCATGTTTTCCAGAGAACTTTATTAAAATATTCTGTATTTAAAAAAATCTGTATTAAAAAAATATTCTTGTAGTAAACTTAGAAAATTGAATAAGATTTTGTAGATTCAGGCTCAGTTTTGTTGTTTAGAGGAATAGATGTTGAAATTGGGCACTGAAACGTTGACTTTTGGTTCTTAATGGTATTTTCTGTGTGTTATGTTACCTGATAAGTTAAATTTACGTATAGAACTCACACAGCATCAGTGCCTTCTCTTCTTGTCTCTTCTTTGTGCTTTGGTCAGTAGGCTGGGGATGGGCAAGAGGTTGGGAGAGGACACAGCCAGGACAACTGACCCAGACTGATCAAAGAGATTGTTCATACCATATAACAACATGTTCAGTAATCAAGAAAAGTAGAGCTGGAGGAAGGAGTGAGATCTTTGGCTTCTAGGATGGCCATTCCTTATGCACTGACTGGGGAATGGGGAAGAGATGCCATTTGCATCTCCAACCACAAGTTTTCTTGCTGTTGTGCTTCCTGTTCTCACCATCCTCCCATTGTGTGAGCAGCAGGAGAGAGCAAATGGCCACATGGGTGCTTGACTGCTGACTATGGCCAACCTGCCTCAACAGATTTCTCTCTGTATCTTGATATAACTTTTAACATTGCACATCTTGTGAGTAATGTTGAATGTCTTTACTCCGGCACGCCTGAAGATTGCGTTGTAGAAAATTGCAATGTTCTTCAACAAAAGCCTAGGTTGTTGTATGCATAGTGTTCCTTTCAGTAACCTTATTCTCTCTCAAATCTGATTTATCTTGTAGAGTTTTTCCTAATTGCTGTCACATTCTTCCTGGTTCCTGTCTTGTTTTATTCTTATTCAGAGGTGTTAACATTTACAAGTACCCCTAAATACTGAAATGGAAAAAGATAACAGATCATTTTATCTCCTGTTTTGTTAATCACAAGGGAAAGGTTTGTGCAGTATAACTTTGAAGCACAGTACTCATTATGTCAGGTCTAGTATTGTCATTAAACTAATGTGCAGACTATCCTGGAAACTTTGATACTCACCAGTCTCTCTAGCACTGGCATGAAACTGCTGGTTGAAATACTGCAGACATAAGACAATTTACAGGATTAAGTGCAGGAGCAATGGATTTTCATACACCATAAGTCTCTCATTGCAATTCATGTGTGCTTTTACAGTGTTCAGCTAAGTCCTTTAGCAAGCAATAGAGTTAAGGCTACTGAGAATATACTTCCTGTAAACAAGGTGATAGATGGCAGAGCAATGTGCCCATATATCTCTTCCCTGTCTGTACATTAATGTTAAATGGGAGTTGAATTTAAAAATATCATTGAGCAAGCCCTGTTTCCTCAATGGGTTATTCTCGGTGCTGATGCACAAGCAGGAATGGTAAAGGTGTGCTGGAGCTGATCGTGTCAGTCACACTGAAGACAGGTGAGAGTACTACAGAGGCAGCTGTCTTTGCTACTGGCTGGTACAGATGCATGGAGTGCATAGAGGAGCCTTTATCTTCAAAAATATCAGTCTTTTAAGTGTGTCAGAAATGCTATTTTTACACTCCTTCTGGAAGCAAATACATTGATTGCCTGGAATATAGAGCAAGTAGATGCATATGTAAATCTTGATGCCGTTTGAACAGCTTCTAAGCACCTGAAAATGTTCTGTATTCATTTATATTAACCGAAACCGATTAAAATCATACTTACCCTTGAATTGGGGCCTGCTTCCAAAAGCTGCCATGCATATAAGGAACTGCCAGGGGAAGTCTCCTGCCACAGGTCGCTGAGACACTGCATCCTGTGATACAGCCTCTGAGGGAGCGCTTTGGTGCGCAGCATCAAACGGGTCACACCAGACCAGGGAATCTCTTCTGCCTTTTCCAAGCCCCCATCCCTCACCTGTGGCTGCACTGCTAAAGAAGTGCTGAGATTGGCATGAAGAGCAAGTGTATCTCTGTATCTTCTGCAACAGCATCTGCATGATTTCCAGGAGAGACACAAGCTCAAATCGCAGCAAATCCCAAGTGTCCCAGGATTCCTCATTGCAGACATGGCTGCAGGCTCTGTAACAGAGGCAGAGGAAAGCCCAGGCATGAATTCACCTTGATTTGGGTTTAATGCATTTGTGGAAATCCAGCAGGAGCTTTGGTCGCTGAGAAGTCCTGAGATAGCTAAATGCTTGGCTCTCTATCTGTTAGACTCTAGGAGGTCTGCCAGGTGCCTAGGAATTGCTGTCCTGTTGTGAGTGAGGACACTTGCCTTTGATGTGAGCCTATTAATGCAGGCATGGAGGGCACAGTGGGTTGCCTGGAGCTTCCTGGAAGGAGGAAAGATGCATTCTTGTTTCTGGTTCATGGTTACCTCAGGGGACATGAAGACATTGGCAGCCTTAGGGCTTAGCCCTGTTGGGACATTGTACTTTGCCTCCTAGCCTGAACAGTAGAAAATCAAGATGTTCCCTCTCCAGGAAAAGCACAGGGTGAGAATTGCATTAGCCACACTATGAGATTACTCTCCTCTCCCAGAGCTTCTAGATAATATAACTCCCCTTCTTTCTATTTTTTTCTCTTGCTGAAACAAGTCTGCCTGTGTTAAACAACAGACCCTTTTCCTCGGTTTTGGCCAGAGGAGGAAGCCTTTGTCCCGATCTCCTGGCAGCTGGCCAAGGCAGTCGGGCTGTGGGCCAGGAGGGGGTGAACTTGAAAGGAACAGTGTGTTGTTTCTGCTCTGGTAGCATTCTTCCTTCTTCAGCAGTGCCTCGGCCCCTGGCTGCCTTCAGTCACTCATTATACACAAAAGAACCTAAGGGCAAAAGAGACTATTTTCTCTTGACTGCGTGTAACTTGAAATAATAAGAAATAAAACCATTTGGAGACTTTCAGTTGGCTGTGTGCGGACATGGTTGGGAAAAAATCCTCTTGAAACTGGCAACTTTCTCACAAGGGACAAAAGAACCAATAGCATCTTCTTTCCCCCCCCATTTTAATGGCAGCTTTCATACAGTAACATGCATCTTGCCATGCCACCTATATCTCCCGTTGTGATTTTACCTTGGCAGTGCATACATTTTATTACTGGACATGACTTGCATCCTAGTTAGTATTTTTGCACTCAGTTTTCATTTCAGTCGTTATATAAAGAAATAAGCAGTCATATGTATGCTGTTGGAAGACTTAGGATTAACTCTAAGTGGCTAAGAGTCTAAGAGGCTGCATTGAGAACTAAAAATTTTAAAGCCACAGTCTCAACATTTTTTAAAAAATATACAGGATTATTTCCCATGCCTGCAAGGCCTGATGGTCACTACAGGGTGATGACCACTACGTTTGAACAGTCAAGAAGTGGAAAACATAGCAGATTGGATGTTCAGACAACTTCCAAAAAAGACATTCACACTGAGGTATCTGAAATGAAGTGACCAAAAGCTTTTGCATGCAGCTTCTGACATGGAAGCTGAAACAAGCAAAATGTTTGAAGTTTGGATCTGTGAAAGACTTAAATGGATCATTGGGTTCAATAAGCTTAATTGGGTCATTGAGCTTGGCTTCCTGTGTGTTACAGGCCACACAGTCTCTCCTCTGCATAGAGACCAGTATCTGGAGTTCATTAAGTTGTCCATCATTGATGCAAAATTATCAAGTGATAGCAAATCAACTGTGTTTGTTTTGTACTAAAAATTAATCACCTTCACCACTTCAAGAAAGCAGTGCCATACTTCCAGTCCGCGTTTGTCTGGTTCCTGCTTCCAACCCTTCAGTACCTGTAGTTTTCTCACTATGAAAGTATGCAGATGCTGTAAACAAGTCACCTCTCAATCATCTTGTTTTGGTAAGCTGACCAGAACAAATTTATCATCTTCCCTTAAAGTGTGCCTTTCAGCCCCAGTGTTCATTCTGAGGCTGTTTTCATACTCTTTCTGATTTAGGATGTGGTTACAAAACTGGATGCTATATGCCAGTGTTTCACTTACCAATACTATATATGGAAATAAAGATACCTCCACCTCTCTCCATCCCTCTTGGACATCTTAGCTTGCACAGCACGCCTCTTCATCATTTCCTCTTTGCGGACAAAAATCACAGATAGCAGCCTACCATGACTCGAAGCACAAAGGCAAGATGCCTGCTCTAGATTCTCAAGTCCTGGGCTGTATCCCTGCAGATTTTCTGCATTACATACCTGTGGTGAAGCTTTTCCTGCTTGTAAGCGCTGCTGAAATTTGTCTCGGTCACTGCAACTCTCCCTTCTGCCTGCAAAAAAGTGATAATGTTAGTATCTGCATAACCTACTATGCAGCCCTGTTCACAAGCCTTCTGTAAGAACCTATTTTTAACTTGTGGTTTTGTGAGATCCAGATGTGACTGGATTCATTCAATAACTGTTAAACAGCTATAAAAGATACATTAGAAACTGCAACATATGAGCTGCAACAGCAGTTGTTTCGGCAACTCAAACTAGACAATCCTGGCATTTCCTCCGCAGATGACTTTGGTTTTGGCACCTCCAACTCTGTCTAGTTCAACTTAAAAGTTGCTTAATGGCTCTAAAAGTACCTGACCACATTCTTGTAAGAATCTGCCTGTTCATTCTACCAGTGTGGGTTATTTTTCAACTTTCCTTTTTCTTCTGTGTTAACCTCTCTGAACTGGGAATGCAACATTAAAATGCACCAAATAAAGAAGCCTCTTAGAAGATCCTGCTGAGATAGAGATTTATTATCTAATATTGTGTGAGATACAGCATGTTTCATGGCTGAGGACAGCACCAGAGGCAGTGCAGGAGGGTTGGCTGAAGTGTCCCATGCAACTGGAAATCCATGTTGCAGAATCCACAGCTCTGAGCTGGTAGGAGCAAAGGCATAATACTGTGATATTTTCAGGAGGAGAATTTAGAGATTTCATTGTAATACTTACTGGTTGGAGAAGAGACTTCAGAGAGTGGGAGCTAGAGACAGTTACACAGTTGCATTGCTGAGTTGTATGGCAAGTGTTTTGTAATAGTGATATAATACCTTTAAACAGCTCAAGGAGTGTATAAGAGCACTGTTTAATTCATATCCCTGTTGCACTGTCCAGGTGACAGCCAGACCAATGCAGTGCTGACCTCTCTAATATTTTTCAAATAATTGTTACTCGCATCGGGTAGGAATATGTTTGTTATTTATGGCCATATTCACCCAAGGTACTCGTTACATTTATCACTTATCACTAACTTTTGTTTTCTTTTTTCTTCATCTTTCTTCCTTGCTGTTATTTTATGTCCTGCCTCCTTGGTGTTTACATCCCTGAACATAAGTAGTTGTTTGATTACTTGTCTTTCAGATTATCTCTTTGAACTCTTCCTGGCCAATCTCTGTTTTGGCATCCCTCCATTTTTCTGTGCCACCTTATCATTATCAGAGCTTCCTGCATTTTGTCTCTGTTAAAATAAATAGTGAAATTATATAAGGTTAACAGGGACACTATTCTTTCCTCCATTGTAGTGGAAAGAAGAAAGAACATTGCTGTTTCACCTAGTTCCATCTCTCTCACTGAGAGCCATCATTTTACAGTGTCCAGGCTAATTACAGTCTGGTGTATTTGCTCCTAAGATACCTGTTTCCTAAATAATAGGACAGTCCATTTCCTAGGATTGCAGATCTGTGAAGTTCTGGGAGTTTCTGTGACCTCTGGAGAGCAGCTTTTTCAGAGAGATCCATACCTGACCTTTAGGAGATAGGAAATGGCTGTGTGCCAATGTGCGAGAGTTCTCCGAATCTCCTGGAGTTAGAAGTTGTTCCATGTCCACAGTAATTCAGGGCAGAAGTGCTAAAACAAAGCAAGCATTGCTGTGAGCTTGGCATAACTGTCCCCAGTGTGCACATGAGGGTCTAATCTTTATCTACGTGTCCTTAAAACTTACACCATATTTTGTCGGTGTGAATATCTGAGAGGGGAGTAAACTAGTGGTAAAGAGGTTAATAACTGGGATTCATGGTGTTTCAGATAAAGTTGGTAGATATTGTGGGGGAAATTGCTACTCCACTTTTCAATCAGTTTTGATTTTTAATATATTTCTGCCTGGTCAGTGTCTCTTTTAGGTTTTCTCCACCAACCCTGCTTTCCATTCACAAACATGAGCCTAAGCAAGGTGCTCTGTGGTGGAGTGTGGCTGCAGCACACCTCCCCTCCTCTGGCTCGGATCCAGCAACCTGCCCTGGGCTGACGCTCCTGAGCAGCAGTAGCCGTGTGGCCATTGGAAAGATGTGCGAGCCCAGCACATGGTGTCTCATCCATTCTGTCCTTTTCCAGATGTTCTTCAAGAGCCAGGCTAAAAATTTCAAGTTTATAAAGCAAATCAATTGTGCCAGAAAACTTTTGCTAATCTGCAGTTGAACATTCCGGGGGAGATAATTTCTAGTGTAGCCATCAGAGCCCTGGTTGGCACCACAGCAATGAGAGGCAGACCAAGCAGAGACCCTCGCCCCTTGGTACGTCACATCTAACCACAGTGACATACATTTCTTTCCATTTGAAGCTCTGGAGAAGCAGGTATGTGCTGTAACTCAGCTGCAGACAGCTGAGACGCGGGGCCTCCCTGCACAGTTGCAGGAAGTGAGTTTGCTGTATCTGTGACAGCCGTCGTGTTCGCACAGCCGTGGAGCAGCGCGGCGTTCTTCCACCGCGGGCATGAGCCCGGCCAGCCCGCGGTCCTGCTGGCCTGCAGCCACCCTGCGCTGCCGCCAGCCTGGCTGCCCTCTCCTCAAGGGCCCCCCAGGGGCACTGCCTCCCTGTGGCTCCATCCGGGAGCGGCACTGAGGAGCAGCCTCTGCCTGGCACCCTCCAAAACAGCAGGGCTCTGGAGAGCCCATCGTTCCGAAGCTTTCTTCTGAGGTGGAGAATGCCGCTAGGATCATTTTGTCTAAATATGGCAATTCAGGGTTTTTGGAGCCACAAGTCATAGTACTCACTTTTCCCTATGGTTTGGATTGCTGCAGTGAGTAATGTCCATATCTTAGTTTAAAAAAAAGAAAAAGTGAGAGTGTGGAAAGTAACAGTAAACACTCATCAACTGGTTACCCAAAAGAATTTCATTTTCTTCATTCCTATCTGCATATCAGTTTATTCTTAATTTCAAGGTATAAGCAGGCTGCACTGGGAGGTTGCATTACTGTGTAGTACGTTCTTCTAGTAATTTCAAATAATGCCAAACTAAACACATTTTTTAAAAATAACCCTGAAAAGTAAATTGTATCGTTTGTTGCCGTCCATCTGGTTAGATGTCTCAAAGGTCGTAAAATGAGTGTCCTTTGGTGGGGCAGCAGGGTTTATGTAGCATATGCAGATTGGTATTTTGGCTTTAAGCCAAATCTACCTAATTTTCCATTTTGCTTCTTTGATAAGAAGAGGTGGTTGAGCTGACTTCAAGGGGCAGTTTTGTGGTTTCATCCATATTTGTATTAGAGAGCCTTTTAAGAGTATTTAAGATTAAAATGCAGTCTAAATAAAGTTCAAGTACAAAAAATAGCAGAGTTCACTTGTTTTATCAAAAGACTGAGCCTGCAGCCAGGCACAGGCCCAGCTCACACCATCCAACAACCCACACCTCACAGCTCTTCACACTCTGCAGTTCCAGTGATTGTGCTGCAGGGCAAACAAACAGGAGCCAGAAAATTTGCACAGCCCCTGCAGCCTTGCAGAGCGTGGGTGTTTCTGTCTGTTCGGATGTGAACTTCTGCAGTCACGGGTGTGTGCGCAGAGCAGAGAATTGCACACGTCCAGAAACCCCTGTGCCACTGCAACAGCAAAGTCAGAGGAGTGTGTTGTGCTGCCAGGGTGGCACGGAGCACTGGACATTTGGCTGCTCCTGCCCCCACAGGCTGCCCCCACAGAAAACAGCCTCGTGCTTGTCGCCTTGTCACTGTTGGCAGCGCTCCTGGGCTAAGCACAAGTGCCCCTCTCTGCTGGGGGAAGCAGCCACCGAAGGGAGCTGGAGCTGTGAAAGTGGCTTTCCCCACTTACAGTCCTGGAGGGACCGTATAAGTAAAGAGCTTTTTCCAGTGAGCTAAATGGAGTTTTCTGTAGCAGAAATAACTTAAATAAAATAAAAACTAAATTGGGGGGCAGTATAAAGGCTTAAGGTAATAAATGCAATATTTAGTAGTGTATATTTGCTGCTGAATTTGTAAAGGAGACCAGAATGCAAAGCTGGCAGGAGCTATCAGCTAAGCACAGTGAAGACAAATTCTTGAAGGGCTCAATAATCATAAGAAAGTTTTCTCACCCAAGGACAGACAGAGCACACTGGCCTTCCTGGAGTGTAGTCATCTCACACCCATCAATGGCAATGTGAGGGTGACTTGAACAGCTTGACTACTGAGTATTTAACAAGACTGAGATGTTTGTTGTCTGTTGCAGTCTATGGATAAAGGTGGTGCAGAAGTGAGTAAGCTCTTGGGGAACCCAGATATTTTCACCAAAAATACTTCACACTATTCACTAACTACAGGTCCTGCTTTCTATGCCAATGTCTGTTTGAAATGCAAGCAGTTCTTGATCCTTCCTCTACACTTTTTCTTAGCTAAATAGCACATTAAAAATTGTGTCTTTCTTTCTGGTGGGTTTTGGTTTTTGGGGTTTTTTTGGTATATTTTAATAATTTCACTACTATCTATTCACAAATTGATAAACATTTAGAAGAGTATATTTCATCCTACATCACTGTAATTAAAGAACAGAGAACTCTGTGTACTCAATTATTTAATTACTTATATATATGAGTAGAGACAGATTTCAATGTACAGAAGTACTAGGTTTGGTGTAAAAGTTCCATGTAATTACACAGTAGTATGTTTTAATAACTACCAACTAATAAAAACCATTCTTCCTTTAGAGAAGGAATTAAAAGTATAGATACAAAATAGAATGAATGCTTTAAATAATTTTTTTGTGATTAAGAACAGCATTGCATTGGGTAAGCTAGTCAACATATCTTATCTTTGTATTGTTCTTCCTACATTTCAAATTAGTCTGCTGCAGTTATAAGCAAAATTATTTCAGATACAACTTTTTTCTTCTTTTTTCTTCTGTCATCACACCAGATGTGTGTGACACAATGAAGTCCAGTGAATAAGAGAATGTCAACCCCAGCAGCACTTGTCTCATGTAGTATTATTAAAATGTTCTGAGTTGTTTTTCTGTTGTTCCTTTATTCTCAAGGAGGAAAATGTGTGTCCATCAACTGAAAATCAATTTTTTTACAAGTGTGGATACCTTAAGCTATATGAATATTGATCTTTTAAAATTTAAAGAAACCAGTTCATGTTTAATGCTGTGCTCTGCCCATCTGTTGTATTTTTCAAGATTTAAAGTCTTGTACAAACTTTTTCTCTGAAGATCATTGCTGTTGTGCTTGTTAGATGGACTTATTCATATTTTCTAACCTCTTGGGATAAAAGGTGTTGTCTTTGTTTAAAGTTCCTCTCTTCCCTAAAAAGCTATCCTTATTTCTCTTGGATAAACGTATAGCTTGTGGGATCCCAAGAACAACTTACTTTTCCTGCTAGGAACCAGTGTTGCATCCCTTAGCTTTATGTGTAAGCAATTGGGAAAACCTGTTTCTCTGTAGAGAGGTTAAGCATCTGTTAAGCTTTGCTGAACAAAGCTCTACCCGTTTTGATTCAGGGACTCCCTCTGGAAGTGAGGATGGTTGCTGCCACTGGAACCCAGTTGGAAACATGAAATGTTCTTTGTTGTCTGCTTCCTCTATTAAAGCTTTTTCTTTGCCATCATTTATGGCCTGACCTTATAAATACTTCTGACTTGAAGAACTGCTGTTACCTAATAAGAATTAGGTTCCCATGTTATATACTCAGGATGCTCTGGCAGCCTTTTGCCATCTAGGAAAGTGCAAATTTATTGCCTTCAGAGTTTGCTTTATATCTCATTCAAGTACATTAATTTCCACTGATAGACTCATCTATTGAGAGAGAAGACAAAGATAATTCAATATTTTTGTTAGTAACTCTAATTCTTTATCAACAATAAAAGGTTTGTATTTCAGTTTACCAAAGCAAAAGTTGTGAGATGAACAAAAAAGTAATGAAATCTTCCAGGACATGACAGGAAGATGAGTCTAGTTCCATGAACAGGTATAACAGGATGAGAAATTTAACAGTCCCAGTTGATCCTAAGGTGTCGTGTGGTGATGCCAACAATCCTTCGGTGCTGCCCTGAGATGGATTCAGGTTGACAAGTATCTGTTTAGATTTGAACTATAATAAGGCACAACTGAGACAGGTCACCATATGCCACATAGGAAATAGTTGATTATTTTAAGCTTGGTGGTGTGCCTGACATCAGATTTCCAAAGCTAGACAAGATTGTGGATTTCTCTACATGTAGCTCATACTCATAGTTCATATGATGTGGTTTGCATTTTCGGATAACCATTGACAATTAAGATCTTTGGTGACTGCAGACATGTATGAACTAGCCATGTTTAAGCATGCAAATCTAACTTCATATCTTGTTAAAAGTAAATCTACTGTTAGAGACAGCTTGAACTCATTTGTTATCAGTAATATAGTAGGGCCCTGCCTTAATGTCTAAACTAAAAAGTTTACCTCTGGTCTCTCTAATCAGCACCCACCTTGCTGCTTGTTGTTCTTTCTTTACAGAACATAGGAGACTTGGCAACATGACTGTGACAGTGAAAAAGACCGTCCCCTCTCCAGAAGCAATACAGATCCTCTACCAACGCATGAGATATGAATATGAGTTTTATTACTATGTCAAAGAACAATTCCACCTGCTAAAGCGCAAGTTTGGACTGAAGTCTCATATCAGGAAACCAAGTCCCAAACCTGAGTTCTTCATTCCTTCTCCCCTGGAAACAGAGGAACCAATAAATGATGAGGAAGAAGATGATGAAAAGTGGCTAGAGGATATCTATAAAAGGTGATGGATGTCCTTTCTCTTCTGGTGACCCCTCCAGCTTTCTTAAGATTTTTTTCAATAATTATTATAAGTAATTCCTTAAGGAACTGAGTTAATGCGCAGCGGATTTGAAATGGAACAGAAGAGACCATTCCCACATGCTGGAGCCATTGGGAGATACCTGATTTTGCAGGTTTGATTCATTATACAGTGTTGGCTCTATAGCATCCTTGCTATAGCATATTTCAAGAGAGAAGTACCTACCATCTGTCACAAAATAACTTTTTGAATACACACTAGTCCTTTGCCTAACTGCAAAATTCAAAAGAATAGATCAGGCATTCTTGAAAAGTAAATCTTACAGATTCTCATCTCTCTGTTTGACCAGTAACAAGTCTTCATGGCGTAACACTGTGGCATGAACCACCAGCAAGTGAGCCACGGGCAGTGAGCCACTTGGGAAGAGTGCCTCTGTCTGTCCAAAGCCCACTGGTATCCCAGTGGTGTGGCCTGAGCCATTGCTTTGTCTTCAAATCCAAGGATAACAGGCTCAGAAAGAGGCTAGGTGACAGATCCTTGAATTATCTGTGCCAGAGGAGCGAGGTTTCTGTTCTGCCAAATCAGTACTAGTGAGTGTAAGGCCAGTTACAGGAACCAGCTATTGTTGGTAAAACCTTCTGGTTCATAGAGTGGGAAAAGTTACCAGGTCAGTGAATGGCAACCACAAATTAAAAATGCCAGGCAGAGCTTTATTTCAGCAGTAGAGTATGTTTCTGTTAGACTCTAAAGGAAAAGGTGTAACATAGGGGGTTTATGTTCAAAAATGGTATTTTTAGATTTTTATTATTCTTTTGGGTTGCAAATCCAAAGAGGTACCAAAAAACCTACTCATTAAAAAGCTCAGGTGATCTGGAACCCCTATTCAGCACGACCTGTGTTTCTGCAACTGCAGAATTTAATTGTTCACATCTGAATCCAAGCACAGCTTCCCCACCAGCAGAAACAGCGGACTCCTGCTTTTAGTAAGGCTAGAAGGAGAATTAAAATAAGAACATACACAGCTTCTCTAGTTGAAGTATTTCAGAATCATCAAACAAATACGAGAAGATACACTCTCTGAAACCAAAGCTGATTCAGTGATAGGTTGTTAAGAGAGTCACTGTGAAAGTTACCCTTGTGAATCACTACAAATATCTGCCAACACTAGAAAAGGGATCGGTGGAAGCTGGGAGGGAAGGAGAAGTAGCACCAATAAGTGAGGCGCTGTTGTTGTTCACGTGAATGTCCCTGGAGTGGGATTCCCTGTGATGTGTGGGTGTGCTGGCTGTTGGGCAGCCTCCCAGCCCTGGTGGTGCAGAAGTGGCAGACCCACAGGCAGCCCTGGGCAGAGCTCTTTGGCCTTCTGCTACACAGCAGAATAGGGGGGAGTCTGGGGTCTTCATGAGGCCTTGGCCTCTTAGCCAGCATTGTTGCCAGAGAAAGCTGGACTAATAGAAAATAAGAGCAATAAATTCCCATCCCTAGAGCACAGGAAGGAAGCAGGTACAAGATGTTGCAGCTGTTGCCAGGATGAGGACAATCCACCTCTGTCTATCTCACATCCTGTCTCAAACATCTACCAGAAAATTTTTGGTTCCTATTCCATGGCTGCCATCTGCAAGGTCATACTGGTTTGCTGTATCAAGCAAAAAGGTTTGCTGTATCAGGCAAAAGTTATTTTGTGATGGATGAAGCATATAAACTCGGGATCAGCTCAAAGGGGCTTTCCAAAGTTTTTCTCTTCCATGAGCCTGCTGAGAGCCAATAAAAATTATGGTTGATCTTCTTCACCACTCAGTCTTTACCTATACACAGAGAATGAAAATAAAGGAGAGTTAAGACAAGATGCTAACTTACAGAAAATACTAGGAGAAAGATTCTGTTCTCATTATTAACATCCCAGGTTGGTGGTAGCAGTGCACTACTGTGGGGGAGCACATTAAAGAAAGCTGAACATGGCACAGATAGTAACTAACATATTAGCTAAAATATGAATCTGCTGCATTGTATATTTTAAGTGGTTTCTATGAAATTACATTGAAAGAGTAATGATTAGTTTACACACTGTGGAGTTGTTATATTTTGGAAAGAACTAGTATTCTCATGTTTCTGAAATTCTGTTTGAATCCTTTTTCTGGCAACATTTTAACAGAATATAGTCACTTAACACATTCACCCTTCCTGAGAGTTCACTGCTGTTTGCAGTAAAGTCTGTTTCTATCTGTTTGTTTATTTAATGGTATCTTCAGCCATCACTACTTATAATCTAAATACAGAAGCTGCTTAGTGATTTACTCGCTAGATTTTAATGTTGTATTTTTGTAACAATCAACCTGGTGTTGTCTCCTCAAATGGTAATTCTTAAATTTATCTGGCACATAGCATCTAATATTCCTGGTCCTATGCCCTACTTCTCTGTCATTAAATATACTTCGCTTAATTTTTAAAAGGTACGTTATAAGGCGGTAAATCTTTGACTTATTTATTGAAACTTTTCAGCACATTCCAAATTCTAAGTTGCTCAGGAAGAAGTTGATTATATGATTATATTTGGGTCTGATGAATTTTTCTTACTCAAAAAAAAAAAAAAAATCACTGTTTGTAAGCCTTTAGTTCACAACAGCTTTGTAGAAAATGCCAATGCATATACTTGATATACTTGGAGATCTTTGTGGGGGGACAAGGTGTCTGTTCAACACTTAAAAAATAAGAAAATATACATCTACATTAGCTTAGCTATAAATGAAGCAACATATGTTTTGGAATGAAATCTTTAACTTATTCACTACTATCTCCTGAAATATCAATAAGCCATATGATTCTTTATTTTTCAATCCAATGATGTTTAAAAATAAAACTTGCACATTTCTTCCTGGTGCCATAGTCCTCTTGCTTCCCCTAGTTTTCCTGCCTGGATACAGTGGCTGTGGGTAGGACGTTGGAGCTGTACCCAGCAGAACACAGTTGGATACAGCACAGGGCATCCTCTGAAAGTCATCCTTGAGCAGTGAGGCTGGAGCAGGTTGTTCCTGGGTTATTCCATCTCCAAGACTATCCAGAGGTGTGAGCTGAAGTCCGAATTGTTTTACTCACCTGAGGTGTGCTGTCAGTACATTGGAGTACATTGTCCAGTGTTCCCTGGCTGCTAAGGAGAAGTTTTATCCAGGAGAAAAACAACTTGGTCTCCATGCACTGCTTTTTTACTAGATCTGGTGTTTGATGGCCAGCCATGAAAGCTTCAGTAGTCACAGTGATGTTACAATGTAAGTGAAGTGTCAGTGCTTTCTAACTAAAGAGAGAATCAATTGTTGTTAAAATGCAGCATTCTGGAAAAAATAAATTTTATTCTTAAGTTTCAAGTGACAATGACAAATTGTGCCATTTTTTTGTTTCTGTTCAATTTACTTCTCTTTCACATGAACTTTGATGGTGATGCAGGGCTAAGTCCAAGTATCTCAAATGTTCTCTACTTGTATGTAGAGAAGTAGCTTGACAGAACTGAAAGTACATGAACCTGAAGGTGTATTTAAAGCATTCCAGTTTCTTTGCAATTCTTTTATCATTGGATCTTTGATGAATCATTTGAGTGTTAGGTTGTAGAGTGGTACATTGTATCATAAACACATCAGCAAAGCCACCAATTTTAAATGTTGAAGAACACATCTGTGAATTCAAGCCAAGGAATTTTTCCTCCTTTCAGTATTTGCTGCAATAAAATTGAATGGTACAGGTACGTTTTTTGACTGTCAAAGGAAACCACACTGCATGCCAACTTTTATCCTCTTATCAAATGAAATAACATTGCCTGCCAAAGAAGAAAATTCTACATTCTTCTAAAAAATAAAGACTGTAGTTCCCAGTTAAGAGTAATAATGGTGCTCTGATCTTTCCCTCCATTTTAAGAAAGGGAACATCTGTGATGTTAGAACATTAGCCTAAAACAACACAGCAACATTTTTGAGAGCTAAAATACTATAATACAGTACCGCAGCATTCCTTCTGTTTTATTTTTAAGGACTCGGCCTTTTTCGCAAGGAGTTCAACTAACACATAAAACACTGTTGATCAGTCTGCTTGCTTGAGCCAACACCAGAGTGAAGAACTGAGTGTTGCTACATATAGACCTCCACACGCAGATCCCGTCAGAAAAGCAAGGGTGTTACCGAGCCTTGGAAGTGTCTGTCTACTGGCAGTGGAATACTGGAACCAATTCTGCAGGGTCTGTCCCAAGGGAGGGTTTGCACAGTGAGGCTCTGCTTAAGTACCCACAGGAAGGTGGTGGAAGGCAACTCCGTGAGAGATGGCCACTGGAGGTTAAAAAAACTTCACTGCAGAGTATTTGAAGTGGATGGGAAGGCATCTGAGTCTGAAAGCTGAAAGTTAAATTGTAACCAGCATAAATCAATTCCTGATGTCTCAGAGCTGAGAAAGAGTCATAAGTTTTCCTTGGTTTGTCTGGAAATGGCGTTGTGTGCCAAGCTGCAGCGTGCAGTGAGCGTCCAATCTCAGCTGTAGGCTTCAGGAAATGTGTGTGTGTGCAATGAGAGCTCCGGCACTGCGGAGTGGCTGTGTCTCGGCACCGAGGGCTGACCCTGTCATCTTGGAAGAGCCTGCAGGAAGGTTGTTGTGGGGGCAGTGGGATGGGGGCAGGGAATGGTTTTCTGCAAATACAAATTTGGCCTTGCAGACACCATAAGATGGCGAGATTTGACCACTGGTTTATTTAAATGAGGATTTTGAATACAAACACGTGGATTTTCTTTTCTGAGTATGCAAAGGAGGAATGTGAATTAGTTTTGTATTTAACTGATTGTAGCTGGAAGGGTAAGTTAATAATACTGCTGTGAGGCAGGCACCTTGGAGTGTGCTTTATGCACACTTTTGTCATCTCTCTGGTCCCTTCTTTGGATGCAATGGGCAAAAAAAAGAAAAGCTAAAGCACTCAGCTATACTGCAGTGCAATTCCTGCTGTGAAAAGTAGAGGTTAGCATGAATATATGGAGGTGTTGCTGTTCAGAGTTAAGATGATTGGTCTAAAAGCAAGGATGATAGAGAGCAGCCAGCAGCAGTGGCACACAAGCTGCTCACTCTGTGGCTTCGTCTTACCTAGAAAACTTGAGACCATGCTTCAAAATCAAATCCTGCTTCAAATTTGTGATTTGTACTGTTAGCAGGACAGTACTGGATTTTTTAGTTTTTCCCTATGCTTTCAAATTGCCACTTCATCTCACAAATTTGGCAGAGCATAAGCACACAGCCTATTCCTGTATCTGATGTGCAGGAGCTCATCAGAGACATGGATTTGATCCTTCAGCAAACCTCTCTCCAAGTGCAAGTGACGAGCAGAGTGCAACAAATCCTTGGCACAGTGTTGCTGCTAACAGGCGGAGTAATATTTAGTTGCTGTGCCACAAGGGAAAGTATTCCTGCAGTTCTCCTATTTACTGCAGGAGGCTTTGGATAACCTCAAGGGTCAAAAGCCAGTTGCATGTCACAGTGTCGAACTCATGATCATCTCCAGGCTGGCTGCAGGAAAGAAACAGAGGTGGCTGCAGTTCGTACCAGACACAAGAGTGACAGTCCAGGCTGTGGTTTCCCACAGCACACAGGGATTTCTGTTCTTGAAGCTTCCTATCTAGTTTGTGTGGTAGGAAGCTCAGGGAGAGGAAGTCAGCTGCAGTTGTTAGTCTCTGACTCCTCAAAGAAGACAAGATTCTCCAGATCATGCTGGATAAATGTGCTAGAAGACACGGCAATGAGGCACCTGTGCTTCACAGACGAGCTGTGAGCCTTTTCCATTTTCACTTTCTCCATTTGTTTGTATTTCCTGTATTTCCTGAGGTCAGTCTGTGTAGGGTATTTCTTGACTAACCATATTGTCTAAGCATCTTGGAAAATGTTTACTGTGCTCATCCTTTTGATCCACAGTGGAGGTAAAGAAGTGCTGTTATCCCCATTTCATAGATCGGGAATGGATACAGCAAGTGGGTAAGTGATATTCCAAATGTCACACAGAAAGGCTGTGAAAAAGAAATGATGATAGTTTAGCCAAGTGTCTTAATCCTTGAACTTTCTTTTTTGCTGTAAGATCAGCCCTAGATTTTAGAAGGCAAAACAACTACTATGGAAAATTTTAGTTACTTGGGGTCATTTCCATAAAACAGGGAAAACCTTTCAGTTAACTGCCTAAATATGAATGATGTTTTAGCCCTTCTGCAGACCTTTAATTTTCTTTTTGGGACAAAGGAAGTTTTATCTGTTCAGTTGCACACCGAACACCTGCAGAAATGGTATGGTTGTAAGATGACTTTATGTTTGGGAATGGTGTTCCTGTAGCAGTTAAGAGGAGATAAGCAGAGAGATGGGTGGCAGAAATCACATCTTGTAAATTTAGCCATTTGCAAGAATATGGTCACATTTTCTCCTGCAATATATGGCACTTGTAGCCTACCCGAAAAGTCATCAGACCTGTGTTCGTGTATGTGGTCTAAGCTGTGCTTTCATTTGGTTTTCCACAGTGCTTAAAAACCTTGAAAAAGCAATGTTCAGCAACGACCATGGAATGAAGAGAGTTCTCTCACAGCTCACCAAGTAGTCAGTTTTGTCTGATATACTCATAAACCCAAATTTCTGATACCTTCTACTTATCAGGCAGAGGCATATGCCTCTTGCCTGAGAGGTCTGGTGCTTTCTTCCCTGTCCTCCCCTCACCTGGACAGCACACATCATTAAAGCTTTTTCCTGTATCTTCTGGGGAGCATCTTAAGGAAGACTGTGCAAATGTGGACATAATCCTCTGTTCCAAGGGTCTGTGGAGGTGCATGAGCTGCTGAGCTTTGCTCTAAACTTTAATAGTGAAGGAAAGCTCTTGACTTTGAGCCCACCTTGCAGGTGTCAGCTTCACTCCTGCTCCAGCTCTAGTTTCTGTTCTGAGTGTTAGGGTGGGTGCTGGTCTGTCTCTGTTGAAATAACTGAGGCTCATCAATAGCCAACCCATCCCCTCTGTCTTTGGGCTGGGAGGCTGAAATGCACTGGCAGGTAAGCCCACCAGGGTGCAAAGAAGCCTCTGTAGTGTCAGTCCTCTGATGTGAGCAGAGACACTCCGTGTCTGGGGGCTGGTGTCTGAGTGGGGTGGGGGAAACGGAGCCAGTTTCTCACTCACGGCGTGATGGTGGGCACTTCTGCCAGTCTCCCTTGGACAAGTTCCTGCTAGTCCTGTCAGCACTTGCTGTGGAAAAAAAACTTTTCCTGCACTTCTTGGGACAGGAAGCTGGCAAAGAAAACCCAGCAGTGCTTCTCTTCCACAGAGGCTGCAGAGATCCAGGGGAGATGTCAGGGTGCAGGGCAGAGAAAGCAGCAGCCTCCTGCCTGCCCCACAGGGGCTGATTTTCAAGCTCTTTCTCATCAGACCTAGGCAGGATGGTGCTGGCAGAGGACAGTGCTGCTCCTTTGAAGCATGAAAACCCAACCCAACTCATAATGGAGTTTTGTGTCAGAAACTTAGCCATGAAAACTCCTTGGAGTCTCTCTGCACAGTTGTAGCTTTCCATTAGGTTTTGCCCCAAAGAACATGATTTGGCCCATCAGCACTGTCTGGAAACTGAGCTTTCTAGTGACTCCACAATCCAGCCCTTGTCAGTCACGCCACTTGGGTCTGTGCATGAGGCTCTTTGTGATAAACCTCGCTGGAATCTGGAAAGCATTCAGCAAATTTGACCTCTACTTTGTCTTATAAATATCAGTGTCAAGCAGCATCATGCATGCTTTATCACTCCAAAACGGGGAAAAGGAGATGGAATCAGTGCAGTCAGCTCTGATTTTCCAAAACAGTATCTTTTGAGTTAAAAAAGCTTTTTGCTTCTCAAAAAGCAAATGTCCTCTCAAAATACAATGTCCTCTTTTTGCCCCAGGACCGGGGCTTCTTCTCAAACTTGCTCTAAATCCTTGTGGACGTGGACTGGTCAACCCAAAGGAGCCTAAAGACTTTTTGTCTCTTTTAGGTAGAGCACTGTGCAGCCAGCATCAGCAAGGAGGGCGAGATGAGACCCAGCCCATTTCTCTGTTTTCACCACAGGAAAGGGAACAGAGGCATCGGAAAAACCTTGGCCAAGAACAGCTCTGACCAAAGTTAAGAGCTCCTTACTTCTCTACAAAATAGAAAAGTGCAAAATAGATAGCAAAGCTTCCTGAGGCAATCCAAGGAACACGCATCTAGCTGCAGGTCAGCATCTTTTCCAAAAGCGGCTGCTCCTGCTGACATAAGGAAGCTCAGACCCTTTTGTCCTTGACAGACGGATGTGGTCCCACAGTGCCCCCTCCGCGGCCCCTCGCAGGGCTCCGGGCCGTGGGGCCGTGCCGGTGCTGTGGCAGATGAGGACGCCCGGGAGCCCCGCGCAGCTGGGGCCCGGCCTGCTGCCCAATCGCTGTGTGGCCCGGCCTAATTGCTTAAAGCTTTCCTTTTCCCCTCACCGCCAGTGCTGGAGTGCAGTATTTATCTACTCTGCAAAACTTTTATGGGAATTGGTACGGTTTTGTAGAATTCCTGAATAACAGGGATCACAATAGCTGCGGCAGAGCCAGACTATGCAAACCCAAACTCTTGCACTGTTGGCCTTGCTTACAGTCTCTGCAGGGAGGAGTTGTGCTCCTCTGCCTCCCACCAGTGTCTGCACAAAGCATCCCAGACCCCTCTCGATCCAGCTGAGGAGCAACTGCTCAGTGCCCGCAGCTCTTTGCCCTCCACCTCCCTCCTCCTTCAGTCCAAGGCTCAGCAAAGAGCTTGGGCACCATTGGAAGACAGCTGAGTGTAGCTCTCTAAACCACTTTGTGACTTTGCACTCATTTGTCTTCCTCCAGAAATAAAAAGGAAGTCCTGAGGACTTCCCTGGGGAAGTTTTCCATGGGAAAAACTTCCTTGCTTTCCTACCAGATAGTGAGCTGGGAAAAGTAATTTGAAACAAGACAGGTAATCCCTATCTTCTTCAAAATAGCCCTTCAGGTTTTGGCCAGCCCTTATGTACTGTGAAGCCAGCAGTGGCATGTCATAACCTTGAAGACTCCTCTTACTGGCAATATTTAAGATAAAATTGTGATATTAATTACAAATAGTAATGGTAATGGTGTTGTGTTTACCTCACAGTGATGTTCAATTGAAACAGTAGATTCTGAAAAAAAGATGCTTTGCCTGCAGAGGAAGCCTTATGCAGGAAGGGGATGAGTGCAGGTTAAACTGCAGGAGCCTCTTGCTGAGGAGGCCTAGACTGCAGTGCTCAATGCCTGGGAACAGCCAGCTTTCCCCTTCTTCCTTCCTCTCCAGTGCATGCCAGTCATTTCAGTTTAGATGAAACAGAAAAAAATACCAAGCCAAACCAAACCTAAGTATCCATTGTTTTTTCCAGCCTGTCTGTCCAAAAGTAGCTTGCTTTAGTCCAGTGAGTCAAAAGGTATCACTGCCTTACTCATCATTCCCATGTGTACTGCTCAAGGGGAGATCTGGCAGAGAAATGCTGTGGACAAGCCCAGAACCTTGCACCAGTACTTGGTAGTTGGTTCTTGGGGAAGCACTGCACTAGCTGCAGGGACTCTAGGCTTGGAGGCTGTCTAAATGCTGATTTTGTTCAGGGCTGGTGGCGCCTGCCTGAAAGTGCCACCATAAAGAACCATGGCACAGTCTGAAACAACCAAGGGGAGCAAAACCAGGCTGGCACATGCAGCAATGGCACGTTCCCAGCATGGCACTGCAGTGACACAGTCAGCATGTGTTTGGTGTATGCACTGTGCAGTAACACAAGCAAATGTATGTCCATGGCTTCAAAAACACTGTGGCCCTCCTGAACTCTGTGGGGGGCTTAGAACAGAATAGAGAAGTGTTTGGCTTCTAGAAGACTTAAGAGATGTTAGAGACCAGAGCAGAGAAACCAAAACCGAGGTAATGAACAGAGTGGGGTGTAAGGAGCAGAACCATGTACAAGAAGGATTGAGGAAAGCTATTCTTGGTACAGGTGTTGGGCATTCTCCATGCAGCTTGATATCCATAAAGGAGCTGGCAAAAAGATCAGTCACAGCCTCTCTCTCCACTTCCCTGCCCCTGATGGTGAGGGCACTTTGTGAAAAGCCCACACCTGATAAAAGACAGGAGCACACAGCAATGGGGAAAACATTCAACCTGTGCCCAGGTGAAGTGATGGATCCAGGTGAAACTGCTTAATAACCCTGGCAGTCCACTGGCTTTCAGATGCTGGAGCCACTGAAAGCTGGAGCTGAGGGGAAATGAGCAGAAATGGAATTTGTTCGTCCTTTTTCTTTCTGGTCATCAAAGGTCAGTGCTGGTGTAAATTAACTAATGCTGCATGTTTTTAAATGCTAATTAATGCTAATGTTTTTAAAAGGAAGCAAGGTTGCCCGTAATACTGTTTCAAGCTTTCTTCTAGTGAGCTACCAATATCAGCTTTGTTTAAAGGTTTTCTTCACCTCTCAGTCTCAGCTTTGTGCCCTCTGCTCCTCAACAAAAACTACTGAATTCAAGGGAGGCTCTGGGCTGACTCACTTTTGTCAGAGGAAGGGTTTTTTCCTCCTGCTGCTGTGGTCCCTTGTTCCCATACCTCGTGAGTCTCTGCATTTCCAATGCAGAGCCAGTGCTCCGCAAAAATGCACCGCAAGCTTTCAAAGAATGCATCTGTTTATATTACCTCCCCTGGCCCAACATCCTGTTTTGGGAAAAATAGCTTTTATAATGAGAAGCAGGGGAAAGCGAACAAAAGATTCTCCATGCAAGAGGTGAAGGTCTTCCTTTCCCCCGGCGCTTTTGGGGTGGACTCTGTTCTTTGCCCGCAATTCCTGCCTTGGAGGAAAGAGCCGATGTCCGCAGCCGGGCTCTCCGGGCAGGGGCGGTGCCCGCGGCCGGCGGGGCGCAGCTGCCAGGGGCGATGCGGGTCCCGGCGGGCTCGGCTGCTGCCCGGAGCCGGGCGGGCACTAGAGGGAGCCGCGGCCGCGGCCATCCCAGCCCGGGCAGGTGGAGCAGCGCCGGGGGCGGCTCCGGCTCCGAAACAGCGCCCGGGGCTCGCTGTGGTCGCCGGCTCCGGCCGCGCTCCCGCGGGAACTGCGGGGAACGGCCGGGAGAGCCGGGACGGGCCGAGCAGCCCAGCGAGGGGTTCGGGCTGGCAGCGAGCACTCGGGCATCCAGGAATGCGAGAGATTCCGGGCGGGAGGTGGTGTGAGATGTGGCGGGATATTAGAAGATGAAAACCAGGGAGCGGCCACGTCTCGAGATCTGGGCAAAGGCCAGGGTTGCTGGAGAGGAAGTGTATTGCTGAGTACTGAAATGGTAATATACAGCTTGCTTTCAAACGCCAACAAAAGAAACCGAGGCTGTGAAAAGCTGTTTTCAAGCTGGGGCTGTAACAACATTTTGTGAACAAACATCAAACCTGCAAAACCATATTCCCATCGACTTTTGGCAGTGAGAAGAACAAATTAAACTTCCACACAGACGGTACCTTTCTTCTGGTGACATCAAAGCCTAAAAAAGATGAATAGCCTAAACCTTATTGCTCTCTTGAGACATCATTCACTGTCATAATCCCAACTTTGCCGGGCACATTTAGAAGCACATGGCATACCCAGTCTTCACTTCAGGAGTGGGAACCTGGATCTCTTCCTTCACTTGAGGCAGGAGCCTTTCCCCATATTTTTGCCCTTTCCCATTACCTCTCCTCCAGCAGGACCTCGAGGGGTAGGTGCAGTTTTCATTAGGTAACTCTCCTGTGGTTCCTTGTTCGCTATTTTCGTCCTGACAGAACATCGATTCTGGGACATGGGCACAGAGAGAGATTAGGTGGTTTAAATCTTATGCCTCGGGCCCCTCTCCAAGGAAAAGCTGTTGCTAACTTACAGCTGTCTCGTGCTCTCTGTGGAATGAGAGGGAAGTCCATTCAGTCCAGTGAAAATAAACCCACCATCATAGCTGGCATTCTCGTTGGTAGTCTCAGTGCAGAGGCCAAGGATTTGAGGGTTGTGACACATGAGGCAGCTCGCTCCTAAAGAGCTTGATCTGGGCTGAAACGTGTCATCAGAAAAGTATGAGGAGCCTTGTGCTCCCGCTGTCAATACAGTACTTGCCCTCTTCACACAGACCGGCTTTCCTTTTCTGTCCTGCCAGTCTGGCACACAGCATGGGTACCCTTTACTGTACATTCACTTTAAAGGAGAAGGACACACAGTTTCCTCTCACTAGGCTCCAGGACTCAAACATTAATCCTGTAGCAACTATTTTGCCTTCACCATCTGTCCTTCTCTCCCGAATGAAAAGTGGCGTCCTATCTTCCCACTACCTGGCAGATTCATCATCTCCTCTGCCTGTTAACCTCTCCTCTCACTCCCCAGCTCCTCCCGGGCATGAGGCTGAGTGTGCAGGTGGTACCTGGGTACAGCCAGGCAGGCTGTCAAGTAGCTGAGCAGTTGTTAGGAGCAGTTCTAGGAGCATGGTAGCAGGTACAGTGTAGCTGTGTACGTGCTCTGGCATTGTCAGCCTTTCCCTCCAAGACAGGATCAAGAGTGAGACCAGGGCTGTGCAAGAGGCTATCATGGGCAAGAAGTGTTGACTATAACAAGGTTATTTATCATTTGATGTGAGAAAGCTGAAGCTTTCATCATAGAGACATGAAGGTTTTCTCTTTGCTCTTTTATCAGCAGGTCTGAGAGTTTATACAGGCTTCTCACAAGGGCTGAAATCTCTGTTGAAGTGGGTTTCATAATCTTCCTGACTTAATTCATGTAATGTGCTAAACATAAGTGTAGCATGCAGCAGACAAGCCAGAACAGCTCTGTGAGTCAAGAAGGTGCAGCTCTGTGAGTAGGACAGACACAGGGAAGGGATACACTACCAGAAAAAACTGAAATGCAAAGCAAAGCCATCTAGAAGAGTTGCTATCCATCAAAACTCATTTGTCACTGTGTATTGCCACTGTAATGGTTTCACATTTCTCACACTCTTTCCTCATGGAGCCTAATCCAATGGCCACGCCCCCCATGAGCCAAATTAAGGAGGTCAAACACCCTGGAGATGACCTGTGAGCTCTTCAACTGAAAGAGCGATTCTAAAAAAATGGGTTAAAAAAAAAAATCAGTATTAAAACTCCAAGCTTTCCCAGGCAATTTTGGATGGCCTGGTTTGATCTCCTCCCCCTGCATTCACTGCCGTAGGTCTTTTCTTGGTACAGCTTTCACATACTCACCACGAGCCCTCCCCAGAGCTGACTGTGTTATGTGCTCATTTTCCAACTAAAAAAAACCTGGAAAAATGTAAGCAAGGGGTGCTGCAGCCAGGCCATGTGGACAGATCTGCAGCCTCTACAGCACCCAGCTCCTGCACACCTTCCTCTAAAGGCTGTGGAAAGGGTTTTAAACTGCAGCCAGTTTTAGTTCTGGGGCCAGAAAGTTAAAAGAATAAAAGAATTAGAGGCAGCTCTTTCACAAAGGTGATTAGTGCAAAAGAATGTCAGATTCGGCAAAGAAAGTTTCCTTATCGGGCTGCAGATTTATTAAATGTGTTCCAGACTTGCATTGCTTCATTCAAGTTTAACTGAGCAGTAATACTTAATATGCCCTTTAGCAATTTAATACTCTCTTGTACAAATCATTGGAAAATTTAAAATAGAAAAATATGTCCAGGCTTAACTGTAAGAGAAAGGGGAACACCGTACAAAAACAGAGGAGAAGGAATGCATGGGTAAAGCTGAATATTACTGAATATCTTACCACATGTATTATTCTGCTGCGTTATTAGTACGTGCACTCTCAGCTGCGGGCTAAAGGAGGAACTTGCAGAAATAACTTACAGAACAACAATTTTCAGCATCAGGGCTCAAGGCTGGCATCATGTCATGTCCAGAAATTACCCCTCGGGAAACACATTTTATACAACCTTTTTTTTTTTGCCTTTGGGGAGCACAAATGTGGTGGGTTTTTTTCTATAAGGAAATGAAAATCAGTTGTTGGTGCTGCTTATAACAGAGAGGAAATACTGCTGTCAGACATCACACAGTTGCTTTCACAATAGAGAGGGGTGTAAACATTGAATTGGCACATCACTAAGACATTAAAGGCAGTCTTTGTTGAAGACAGAGAGAGAACAAGACCATAAAGTGCCTCACTGCTGCATAATTAAGTGTGAATATAAACGCATTCAGATAAACATGTTTCTGCATAAGTACTTTTGGTCTAATATCCTGTGTAAGAAAGTTCCTTCACGTCTCCAGGTGCCCAAGGTGAAGAGGGATCTGTTCCAGCTTGGACAAGAGGATGTTATTTAATATTGGCTATGCATGTAGGAAAGAAGGGAAGGGCTTTATTTTGTGGTAGTTGATTAGGCTGCTTGGCTTTTGTGTTTGTTTTGAAGAAGCAAAGGCTCCCAGAACATCCTTCCCAATTAATTGCAATGTTCAAGCAAACTCCTGAGTATCTGCCCTGCAGAGTGTTGGACAGAAGATGCAATGATGCCTATTGCATCCTGCAAGGAGATGTTCCTAGGACAGAATCAGACTGCAGGAAAGAGAAAATTACATATGTCATGAGTACATCCATCTTGACCTAGGAGAGCAACTGATACAGCCCTGGATGGTGGCCACTTCTAGTGGCTCTGAGTCACTCTGTCAGTCTGTGTGCTGCTGCTGACCCAGGCTGACTGCCATGAGTCAATATACACAGAGATCACAGGGCCTTGCAGGGGCTGGGAAGAGCCATTGCTCCCAGGGGACAAAGTTCCTCAGATGATAAAGGACAGTGGTATTAAAGACCCACCAAAATGAATGATTTGAGTTAAGCAGCAGCTGGGACCAGAATGTCCCCTCTTCTGCCCTAGTCACACGCATCCAGGCCCTGAGCCTTTTTTACAATAACCATTACCTTCTACTGGCAAGCTCAGACTAACTCTTTCCATTCTGTTTAGGGGCTGCAGGACTGGAAGTGACCTCCTGAATCACTAATCCCAGTCCCTTCTAATTGGAGGCAACCACATCTTGTGAGCCTAGTCAGAAATGTCTCAAAAGAGAGCAGGGTGGTGGGATGTGTGATTTCATCCTTCCAAATTCCGGAGGCATTGCCAAGCTGTGGCAGTGATTGTCTCTTACTCAGATGTTTTAGCAAATACAGTTCCCTGATAACAAAGGGAATTTGTGCTGAAAGGTTTTGGTTTGTTTGTAATTTTCCTAACATGACAATAGAAATCCTGTGGTGAGGTGGGATCTGGGTAAAGCAGCCACTCCTCTCACCCACCATGCAACAATGCACTGAGTGCTAAAAGCAACTCACCAACATCCAAGGGCTCAGAGAGTTCTCTTGAAGTAGAAGCTGAGACAATATGCTGAATTTGCCAGAAGGATCAAGTGTGGGACCTACACTAATTTATATTAGTGGAGGAATGTGTTAGCAATATCTGTTTCTGAAAGCCATGTATTTCATGCCCTCTGGAATAAACCAGCAGGGGAAAAGGATGTGGTTCTCCTCTTCCATTAGCCTCTCTCTCCAGCTTCTCTATGTTGGAGCCTGTCTCCAGGCCCCAGGCAGGACAGAAAGGAGGACTTGTCTCTGCAGGGTACAGGTCTTAAAGAGATTTATTCTTCCTTTCTTGTCATCTAATCCATTTAGAAGGTGTGTTCCCTGGGATCAGCTCTCCTGGTTGCTGGGGAGGAGCACACCCTGCAATGCCCTTCAACTGCTGCCAGTCCTTGGGAAGCCGTGAGCTAGGGAGCAGCATGGAAATAGCACCATATGCCTGAGGTAGAGATAGGGGACCCCAAGAAAGAGAGAGGCAAGCAGGTGTGTTTGGATTTTGAAGGTGGGATAGAGAAACAACTGTTACAATAGGTGTAGGGCTGTCACAGCTGCCTCTCTAATAGACCTTGGAGGGAACTGGGGACCTGGGTCACCTGGATGCCGCTTAAAAAGTGATCTTGGACATAGCAATACCAGACAGAGTCTGACTATGGGCCATTCCACAGGGGGAAATGGAATGGAAAGAGCTATGGAAAGAAGGCACAGATGCATGCAGCAGCTAGAAAGCCACTACCAGCAAGTGTTGGGTTCCACCTGGGCAGGGTAAGACCCAACAGCATCTTCCATGGCACAGCAGAAACAAGCAGCAGGAATCCAGGACTTCAGGACTCCCATAGACACCATCCTTTTGTGCTGGCATCTAAAAAAGCTGCCAAAATACAATGGTAAACAGATTCAAGCTAAAGGACAAAGGCTCCTTAAATATCACATAGCATTTTAACTTGCTCCAAAATACAGAAATGAAACTGAGTTCCATGTCACCACTGAATTGTGACAAGCTACCCATAAAACCTACTTTGGAGAAGCTGGCAACATTTCCATAGCTGATATCCAACAGCTACAAAGTGAGAGTAACAAGCAAAAGAGATTCTGTTGTCAGGACCAGGAATAGGGAATCACAGAGCTCAACTGTACTGAGGCAAATGATCTGAATAGCTATGGAGGTCTTCTTAAGTCTCATCTTCAACAAGCACCTAACACAAGAATATGTTAAAGCTGCTTTATCAGGAAGAAGAAAGTAATTTACTTGCTTGCTTTGCATTGATCTCATTCATGTAGCATTAATAAGATGTTAATATCACTGTAGCTCAAGTACAGGTTGTTTCACTTACATTTAAATTTAAAAGTAACACACCTGTGAGTCCCGCTATTTACATCACTATAAATTAGTGTGTTGGAGTCCATGTTTCCATGGATCCTCCGCAGAGAGTGAGAAGTACAGAGATAGAATTAAAACCTTTAGAAAAATTAGCATATATAAAGCTTTAGATGCATAAAGTAGAAATCTAACCCTCAGTTTAAACTTCATATGCCTAAGTCCTAGTTGTTAGTGTACAAGGACAGAGCTTTAGGCCTAGTGATAGAGTATAGACATAACAAAAATAGGGTAAAGTGCTGCTTTTAATTTTGTATGAACTCTGTGTAGTGAAGACAGAGTTTTTCATATATGCTAAAATAGAAGTTTTCTTCATAACAAGATAAAACTTTATGCTAGTAAGATAGAGTTTTACGTTACGTGCGTAGGTTTTGATACTGTTTTTCGTAGTTTTACGAACTTTAGAATTGTGTCTAGATTGGTTAGTGTGTAGATAAAATATATGAATATGCGTTTTGTAATTTGGCATAAAAAAGCCTCTGGGTTGGAAGTGAAGGGGTCGGTCGGTCGATTGATCAATCCGATCTATCTATCCGACCTCCACCTTCTGCAGCCTGAGGAAGGAGCCCTGCCAGGGAGCCGAATGGGATTCTAAAGGTACCATCCATTATAGCCTGGGGTCCCGTCCCTTCCCCCTGCGAGGGTTCAGGACCCCAGGGACCCCTCCTTGCCCCTGCGATCCCGTCCCTTCCCTTTCCCCCTGCGGTGTTTGCCCCGGGACTCTGTTCATGGCTGCTGGGGAGTCTGCGAGGGTTCGGGACCCCAGGACCTCCTTCCTGTCTCTGCAACCAGGAACTGTGTGGGTTTGGGACCCTGGGACCCCTCCTTGTCCCTGCGACCCCCCGGACGGGATCTGTGCGGTTCGGGATCCCTCACTGTCATCGTGACCCTGTGAACGAGGGCTCTGCATGGGTTCGGAATCTCGGGGCCCCTTTCTGTTGTTGTGACCCCCGCGGCCGGGACCTCTGTCTGGGATCTGTGATCTTGTGATCCCTTTCTGTTATTGTGACCCCACGGTTGGAAAACCCTGCTTGGGGTCAGATGGGAGGCTGATTTACCTAGAGGCTGTGGTGTCAGATTTATGCTTGCTTATAGTCTTATTAGAGTTTTGCTTGTTAGGAATTCTATGCTTTGCTTGCTGTTTCATTAGAACTTTGTGTGTTAAGATTTCTATGCTTTGGTCATTGTTTTATTCAGACTTTGCTTGTTTATGTTTGTAATTGGTTGTATTGTAAGGCTGCTCTTAGGACTCTCGCACCTTCAGATACATGCTTTGTAAATAAACCACTTTGCTTAGATCCTAAAATGCTGTAAGACCTTTAGAGACTTTATACCCGTACCACGACCCCGGCATTAGTGTAAGCTAGGAGTCAAGATTTGGAGTTTGGTTTGACAAAAAGAAGTAGTGTTGACCTTTGCAGGAAAACAGTGCTGTCCTGCACCTAATGGCTCAGGAGCTGGTAGGATGTAATTGATCAGTACAGAGAAATTGAACACATTCCCAAGCAAGTCGAGCTGTCATACACTGTAAGGAGATGCAGTGGTCAGAGCCTTGGCTGTGCTTCATGCATTGGAGTGTGCCCATGGACAGCAAGCTTGTTGAGAACTTCCCTCTCTCTTCACAAGATGCTCACATCCCTCTGGATGTTAACATCACAGAGAACTTTTCAAGCCACCAAAAAGTACAAAGAAAAGTTCATCCCTTTCTACTGGAGATTTGTCTGCGTATTTCTACATATGGTTATGTGAAATTTCTTGGCAAAGTTTAGCTTTTGGGAAGGATATTGTAGAATAGAGATTGTGCTATTTGAGCATTGTGTAAAGAGATATTAAAAAGAGACATAAATAGGAATGAGAGGTGTTGCTAGTATCAGTGTTTAAGTCAATTGTTTGTGTTTTTTCCATAAAGTCCTTTCCTTATGAAAATTACTGCTAGGAAAATATGAAGACTTCTGCATCCAGTCTGGAAATGTGGAGCTCACTGAACAGGAATTGAGCAAGAGATCTCCTCAGTCAAAAATGATGCAGCAGGCTGGGAGCTCCCATTGTGCCTTCAGCCCACTGGTGTAGGAACAGTAGTGAAGCAGCCTTGTCTCTCACCTGACCACTTCTCCAGCTGCTGCTTCTGTCACCAGGTGCTTCCAGAAGCAGAAGGATCACTGAAGTGATCCCATAACCCTCCCTTCAGAAAAGGCCCTTTCCTGCCTTGTTAGATAGAAGACACAAAGTCCTTCCTTGCACCAAGCTGCACACTCCTGGCAATCCAGGAGCCAAAATGTCAACTCCTGCTGATCTTCCTCATTTTGCCCAGTTTTCTTCCAAAAGACATCAAGAACAATTTGATGTGTGCCCAGCTGGGATGTTGGTGCCTCAAAGTGGAACTTTCATCCCTGCCTGGGAAACTCTGCTCAGATGGTAGCACTTCACCAGACTGTGGAAAGCCCATCCAAGGTAGATGCAGATTAAGGGAGTCCAGTCTGCACAATGGTGGAGAGAGATGACTGTCCAAATATTTTTCAGAGAATTCTTCACTGCTGTGAGGAAAATATTGACCCTATACCTTCAAGAAAGTACAGGTAGTCCAGACAGGTCTTCACTGTCACAAGGGATCTATTACAGCTGTATAAAAAGAAAAATGTTCCCATATTCAAATCAGAAACTGACTGAGCCTGCCCCCTGAGAACACTGTCAGAGATATCAGAAAGCGACTGTGGACTGACTGCCCTTTTCCTGGTGAATAATTTCATTTATTACAGTATTTTAAATGTGAGATCTTGAGATAATGACTCAAGGATTGCTCAAGAGGACAGGATGAAACCTCTCTGAAAAGCCTCTTTCTGGTCTTTGGCTGGTAAGTCAGCTAATAAACATCTTCTGGAATGTGGCTCTGGTGCACATTGCCAAAATTCGAGTTGTGCATTTGTTCTTCTGAGGCAAAGAGGTTGAGTGATGAAAACCAAATTGCCACTGTCAGCTAGGTAAAACCATTTAATAATCTGCATCCTGGAATAAAGTTCTCATACCTGCATTCCTCCTAGGAACATTTCACTGGAGCAATCCAAATATCCATTGAGTGGATACTGTGGGGTCTGGAGGTCAGCAGCAGTTAAAACAGAAGTGCTCAGAAGTTGGTTTGCAGAACAAGGTGTTTGACTGGAGAAAATGAGGTATAAACCAGCACTTTTTCCTCAGGCGTGAAAGAATGGGCATAATTCAAAATGGTTTGCCTTCCAATAAAATACAGGCAATTCTGTTAGGGGCTTCAGTGGACAAGGCTCAGCAGTGTGCCCTGAGTTCCCAAGCACAGAACATTACAATTTACAGCACCATAGAAGAGATCTTCATCTATTGATTGAACTGTGCACCTCACACTGCACAACAGAGAAATAAATAGCCAATGACAGGGTAACTGATCTTGAACAGTAGGTCAGCCACAATTAAGAATTTCAGGGAGTTTTTTTAGCCTAGGAATAATGAACAGGTTATTCTTCAATTTAGTGTTTTGTATGAATCCTAGTTCTGTTTTATTAGCAATGTGTGGATGGATGCATGCACATGTACATGCATGAATGTGTCTAGTGAACGTAAAGGCCTGACCTGGACAGTCCGTATTTTGAGGTTGCTTTGAGTTACACTGTATATCCTATTTGGATATCAGATGTTGCACCCGCAGCTTTGTCTCTAGAATCGTGAGCACTTTCCATTCAGGTGCTGCAAGTCAGCACTCCTCTGTGAGAGCTCAGCCAAGAGTTTCAGCTCACACTGACAACTCATCAATGGCTGTGAATGCCAGGGAGATGAAGGCTTCCACTGATCTCCACTCATGGGTTTTGCTGATATGGCCCAGACCTTGTTCCTCTGAACAGAGTCAGCCCTGTGCTTTCTTATGCTAAAATAGTAAGAAAGAGGATATCTACAACAGACAGACTAAGGGGAATCAACTCAGGCCAGGTACATCAGTGGGTCTTTTCACAGGAAGAAGGCTTTTCTGTGAGTCCTCCTCAAAAACCACAGGAAAGATGTAGCAGCTGGATGAAATGGGTGTCTCGGGCAGAGAATCAGTGACAACCTTTAGCCTATGAGTTTAACAACCTGAGCTGATGTGAAAGGCATTCATCAGCTTTATCTAGTTCAGAGTTAGCAGGCTGAAACCCTGGGTGTCCATCTGTGTATTTCCCCTCCAGGTTCCCTTTCAGAGGGAGGGAAGGGCCACGCTACTGATCAAATGAACAACAGAGCATTTGACCTGTAACATAGAAATGCTGGTTCCTGGAAGCTCTCTCTCTGTTCTATAAATTGGTTTTGAACCCACAAGAGGTTTGGTAAGTGACCCAGAAGTGGAATGGAAAGCTGAAACATTCAAAAGCAGAAGGAAATTACAGACAGTAAGTACCTCTCCCTGCAAAACTTGCCTGGCTTTTATCCTTACCTAGTCACTGCTAGAGCTACTCTGAGTGTCCTCTTCTTTCAAGTGATTAAACCCTGACTATACTCAGGGGAGGAGAAGATGACTCAAACCATAAATAAAAATGCAAGTCTAAAGCTCAGGCAAGCCAATGTGACGTTTCAGCTCCCAGTTCATATTGGGTTCTGCAGTCAGATGCAGATGCTCCGACCCATGGCACAGCATTCTCCAATTTATCAGAGGTTACTGGAACCATTGCAGAAAGCATCAATGAGGTTATGATAGGCAAACATGTAATCACATAAAATATTTTTGTTTCTTAATTCATGGTTAGCCCTCCAACGATCCTGGGAAACAGGAGGGGACACAGCTAATGCAGAAATTTAAGTACTTGAAATTTTGTGCTGAAGTAAGCTTGTAGCTTTGTGGTTTATTTTCAGGGGTAGGAATTACATTCATTGAATTGGGCACAAAGTATCTCTAGGTTGGAATCTGTCCTGTAGGATTAGAGGCCTGGACTTGGAGCCAACCAGCCTGTTATTTGTGGAGGGTGAGGAGGTGACTGTGTCTGAACTGTCCACTCAATCTTGCCAATACTTCAGTGACCTTTCCCTAGATGTGGAGAGCTGGAGTCCAGTGGGAGCACCATCACCACTTTAGAAATTAAAGAAGTGGAGGCAGCTTCTGATTTCAGCAGCATAAGCCTACCTGTTTCAGGGATACAGCGGACTCAGACTTCATACCAACAGCACTGGGTCTGGAATGTGGTTTTCTCTTCTCAGTGAAAACAGGTTTGGGTTGTATCAATAAATACCTAAGGAGACACGTATGTATGTATGTCTTTAATTGCCAGAGAGCTATGGCCCAGAATGCCAACGTGTCCAAGCACTTTGCTCCCTTAATCATTTAAAGTGCTGTGCATGCTGCTTGGATACCTCCTAACACTGTTTGCTAGATCAGATATCAAACAGGAATGTTAAACTTTGGAAGCGGGACAGTGGTATGCCTTCGTAATTGCCCTTCTCCATGAATAATGGAAGCCTGCTGGACAGGACAATGATTTATTTGCTTTACCTCTCTTGCCTTCCCCCTTCTCCATGTGCTGTCTCAAGCAATGCAGTCAGGAATTTCTTATTGCTACATTTTAATGTAGCATACTTATCCTAGAGGACTGACAAATTTGTGCCCCAAGAAAACTTTTATTCTTATAGTTGATGCTAGCATCAAAAAATATTTCTCTACCATTATTGTGGGAACAGTTTCCTCATTCTCAGAGTCACAATGTCTTGCATTGCTGCTCTGGCTCCTATTCCCTTTACTTCCATCAATAATAAGAAACTGCTGGGAGATAGAAGCAGTCCTAGGGCTGGGAACTGGCCTGTGAGCTCTTAACTGACATCTCGGACATACCAGTAAACCCTGGTGTGACAGAGCAGGGATTGGAGCCCTCCAAATGCTACCAAACTGCAGGAGCTGCTACAACAGAGGGCTGCTTCCTCCTCAACAGACACCACTGCTCCCATTTCATTTCTAGCTAATCGTGGAAATTATCCATATTTCGTCTGCTCATTTGCTTTATGTTTGCTGAGTTGTTAAGTTAGTATCGGGAAGAGATCTCACTGTGCATAGTGGTTGAAAGCCAGTTTCTTAAGCCCAGTGAAGCTTTTCCCTCTATTGTTCCAGGGACTCCATTTGCCTGCTAGCACCGTGTTTAGCTCAGAAAGAGCTCCTCAATTAGCAGAGGAGACAGACCTATACCAGCCCATGGTCTTGTGCAGCTGATCTCTCTGCTGAGCAGATGGAGGTGTATGTCTCTCTCAGCATGGGTAGTATACCCTTTTGTCACTCACATGCCAGTGCCTGCACCTCCACACCTCTGGAATCTGCAGCTCACGTGGCCTGCTCTGCCTGCCCAGCCTACACTGCTCCCACCACACGCCCCGACTGATGCTTCACATCAGCAGGCACTTGCTGTCACCTCAAAGCTGTTGTCTCAGAATCTGGAAATAACAATGCAGCAGGTCTTCTTGGACATGCTCGCAAGACCGAGTGACAAGTCGGCCTCTAGGAATCATGAAAATTGCTGCTCTTTGTTACAGGGCAAATTTAGCACCCTCTGTGCTGCCAGTGGGACTTAAAAGGCCTTATTCACCCACTGCCACTCTTCTCAAGAGTGCAATAAAACCTCCCAGACTAGAATGGAAGCAACTGACATTTGCCAAGTTTATGTGTAAATGATAGTTTTTATAGCGAGCCAAATAAGTCACTGGAGCAAACTAGCCAAACAACATTTTCAGAAATAGCTGACTCCTGATGAAGCAGGTCAGATCTCACTATCTCCTTCTACTTGAAGTTATTGTGAAACCCAGGAAAGCACTCAACTAACTCTTCTTTCACTGCAAACAAGATGTGAAAAATGCACAAAATATACAACCATATTCATTCTTAGTGTATGCCAGTTCAATCTCCTCGTTCCTTGGACATCATGAGTGCCCTAATCTTGAAAAATGATTTTTAGGGGTTATTTCCACAGGATGACTGAGCTGTGAGAAGGAAACTGTCAGAACTAGTCTCTGTGGTGGATTGGTACATCTTTAGCAACTTATTGAAAATGTGATAGATGTGTCTCAAATGGAACCTATGAAAATTGTTTGCAAGAGAAACTCATTTCATGTTTTGCAAAGCAGTGAGCCTTGCTTTGATCAAAATACACTCTTTCTACCCATACTTTGCTAATAAGAGTCACTATTTTATCCTTAAAGGGCAGACAAACATCTTTCATACTGCTTTATGTTGCAAGGTCTTTCCTTCCCTGTGGATGTGGATAGTAGCTTCCCAGTGGTTCCCATAGGAATGGCTGGATTTGGCCCATAAGAGAGCACTGCTAGGCTCTTGGGGATTCAGCTAGAGCACATAGGGGAGGCAGCTGATGTGGGGCCTGTGAGGCAGTCACTCCACAAGAAGCACAGTGTCAGTCCCATCTACATGCGCAGTGTGGGACTGTCTCTGCAAGCACAGCTGGGACTCGACAGCTCACCCACACAAGGTGGAAGTGAATCTTCTTCTCTCCATGCTTATCTTGGCCCACAATTGTTTACATTCATCTGAGGAACCAGCCAAACTAAAACACCAAGCAAAAATGTGCCTCTGAGCCTGCCCATCTTTCTACCCTGCTATTGAATGGGCCAAATTCTGTCCCCAATGCAGCATGAAGAGATCTTCTCACTGGGGTCTTCCAAGGACCACCCTGCACCTGGGGTCTAGCTCAGAGAGCAGCTGTGTGTGAAACCAGGAGAGAAATTGGCTGTTCCCACATTGGCATTACATTGGGATACAATGAAGAGGCTTATGTTGAGAAAAGCTTAACAACGTATGTTAGAAACATTTGTGGCACCAGTCTTTCCTAGAGTCACTTATGCATGCTGTGCTTTCCCCGGTATTTCTTTAAAGCAGCCTGTGTCTATGGAAAATGACTCCCTTGTATCAGGAGGCCCAATCTTGATTGTTTTCATGGAGCTAGGCATTCAGTCCAGTCACTTTACCACAACAAATCAGCAGAAAATACGGTATCGAGTCAAGCAGTCATTTCCTGGTAACATGGCATCTTCTTTGGCAAATGCTTCTTAAAACAAACAAAAAAAGGCACAATGGATAAATTTCTCAATTCCAGGCTTGTTCTAGACCATATCTGCCAGACAGCAAACACAGTTGGTCCCACAGTGAGAATTTTCCCTTCCTTCCTTATTCCTGCGGCAAGGCCCTGCAGACGCTCTATTTGTGTTTACGAATACAGCTCTGTGATTACTTTGGGAGTGCAAAATACTTGGCGTAAGGGATTGTGACAGGCTTTCGTGGGCTCTGACAAGTCTCAGTACCTTCAATTTTGGCTACCCAAACCTTTGCTTCAAAATGTTGTTGAGTTTTTCAGCAATAAAACAGTCATCTCATATGGCACTCTCTGGTGTCACCTGCCCATCCTGCTGCCTTCAGGATCTCGGAAGGAGGCAGGGAGAATGCAATCATACATCTGCAATTGGCAGTGGCATTCTTGGCTTTGATTCCTCCTCTGTGAAGTCCTGTCAACCAGACAGTTGTCCAGATGTGACTGTTTGAGTGTTCTCTGGCCATGTCAGTGTGAATTGTTAGTCAGCAATTGTGTGGGATGCATTCCCCTCCTTTGGAGATTACCTTGTGCTGGGATTTCAGGTTATTTGCTGCTTTGTTTTTACCACAAGTTCTTTACTCTCAGCTGCCTTGTACCTGAATTGTACCTTTTTGTCCTGTCTCCCTTCTCTTTCCTCACACCTACCCACTTCTGCTTCCCCTGGCTCCAGTTAAACCTGCATTGGACGACTCAAGTTTATGCTTGTTACTGAGCTCAGGACTGCTCAAAGGTTTTGCAAGGGCTCCACGTGACATGTGCACAGAATTGGTGAATGAAGAGTTTTGTATTGGAACATAATTACTGAGGGGCCTGGCACAGAACAAGAAATACAAGTCCTTTTCTTACACAAACATTTGCAGTTTGAGTTGGCTGAATACCTGGATACCAATTCTCCATGGGTTGGGATCCCGTAGGTTTATTTATCCAGTTATGTTCCTGTTTTTGAATTTAACGACTCCCTAACTATCATCACCATGGTAGAAAAAATATTGATAGACAGGGTACAGGAGACAATTTTGTGTTCAATTTCAACAGCAGCTAAGGAATCTATTTAGCTGGAGGCATCATGGAACAGCTATGTCTATTTGCACAAAATTTGGATGAACTACATTACATTTTCTATTTCTTCTGCTTTCCAGTATGGGCCTTAAAACTCAGACACAAGTAAACAACAACAGTTGGGGTTTTTTAAGTACTCCTCATTCTGATAAAAATACTTTGTTACAGGAAACACAAAACCACAAACCTTACACATAGTGCAATGAGGGGAGTTATGATCAAAATACTATTAATTGCAACAGTATCAGAGATCTGTTCACTGAAGAAGATTGTGTCAACACTGAAAACAGTCTAAGCAATACTGCTTTGAGTTTTTAGTAACAGGGAGTGTCAAGTACACAGGGCTTGGTGTAAATACAAGAAATAGGTTAGGGTTGACAAGAGTGTCCATAAGGTAAGTTCAGTCTCTGTCTCTCAGTCGGTCTTACTCCATCTGTGTGCCTCTAGCCCTCCTCCTCCCATTTTGCTCTTGTTTCCAGCAAAGGCCACAGATGGAGACTTTGGAAGGTCTGAGGAGGAGCAGATATGATTAACTGCTTTATTTTTAAAAAAAAGTTCTGAAGAGGTAAGATTTCCTTAGAAGATAATCTTTGTCTGAAAAGAATTTCTAACAAAAGGGTATTGTTTCCAAAGAGGTAAGTCTTTTGGTTTCTTTATACTAGAGAAAGATAATTAGTCACTGGGTGAAACTTGATAGTAGCCTGCCTGTAGCAGCATGATACTCAGTAGTGGCAAATGGAAGACACTGATGATGAGTTGTACGCATATTTTCATAAAAAACATTTCCTGGACCTGAGTGGAATTGGGAGAAAAAATAGTCAGAAGAATAATGATTATTAACTTAAAGACAAATATATACATGTTCATATAAAACTGAAGGGAGAAAGAAATCTTGAGTTAAAAGAAAATAAACTAAGACCAAAAGCTGACCTACAGTGATCCACACAGTTGCAGTATTCACTCTTATTTGGTTTTTCAGAATGTAGTGAATAGCAGAGCACATCACAAAGAAGTGATGAATTCTCTACTGAAAAACACTGATTCTTTTAGAGCATGACCCAGATGCCAAAACTTCAGACTGTACAAAGATTTCCTTAGAAGATAATCTAAGAAAATTAGATTAGGTCTCTCAGAAAATTTTGTCCAGCCAGCAGGAGCAATACTCAAGCGAAATTAACTATACATTAGTAAGAGAAAGAGAAAGGTTTGGAGGTTTAGTAACATGGAAGATGCAAAAAGCAGCTGAAAACAGGCAAGAGTGGGGCAACCATATTTGTATCATAAGCAACAACATGACTACTTTGTGAGGATGCAAGGTGCACAACAAGAAGTAAGTGGTCCTTTGATAGATAAAAATTATGAAATTATTAATGGTCATGTAGAAAAGATAGACTTATTCCGTTCTTGTCTGTATTTGGAAGCCAGAAGCTAATGAGCATGAATGTCTTCTTTCTACTCATAAAACAGGACTATATGAAAACACACTGACTCAGAATTCATTTTTTTGAAAATCAGCAGATCTAGAAAACTTGCAATCAAGAGACCTACAGAGATGAATGAGCAGATCCTGGCCTAGAAGCATTCATTTTTAGTGAATCCTGAAACACCAGAAGGACATTAGAACAATGCAGAGTGTTCAGCCAACATCACAGTAGGTCACCAGCATACTTGACAGTACTACAGCTTGGTCTGCCTGACAAGGGATCCTAGGCAGCAGAGAAATTAATTGTTAATGAAATTTAATGAGAACACAGTCACTAGAAGTCTGCACTGGTTTACAAGATAACATTCTTGCAAGAAACTAATGATACACAATGTCTGTGTGGTTTGCTCCAAAGGGATTAAGATAGGGCTTGAGGCCTCTCTGAAGAGCTCCCTTGCTGGTTCCCTTCAGGCAGCCATCTGTATGCAGCAGGTTATTCAGTGCTGCTGAGGTATAACCAGACTGAACCAACAAGCAGTTAAATTGTGGTTTGACTACAGCAACTCAATCATCAGCCGTAGGTCACAGGCAAAACCGAGGGAGAATTGATCTTGTCACATTGGCAAGAAACTCTTCAGGTGAGAGGCACAAGACTGATCTCTAAAAAGAGATAAAAACTTCACAAATGTCCTTGATGATTTGACATTGGAAACTGAGTCAGGTGATCAGTATGACTTGAAGCAAGTGAGCAAGAGACACCGTCAAAGCACCTAAGAGAGTGGAACCTCCTTAGTAAATGGAATCCAGGCCAGCTTCACCGAAATAGAAGACTTTACTACCCCAATCCAGTTTGAGCAGGGATGTGCTTTTATCTGTGTACAGTGTTGGGAATACTTTTTCAACCTCCATGGTTTTAGGACGTTGTTGAAATATTGGCATGGGTGTGGAAAACAGCCAAACCCCTGTGCAGGATCTAGAGAAAAGGGCCATAGTGAAGACTTGGAGAATACAGTCTGTTGAGTTAATCAAGACTTATAAAAAAAGAAATTATTTGATTACAGAGAATTTTTCCTGACAGGAAATGTCATGGATGAAGGAGCTCTTAATCTAGCAGAGAAATGTGCAACAAGTGCCAATAGCTGGAAATGGAAGCCTGGCACCTTCAAATGAAAAAATTATCAGAAAAGTTTAACCATGAGAGTGAGCATTAAAACAAATTGCCAAAGAAAGCAGTTGGTTCTTCATATCAAGCTATCATCACATCAAATCTCCAGGCATTTCTAAATGATGACTTTGTGTTAAACAAGTAATTTGGCTCCTAATGGGAAAGACTGTCCAAACCTAATGGCCCATCCCAAGGACTGAAACTCAGCTGGCTTCAGGAAATTCAGACCAGATGATTTACTGACTTCCCTAGACATCATTTTGTGTGTCTTAGACACTGGTACAGGTTAGTTTAAGTTTTTAAATTCTCATCTACCAGCCTTATTTGTCACCTCTCTTGTAAACAAATATTTCCTCCAGCTTTTGCCTGTCTGGACTCCACAGGTGGGCAAAGAACTGTCTCTGCATCTCTGGAGATGCAAAGGCAATTTCGCCTTGTGGCTAAGCACCCTGCAACAGCTGGGGCTTTTCTCAGACTTCCCCATTTTTCCTGGAAAAAGGGCAATTTCTCTCTATCCATCTTTCTCTTTCTCTCTTTCTCCATCTTAAGCCATAATTGCCAAGTCTCCTGGAAAATATTTTCTAGCTTCTGGAACAGATTATTATCCTTGCTTGGTGCAGATTTTTCTCTGGGTGGTTTTCAGAGCCTCTTGGGGCCCACTAGTTCCCATGGTCTGGCAAAATCCCTGACCACCACTTGGGACCTTGGTTTGTTTATTTTAACATTCATAGCGAATAAAATGAAACCAATCAATGCCAACCATTGGTACAGAACAAAAAATTAATACAGACCAAACACATTTCTATCGGCTAAAGAAAGATGTAGAATAAAGGCCTCACCCAGTGTCAAATTAAATAAAGGCCAGAGTTAAAAGTTTTGTTTTGTGACACATTCTACAACTGTTCAAATTCTGTGTCAATTCAAATGCCAGAGCCAAGGGCTTGCAGGGAACAAGTCCTCTTTGCTGGTCCCAGAAGCTCAGGCCCGGAGACAAACACCAGGAGCATTCTGGTTCATTTCAACTACTGCAAAAATTGGACAGCCCAGGACAGAGACGGGCACCTGTTGGAGAGGATGGGTCAGATAAGGTGCTCATCTTCAGCAAAGCTGGTGCCTTAAATAAGTGTGTGCGACAAGGGACTGAGAGGAGCTCTTGCCTCTCACCTCGGGCCCTGCCTTTCCAATGCTCTGGTTTTGTCCTGCTCTCCTGCTCTGTGTGGGAGGAGGGCTCTGGGACTGATGGTCTATACTTTGTCCTTTGCACTTCTCGTCAGAGCCTTCCCAATCTGGGTGATTTCTATGCTCTGTTAAAAAAATGGAAGGCACAGGGATCAAGTATCACTGAGGCATTTGGGAAAAGCTGTCATGCGTTGCCATGGCATGCACGCCCGGGCTGAAACTGGTGATCTGCCTCAGCTCTCCTTCTGGGTCTCTGATGAGGGTGCTCACACCAGTGGAGCTCCTGGGTTTCCAGCCCTTAGCTCCTTTGGCTCAGGCAGTGCCAAAGCCATTGTTTTCTGTGCTGGAGCTATGTGGTTTCTGTGCTGGAATTATGAGTAAACCATGAAAAAATATTAACATTTCTGTGCAGACTTATGCAACTTTTCCATGAAGACCCTCAAAAATGGCAAAAGTCTTGTCTTGGCATTAACCGTACCGAAGTGTACAAATGCTACATGAGTGCCTTCTGAAAGCAGCAAATGTTTGTCCAGAAAGAGCATGTTTGCAGACTGGAGAGGTTCTGAAGGACACGACTTATAAAACTCCCACCAAAAGACCTCTGTGAAGGCCTCACTAAACAGACACACATTTTACAGGCAAATTTTTTATTCTACAAACACAACTGCTACTGCTCTTGAACAGTCATGCGGCATGGCTGCAATGTCAATTAGATTGCAACAAAGTCCCACCACGGTGCCTCTTCCATCCTGGAGCAAGGATGGTGGTCACCACCAGGGGCCCACTGGCTTCACCAGTGCCTCACCAAGGGCCCCAGAAATGCTTCCTGAGCTCTCCTACCAGGAAACACTCCTGTATGTGAGATCCCAAACACTTTATAAAGGGCTTTCAGCCTTAGCATGTGTATCAGCACTTTGTAAAACACATGGGGATGGAAACACACGTGCCAAATTCTTTGAGCAGTGAGACTGATTAGTGATTCAAGGTTTGCCCTGAGGAAATGCTTGCTTTTATAAAATAGTGGGCTGCTGTCACTCGTGTTTGAGCAGCCTTCATTGCTCAGGGGCTCAGATGTATCTTGTGAAATCCAGACATACCACAGTGTGCTTTTGAGGTTGGTGGGTGGACATATGCCCATTACAGAGCCCAGCTATACAGATGCTCAATGATTAAGCTGGACTCCTACACACTTGTAAGGTACACAAGGCTCATGGAGTGCCTGCCAAGTTCTTCAAGTAGTAATAGTTCATGACACTCTTGAGATATCTGCCAGATGCCGACACAGTGTTCTGAAGTTCCTATTTCAGGACATAATTTTAAAAATACTTCTAGCTCAGGATTTAGATGCCAAAAAGCATTTGTGTATGAATTGTAATGTAAACCATAAACCTAACAGGAAAGATCAGAGCCTTCTCCCTCTGTAGATACCTTGTGACTAAGGAGTTAGGAAAATGTTCTTTTATTGGCAAGAAAACAAATACATTTTACTGTCCCATATGTGCAAAATGAAACAACCAATTAATATATATCTGGCAAAGAAAGAATGTTTTTACCTTCCAGCATTGCCCACACATCCCAAATTTTATATTGGTTGCAACATTTATGAGTATTGCACAGGGGGCAAATGGTGAAAGCTCTGCTAAGCCCCAAATTTGGCTGACAGGGAGACATGGCACTTTTAGTAACAGAATCAGCAATTCAGCTCAAGCCTGAATTTTCTCACATTTCTGCAGCTTACACTAGGAAAGAAAAAGCTTTAGAACATACTCTTTATATCATCAACTGGCTGGCATAATCACTTGCATAGTACTGATATAATTCTTATCCTTTCAGTAAACATCAAAATTAATTGCAGTAGAAAAGAAGTCTCAAGAAGAGGCCCTAGTCTGCTTTGCCTCACATAGGAGCTACATGTGTAGATTCAAGTTCAATAACCCATTGGCACATGTGTGTGTTTTATGTGTGCGTTGTATGTGTTTGTTTTCAGCACACTGGCTCTTTGAAGTGGGCTTCTTGGTTTTTAAATCTTTTCTCAAGTAAGACTCAAATGGATCTGAGGAAGTCTTAAAGCTAACAAAACCCTAGCCCTGCTTTTCCCAGTGTGTTTTCAGAGGGGAAATGCAAAGAAAACAGCGTCAGCAGAAGAATGCAACTCCCACTTCTGCAGCAAGCCATCCTCCATGCACGTTTTAAGCCTGGCCACACAAGCCTCTGGGCCAGAATAAAGTCTGTATTTGTTGTTTGTGCGGTATTGTCACTGGTTATTTGTAATTGCTGAATAGATTCAAATGCCCCATGCCTCCATTTTGAGCCATGTCCCATCTTCATCAAGTTTGCATATGCTGGGCCTCTGAGTGCAGTAAAGAGCCTTGACCAGCCTCAGCTGGAGCTGCCAGCCACACCCATGGGGCAGGAAGCCCTATTTCAACCCAGCCGGGGCTGGAATGCCCTGGCTGAGCAGTGATGGGGGGCTGCTGCTCTCTTAGCCATGTCTGGGGCTGTACCTTTTTTCACTGTGGGCCGAATCGATCCAGACCTCAACCAACAGATTGATATCCTGCCTTAGACCAGCCTGGTTGTTGTGGACCTTCCTGGCCATCATTAAACCTGGTCATAACCCTGACGGTTGGACTGAACTTCCAGCTTCCCTCAGACCTGTTTCATCACTGTGATCCTGCCTCATGGGCTGGTTCTGGCTGTTGTCTCCAGGTTAGTCCTGCTTGCCTCATTTGGGCCCTGTCTAGGGAGGCTGGGTCCTGCCAGGCCTGGGTTCCCATTGCCTCCTGGATCACCCTGCCTTGGGGAGCAGCTGGCCTGTGTGGTGTCATGACCCCATGATGTGCATTTAAGTTTATAGGAGCGTAAAAATGGTCAAGGGGGCCTGAACAAGAGTCCTTCTTGTCACACAGTAGCTGTTAGGCCATTCAAATAGTTTAAGCTGGACAATGAAATGTGATGGAGAGGAGAACTGTACCTCAGGCCATTTAGGGTGGTTAAAAGTAGTATCAAGGCCAAGCCCCTGTATCAGGCATTAAACATTTAGGTCTAATTTTAAAGTCAGTCCTGTTTCTAATACAGTGAAATGCCTTGAGTGAGTGACTGAGTCCTTTCTACTCATTATTTCATGAGGGCCAAAGCTCTCTCCATATGTGTTAGTACACTCTGCACTGACCCATAATAAATATAGAGCTCTGGTTTCCCACATAGCTGCAATATCTGTCTGCTATAGTCTTCACGAAAATGTCCCTGTCTTCTTGGCATCTTAAGACTTCCCCATAACAATATCCCCAGACTCTTCTCATGACTGCAGAATGATTCCTTCTCTGGTTCTCCTAACCCTCTGCTTCATCCTTTGTTCTCATCATCTTACAGTGATAATTGGACTTTATCCTGTTCCTTAATTCAAATTATTTGCTCATATTCTCACCACTTACCACTTTTACCAGATAGATGAACCAGATAGGTTGTGTGTGCAAGGCCAAGGCTAGAGCTGCATGCCCGCCAAAGCCACAGGTAGTGGCTGGCTTCTGCTTGCCTCTTCCTTGCTAAATAGAAGTGCTCTGGTCTGGGGTGCCTCTGTTTCCCTCTTCCCACATGGGTCGCTGTAAAATTTGTTTTAAGAGACTGCTGCGGCTTCAATATGTCAAATGTGATTGAAACTGACCACCAGATTCAAGGGTACCTGGGGAAAGGGTTGACAGACAGATGGGCTTTGTGTAAGCCCTTGTTCCTCTGAACTCTTGAACTATTAAGTGAGATTCAAATGCTATGGGAATGCAGTTAGTGTGGCTCCCTCATATTCTAAATTCATCCAGCAACTGAAGTAGTGTATTAGGTGTATTTAAAATGCATAATAAAACTTTCTACTTTCTGTTTTCAGAAGTGCTGTGCAAAATCAGCATTTATCAGCACTGGGTAATTATAAGAAAGCTTTTGAACAGCCATTATACTGCACAAGTGTGTGGAAAGCTTCTTGTCTTTAATTTAGAAGAGAGGGAATTTTTCAAACTGGGAAGATAGACTAGTAAATGTAGTTTGAATGTGCCTATCTCCTTTTCTTTTTTCACTATTTTTGCACTAGCTTGAATGTGTAACCAGGTAGTTTTCTGAGACCTTTGTTAGCAACCAGAGTTTAATGTGCAGGCACCAATCTGAATATTATGGGAGTTCAGAGGCCTTTGAATGTGGAATAAATTGGTTTTAAAAGCAACAGCAATTGCTCAAAGGATCATGCTACAATAATAGATTTGAAAGCTGCAAATGAGCGATGCAGTGGATGAGAGCTGAAGATGTAGATGAAGAATCTTGTGGGCTGCTGGGAGCAAAACAGATCCTGATTATTGCATTGAGAGAGGTGGGTTGTGGGGGCAGCTGACACCCCTTTAAAGTTGGGGCTTTCAATCCATCCATGGTTACCATGGGACTTGGGAAGGCTTCAGGAGCACAGCTCAGTCACACCGATGGATGAGGCAAGGAGGAAAGCCTGTGTCTGTATATCCAGGAGAGCTCTGCACTGGCTAACACAAATGGTGATGTGATAAATATAACAGTAATTAACTCCAATGAAGATCAATAAAAAAGAAAAGGGAAGCCTAAGTAAAAGGAACTCTAAAGAGATCTACATGACCCTGACAGCAGAAACCATGGCCCAGACCACCAGAGCTGTTCAATTGAGTCAGGTGCCTGAAAAACTTTTAAGATCTCAGACACAGTCTGGAGAGAGAGAAAAGGAGCTGGCAGTCTATTAAGCTACTTCTTAACAGACTGCTTTTCTTCCACTTTGAGAAGAAGCATCAAAGGCTGTCACTATTATCCAGGATGCTATTGGGAATTTCTCCTGCTTTTATTTAGTTTTTCATCATGTTTGCATTTTGGTTTACATGTGGTATGTACACTGGAGGTAACTTGAAATTCTAGGCTTTTTTTGTCTGGTTGCCCAAATACAGAAACTTCTTGTTTGGCAAACAAAAGAAAAGATTAGAAGAGTTTCAGCTGTAACTCCCTGCTGTGATAAAATCAAGACCTTGATTTCCTCAAACTCCTCATCAGGACCACACCTTAGCAGCAATGGTCTGTCTCTAAAACTAAATACTTATTATTAGCTAAAGCTAATATAAAGTTGACATATTCAGTCAATCAGATTCTGGTTTGGAGATGTTATGGGTGGCATGTAAAATTAAGTACTGACAACGGACAAAATAGCATAGCAATGAAATTCTATTCATAAACTCACCAGTTTCCAAACTATTATTAATGGCAAGATCTTGGCAGATGTCAACAAGGCAGGAGTAGGAAGGCAGAAGAACAAGAATCCCTAAATTAAACTTGAATGTGCATACATATAGAAGCATATACCCATGTATTTGTTTTCACAAGTGAGATATTGCCTTGTCTGTTATGAGTGTACTTTTTCTGCTGTTCCATCTGTACAAATGGCTCTTAAAGCAATTCTTAAAAACTATAGGAGGTGAGGGGAGGAGCAAGGGAGTACATGACCCCAGAGAAGTGAATAAATTGTGTGGACACATCCTGTGTGGGCAGTTTGAGCTGGTTCACAGGCAGCACCAGATAAGTCTGTCCACAGAGGATGCTACTTTGTGCTTCCTCTGGCTCTAATGTTTCACAAACATCCTGCTGGCCCTCAAATGGCTGAAAGGATGGTTGTAAAAGTGCAAGCCAAAGCTAATACAAAGGTGTCCACAGGCAGATAGAGCAAGATCTTCAGAGATCTGAACTTTTGCCATTCGTCTTATTGGCATGACGTTACTTAAATCATGCAGCACTGTACATTTTAATGTTGTTAACTATGTCGTTAAGACTGGACTGACAAGTAATACAAAGATATATAATAGTCACTATCATTGGCATTGCATCATGGTAATGTTTTTATGAGATTGATATTAGCATTATAAAGGACTGTCTTGAAACTATAAAATAAGCTGATATTGTGACTGTTCTACTGTTTACCTGGCAATCTGCCCTTACATCACAGTTTGAAATTAGTGTGAGATGATAAAATTTAAGCCCATGAGGAAAGAGAGGAAGGCAGGGTGATGTCTTTAGGAGAAGAGATTTCATCTTCAGGGTCCCATGGGAAGCTGTCATAGAGCACTGTGTAGGAGCTTCACACTTATTTGATCTTCAAGAACCCCTTTGGAGTAGGAGTACTAGAAATTACTAGTCCTGGCAGGGGACTGACTTTGGAACAATGAACTCCTGACTGAAATTAAATGCATCCTTTCATGTTTTCCAAACTTAACTGGATGAAGCTTTAAGGACCTTAAAAGTTATCCCTGCTTTGTGCAGGAGAGGTGAGGTGGTCCAAAGGTCCCCTCCAACCTGAATGAGTTTTATGTTTATGTTGTGCCATAATGGGTATGTATTAAAAAGGCATATTCTTTTCAGGTAATAAATGGAAGACTCCCAGCTATTCTTTGAACTGGATATGGTGCTGCCAAGTAGAAAATAAGTCTCTGATAGTCAAACATGACAGTGATGAGCCCAGTACAAATGAGTTTGCAAATTGAGGAATCGTGTAGTGTATCAGACAACAGGAGTCATCGTTTTGCCTTTCTGTGCAAAGATGGGTTTTTAAGACCTGGCCCCATTGTCTTTAACTGGTTGAATAAGCCATTTGATTCATCTGTTCATTCTTCCAATGACCTTTTTTCTATGTTGCTTATTCTGATTCCCCACTGTAATACCAGATACAAACCTCATGGCATAGTAAAGGTGAGTAAGAGTCATGCAAGTAAATGCAAACAAAAAGGTTAATGTGTGCTCTGTACAGTGTTGTATCTTGGTTATTCTGGAAGTTTTGAGACAGAATCTGTGTCCTATTTCACTAGAAGAAAGCGTCTCTTCCCCAATCAAAAACATCACAGCTCTTTAAAGGCAGGGCACAGGTGTTTCTCACAAGTTGCAAGGCATTTTGACAAAGTGTAGCATTTAGAAATGTTTATTTCTTGTTACTTTCTACTGAAAATAGGGGGGTTCTTCACAACCTAAGGTGGTGTGATGGGACTCTAAGCTGGCCAAAATGTTGAGGCAGATCTGAGTAAACCTTTTTCTTAAGCTGCTTGTTCTAAAAACTCTAAAAGAGCTTTTAAATACAAACTCAAGTTTTATTTAAACAGAAACTAGATCCCATAGCTTGAAAAACAGATAAAGCTTTGAGACAAAACAGAAATGAAAGCACTTGGAAACTAAATTCCTTCTTGTGTGCTATGTCCTGGCAGAAAAGATCCTTTTTTCAGGCTTTCTCTCAGTTTAGCAGCTCAGGAACTTTCTGTATTGCAACAAAATCTCCCCTGAGAAGGTCTTAGAAACTATCACTTTGAAAATATTGTTAAGCCCATCCCTGAGGCTTGGTTTGTATCTGCTTTTCTTAGCACTTTGTGAGTCTCTGAGTTCTCAATGCCCTCAGCATTGGGTCTTAGACCTTTTACTCAGTGTTCAAGTATTTTAATTTGATTGCTTTTTAACTAGATTCCTATATTATATGATAGCTAAAAAACTCACCTGAAAAATGAAAGAAGCTGATAAGAGGGAAGCTGTCTGGCAGGGGGTGGAAGGTATAAAGCATCAATGGAAAGCATACTTTAAGACCAGCTTGGCACTGAACATATGCAGTGAAAGAGCACCATGTAAAGAGAAGTCCCTCTGTGTTTTTAGGGTTAGTTTCCTTTTCATTTTGTTGTTATTTAGCTTTAATACCTTAAAAGTTGGGGAGGGCATGATTGTAAGAACTGACCCATAGAGGAGATTGCTGTGGTTGTCAGAGAAGGACAGGATAATTAATTTCTTCAGAAAGAGTTGCTGGAGATGAGGTGAAGAAGCAGGAAGCACTGGCAGAAAGACCAGCTGAAATGGAGAGATGATTTTACCATATGATACCGAGTTTTGGAGCAATACTGTAAATACTGTAAGATATTTCAGTCTTATATCATACAGTGACTTCTAAAAAGGTAAATTGCATGTAGAAAATTAGCTGGTAAATATATGTTAATGTAAGAAAGTAACTTTGCTCACGGGTGCTTTTTTAGTGAAAACCTTCAAGAGACATATAGATGTTTTTCAAATTCTTAGTTCATTCAGTTTAGTGCCAAGTACTGCCACTGGTTGTTGTAAGGCTGTTCTAGCTCCCAGTCTTGGCTTTTACCTGTTTTTAGTCTGGAAAGTACTAAGGAGTCTCTCAGTACCTATTTAAAGCAATGGTTCCAGATAGACAAGAGAGACAGGTATAGAAACACCTTTCTTTTCCTTTTGGTTTGAAGGGACTGTGTGCATAGAAAATGGCACAAAGATTTTGGTCATTCCACTCTGAACCACAGAGAGCTGTGCAAAGGGACCCCAGGCCCGTCCCTGGGTCTGCCAGCAGTAACACGTCTGTGGCTGTGCAGGATAGACGATGTTCCACCAGTGGTTCTGGTGGCGAGACAGAGACCAGGTCTGGCCAAGGACATGGTGGGTTCCTGAGAGTTTATATAGGGGAGTGGAAGCTCTGGGTGTGAGGGAAGAACAAGGTACCCAGCTGCAAGTCACAGTGGCAGGTTAGGAGTCTCAGAAAGGGCAGAATCGCACATGGCAAATATTCGTGTGGGAAGCGTGGAGAGCTATTCCTTAATGAGTTTGCAGTGTGCCAGGCCTTAGATTGATGTGAGTCAGCTTTTTGGTTTTTAATCTCTTCCTCTGCATGCATAGTGACTATTCATGAGAGGATTACAGTGAAGTATCCTGAAACTAAAAGGCATGTTTAGGATCTCGTGGCTACAGGAATAAAAGTCATGGGCAAGTTTGGATAGCACAAGCAGACTGCAGCATTGTTCATGTTTTCTACTCACTGTCACTCTCCTGCTCACATTTATCCTAACTGATACTGCATCATCAACTCTACAAATTCAACTCCTGTTGCCAGTATTTAAATTAAATACCTCACATGGGTGTCACCTCTTCAGGATCACCTTGTTCTTACTGTTCTAGAAGTCAAGTAATGGGAGCAGGTGATCGCATCAGCTGAGAAAGTAAAAGAGCCAGTATCTTCTGCAGATCAAATGTTTTAAAATGTTCTTAACAAGCACATGCCTGCCTAGATCTACCCAGGAAGACAATATAACACCCATCTGTGTAACTGCAGAATTACTGCCTGCTGAAACGAGACTCCTCTGAAGCTGAAGTTTCATGTAGCTCCAGATACCTCAGGCTCACCCTTGCCTCCAGAGCACATTTTGCACTGCTTCATATTTAAAGCTGTATAGGTATGCTCAGCAAAACAAGATCCTTTCCTTGGGGGGTGAGGGGAATGGGGGCATGGCAGCTAACCACCAACCTAAAGAAAGAGGAAAATGAGTCACAGTCATTAAGTAGGTCACTTCCACTTTGTGTAAAAGTGTTCTTCTGGTACTCAGGTTAATCTCTGAAACAAAGAACTGTCTGGGCTCAAGTTTTCATCCGAGCTTGCTGCTTCTGCTCCAGAAAAGCAGGGAAAGTAAGGAAAAAAATCCCATATAAAAATGGGTGTTTTCAGCTGATGAGTATATGATTGTGGATTCTAGTGAAACTATTTTAACTCCTACTAATTAAACATGTGGTTAGTTTTGTTTTGTGCATCTACGTAGCTTCTTAACAAAAGAAAAAAAAAACACACCAACCTTCTGTAGCAGCTGCATTGGCTTCTGCTAATATTTTCTTCCCTTACAGTAAAACCTTAGTTCAGCAAAAGTTGTATATCTTTTCTTTACTTTTATGTCAGATCATGTCTTTGAAAGGGTGAGTTTTTGCTGGAAGAGAGAACACAAGTTTATCTGTGGTGAGTGGGAGGTTGGAGTATTAGATCTTCTTTCAGGAAGCTTCTTTGACTCTAAAGAGAGGGTCAAAACATTTTGGTCATCAAAGCTCTCAAAAAAGGGGTTCAAAGATTAAGATAGAACAAATCTATTTTTTCCAATAAATTTCTCCAAGAGGTGGGAAGGGTATTACTATTGTCATTGTTTTGTTATGGAAGATAGACCGCTGGCCTGAGACATTGTCCTTGCTGAAACACTGATAATAGTTCAGTTTTGAAAAGTGGGTGTTTCCTCTGCTTTTATTCACCGCATTAGGCTTTCATAAGTAAACAAACAGAAAAACCCACCATAATTTCTCACGTTCCTGTTGCTTTTCTGAGAGTCCTGTATCACAACGACTTCCTGAGTGTGAAGCAAGCTGCTGCTTCACTTTTTTATCCTCCCCTTCTAGGAAACAGTTGCTTTAGGAGTGATTCTAGTAACCTGATACCACTTAATGTATTTTTGCTGGAATATGGAGCCTACATAAATTGCACCATAAGCAAATTTCTTTATAATGGAAGGATCGGGAAGCTGCAGCTTGGCAGGCTGTTTCATTGGTGTGGCTTTTTTAAGGTGGATTTTCCAGATGCTTTTTAACAGATGATATTGTAGACTTCTTCAAAGGGTATTAGGAATACACAGTTGCCACTGTCTATAGAACATCCCACCTTGGCTCCACATTTGGAAAAGTCTGACAGATACCACTGTACAATCTGAAAGGAAAATTGCTGTTATTTGCACTTTCCAATGTGGAAAAGGGCACAAGCCCACAGACTCCTGTTGAAATCGAATCCCATCTCTACAGGCTCAAATACAGAAGAAAAGTTAAATCTTTCCTCTCATAGAGATAAACTGACAAAAATCCGGAAAGAGTAGCAAAAACCAAGTACCACATTCATTAAACCAAAATGTCATTCCTTCCTGGCTGGGACACAGTAGCTGATATGGGTACTCACTTAGATAGAGGATGGGCAGATGTAAAGTGACTCTGCAGCATGGTGTGATGAAGGCAGGGGCTCTTCCAGTGCTGGTCCTGAAAAGAAGCCAGAACAGAAATATTAGTTGCAGAATCTCCTCCCAGCTGAGCAAAAGGTCTTGTAGACTATGGTTACAGTGAGATCAACCAAACCAGCTGGATCCACTGTACACAGAGTGCATCCCAGGACTCTGGGCTGGTGAGAGCCTTCATGTCCTCTAACTGATGAGACACTCAGCACCTCCTGCTCTGCAAGGGGCTGGCACTGTCTGAACATATTAACAGCAGCATGGCCCTTGCCTCAGACCTTTCCAGAGTGCCAGTGCTTTTGCTAAGATTTCCTGACAGCTCTGAGAAAAACAATTCCTCATAAGGCCAAGACTTACTTCTGCTATCAGTAGGAGATGCCATCCCTTCCTGCCTTTATAAAAAAAAAAAAAAAAAAAAGATTGGGAAACCCTGGCCAGTGACTTTGACATGGAAAGTGCCTTCTAGAGAGTTTAAAACTTGCAATTGTTTGACTGGCAAAGGCTGAGGCACTGGGGAATGCTCTGAACTATGAAGACCATGCAATCTCTGTCACCACTTTATCCCAACTGGAGAGCTCTGTTACAACTCATTAATGCTCCCAGACCATTCAGACTTAATTTTGTTGTCATTAGAGTATTATCTGTCCCTGAGATATTGCAGAGCAGTGCATCTTCCACCAGCTCTTCCTTTCACTGCAGCACAGGACTGCACGTTGCACATGGCTGAGTTGTTTGTTGGGCTGTGCCACATGGCCTGAATTTCTCCTGATAAGGTAAACCTTCATGTTCTGCCCAGAAATGGAGCCTGGCCCTTAAGAATGAAGGGAAGGAGGAGATTTGCACTTTGTTCCTTCCACTAGAAAGAATGCTGCCCGGTGGTCAGATTGAAGTAAACACAAGATAGGGGTCTGGAATGCAACTTTTGCCTTATCAGCTCCTGGCCCCTGCCTCAGGAACCCTCTGTCATGTCACAACATTTATTAAAAGCTTACCAAACATCAGAAAGCATTCTGGGTTTTGGGCTTCTGCTGCTAAGTAACTTATGTGATGATGAATGAGTAATTTAAACTTACAGCACCTTGCTTCGTTATCTCTGAAACTCTCAGCAGGAATTTCATTGGGCTCCCTGAAAGCTCAGTGTTCATCAATTGCTTTAAGAGTCTTTCCTGAAGTATTTTCTTGTTACGTGTGCAAATGGTGTAATAACCTTAACTTGAGATTATTATTCCAGAGCCAAGGGTAAAAACCAGCTCAAATTTACACTGTGTGGGTTTGTCTGCCCTGGAATGGGGCTGCTGCATTGATGCTGTTCTGCTGCTTTTTGCCTTGATATCCTCTAGGACCCATGTAGCATAACAATGGTGTAAAAACTCACTTTTCTTTTAGGGTAGCTTTTTGGGTTTGAAGTCTTTGAAATATTACTGTTAAATTACGCAACTTTCTTTTAAAAGATCATTTTAAAATGGTCTCAGAGGCTTCTTTTTGAAGAAATGGTTACAAGAAACGAAGCCGTGTATCTTCACATAATTATGATAATTAGATCTTATCCCTTAGTCTTATGCTTTAACTATTCAAAAATGAGGGTATAACCTTACAAAAGCTCTTTTTAATATGTGTTTAGGATATGTGGCAACCAAGTTTCTCCAGGCAAAAGACCATTTCTGCTGCTTTCTGACTGCTAAGGAGGAGCTGGTCTGTATTCATAGGAGCGATTTCCCTGGGGATCCCAGCCCTCAGACACTGGCACTTCATCCTATGGGTTACCCAAACACCTCTAGCTTTGGGGCTGCCTCAGCTCATCTCAGTTTGCAGGTATCCATAGCCACTGTGTTTGGGATTAACGGTTTTTTAATATTTTATTAGTAATTTCATAATCTGTAAGAGGCGGGTTTTGAAATTAATTTTTCAGATAGTCATTTGTCTCCCAGATTCTGAAGTAAATAACAGCAGATCATACTTTCATCACAGCCGCCTTGCCCTCTACAAGGCCCAAAAACTAGATGTGAGCCAAGAGGTGCAGCTGAGGGGTGAAATGTGTCATTTCACTGTAGCTGTGCAGAAAACAGGTGCTGCAAACAGGTATTAGGGAAGAAGAACAGCTTTTAAAGGGGGGTGTGGTGAAGGAGCCAGGGATGTAACTTACCGAGCACAGAGATACAAATTTATGGTAGTAAAGGTCTTCAGCCACAGGGATCCCCAGAGATCCCTCACATATGGAGATCTGCTGTGTTTGTGCTCTAATAAAAGAAGATTAACTAGGAAGCAGTTTGCTTGGCTGAATTCTACTCTTAATTTTTGTTAGGGTTTTGATTTTACTGACTTGGTCTACATTCTCATGTTGCAAATGTAAAATGCTTCACTTTTGTAACTTTTACATTGGTGTCCAGAGTTCTGAGAAAGAGTTAAATTATCCTGTAGGGACATACTTAGGAAAGACAAGGAAAGAACAAAACGAGGAAGAGTGCTTTGGTAGAGAACATGGAACATCTCTGCCAATATGTACCTGGTAAAAAAAAAATTGGTTATGTGGATTTTTTCTGGAGAAGCCCTTCCATACAAGGCTCAGATAGAGATGAAGTAGTCACCTAAGGCTGCATTGAGACAGGTATGCTGATGATAGCCTGTGGGGAAAGCTTTCAAATGGCGTGAAGTCCATGTCCAATAGACTAGTTCAACTGGTCAATTCCCACTGAATAAATTATTACCATTCTTCAGGAGAAAAGGTGCCACTCTCATACAGCAGAACCTGGCTGATGGGTGGCCCTTAAAGGGTTCTGCTGCAAGAAAAGCCGCAAACAGAGGCACTTTGCAAAATGGAGTGAAAAAACAGCAGTTCTTGCTTCAGTGTGGGAAAGCATTTGTCATTTCCATTTCAAGACAGATGAGCTTTTGACAGATACCAACCCGTTTGGGCTCTATATACCCCATGATAGCCAGAGTATGAGTGCTTGACAGATGCTGTCTTTCCAGAGACTTTGCTTCAGGACAAGTGCAGTAAATGTTGGCATCTGAGAGGTTCATGACATTTTCTAAGGCTGTGAAACAGTTAAGCATGTGTAGGTATTTGTATATATTTGTACACAGGCATACACGCTTATGTATTCAATATACTCAAAGAGGTTGCAAATTTTTAGCAGAAGTTGTGCAACTGGGTTGATGTGAAAGTAAATAAAATTATTAAGTTTTGAGGTTTCTTCATTTTTACAATTTTTATTAAACATTTTTAAAGGACACCCTTTAAAATCCCATTAAATGCTTGTGTTTGCCTAAAATGTGTTGTTTCAATAAATGAACATACCTGTGAATCAACTAAGTTTGAATATGGTGGTGTAGGAACATTTGTGTTTCTGTTTGTTGAGTTTTCACTCTGGGAAAAGCAAAAAAAGAGGCATTTTCTCCTGGAAAAGTTTCCTCATATACAATTTTTTTACTAACTTTAATAAAAAGTCAAAGAGAAGAAAACATTCAAGTCTCTTGACTCTTGCCAGCTCCTGCTGCTGCTATTTGTTTAGAGTTTATTCCTTTATTTTTATTATTGCTGACCATTTATTAGTACTGTAGTGGTGCCCAGATCTTCCCCATGACGATCGTAAGTACACGTACAAGTCTCATAAACAGACGAGCTGATAGCATTGCTTCCATGAAGAATCCCAGCACACAGGCAGCCGACCTGGAGCCAGGAAGTGCAATACAATAAAATCACATCCAGGCTTTGGGGTACGTTTATGAGCAAGCACAACCAGAGAGGGTTTTGAAAACCTGCTGGCAAAGACTCTGGTCTGCATGCTGTGGGGACACCACTTTATCCCGTCTTCTTGGAATAGAAAGGGGCATTTCTCAGGCAAAATAAAGGCTTGTAGTCATCCTGCAGAAGTGGCCAGTGGCTGGATTCTGGAGAAGGTGTGTTCTGTACCTTCAGACTGTGGATCTGGGGAGTGTGACCAGTGCCCTAGTAGCCCAACTGGGCATGAAATTTGGAGCCTGGCATCAGCAGATGCTGAGATTGATGGCCACCCCACAGTGTGTCACCTTCTCCAAAGGGACAGGAAGGACCTAGGCTGGAACGCAAGGTCCAGCCACTGTTCTGGGAGCCTGGGTACATTTCTTGTCTAGTGAGGGCTTCAGTAGGAGTCACCAACATGGGCCCTTGATAAGGGAGAGAGTTTGTGAAGGCAAGAAGTTACACAGATTTGAAGCTTAAACAAGCCAAAAAAAAAATAAAAAAAGGTAAGTCAGATAACCTGTTATACCAGTGGATAAAGTTTGGGAGGACTTTGAGGAGAGAAGTGTATGGACTTGCACTATTTTGAGAGTGTGGACAGATTGAGAGAGAGCTGATGAAATTTAATGGAAGATACTAGGTCCACTGAGACTGTGAAGAGATTTCCTCACCTACTCACTTCTGGGTGAGAAAGTCTATTTACTCAGAGGGAAGATAATCTCACTACAGCAGAAATGAAATCTGTGATTTTTTAAATACATGGAAGTTGAGAGGAGGGTTTTAAGATGCTGCAGACACCCTCTATTGGAATACAGTAACTACAAATGTTATAAAGTTGTTGAGTAGAAGGAATGCAGGTGTAAATGTCAGGACTGAGTAACGCAGGGGTCAATGGTTTCTCAGTAAAAAAAGTGCTGGACAGAACTGTGAGGGCTCAGCTGGTACAAGTGGAGAAAGTCAGAAGTAAGCCTGAAGTTAGAGAAAATGATGGAGCAAAGAAACTAAGGCTGCTGGGACCCTGGAGTGAGACAAGGATGTTGGGATTCAGCAGAAGGGTAGAGATCACAAAGTCCAGACATCTCCCAAGATAAAGAAAAGTAATTCCCTGGAAGCTAATGGACTTGATGTTCATTAAGTGAGGACAGAGGGAGAATGAAAGAACAGGATGATGATGATGCAAAAAAAGATCTCTGGAACATAATTCATCTTTAAACTTGCTGGATAATATCTGGCTTAGGCAGGGCAGGCCTGTGCAGTAAGGAATACCAACAGCAGGAGAATAACTCCATGCCTGCCATGGTGGTGAAGCTGAAGGGAATGAAGTTAATAATTAAGTGTAGCTTTATGTCAAAAATGGCGTAACATTATTCCTGTAATGAGCTAAACTGATAACTAGCAAGAGCTGTTTATGGCTCATTCAATGTAAATTAAGTCAATAGGTATATTATAAATGTTAATTAACACATTAGAAACATGGAGACAGTCATTGGCAAACAGAATTATAAATGTTTAAATAATGTAGTTATTGCAGAGTGAGATGTAAATTAAGTCAAATGGACAGTCTCAGTGATGGAAAAGATATTTAACAGGTAATAAAAACAGTAAGAAAACTGCATTCTGCAGTGGGATTTTGAGGTCAGTACAGGCACTAGGAGAGCAGTATTGCATTGCCATATATCAAATGTTTTGTTTATAAAAAAGCAACGATTTCTGCTTTTTTATGACAAAAACAAAAAATAGAACATCCATATTCTTTCTGTGAAAGAAATCATATCTGCAAAATTGACCACAGCAAGTCTGAAAGAGCATGGAAAGTTATCATGCTTTTTGATTCAATAACCTGCCTCGACAAGGCATTAAATACATTGTTTGCAACAACTATTATTACTGTATTAAGGATGAAATCCAAGTAAGCTCAGCAACCTTTTGCAAACAAGGTAAATTGGAATGTTAAACCTATGGTTTGTTTACAGTGGTTATATAGTGACCTTGTAGCATGAAAAATGCAATTTGTTGGAATACATTTCTTTATGGTATGTTTCTTTTGGCTCTTGGGAATTGTCCTATGATTCAGATCATGTCCAATAAACAAAAAGGCTCCACCTGAAGTATTACTATTGTCACATGGTATTTATTTATGCTGCTGATAAACAGGAAAGTGTTTGCTCAGCACCTTATTCTAAGGCCATTGTGAAGAAATACACAGTTTCTGAAACAGAATGAAGTGGCTGTATCCTGTATTTTAAGGCTAAAATCTGAAAAAGGATGTGTGAGATAGGAGTCTTTTTGTTCTTTTAGTGTGTTTGCTCTCTTATCCCTTCCTGGCAGAACCAAGTTTCTGTGTGGGAGCTGTGATGCTGAAGTCTGGAGCTTCATTCTTAGCACAGTCCTCTAGCTGGAGAGACTTGTACACTCTCACCATCCAACATAAATCAGGTTTTTACATGGCCACTGCAAATACATTATCTTGCTGCTGTTTCCCATATCTAAATATTTAATTCCTAGATTCTAAACACAAGGAGCATCTGTCAGTGTTATCTTAAAAAACTCCATTGGGAAAGGAGAAAGGGTTCTCTTCCTTTTTTACAGCATGGCAGATTTATTCTTCAGAATAAGATCCTTCTGTGTATAATTTGGTTAAAAATAAGAAAAACCCTGAAGACAGAATGAATGAAGTTTCCTAGTTTGAAAAATACATTTTATATTCTGTATTTTGGAAGAGCTTTTATTGGACCTTTTTTCTGTTTCATTGTTTTGTTTTTGTTAGTGGAGAGGAACTCAAAGGAATGAAATTAAGCCTATGAACCAGTACCAGTAATCACATTAAACACAGGATAATTGAACTAGCAATTTCCCCCAGCTGTAGGCAGTTTGTGAACTGCCAGGCAATAAATCCACGACCATCTACCACAGAAAGTACTGTTGCCTAGTTTCTCTTTCCTTTGCCTTGGGATTTACTTTGCATTCAGTGGATTGTTTCAAATCCTTGCCTGCATTCAGTATGAAGGCTACAGTCCAAGTGCAGCAGAGGGTTTCCTCCTTTGCAATCACTGATCAGGGCCAGGCCTTTCAGTATTAAACATGCTTCAGGGGACAGACACAAAGAAGTGATCAGGTGCTGAGGAGCCTGCTTTGTTGCTGAACTCAGAAAATAGGTCAGCTATCCTTCAGCTGCCTGGAAAAAAATATAAAGTGGGTGAGGAATAAACTTGTTTTTCTTTCTTTCCTATCAGCATTGTTCCAAACCCAGAGGGTGGGGGGGGAACAGAGGGGGTGAAGATATCCATCTCCTACAAGCTGTACCAATGCTGATGTTGAGATTATAGGTTGTTTAATCTTTCTTCTGCTGTGAGTTCTCCACTCCTTGGGCTGTTAAGGGATGTGATTGCCTGAGCAGTGTTGGGGCAAACAGAAATGCTCTCGAAGCAGATCTGCTAATCCCTAGAGCACGACGGTGTCAGGCCACTGCAGTGCTCTGCTGCTTCCACCTTTCTGAGCAAAATCGCAACTCTATAGAAAGACCTCCTTTAACTACCCTGACTTTAATTTCCTCACCAATCCTACATACAGGGAGTGGGGGGTGTTATGTTTCCTTTTTTTTTCCTCCCTCTGTACAAAGAAAAACCTCTCTGTGAAAAAGAGGGCCTGTACTTGGCATGTAGCACAGTAACATGAGCATAATAAACAAGAGTGGCTGTCCCCATAAATAATAAAAGGAATGTTTCTCCTCACATGGCAGCTTTTCAGAGGAGAAAAGGCAGGGAATAGGTAGCCCTCCTCTAATGTGCAACTTTGCAAACTCTAATCCCCACTTCTGTTGTTTTCATTGGCAAGCCACCAGCTGGTGGAGAAGGAGGTACTTCTCTGCTCTGCACTCCATTCTGACTTTTATTCTCTTTCTTATCTCTTATGTCTTTTGCCTGCTGGAAACTCAGAGGCTCCTTAAAAACACAGTTGTATTTCTTCCCTCTGCCTGTGCGGTGTTTTACATTCTTATGACGATGGAGACATGCTCTGCTGGCGATGAACTTGGACTCACAATATCAGCATAGAGGTGAAAATAGACCATTCATAGCTTAACATCCTCCTGATTTACGTTCTTGCAGCAAAGGTGATGAGCTCTTGATACAAGTGAATAACTGCACCATTGGAAAATGTTTCTGATGTTGTTTCAGCTGCTTAAGTAAAAATGTTAAGCTTTCTCACCATTAGGAGCATGATTTAGTGGCATGTCAAGATTTCCCTTTTCTGGCCACTCAGTTCAAACTTTGAATATATTGTAGTTGGCTTCAGTTTTCAGAGCCATGTGTTAGCTACTGCAGTAGCAGAAAACGCATGCAAATTATCCCTTTATTCTGGCTGAGATTATGACATTAAAACAACAACAACAGAGAAAAGCCTGTGCAGAGAGTATCATAAATAATTTAGCTTAAGTGAATGCTGAAATTAGTCAAGGCACCGCATTGCTTGGCTCCAAGCAGTCTATTTACAGCCAGATATGTAGAGTACCCTCCAGCCAAAGCCTAGGCTTACAAAAATGGAAAGCAGGAAAAACAATATGATCTTCTTTTAAAGAAGCATGTTGGAATGATCTGCAGGGTTAAATATACCTAGACAGTGCTCTGTGCTGTAGCTCCAGCAATCTTGGGAGAAAACAAACTGTTTATAGAGAGCCCTGAGCTGGGGAAGGAGATAATGAAATATGCCCGTGTATTATTGGCAAGTGCCCTGAATGGTACAGGCGAGCTAAGTGCATACAGTATTATCTTGCATAATTATTGGGTCACTGTACTGTAAACTAAGTGGCTTCTATACTTAGCCACACTACTGTGCTCACTGCCTGATTAAGGACTAGATCCAGCTCTCTCCCCCACCAGGCTGTATTTACACTGAGCTCAAAGGATCGATTTGGGGCCTACTAATTCTTCTTGGGGCCTTCATTTCTGAATAGCTAAGATGAACATAGGGACAAGATAGCAATGGGCATTTGTAGTCATAGCAATAGGGATGTTCCCACTGCACTCAGGCCCAATAGAGCCTTTCCAGGGAGTCCAGGGCTTCAAGACAGTGAGGCAGCAAGAGGACAAACCCAAACAGATGACTTGGATTGTTTTAGAGAGACAAAAAGAATTGATATGAACTATGGCCCAGATTATTTCATAGCTAGTGTTTAGTTTGCATGGATCAGAAACCCCAGAAACTCTCAGCTGGGGAGAAAGTGTGCATTTCTTTGAATGTGATTATCATGTACAGGTACCATTTGAGGAGGGACTTCTACCAGCACAGTACAGCAAATCAGGGAGCAGGGTATCTGCAGACTCATGGGTTGAAAGACGACTCTGACAGGCAAAAGCAGCAGTCTGTGGAAGGGGAAAAGTTGAAAGACTTTTTTTATTATGGGCACTTTCAGAACCAGCCTCCTTAGCACAATTATGAGTCCCAAAGTGACTGTTCAGTTGGAATAGTCATGGAGAGTGAGGGCAAACCCAAGACAGCCCATGGCAATTACTTAGGCAACAAAGTGTGTGTGCATATCCTTGGAGAGCTTAGCAGGCTAGCTGAAATGACACAGAACTGAGGTAAAGTCAAGAAGAGAGGCTGTGAAACAAGGGGTGAGAGAAGGGAAAGAAGCCAAGATTACAGACTGGGATGAGGTGGCAACAAAGGCCAGGAACTGAGACAGAGAGATGGGAAGTAAAAAACACAGTGGGAAGAAATGAAGTTGAGAATAGAAGACAAATGGAGAGAGAGTGGAAAATGAAAATAAAATTAGTATTTTTGTTGTTTAAAGGAAGAATAGCAGCTTGAGCCTTGGGAAATACACAAGGTCAGATAATAAATGAAACAAAAAACCATGTAAAGAAAGTAGTGCAAGAAATTATTGAGCAACACTAATATGGCAAAGGAGATGAGAAATCTGTCCCAAGACACTAGTGGCAGTATTTACATTTACCAGGCACAAAATGGGTTAGGTCTCACATCATTAAGATACATCCTTATCCCTTAAGCAATGATACCACTTCTTCTGAATGCCTGTGCTGCACTGTGATAGGTCTCTACCAGTCTTCATTCTGAAAATCCACAGTATAGGAGTGAATACACAGGTAATTAAAAAAGTGTGATTTTTTATATACCTATATCATCTGACATATTACTGATTCTTTCCAAGTCCCAAAGTAACACTGAACTTCAAGATCACAAAGCCAAGTTAAAAAGGTTCTTGCTGACCATGTCGTCTTTCAGTTCTGGTTTCATGGGAAAATGTAACAACAAACCCTAAACACTAAGGATCTCCTGTGCATACAGCCACTCTCTCCAAAGCAGTCACTGGGTGTATCACACTGTGTGACTGCTGCAATAGACAATTTCCTCTGCCAGTCATGCCTGTCCTGTCAAAGATATCCCCCATCCAAACAGGCAGACATGAGGAGACAATGGTCTCATGGAGAAAGAGATGGTGAATGTGCTTTAAACAGTAGATAGAGAATCTTTGACACATCTTCACATCCTGTAAATCCCTAATGCTACTTTCATAGAGGGAAGAAAAATAAGTAAGAGTCTGCTTTTATCAGTTCCATATGAAACCTTCAAATCTAGGTCAGATTCTTCTAACCATATATGTTTTAACGTCTATAAAAATATCTTTTCTGAAGATTGAATTCTATTTGTGAACAATGTAAAAATAATAGAAGCCAAGATCTGACATAAAACCTTATAAAAACTTCATTAAGACCTTCAGCCCTCATATAACCTTGTCAAGAAGCAGTGGAAATAGAGGTTTAGCCCATTCACTCTCTTCCTGTCCAAGCTGGGACATGGCTCTGGGCATGTACACAAGGAAGTGGCTTTTGCTGCATGACAATGCATAGCGTGCTTAGGATCCCCACTTATCATTGGACTTGGACTGGCTGTGAACCTTGTGTATGGATATGGTGCTGTGAAACACTGTGGTGATGATGCTTCTATTTCTTTCCTTTTTTAAGCTGAAAACTGCTTGTGTAGTCCTTAGGAGCCCAAAAGTATAACACTTTTATGGCACAAGAACTCATCCTTCTACTACAGTGAACCAGTCCACTGAGGCTAAGTGGCAAGTAATTTTAATTCCTTGGATGTGTTTACCTGCTTCAGAGATGGCAAGCTATGAAAAAGTGAACTTGATTTTTGAGACTGAGAGGTGTGGTTTTGAAACACTGTAAGTGAAGCATGATGTATTCTTGCAAAAAGCACATCCAAAGCAAGTTTTTTGTGAGAACTGTTTGGTTTTTTCACTTTCAGAGAGGCGAAATCAGCCTTATGTATTTAAGATTAGGGGGAAACCTTACAATACCTTACTGTACAGGACTATTTGCCTTATTAAGTCATGTTTGCCTCAGGTATAAAACCAGAGTACTGAACGAGATGCCACTGGGGTTAGGTACATTTATTAGAAACTTACTGCAAGTCAGAAAATCTCACAAGAAGATGAACTTGTTGTTTCCATGAGTAACCTTTCATTCTTTCCTTGTGGAGAGGTCAAGATGCACAGGACCACCTTGTGAATGTTGAGGTCTAAATGAAGGTTCCAACAAATAGAAGTTATTTCTGGATCTTTTATATCTTCAGTAAGCTCACAGATGAAACAAGCTGCCATGACTCAGTAATATTTTTTTTCTGAATCCTTGCGGGCCTTGTTTACACTTGCAATTCAAACTTGCAGTGTGTGCATGCAAGGTAGAGGGAGGCTGCTTAGAGGGAAAGTGTTATGCACTCAGTAACCTTTTTGTATTTATTTGTTCAGCATGCTAGCTCTTGTGCTATTTGCTGGGAAGGAGTGCCTACACAAAAAGCTACAAGGTGGATCAAATAAAAAAGCCTAGAATGTTCTGAAAACCTCCCCCTTAACTTTGGACTGAAGGGATCTGTAGAATTTTTGGCACATTATAAATCTGTGTTTGCTGAAAAGAGAAAAAACCCAACCCAGCAGCCCCCCTCTGATTCTGGGTTTATGTCCATTGAAGTCTATGCCACACCTGGTTTATAGAATGTCAAGTGCTAATAATTCACAATAGATCCAAGAGAAAAGAACACTAGAACTACATTTTGGGTCAAAACGTGTAGTTTTAAAGTCTAAAAATACTAAGCAATTTGACCTTAATTAGAAGATCCAAGCTTACATCACATTGTTCCAACTCTTCTCCTAGAAACTTGAATGTAAACTTTGTGTTTAAATATAAACCCACCTCTGGGGCTGGCCTCTTCTCTGTATTTATTTTATTTGCCAAGCTGCTGAAAAGGTCGTGTGCACAAAAAGAATGCTCCGCTCCTAATCTTTTTAGGCTATTGACAGGGTAGCTCATGCAAAGCACTTGGTTTCATTGTGCCTCTAGAAATGAAAAGCAAGCTATCTTTCTTATTATACAGCCCTTTTCTTTCATGTTGATATGTTCCTGTTTTTCTCTCTTAAATACTCATTCTGGCCTTTGGTTACAGACACACTATTCAGTATGGGACTAGATATATGCTACAGTTTAGAAGTAACCTGGGCACAAAACTCTTCCTCTGACAAGATAAAATCTTTCCTTATGAACTCCTTACTAATAGCAACAGAATAAGTTGGCATTTCATTACACACTCCTTGTTTTAACCCTATCTGCCTGTTGCTCATTTGCTTCCTGTGAACCGGGGCAGGAGAGCTTTGGAAACAATACATTGTGGGGTTACCTAAAGTTGTAATCTAAATTAGAGCACTGACAATGAAATTTAGTACTCAGGCATGTGACTTTGTGTCATTTTCTCCATGATGCCTTCTCATTTTTCCTGGGCTTCTGTCTTCTGCATTTTCTTGGAAATTTTCTCACCCCAGTCAAAGTCCCAAGGATGGGCTTAAAGCCACTTGCAAGATTTATGCTCATTATTTTGGTTATTCATTTAGCTGTGGAACAGAACTGAAGTATTCAGTTGTTCTTTGGAAGGAACTGAGTTTAGAGTATCCACTGGGGACTGGACCCCTGCACTTGTGGCATCACCTGTGGCTAAAATCCCTGCTGAGTGCACACCAGTAAATGGCCTGGGAGGCAGGAGAAGCCAGGGTGATGCTGCCACATTCTGCTCCACCTCTCTTCTGTAGTTCCCAAACTGCCTAAAAAATGCTGGTTCTTTGATACAGTGCCACATCGGAAATGTGTAAAACTTTACTGAAGTGGAATTAAATGAGCCATCACAAAACACACCTGAGGAGGCCTGGGCTTTTCTAATTTTCTAGTTCTGCTAATTTTCTAGTCACTAGCTCAGGATGGCTGTTGGTGGTGCAGCTGAGCTTCTCCACTGCTGCTTCCTCAAAACCCCAGCCTGAATTCACCAGGTAGGTATCCCTGGTCATCTGAGAGGCTTGGTTTCACATGGATGCACTGAATTCAGCACAGCAGTACCAAATCCACTTTTCTCAAGGATTTTCTGGTCTGTGGATCTGCTGGTATGGATCTCCACAGACCAACTTCTAGCAAGGTGAATGAACCTCTTTCTCTCTTAATTTCTCTTCAGATACAAGTTGTTTCGGAGCAGATGAAGCTGTCTACACGTGGCAAGGTGAGCTGTGTTGTATATTTTGAGGGAACATCCAGGAAGATTCTGCAGAGAGTAGCAGGATCAGGATATGCATTAAGGAAGGGGCAGAGGAGATTAGATAATAGATTAAAGATTAACTAAAATAATGCAAGATTAAATAAGCAAAAAATTAGTAACAAAAAATGTCAGATCCAGAAGCTTTGAAGCCTCCATGGTAACCAGGGTGTTACAATGGCTTAAACAGAAAGCCTGTGAGCTGCTTTATTCTGCTCTAGTGGAATACACAGACTTACTTTGTACCTGCTGGCCTATTTTATACTTATTTTGTGTGGATAAGGCACAGAAAATGCTCAAATGCAGAGCACAGTTGAATCTTTAAAGCATGCTACAATGTTTTGTTTATTCCTGTACTTTATCACTACAAACTTGATCATCTTCACTGGCATTTAGGGACTCCACAGTTGCTCTACTCTCAGCACTGCCTGATAACAGAAGATTTGTGAAGAAATCTCTGTACAAAAAAGAAGGGAGTGGACAGAAACAAACTTTTCAGTGACTCAGAATTATATCAGTGGTAAGTCTAGGGAGAAACAGATTTTAAGAGCTCCTGTTGCCTTTGAAGCAAATCGGGAAGGGGAGGAAGTGTTAATGTACATGATAAAGTAATAAGTTTTAAGCAGAGAAAGAGAGATGTATTTAAAGAGGAAGAATCATGTATTTTTCATAGCGATACTCTTCTTTCTACCAATAATTCTAGAATTTCTATTAGAGAGAAAAACAAATAACAATGCTACTAACCACAGAGATGAAAGAAGAAACCAATGGAGAGAACCAGATTTTTTCAAATAGTACAGTGATGACAAAATATGAAGGGTCATTGACAGCGTTGTCAAGGCTTAAAATTATAGCTAATGATAGTGGTTCTCTGACATTTTAAAATACCACAGCACATGGATTTCTCATTGCATTTGCATTTTTCTTCTTCTCTAGAGAGTAACAAACTTAAACTGAGTCTGCTGCTAGGTAATAACAACCAGTGTAAAATAATTATCTCAGACTATAGCATAAATTGGATCAAGTGATCCTCTGTACACTTTGTTATCAGCCTGCTGGGAGCAAATATAGCCCAGTAGTATCAAAAGTCATTAGTTCAAGTCAGGACTTGGGTGACTGAGCAGGTGGAAGTTTTACATGTCAGAGAGAGGAAGCTTAATGCAATATTGAGTAGCAGTTACATAAACTGTGCTAGGGTGTTACTGCTCCTTTACAGACAGGCGAGCTGCAGAGGTTAGGGAATTTGAAGTGGTTAAAAAGTCAGGTAGTTCACAGCTGTAAAGCTTCTCTTAAAATTTGGCTGGATTCAGGTTTTATCAGCAAATTGTTGCTAAAGGAGTAATTTTGTAAGCTTCTTTGCCTGCATCTCTTTCTGAAGGCGGGCTAATTTGCACCACAGTGGTGTTCTCTCTCTCCCACCTTCATCTGGCATGGAACTGTGAATGGGATTGAGATTTACCATTCATTCAGGGTTTTGTTGTGGCTCTCATCTCAGAACATCCACTTCTGTGCGTGTGATCCACAGAGAGCTGTGGTACTGCTCTGCCTCAGGCTGAAATGCACTACCAGCCTGGGGACTACAGCTCAGGCATCACCTCTGCCAAAAATCCCTGACACTGGGCTTTAAACACAAGCTCTTTCTTCCTCCTTCCACTTTGGGTGCCAAGAGGAAGGGGGTATTTTATCTGAACTGTGCAGTAACTCAGGTACCGGGGGGATGCAGGAGGCCCTACACAAGAATTTCCTGTAGTGGCATGGGTGATCAGAGCGTGCATGTAGGAATGACTTGGACCCTCCCTGGTTGAGGAAGACTCCACATCCTAATTGGTGCCTTTCTGGTGAGTGCTGTAGGCTACTACACAAACTGTAGCTGGTGTCCACTGGTTTAAATAAGTGCCAATAACCAACAATCTGAGGAGAGATGGCACATAGAAACAAGTAAAGGGAGTAAAAGTAAAGGTAAAAAAAAATGTATTATCGCTAAACTACTGAGAAATACACAATTTAAGGAGAAAGGTGTTTAACACTAAGAAACGAAAATGAGAACACCTAAGACAGCAGCAAAGTTGGAAGACCCGAATATGCTCATTTGGAGAGTGGGTCAGAGATAATACAATAAAATAATAACTACATTTGAAGAACTAGCATGTGAAATGGAATCTAGAAATAAGGATTTTGAATAAGAGCCTGTGACTTGGTCAGATAGTAAGGAAAGGGCATAAATAGCAAATATGTCCCTATGATTAGGATGAAGCAAGAGAACAATATATGTAAGTAGTTGGATCGACTGATCATATCACAACCCTCTGCAAGACTTGTAAATATTGAATGAAGTATAACCAAAGATATTGAGAAAAATTTAAAATAATATCCAACATATACTTTAGGAATAGATTATATCATAGTCATGAGGTGTATGTCTTTACCAATGGTAAAGTTCTTATTGCTGACAAGGAAAGCATTAGACCCAAGTGCTTTGGATGTCAAAGAAACACATCAAGGAAAAGAAAAGTTAATGTATTAAAGATGAAAATTAGTAGGAACAAGTGAAAGGTGGCTAACAGACCAGCTAAAGAAGAGGCAAAAAAAATTAACCTAAAACCAAAGAGAGGTTAGGATTGCTGTCTCCCTCTCTGGTGGAGAGAAAGTTGATATTTAACATAAAAGTCCATACTGGCACAAGAATGAAGTAGCTCAAACTGCCCTAAACAAATATACTTTGAAAACTTCAGAAATTTTGAAACATCAGAAGAGAGGAGAACAACTGCCCGGTCAGTATAATGGAAAAAGAATTTTAAGATAGAACTTGCCAAACATACATAAGATTGATAAATTTAAGACTGCAAGGCTGACACTGATAACCAGGACACAGTCTTGATGACCCAGGAGATCCTTTCCAATCCTTTCTTATAAACTGGAATACTTGTTGACCAATCTTCTTACTGATAATGCCTCAGATGATCATTTCTAATACCAAGTAATATTAAAAAATTAAGTGGCTCATTCCTTTATCACCTGTTACTCTGAAGAAAGATGTAGAGAAGAGAGATATAACCTTTTGTGAACCATAGGACTTTGTAACAATGCAGACATTTTTTCTGTTTACATTGGACAGTGTTTATTCCATATATCTAACTTGGTAATGTTTTACATAGATAAAGGAGATGATTCCAAGGGTAAAATTTATGGTAAATTAATACAAATATATGCATTTTAAGTACACATTTTTATTGTATAACCAGAATCACATGTAATAGGCCTGGGGAGGGACTTAGAGAAGCAATTTAATTTATTCCCTGAGGGATGAACTATACCCTACAGCATTCCTGACATGTTTGTACTTTAAGTTCTTTATAGATAACTCCAAAGGTGGACTTGTGTGAACTACTCCAGCCATTGCACTGCTTTTGTTGCACTTGCTGTTTAGAAAGGTTCACTTGAGCCAGGGCTGAGCAGGGGAAGATTACTTTCTGTATCTTGCTGACTTTTTCTTGTAAAGCCTAATATGACATTGCTTACTCTGAAGTTCTTCCTGTTTTAGAAAAGGATCATTTCGTGAAGATGACAACATGGATCAGCCAGGCACTTTGGAAACAAAGAAGTGAAAGAAACTAATGTAAGTGACAAGCAAGAACTGGTCCTTAGTAGAAATATTTTAAAGAATCTGTTAATAAGGAAAACTCCACACAATTAAAAGGCAGAGGTTTTGAGTTTTAAAGGGAAATACAGAAGCACAAATAACAAGGATAGTTGTTGGTTGATAAATTTCAATCTTAGATTTCTGGAACTTAGTCAAGGGAGAATACCCTGGTAGAAATAAGCCAGTAAACATGACTAGAATATTTAATTTCTTTTGCTTTCCGCATTTTGGAAACTAAAGAAATTCTAGTAATAGTGGTAACTTTTTCTAGTAGAAGGGAGAAATGTTACCTTGACAGTACTGTGCAAGAGAAAAAATGTTCATGTAATAGAACGGTTATGTAATTTGAAATAATGCAGTGTCACATTTGACCTACTTCCCAGCTTTGCTGATGTTGAGGTGAAGAGGTTCTGTGTTTTCGGGTTGTTTTGTGTTGTATGCATGCCAAAAAGCCAATGGCTCCATGGTCCCAGTGCGCTTACGTTCAAACCAGGTTTTCGTCAGGCATTCTAAAGAAGCCATTTTGCAGCACGGGGAAGGACACAGCCTCTGCCCAGGTTAATTCTGCTGCGCTTTGTGGTTTTGGAGAGGTTTTTCTACATGTAAATCTATTTGGAACAAACCCGTTTGCTGTAGTGCTATCCTACGTGGTTGCCTTTTAATTAAGGCATTTCTAATATCTCCAAGTTAGGTGCATGGCACTTATTTTTTTTTACCACAGGAATAAGTGAAGACTTTAAATACAGGCAATCTTCCTACAGAGATAAAATGTTAGGAATTATAATCCTCAATAAATGACTTTATTAACAGTATTTCAGGCATTAGGCCTGACAGAAACCTCTTGCTTACTTCTTATTCTCTGTTTTTACCGTAAAGATATGACAATGCCCCCTTTACCTTGCCAGGGAAGGAAATATAAACAGTAGTTGCTTTAGATCACATGCAAGTAACTGCTGTGCATTATGCAATGTGATTAAAAGACACATGGTACTGCGTTCAATATCTGCTGATCACTCTTAAGTGAGATATCTTTAAGGCACCTGTTGCCACCATAGTCCAGGTACTGTGTGTTGAGTAGAGACATGAAAGAACTCTGCTCATAAAGTTATCTTGATTAATGAGGGCTCTATTTGGAGATGGGCTGCAGAACCAGCTGTGCTTGTAGCTGTGCACCAGAAACTGCTGCTTGGTACTTCCTGCAGCTTTGTGTTTCTGCCTCAGTTTCTGCATAGGTTGTTACTAGGCAGATGCAAGAGTTCCTGCTTGCACAGGGTGATCTGGCATAGCATTGCAGCTGGGATGATGCTCTGAATAATTTTGCCCAATAACACCTGGAGAACATGAACACAAGACCTCACTACAATCTACACTATCAGCTCCACAAGGGCAAGAACCAAGGGCCTTCAGATTTACATTTGAAATACTTTCCTACCTAGCACTAAACCAGGAATTAGTGCTCACAGCACTGCTGACTTTTGTGGAGTTTGTAAAGTTTATTGTTTGTTTACAATACACAGTAATGAGGCCCCTTAATATGCACAACTGGTTTCTTAAACAAGGTGGGTTTTTTTAACTACTGATATTTCCCTTTAAGTACAAAGCTTAAAAGCTGTATGAACTTAATACTTAGCCAAATAACTAGAACAGAAGGCAACTCTGCTGGCTACATTACAGTGACACTGGCGCTCTGCTCAGCAAAATATTTTAAGAGTACATCTGAACACAGTGATTATCTGACCTGCATATTTAGAGGCAGGGCACTGGATTATCTAAGAAGACATACACTGACACGGATACTGCAACTCTACTATATTTCAATAGCTATTTTCAACCTAATTTCAGTGCCTAAAGTCGTGCCATCACAACACTGCTAAAAGTACTTTCCAATGGGATACACACATTTTTTTCTTAAAAATTTTATCAAATTATTGCAGCTTCAAAATTTTCCATTTTTTACTGTTTCTGTAGGAATTGTTACAAATCCATATGAATAAAAGGCACTGTTTCTCACTGTTCTTGATATGAGAGAGAGAGAACTGCAATACAACACACCTTACAGGAAACGTAGGTGTACTATCTGCAAGCCAACTCCTTCATTGCAACGCATGGCATTTTAACGTCGCACACTATTATTTTATTGCATCACTGATGATTGCATGTTCTTTCATTTCAGAAGAAAATGCCACACTGTGCTACAAGTTTTTCTCCTCCCTTTTACAACATTTCTATTGGATTCAACTCTGAAATTATACCAGGTATTGTTTTTTCATCACTACATTGCTTCAGGGTGACTACATATATACAATTTTCTTTGATAATTTATCATACCTCAAAGAAACAGAGAGCACTTGTAATTAAATTGCCCAGTTACAAGGCCATGTGGTTTATGTAATTCTTTTTATGAAGCTGCATTATTTAAACTGCAAACTACAAATTTACTTACGCTGCAGTTATGAGAAAGGCTGTAGATTAAATTAGATGAAATCACAACCCAAAATTAATGATTTATATATTCTTAAACTAAAAGTTGGATAAATTAATGTTTTATCACAGGTGAACCATCAAAAGGAAGCAAATTATTTAGGGCATCTTGACTTACATATTTTAAACCTCACCTCTTGTGCAGCACATGAGTTACTTGTTCTTTATACAGGTACCTTATGAGTCTCAGCAGCAGCATTGTAACATCATCTCTTAACTGTTTCCCACACCTGTCTTTATTTTGTTGTGATCTTCCTTTGGGTTTTTTTTCAGGGTTAGGATAATTGTAATCCAAAGAATAACTAAAACCTACTTTATTTTCTGAATAAATTGTTTTATTTTGGAGTTACTCCTCTCCTAATATAAGCTGATGCATAAAGGCTAGTTTAGATATTAAACTACTGATTTTTAAAATCCCAAAGTTTCTATGAGAATTAATCATACTTGAAAAACACTAAATACTTGAATATTTGTTGCCTCAAAAGTGCACAGGTTCTTTAGCTATTTAATACACATATTGCCTTTGTTGACCTTCCTTATTCAGAACAAAAATTTGTGCAATCTACTATAGCAAGATTTCTGGATAGAAATACTATTCCCTAAAGATTAAACTGACACTTTCTAAGTTAGAAACAAAGTCTGTTTATGCTATTGGTATTAAGTATTTATAAAGAAGCTGAAAAATGACTTATAAAACAGTTACTAACAGTGGCTTAAATTTTCTCTTTTTTTTTTTTTTTTTCTTGACGATAATGGTCTCACAAATAATTATTTAGTAGCAATCATTTTAATCAGTAAGAGTTCAATGCATATACAAATTTCAGATTATGAGGTATTGGATTTTGGCAGTTAGGAAATTAAACCAGATAAGACCTCTATGGTTCATTGCACAAAGTTCCATGATGCAGAAATAACTCATGTTTATTACATGTTATTACATTTCTAAACTAGTTTTCACTCACCATTACTGTTGGAAGACTATTTCAGAACTTAATTTCAGTGATTAGAAACTTATTTTGCTTTACTGCAGAGCGTTGCCTACTACTGGGACTGAGTCTGACAAAGATTAACTGAAATGAGTAGGAGTTTTGCTTGGAGAAGGGCTGATGATTAAACTTTAAAATATGTAATGCATTAGGAAGCTCCCAAACTGAGATCTCAACTGGTGGGAGTTTTTATGGGTTCCATTACTACAGCTCTTTTAAACACACAATGCTGAGTTAACTGTTGGTGAACTTGGACCATCATTCTGGCCATGCTGTAGCCTGCTCCCTGCAGCTGGTTTCTTTTGCAGGTCAGCACATCTTAGCTTGGCTGCCAGGCTTGACTTAGCCCCAGCATTGCTGCTGTTGCCAATAAATGAAACTTTCCTTCCTCCCACACTCTCAGTCAATGTGCCAAGGCTTCTTTGCAGTCCTGTCTCAGCACAAAACCTGCACAATTCCAATTTACCTTCTGGTCTCCTGCCCATCAGTAGCAGATGACAGCCATACAGCAGAATTGAGACGTGACTCACATGTGTCATTATTCTCCATGATATTATGGATAGCACACTGCTTATGTCCAGCTGAACAGGTGGCACTGGGGTTTACTAGAAATTTGCAATTTTAAAAATTACTCAAAACTTTAACCTGATTAATGGTGTCTGTATACAACACTGCAGAAATCAACACAGGACCTCAGAAGAGTTGGTGAAGAGGTGACTTTTGAAGAAAAGGCAACCTCTGACATAAGTGGTATGAAGAATGGGTTTGAAAAAATTTTTTAAACAAATTCTACTAATTAGAGTCCCATAACTGTCTGTAAGGATTGCTGGTGAAAACATTCCTTTGGAGCCAGTTTTTTACCATCTGTGATCTCATAAGTTTCATGCAGTGAATAACTTTACTGTTTAATGTTTGTTTGTTCCGTAGGCCATTGGGACCATGACTAGGTCTTCACTGAGCAGTGGGCCTTCCAAATAAGATATGAAAAAAGGGTTGTGGATCCTGAGATATAAAATCCAGTCAAATCAGGAATTTATTAACAGTGGAGTAAGGAAACCTGCTTTTCACATATATCAAGGCTGGAGTTTCCAGTGGATTCCCTCACGTGTCATAAGGGTGAGACAAGATCCATCTTCATTCTTCCCTTTTGTAAGGACACCACTGTCAGCCCAGACACTTATTTTCTGAAAAGGTTCCGAACTAAAAACATGTCTATCTGAAACTGTTCAATGGGCTCTGGCGCTGTATCTGGCAATGCAGAGTGAGCAGAAACACCTGCAGGCTGTGCACTCAGCAACCTTGCACCTTTGGAAGACTGGCTATAAGGACAGAGCTACTAAAGATCAGTAAAAGACCTAATTTGAAAACAAATTATGATGTCTTCTAAATGAAGGTTTTTCCCTTTGAAAAGGCAGAAAATACAACGTACATGCATTGCCTGGTGATTCAGGTGTGAAGCAATGCCAAAGGAGTAGGTGACACTTATTGTGGAAGCCTAACACATTTTCTGTGCGAGGATATTAGTGAGAGGGTTGCTGGTACAGCTCCATTGCTGCTGGGAAGTGCCAAAGTGTTAATGCAGAGTCCTCGTGTGACCACTGGTGCCTCAACATACAGAATCACAAAATCACAGAGTGGGTCAGGTTGGAAGGGACCGCAGGGGGTCACCTGGTCCAACGTCCCTGCACAAGCAGAGTCATACTATAGCACATGGCACAGGATTGTATCCAGGCACTTCTTGAATACCACCAGGAATGGAGACTTCACAACCTCTCTGGGCAACAATAGTATAAAAGTTCTTCCTCATGTTCAGGTGAACTTCCCAAGCACCAACTTCTGGAAATGAAACCAGTGAAGGATCTGCAGCACAAGTCCTGTGAGGAGCAGCTGAGGGAGCTGGGGTTGTTTATTCTGGAGAAATGGAGGTTTGTCACACTTTACAACTACCTTGAATGAACCTTTAGACAGGTAGGAGTTGATCTCTTCTCCCAGCTAACAAGTGACAGGGTAAGAGGAAATGGCTTCAAGTTGCACCAGTGAAAGTTTAAATTGGATACTAGGAAAGATTTCTTTAGTGGAAGGGTGATCAAGGATTTGAACAGGTTGCCCATGGAAGTGATAGAATCACTGTCCCTTGAAGTTCAAAAAATGTGTAGATCTGGTCCTTACTGACAAGGTTTAATGCTGGACTTGGAAGTGATAGTTAACAGTTGGACTCAATGATCCAAGAGGTCTTTTCCAACCTGTACGACTCTACAATACTTGCTCTTCGGGATATACTGTTCTTGAGCTTGGAGGAGGTAGTGCTTGAATATTGACTCTTGGAACCATCTTCCCTGCAGGGCCAGTTCCCACAGGATTCTTCCAAGAAGGTCGCTGAAGGTTAGCTCTCCTGAAGTGCACGGTTGTATTCTTACTTGCTGCCCTCCCTCCTCCATGCAAGAGACTGAATCTCATGGCTGCTGTAGCCAAGGCCCCCAACCCTCACATCTGCAACAAAGCCTTCCCTGTTTGTTAGTGCATGGTCGAACAGCTCACCATTACTCGTTTTTTCCTCCACCACCTGTGACAGGAAGTTGTGGCCAACACTTTCCAGAAACCTCCTGGACTGTTTGTGCTTTGTCATGTTGTTCCTCTAGCAGATGTCAGGGTGGTTGAAGTCCCCTGCATGAAACAATGCCTTTGACTTTGTGGCTGCTTCCAGCTATCTGTAAAAGGCCTCATCTACTTCCTCCCCGTGATCAGATAGCCTGCAGCAAACACCCATATAGCATCGCCCTTATCAGTCTGCTCTTTAAACCCAGCCTATAAACTCTTGACTTGCTCATCACCCACCCAAGACAGAGCTTGATTCAATCCAAGTGTTGCCTCGTCCCCTAGAGGGCAACTCCAGCACTGCCCCTCCCTGGTCTGTATTTCCTGAAGGGTGTGTGGCCCTTCACACAAGATAGAGCAGCTCTGAACGATGACAGATAGCCCTGTGCTTTAAATGCCAGAGGAGCCACAGCTACACTAGAATTCATACTTTGCCCTACTGTTGTTAGCAACAGAAAGGTTTTGCTGGAAAAATTAAAATTAACAAGGGCACATTCTGGTAGAATTGTATTCCTTCTGGTTCTGAGAATGATGTCAGTCCTCTTTAAAGGGTAGACCTACAACATCAAATATTCAGAGAGATTCTTAGCATTAAAAATAAATACACATCAGTGCACAATGCATTCAAGAGAATTAGTTAGCTGACATTTATCATATCTATGTAATTATGTGAACTTGAAGGAGCAAATTCAGGTGCATGTGTGTAATGAAACAGAGTTTAAAAGTCTTGGCCTCCTGTCTGTCATTTTCTCCAGGGAATGCAATGGTATATCTGGAACAGCCAGGCTGTTACCAAACAGTGGGAAAATTGCTTTTGAAACTTGTGCTTGCAAAAAATGTTTTTCCTTGATGTGCAAATCAATGTGCTTTTGGGGGTACAAGGATGCAAAAAAAAGTATTTCTTCAAATGAAAATGAAAAAAAAAGTGCTTCAGTAGCAGACGAATTAGTTTGCTATCTAAAATGTTTTGTTTCACGCCTGATTTCTTTTCTAAATATATAAATACCAGCTAGTGTTTTAAAGCTTCTGTAACTGTGAATGGCTCTGCTGTCTCTCACTGCAAGCTACACTTTTATTACTTCTTCCCAAGAAATTTATTTTGCTGATATAGGCTCTAATCCAGTAAAGTGTTAAAACATATGCTTAATTTAAAGCGAGTTGCATAAAGCCAACAAAACTTTCCTATGTCTAAATCTAAGTACAAATTTGTGTTTGTCTTACCTGGGATTATAGTTTCTGGTTTATGATCTAGAGGGCTTTGTGTGTTTTGCAGAATGGATGCCCCCCTGAAGGAAGAACAGAGTTTTGTGGAGTCTTAAGGTATTTTGTTATTTATCAGAAGATCTTGAGGTGAAAAAGTGCCAACAAGTGAACACTAAAATTTGTCAACATGAGTGCATTCCTGTATGTATGTATGTCATGCTTCTCCTAACAAACTTCCCACAATTGCCTCCTCTTCCTCTGTGTGACAATGTAGTAGCTGAAAACAGCTGCAGTGATAGCTGATTGTTTTCACAAATGATCACCTTTACTGTATTGGTTTTCCTAGTTGAATTTTACCTTGGAACGGGGATGAACTTCCTTCATGCTAGAGAGCTGATGATTTGGAAGTTTAGTATTTCTTAATATTTTGTTTTGTGATACTGAAACATTTTAAACTGTGAGTGCTCACAAGTGATCTTTTCCCACAGACAGAGTGAAACTATGGGAGATTATGACTGAAACACAGCTCAGTTTGGAACTCGAAAGTCACACAAGTAAAACAGGAACTTGAGGATTCTGATGCAGTAGCTAGAGGACAACTGGTTACAAAGAGAAATACATTCCCACAATTTTCACTTCTGCTGGCAATCTCAGACAGACCTAGGACACAGTGGACCTGGAGTAAACTGCCTTCCCCTTACAAGGGCTTGCATGAGACCCAGAAGGAAACAAACTGGTACAGTGTGTATATAAGCTCACATGATTGATTTGTTACACCAGGGAGTTTTCCACTCAAAAGGGGGATCCAGTACCCTCTTCTTCAAAATTAACTTTGTCTGATACCTACTAGCAGTAGAAAGCTCTGAGTTGCCTTTTTTTTTTTTTTTTTTAAATATGGGATGGCTTAAAGGCTTTGTGTGTTTCATGTGTACCATGAAATCTGTCAAGTACTGCAGCTGAAGAGAAGAAAGAATGCAGAGAATTTGTACTAAGCTTTAATTTTCCTTAATAGCAGGCACAGGATTTGTTCAGAGAGTTTTATTATTGGGTGATAAGGTAATTACAGCAGTGGGGCAGAAGGCCAGAAGAAGACAGAGAAATCTAATACCATGAAACTTTTAGGTTTAGAGAGCACTTTGAGGTGTTTTTTTTAAAGTATACTAGCCACCTACAAACAGCCTCCTGCACATTTAGGGAAATTTAAACACAATATAATTACTGCACCGTGCATGTTAACATATATAATAAGATTAAGTATCTTGCAGTTTGTACTCTCACTTCTCACATGTACAAAATGTCTAAAGGGAAGGGATTTGGCTCAAGTCATTGAGACAGAAGAGGTTAAAATCAGTAGCTAGAGAAAGAAAGAGCTGTAAGACATTCTGCAAGGGTTTTTACTATGAAAACATTCATGCCTGATTTGTATCTGGAACAGGCAAGTCATTTGTTTGGACTTCAAGGTAGGTTTCCTGTCTCAACTCAGCAAGTTATACCTGTCCAGAAACACTTAAACCCATTCTGTCTCAGGCTTCAGCACAGGATAAAGTTTAAGCAAGTGATTGAAAGGTATGTGAATGAAGATGGACTTTAGCAAGAGACTAAAGGTGTCTTGCTGATCAAGACCCTATAGACATGTAGGAACTATATACCAGTATTACATAAATCGTAAGAAAAGTGGATTTTTTTTTTTATCATTACTTTCTACTCCATTTCCCACAAAGCATAGGAAGCAGTGGATTTGGGAAAAAACAATCTGTGTTTCTCCTGAAGTATTTTGAAGCCTCAAATGGTCTTGGCTTTTTATATTTTGTCATTGAATTATCAAAAAATGGTTTAATAAAAAAGGTTTATGTTAGCATTAAGTAAATTTGTCTCCCCGGTAGCTACTGACTCAACCGTATGTCATATGAATATATGAGCTTTTATTCACACATTTTTAATTCTCTTATTCAGAACACTGAAAGATGTGTCAAGGATGCACTTTTCCCTACTTACTCAAAGGATTGATTTAATATGACTTCTTTCCCAGTTTTAAAACAATTATTGAAAAAAACCCTTCAGGATTGCTCTGGGTAGACAATGATATTTTCCTCCAAGTGTAAACATTTCCTAAGATGCTCATGATCACTATAAAAAAGTATGGGGGTTTTAATGAATTAAAAATAAGTCTCAAAACGTGCTATTTCTGTACATCATTTTAATACATAGACTACCATAATGCTCTGCTGTAACACAGGTCCCTATGCTTTTACAACTGAAAACCTGGGTAGGCTGGCTGTCCTCAAAATCTCAATGGATTTTCCATCAGCAAAGGCCTTATCCAAATCTTGTGAAGCTGCTAGAACTCATGAACCTCTAAGGCACCTCTTAATCACATCCTTATCGCAAATGTCATGTTTGCGCTCCACTCCCAAATAGATGAGCTGTTAGGAAGTGAAAAAGCTGGTGCTATCTTGAAGAAAAGACAGCAGCAACATGGAAAAGAAGGGAGTCTCAACAGTAATAACAGGAGCTGTTTGTGTTCTGCAGATTGCAAAGAAAAACATCAAAGCACAACAGCTTTTCGTAACTGCACACAGCTGCTAACTTCCACATGGAATGGGAAAAGTACAGTGCCTGAAATTTCTTGTGAAATAAGGTGAATTTCTGTATTTCCTTGTCATGTTATTAATTCAAATTTTAATTGTTTTTGTGAGAGAAGCTGTGGTTGCAGCCTCAAGCTAGGAACTTGCAAGGACTGCCCTTGGCCAGTGAATGCTAATTCTGTTTTTGTCACCCTTCCAATCAGAGGACTGACAGACCTCCTATCTAAAAGAATGAAAAATAAATTGCCAGTTGAATGTTCAGTGGAAAGGTGTCTTTAAAGCTGCCAAAGCCACCTTCTTCTGCTGTGGGAGACGGCTTTTAAACTCAATTTCAGAAATAATTATGCCAGTTGTTGTGGATTTTAACTGGACTCCTCTTACCTTTTCTAAAGAGCGTTCTCAGGAAATTTCAGCATCAGAATAGTCAGTAGCAAGCTGATGAAGTTGACTGTACTTTGTAGAAATAGCTTTTCTGTACAATATGTTAATAATTCCCAAAACCTATGCAAAAATTCATTTTCTAGCAGGGAAAAATATGAACGGTCTGACGAAGGTTTACATACCTTCTATGGCAAAAATGGGGGATAATCTCTAAAATCTTCAGAGAAAAAAAGCAAGGCTTGTGCCTCACTGGTGATTGAGCTTTGATTTGCACCACGGTAAGAGCACACAGAATGTACTATTAGATAGATCTGCCTAGTTCTTGTTTCAGGAAAACAGGAAAACAGTTCATTTCTGAACCTCACTACAAACCCCTAATTCCTAAATAGTTGTTCTTTGGTTTTGAAAAGGTACTAAAAACTGATTCAAAATTAGCTATAGGAGGAGAGAAGAGCTACTTTAGCAACGGGCTCAGACACAGATGTGGTGTGGGGAGCCTGGAAAAGTGGGGGCAGGGACAGTGCAGCTCACTCACATGATCCCAGTGATTAAGCATTGCAGTAAACTCTGCTGATAGCACAGTGAGAAGTGGTCTCACTTTCCTGTGGTAAATCCCTGTTTTAGCAACTGTGGGCAAAAGGGTCAACTATTTATTTGGTATTAAACTTAGCAAAATAAAAACGGAGTTTCTTGTGCACAAAACATATTCATGTAAGTATATTATCCTATCTGTCTGAAAGGTCAGGAATGGCTTAACAGAGTTTGAAACAGTTGTGCTGGAAGAGCTGAAGATCAGGGTGCTTGAGCAATGACCAGGCAGGCCACGAATTGTTTACAGCACAGGTCACAAAAGAGGAAGATTTGATTAATGAACCTGGACACTTACAGTGGAGCAACTCCCAGTACAGCTGTGACCTGATGTTCCCACTGCATCTTCTTTCTAGGTGCCCCATCACCCATTTTTGTAATGGACTGGAATAATTTCAGTTGGGGGAAATACTATTTTGTTTACAGTGAACAAACAAATTTCAATGGCTCCCAACCCTGTATAAGCTTGACACAAGATAGGCTGAGTAATAAGGTTTGGACACGTGTGTTTCATGTGCCATGCTGCTGATGTACAAAAGAACTGCAGACTTCTCCATTGCAGCTTATGAAAACAACTGATTCTTACTGGAATGTATATACATACACACACTACCCCCCCATATTTCCACATTTTGTGAGGGGAAAAAACCCCTGTCTTCCCCTTCCCCTTTTGTCTATTTTTTTCCCCCTCACAGGATAACAACTCACTCCTTGGTATTCTCTCTCTCCCTGCCTACTCCAAGCAGTCAGTCCTTGCAGTTGCTTCCCTTGGGATTCTGACAGCTTTAACTAAATGTAGCTGTTAATGCTTTCATTTGGAAAATGCATTTCCAATCATTTCTGCAAATATCCATTGTTTCAATGGCAAGGTTGACTTTATTTCTTGTAACAGAACACTTAGCCTAAATTGTCACGAGTAATTTAGTTCCTGCCTACAGCATGCTAGGTTTTTTATTAGTTTATGTCATTCACTGTTGCAATTGTCAATTGCCCAGCCTAACAGCCGAGTTCTTGCAAAGAAAGTGCAGCTCTCTGGTCACATCACTGAAATGGATAGTTTTAATGTTTGAGATAATTATGGTCTGGCCATTTTGTAGTACCTTTCACACACTGGCATGTGCTGGGAATCACTCTGGGAGTTAAGGTGGTGGAGAAAATCTCTCTATTGATCCCAGCCCAGCCCCACTGTACAGGAAAATCTGAAAGCTTCAGCACATTCCATTCCTTGCCAGGTCCCATTCCAGGTTGCAGGGTTTTAGGCAGTTTCCTTCTGCTATAGATGATAAAGATCACTTTAAAATTATTTCTGTGCCTGAATGTATCTTTCAGAGTAAGATGACACAAGAATGGATGGATGGATTATCGATAGACGACATGGGCAGCACTTACTCACTACATGGAGGAAGGAGGATTCAAGAAATGCACGAAGAAAGCAAACATAGGAAGAATAAGGAGTAGATAGTGTAAGGTATCACAGCCCCTAAACTCAGCTGATTTACTGGATGATTTTCCAGTACAATGAGAAACTTCTCTTTTCGTTGAAGCTGAAAGTTCCAAATTATAGAAATACAAAGACCTACTTGCATATCCCACTGAAACTAAGGATGCCTGTCGTGGACTGGGCCAGGGTGTTGGTGGAGCTGAGAGGGGAAGAGGGATTCACCAGCACGCCGGGCCCTGTTCGCCTGGCGGCATTTTTGGGAGAGGATTAGTCAGAGCTCTCTACCTCAGAGGGATCATGGAAACCACGTACTCTGCGTGGAGTAAGCGCTCCTATTTCTGATAAAAAGCGTCTGGCAATTCCCTCGAAATAACCGTTTTGGATATAAACTGGGGGGGAGGGCTTAATTACTATTAATTTTCTGTGTGTCTTTTTTTTCCCCCTTGCAGACGCTGCCCTTCCTTCCCCAGCCCTTTCGGACCCTGCTCGCTTTCCGGGCGGGCAGCCCACCTACCCGCCACCGCCGCTTCCCCCTCTCCCTCCTCTGGCGCCGGGCCAGGCGGAGCAGTGGCGGCAGGGCAGGAAGGGGCCGCTATGGGTCCCCGCGCACCGCGGTGTCCCGCCGGTGCCTCCCCGCTGTCCCGGGAGCGCTGAGGCGGCGGCCCCGCTCCCGCTCCCGCCCCGCCCTGAGGGCGGAGCCGGCGCCGGCACCGCCCGCGCGCTCCCCCCTGCGCGCCCCGGCGCCCATTGGCGCGCGGCGCATCCCCGTTAGCGCTCGCGGCACGGTCTCGCGATGCTGGGGCGGCCGCCGCCATATTGTCGCTCTATTTTGATTCGGAGCGCAGCGAGCGCGGGGGGAGGGGGCCGGGAGCGGCGCGCGGCCCCAGCGGCGGCTCCGGCTGAGCGGGAGCGGCGCCGCCACAGCCACCGCACGCACACCCTCACACACCCCCACCCACCCCCACCCATCCCGCCCGCCGCCGCGGCAGCACGGACCCCCCTGCCCTCCTTCCTCCTACTCCTCCTTCCTCCTCCTCCGCCTCCTCCCCCCACGGAGCGGAACGGCGGCGGCGGGAGGCTGCGGAGCGGGTCGGGTCGGCGGGGTCCCCCCTGCCGGGCGGAGGCGGCGGCGGCGCTGGTGGCGGTAGTGGCGGCGGTAGTGGCGGCGGCTGCCTCCGTGGTGGTGGGGGAGGCGGCGGAGGAGGAGGAGGAGGAGAAGAAGCGGCAGCAGGGTAAGGCTGACCCCGCCGAGGCGGGCCCGGTGGCGGCTCCCCGGGCCGGTTTCCTGGTCCCATCCCCGGGGGGCTGCAGGGAGAGGCGCGGGGGGCCGGAGGGGCGGGGGACGCGGGGCTCCCGCGGCCGCTCAGCGCGCCCCGGGCTGTGCCAGGGTGAGGAAGACGGGGAAGGCCTGTGCGCGGGGAGGGAGCAGCCCCGGCACCCCGCTCTGCCGGCGTGCTGGGGCGGGGTGCGAAAGAAGGGACGGGAAGGGACGGGAAGCCTACGCGCAGCGGGGCGTTCAGCGAGAGATGGAAACTTATTTTCCTTCGCGAGTGGCTGGAGATCCCCGACGCGGGGAGAGATCGGGGGGCTGCGGCTGCCCGGGGAGGGGCGGGAGCTGCCAGCGGGCTCGCCTGGCTGCGGGAGCGAGAGGGGGAGAGAGAGGGAGAGGGAGGGGCTGGCCCGGCCCGGCGCCTGGCAGGTGACAGGTGTGAATGCGCTGGGGAGACTCCGCCATTTGAGGATGAGTACCCGAGTGTCTGAGGTGTGAGGTTTTGGTGACCGTGTCTTTGCGGGGGCTGGCTGGGCTCGATTCCATATATAGTATATTTGGGACGTTGGTTTCCATTATTCGAGTCAATTTAATTGTCGAGTAGAAATGGTTCTTGAAATGGTTCTGATAAGAGGGGTTTTGCAGAGAGGAGATGCATACTGTTCTAATTTTCTTCCCTTTTTCTGTTTTGTCCCGCTGAGAGACGTGGGAACGCTCTGCGGAGGTGTGTAGCACTCTGTCTCATTCATTGGAAAGCTCTAATGAAAGGTCTGAATGCTCAGTCCTGTTAGACGTAGGCAAGGCCTTCAGGGCAGAAACCTGGTGTTCTTTGTGCTGTGCCTGGTGGCTCGGCAGGGTTGGTTTCCAAGATCTGTGGGTGTTTCTGTATTAATGATGGTAAGCACATACATAAAAAAGGAATTCCAAAGGGATGCTTCTTAGCAAAGAGTGGGTTTCAGGTGAGGTTTTCTAGTCGTAAGTTTAGGATATCTGATGCAGACTTGATAAAGCAGTTTCTGAAGTTCACCTGTAGAACACTGATACTGGTGCTGTACTTTTCGATATTCTAACATATACCTTCTAAACATCACCATAAGTCAGATAGTCTTTTCTTAGACTGTTCAGATTAGTTCATGTCATGATTTTACCTGCCAAAATGGTACTGTTCATGCACTACTTTATAAGGAGGGCTAATGATGCTGTATCAATAGCCTTGTATTCCTAATTGCCCACAATTTGCTGAAATCAGGAATAATTTTCAGCTCAGCCATTGATTTGCCAGATAATTAGGCATTTGTGTTTCACATACATATTTCAATTATTTGTTCTTTACCTATACTGTTTTAATTGGGTTTTGTCAAACCCCAGAATTCTGATACCTGATTTTGGCAAGAGGGAAGTTCCACTGAAACATTAGGAGAGACATGGCACCAGCTGCAGTGAGGTCTGCTCTCCATTTTAAATGAAAATTTCAGTCAATGGTGACTGTGGTCCATGTGTTAAACTTGAGGATTCTTAGCTGTAGATAGTTACCTTGGTTTGTGCTGCAGCAGAATAAACCCAGTTGAGTCTCAGTTTCTTTTAAAAGCTGAGAAGACCTGCATGGTTTTTCTCATTTGCTTTGCAGGGGAGAGCCTGCAAAGGGGAAGCGGTAAGGAAGGTGGCTGGGGAAGCCGCTCAGTCTGGGTCATCCCAATTTTGCATTTCAGAGATGCTTGATAAAGCATCATCCCTATCATTACATGTGGGGGCAGTGCCATCTTGCTATGCTGTGCTGCCCTTGCTTATGCCAGCTTTTCAAGACTTCATGAAATGCAAACCATTATCTTTCTCAGTTTAAGAGAAGTCAAATAATTCTACTCTCTTCCTTTATATCCGCTGATAAATAATAGAATTCTCCAAAATGGGCACTCTTCCTATGACAGTGGCCTGGTAGAAACATCTCTTTTCCAGCAGTGACAGAACAGAAGAAGATAGTGGTTTTTCTCACCATAGGATTGCTTTGAAGGCCAAGGTCTTGTGTTGTTTTTGGTGTGATAGGTAACTGGTATGGCTTTTGAGTCTTTGTAGAATTAAACCTGTCATCTGTTGAAGAGATTATTCTCGGCAATTTTTTTTTTCTAGGCAGCTTAAAGAGCTATTGGCAAGCTATTTCTTTGTGAGAGTGTTCTTTGAAACATAAAACTGTGTTACTGTTCATCCTGTTGCAAATGCTGTCTCCTTATCATGATCTCCATGGTTGGAAACACTGGAAGAACTAAGCTGGTCAGACGTGACCTCAAGTTTATGAAATGACTGTAAATTCAGGACTGCGGGATCGGGCTGATCTTTTCTGAACTGCTGCAAGCGGAATGCTGAACGATGTTACTGTTGGTGCTTTTACAGAAAACAGAACAAAAATTCCAGTGATTCAGAGCTGGATTTTTCAAAGCTGTATTCAAAATTCAAATATTTAAATGTTTGACGTTAAAAGTAACTTTTTTACCACAAATGTATACAGTGATTCAAATTGGGTTTTTCTCACTTCATTGGTGTAGTAGATTATCTCAGTTGGGCAAGTGTGTGCTTTCTGTTTCAAGGAGAAGAAATGCTGCCGGATGCTCTAAGGTATCTTGAACCCATAGCAATCTGGTCTGGTTTGGATTCCACATATTTAAATGCAACTGTGAAAGCAAGAAAGCTGTCAGATGTACTATTGGATAATTTTTTTTTATAAACTCTTCAATGTCCTCAGGGGTTTTTCAGTGTAATAGTTGTTTCAGTTTCATCCTCTCTTGAGAATGCTTACCAAAAAATCACTGACATAATATTCGTGCTTTCCCTGACAGAAGTTTTTGTAGAACTTTATCCTAATTATAATAAAATTAGGGATTTATTTTTGTTGAGCTGATCAGCAAGTACAACTCTCAATCAAGAAATTACTGCAAACACTCTATAGACATTTACTGAGACTTCTGGTTTCTGTTACACTGCCTTTGGGTGGTGTTCCTTAATTGGTGGTAATCAGATTCTAGTGAAACCAAGTGAAATAGCTTGACATAAGTTAAAAAATCTGTGGGATTTGTGTGCAGTATCCTGATATTGGAACATGACTGTTGAATGAACAGCACCACTTGGGGTATTCTTGTTGCCATAGGTGCAGTTAAGGTGTAGTTAAATAGTTAATATTTTTAGAATGTATTAGATCTTTTTTTTTGGTTGCAGGAAGTGAAGCATAATTTGGTAATGCACTAAATAAATTGTAGTCAGAGAATTTTACCAGAAAAATAGCTTTTTTTGTTTGAAATATGCATTCTACTCTTAGAAAAATGCTGTGTGGAATCAATTTTTGTAGCAATATGCAAAATGTGTAGCTCTTCTATTCTAAGCACAGATGAATATCAGATTTCACTGTCTTTAATGATGAGTGGTTTAAAACTCATTCAGATCCTGGTTGCACTATGAACAGAATTTAATTTTTCCATTATTTAAAAATCTGTGTTTCAGCATGGATTTAAACCTTGTGCTCCCTTTAGTGTTTAAAAAAGCATTACCTTAGGAATGCTCCATGGCAGAAGAAAACTGTTAGTTGTACCTATGAGTTTTTCAAAAATGATCACCCAAGCAACTAGGACAGTACACCTGTTAGTCATGATATTGTTAGGTTTGCTAGAATTTGCCAAAATGGGACAAAGCCTTTTTATATGCATGCGCACTGCTTTGGTGATTAACTTAAGGTACATTACCACCTAAATGCAAAGTATCTTATGGTTGTTCCAAAATTAATCAAATCTGAGGCTATGTGGTGCTGACTGGCTGGTCTTCTGGGGCTGCCAAAGGAGAAGGCAGAATTCCACCTGCTTTTACCCTCATTGAAAGCATGAATTCAAGTTACTTTTTTCTACAAAGCTGCCAGTTTTCACAAAAACTGCAGAACCCTTCTTATCTGTGAGATTTGGTATGTCCTTTAAAATGCACTTAAAAATGATCAGAGGATGCAGATATTTATTAAAAGGACAAAACACATAAATGCGATTTCTTTAAGAAGCCTTAGTTAACTGGACATGCTAGAAAATAACTTTTTGCACTTTGGGAGTTCAGAATCAGGTGTTCTCTTGTGGATTGTGTAGATGCACCTATTTTCTGTGGGTTTTTTTTAAGAAATAGTTGCTGGTTTTATATATTTTTGTAGTGTATAAACTGGTTTTAACTTGCTTTTCTGAAGTCACAAATCTTGAGCAATTGTATTTCATTTAATCTCGTGTCTCAGTAAATTTTGAGCTCATCAAAATTTCAGCGGAGAAATTAGCCAAGGGTCAATGTGTGATTTTACATTGTAATCGTGTTGAACAAAAGTTGTTCAAAGTTGATGGCTTCGTTAAGATCATCTCTTAAGGGGGAAGTTTTGCATGAATTTAGCAGTTACCTATACTTAGCTGCCACTTGTCTGTGGGGTAAGAACGAGGTATGAAGTGCTGTACTCTTTTCTTCAGTCAGTAGTTAGAGGACATGAGAGGTTAAGTATATTGTGGCCGGTGTTTGCAAGAGAGCGGTAAGATAATCGGCGTCTGGGATAGAGGTGGAATGTGACTAATTGGAGCACAGGGGCATGGCTGAGACAGAGAGAAAATCTGTGGGAAACAGCACTGTATTACTTTTGGTGTTTCTGGGACTGCACCCTGAATAAAAATCACATTAAAATAGCTTCTTAAGAAGATAAAGACTGAAAAAAACCACAACTGGTGATGTAGTTGCTTCCACTCATTACAGAGCCTTGAGCTGTGCCTGCTCTTGTGTGTGTGTGTGGGTCTGATTCAACCGGAGTGCCCAGACTGACACTGTGTGTGAAGCAGCACGGGGCAAGAATGTGCACGAGTAAGGGAGGAGTTACATAAGTGCATAAGATATAAATGTTTTTCTCAAAAGACACTATAAAAACCATTATTTTATTGTTACATCATGTATAGTTATGGTTTCTTTAGCTAATGTGACTTGCACATTGGTTGCGTGCTGGCAGTATAATTCAGTCATCACGTCTCTGTGGGCTGCTGCGTGCAGTGCTGCGTGTGATGTACTCGCAGGTCTAACTGATTTATTTGTAAAGGTGATCCGTGGAAGTATCAAATTGTTTTAGTAAGCCTGAAATTATTTGCTTTTTAATATAAATTTATTACAGACTAAAGATTTTATGGAGTTTTTTGACTCTTGAAATAACTATTTGCCTGGTACACTTCTACTTTGTCCATAATGCTAGTAGGAATGGATGAGAAATCACTTGCAGATGGGAAATACTCTTTAACAGCAACCTTTTATCTGCTGCAGCCTGTCTTTATTGCTCAAGAATATGCTTTCCTGTTTTCAGGTGTTTTCATAAGTGACTTGTAGAAAGATCAAGCATAAATATGTTTAGGGAGTAACTCTTACAGACTGCCAAAGCTAGGGCTTTAGAATGCATTTGTCAAAGGAAATTGCACTGTGTGTAAAAATCTCTTGCCGATCCATCCATTTATCAGTGTCTCAGAATGTCTTTTTTAACACGTTAAATGAGACAGGTTTAGTAAAGTACCTAAAAAAATACAGTAAATTTCAAAATTTAAATGTGCCACTGACATTAGTTACTGGTCTGATGCCTCAAAAGCTGTAAATGGCATGTACATTCAGATAAATCGTCTCTTTTCTTGAAGCTGTTTGGGTTCTGGGAATCAATTTCTGTTCTGTAATGAAGGCTAGAAATGCAGAAAAGTCTTTCCATGTGTAAGTCCTAAGCCTGATTTCCCCAGGTAGAAAAAAATGAACTATTTCACCTTTATATGGGATAAAGCACACAATTAAAGAAATATTTAAGTTGTACAGTATGGTCTGTAATTGTATTTTTTGTCAATTCGTGTTGTGTTTAAACTCTTAAGAACTTAAGTCTTCCCTCCTGATGTCTGTGCTGTGCTACACATCTCTTTTTGCAGTACTCTTCTGTCTTGTTACAGCATTCATAGTTTTTTCTGTTTGTTTTTTCTTTTTTTTTTTTTTTTTACTCCTTGAAAAATCTGTGCCATGCAGAATTTATCTCCTCCAACCACTTTACTGACATCCTATCATATTTGTAGATGAGCTAGAAAAGAGGAAATCTGGTCATTCATATACTCTCCGTTTACCTGGCCTAGGCATGCTGATCTATACTTTATAGCTGAAGCATTAGTGCCCTCTTGTTTATACTTCACTTTGTCATTCTTTTTTGTTCTAATCTTTCTTGGATATCTGTCTTGAGATGCCCATTCAGCACTTGTCATTTCATTCCCATTTCGTCTCTTCTTCAGAGTATGATTGCTAAGTTTGCCCCTGCTTCATTCAGGCTTTCCTGAGAGAATGATAGGAAAAAAAAAAAAAAGAGGTCTTGAGTTCTGTACTTGGATTTCTTTCTATTCATTCAACTGATTCAAACTGCAACTTTGCATTTGTTGAACAAGCATTTATTTTTCAAAGGGAATGGTAGGTTATCTTTCTTAAGGAGCCTTCTTAGGTCCAACAGCCTTAAGCCTGGGAACTGACAATCTCCAGGGGCTCAGCAAAAGTGTGCTTAAAAAGGCATTTTAGGTTGATAAGTACAAAGCAGTAAAAAAATCTGGTGTCTTGTTCTCTCTTTTTTTTAAGTACTGTTCTTGTCTCTGGTAAATGGGGATAAGATTATTTTGTATGGACCAAGTTGTGTATTTAAAACTGTCTTACTGTAAAAACTGCCAATACGAGATTAGGATATTGTATTGACTAGAATTTAATGTGGATTAGGCCCTTTTGTGCAAGGCAGTGTATAAATATTTATTAAGTAAGTCAGTCCTAGATGAGTTTGCAATCCCACGAATAATAGATTTGTTTACCTAGGTGTATATATTGGATTAGACAAAGACATTTAGCAAAGTATTTTTATCTTTCATTTATTAGGCCTGTTAGTTCTCCAGTCATTTAAAAATTGTTCTAATCTTTAAAATTCAATTAAAACTGTCTTTGATAGCTGTAATTCGTTTAGTGATGTTTTGACATGACTTTTAACATTTGTCTGGTAAATTCATAGAAGAGTTATGAAATCTCTTGAGTTAGATTCTCACTAGCTTGTGTTCATTGGTGGCTGCTTAGGGTAGAGATCAGTGTATCAAAGCTGAGAGTTGAAAGTTATCACAGTGGGTCACATCTGTGACACACTTGGGGCTTCACTCAGAATGAGAACTTTTTATTTCTTTGGAAAATGAGTTGAATACAAGGAAAATTTAACCACAAGCAATTTCTTAAAATATATATTTAATTTTGTTCCGTGTCTGAGTTAAAACTTAGTGTGAACATATGTGTAAAAAGGTTGCTAAAGGATCAGTCTCTGTGCCTCTACAAGAAGCCCATTTTGATCTTTCTTTTCCATGTGTAAAGTGCAACACTTTATTTTGTCCCTCTTCCACAATATCTGGTGAAGGAGAATAAAATAAATTGTAAGCAGCAGGTGAAAACTGTCGTTTGGATTGTGGAAATTCCTGTTCTTTCCAGTCTGTTTAGAGACTCTTTAGCAGGTGATGTGTTAAGCAGCAAGGTTCAGAGAAAATACCCATTATTTGTTTCTTCTTTTCCCCTGCATGGGGCTGAAAACCCCTGTGGTTTCCAGATCAAAAGGAAAATACAGTTTCTGCCAGTAATGCTTTCATACATATGCTGTGGAGGAAAAATATCAGTTTGAGTGTGGTATCTTCACTGTTCTGATGATACTGGTCGTGTCAAAGCTGGGAAGGTTCCAGCATAGCTGCATGATTTGGGGTGGAGGAAGGAGTGTCCTCCTTCCCTGATGCAGCAGTTGGCGTACGGGGGTGGCTGCTGTGGTGCAGTTACGTGCGCACAATGGCGTTTGTTTGGTGGAAGAGCTGCAACGTTGTTGAGTGGTTCTGGTTTATTGATAAAAAAATAGGCCTTTGCTGCCATGAAAGGAATGCTTTTGCTATTTTGTCAGTATTCTATATACATGAATTACTCTTGAAGTAATAGAACAAAATGGCTTTGAGACAGGAGATTTAGAGCAAAAAATGGAGGAACACAGGTGTTTGTGAGCATCAGGGGCCCTTGATGTTTTGCTGTGACTGAAGAGGAAAGATTGCTTTCACTGACACAAGCAGCTGGGCCCTTGTTCTGGTCTCATCTGTCTGTGAGGGCAGTTTGTGTATGGGTAGTTAGAAAATTAACCAGATTGCTATTTAACTTGGGTGATCTCGTGGGCTGAGACTAACCCCTGGGTGCCGAGGAGCTGCTGGATCAGTCTGGTAGCCTCCTGTAGCTTCACCCTGAGGGGGTTGTTCTGTGCTGCATCGGTGACAGGGCATGGATTTGCCATCCTTTTCTTCTAAGTTCACTGAGGTGGTCTTAGTATGAGCCCATAAATAGGTTTTTCTGCAAAACTGAGATACAGTAGAAAAACCAGAATAGATGTATAGAAGAAGAAGTAAGAGTTAATTAAGCCGGCATTGTGGATGATGAAGGCCCCTCGTGAAACTGTAGGCCTGAGAGTGGTCCTATGACAGAGAAGCAGGAATACCAGTTCAAGGAATTATCCCTATGCACTGTGGCACTGCAGCCGTTCACAGAGTCACCAACTGAAATAGTGAAATGGTGTACGTTAAAAGCTAGCCCTTCGAAAAGTGGAACTTAATTAGTTGAACTAACTTCACAACAAAACCCATGTTTGTGGATTCTACCACTTTGTAAAATCTTCACTAGTGACCTACCTGGATAAAAGGTGGTAACAGTATTTTTTCTTCTCTTATCTGGACGTAATCAATAAGTCTTAAGTGCTTTCAACAGCTGTATTTTAATTAGCTTTAAGTGATGGTGCCTGCAAGAGTTCTAGCAGTCTTCTTTTGTCAATGAGACAGAGCTTTTTCCAAAGTTTTCTCATCTTTAAATGCTGTAGTCCAGTTTCACAGTGCAGTAGAAATTCAGGTCCCGCTGCAAGTTGTGAAAGTGTGGCTAATAGGTAAGTGTAAGTGCAGTGAGTATGTAAACTGTGGAGAGAGAGAAAGATTGAGAGATAAGGTGTAGCACTTGTTCACTCTTGTGGAAAAATGTGGCTAAAATAGCATAGCAAAACAGATGTTTTGTAATGATGTTCATGGTTCACCTGTGAACTACAAGGGAGCATTATTTGTGGCCTAGAGTTGGAGCCTTTTGAAACCTTTAATGGTTTTAAGACAAAACTAGTAAATCTCTTAAATTATAATCTGCTGTTCAAACATAGGAATGAATACAAAGCTTCATTTAAAGATGAGTAAATCAAAACTAGTGTGTAGGTGTTCTCTTTCTTTTAGTTGCAGATTTTGAATGGACTTTGGAGCTCAGCAGTAGTTGCTAATCTGGCCTGCGTGTTGAGCTTCTAGGCTGGGAGATACCAAGAACTTCTTCGAGCTAAAGCTTAGGCTGTGATTTCTTTCATGTTTTCTTGGTTGCATTTATTATATTGGTTTTGTTTGATTTCTTATGGGTTTTGGTTGCCAGTAGTTCTGCTGTAACAGAAGTATATCTTAAAGTCAAACTACCACCTAATGGAGTTAGCAGAGTTGATGGAGCTACAGGCTTCCTTCCTGTTGAAAGTGGCCAAAAGAACAGGCCAAACTGAAGCTTATGTTTCTTCAGTGCAGAGCCAGGGGCAGCTCTCTGGAATGTTTTTTCCACTCCCCATCCATGAGTGGGGAAATTCTTGCCAACGCAAATGAGATTGAGACCTGCAACTTGCCTCAACATAATATAGTTTATACTGAGAGGAATATTTCATCTAGAAAAATATTCACAGTTACACTAGCATGGGATCTTGTTAGTTAAAAATTTGTCATGTTTGAAGTTTTTAAGAGTCTTGGACAAAACAGTATTTCAGCATTGTCTGTGTGGCTTCAAGCTGCTGCCTGTTCGTGATAAGGGCAAGTCATCACCTTACACTGTCATATCAATGAATGCTGCAGAATGCCTGCAGTGACTGCAGACTGTCAAAATTCGCTGGTTTCAAAAGCCCTTTCTCATTTTATGTTTTACTATTGCCACCTTTTCTGGCTGTTGTATCTTTGTTTTCTGCTGTATACAGATTGACTGGGATTTTAAATTGATTTAGCAGGAGCCTAGCAGTGCAGCTTTGTTTGCCTTGTGAACTTAAGAATTTGTCCTCACTCCTTTATCATCCTTTCTGAACCTCTTGTGAGAATAAAATTATGTAATTGGAAGGAATAGAACTCAGTTTGTTATTTATTTATGGGGGAAATGGTGGCGATATCACAAAATTAAAGCATGAAGTACTTTTTTTATGTCTTGGTTCTTGCCAATTCCTCTGAAAATTCCCCATCTGCATTTTTAAATTATGCCTACCTGTAACCTATGGCTTACTAGTTTTGCAGTACAAGCATTAGATAAGTGGGATGAGTGAAAAACTGAATTCTTTTTGAATGCAGAGCCAGATAGTTACAAATCCTTTGCTGCTTTATCTGTGTGACACTGTTCATTTTATCTTTCAAAAGTCGGTCTACTTCTATTAACAGGACTCTTATCTTTGTTGCAAATGCAAGAAATGTATTAGTATGTCGAAACTGTGAAGAGCTATCCAGACTAGCAGAGTTACTTTTTCACCATGCACTTGTTTAATATTTATTTTTATAAAATGGGTTTTCAGCTTTCTTTAGTTTCCTGAAAATACACAATATCTGGCTATATCTCTGGTTAGAAGATGAACATCGAGGTTTAACAGTTCTTCTTAATTGTACATACTTTTTATATTTTCTTTTTTTTTCCCTTAATAAAAGGCTATCAGCTTATATAAATATCTAGAAAATATATCCAGACAATATCCAGAAAACAGCATGGGAAGTTAAAATCTGAGTAGAAATTTATTTCTGCACTTTTCTTCTGCTTCTCTGTCCACAGTTTACAGAGAGGGCCTGGAATAGGGATCATACAAGGACAAAATCTTAGTTGCAAGTCCTCTGGATTTTTTAATGTGAATTTTAGTCTTGTGTAAAACTCACTGCTGCTTTGGGACCCTTTTTTCTTCCCAAGTGATGTGACAAAGTGGAAGATCTTACAAGGCTAAAAGCTCTTTACTCGCCTGGTGTCATGAGGCATCTTTTCTATTCTTTCTCAGCTTTCCTGTTACTCTTCCTTGTCCTTTTTCAGAGCAGGTTACTTAGTTAATTTTCTCCTTTTGGGTAGCTAGTTTCTTGTTAGTATGTATCTGTTGTCAAGGTTCTTGTAAGGATTTTTAGTTTAAGGTAGGAAAAAAGTAGGTAAGTGTCATGGGTTAGCACCTCAAACCAGGACAATAAGTTACTTTGTAAAGGGTTAGTGATCGTCCTTTAAAGGTTGTAACGGCAGGAAACAATAGGTACTGAGAAGCTGGGAATGCTGGAGACATTTCAGCTCTTCCCGGCTTTCCTTTCCCCTTGTTCATCTCCTTCCCCTGAATCCTGTGTGGAGTAAAATGCAGAAAAAAGGATCAGTGATGTTAGTCCCTTACATAACAGCGAGGGCAGTAATCATATTTTTCTTTCCTTAATAAAAGGATGGAGAACAACTAGCGCTCTTGTCTTCCTTGAAGACAATTCATAGTGAAACGTGGGAAACCTAGAAAAAAATAGCAATTTTTAAAATTACATATTCATTACTTGATGGGAAATTAGCGTCTTATTCTAGAAGAATATAAGTATGGGAAGCTAACTGGGAGCTAGAGGAATAGCTGCTTAGATGTCTGTTACTTTTGTCTATTTGTGCATGAAATAGAGAAGAAAATAGGAAGAAAAGCAGCAGGAAAACCAATTTGTATGGTCACCACCATGAATATTTCTATTTGACACATGCCTATCAGTGTCTGTTACCTCATCTTGGTGTTGGTGGAGGGGTTTTTCCCAGGTTAATGGATGGATTTTTTTTATTATTATTTTTGTCTACTACTATGAATTTGGCAGAAAATAAATGGAAACTAGATGCTTCCTCCCAAATGTTGCAGTGGTGATCTTGGGTTTGTCCTTAGGTGTGTTGGTTTGGGAACTGATAGAGAAGAAAGAGAAAACACCAACCAGTTTTCCATGAGCACACTTCACCCTTTCTTTTCCCCTTTTTCCTGGCAGCTGTCAAAAGTTCTCCACCATTACCCCAGGGATTTCTGCCAGTGCAGTTTCACAGGTGAAGATAACTGCAGATACAAAGTAAAGCTCTGTTAGCCTAAAACTATGGTAGCCCAGCTGTGGGTCTCTTCCTAATATGGACACCCTTTGTATTCAAGGATCTCAGTTGCCCTTCTAGAGGAGAGGATTGTCAGAAAAGGAGAGCTCTGTGACCATTTTTCTGCTTATGGTACTGTGTTAAATAGCTAAAGGTCTTTTCTTCCCTGGCTCTTGCTGGGACACCAACTCTGTTGGTGTTGTCCTACCAATCCTTCTGAAACTTCTGCACTGCCTTTCAGTTCAGGTGCTGTGCTTTGACAGAGTTGTTTCCAATTATAGCTGCTACCAAGTGAAGGAAGTGGTTTGCTGTTATTTACCCTTTGTATTGCTTCTCTAGAACTTGTATGTTTCCTTCTTCTTATCCTACAGGCCTACATTGTTGCTTGTTTGTAACAGCTGCCAGAAGCAGCTTTGTGTGATAGGGCTAGTTTTTTAACTTTTTAAAGTATTTATTCTAGTGCCAAGGTAATGTAAAAGCAGAAAAGTCTGATTTAGTGTTGGGTAGAGCCAAGGTTATCCTTAGGAAATGTTAAGGGTGTGATTTGTAAATCAGTGTAAATTTGCTCTGCTTCTTTTTCTGTGTTCATCCGACATTCATCTGACTCAAAGTTGCACTAGCAAAAGATTAACACGACATTATTCCCTGTCCTGATTTTGCTCCATGAACTGGCTTGCTGCAGAATCAGATGAGTGCCAGAATTGGCCACTCAAAGGAGGGGAGGGAGAGGGGGAATGCACGCCTGGGAACAGGGGAATGACAGTGGCAGTATTAATTGTTTTGGAACAGCATTTTAAGGGGTGGCTGAAATACCCAGCCTTACTGTCATTAAAATATTATGAGTAAATGATACATTGGTAAACAAGTCAAGTCTTTGATTAAGATGAAAAAGGAATTTATTTTTTGCCAGTCTTGCTTCCAGTAGGTATTTATGCAAACACTGGATTTACCAGTGGGACCTCTCCCATCAATTAGAGAAATTGTTTGAGTTTTGTAAAGGCTTGAAAAATGGAAAAGAAAATACTGAGCCATCTCAGAAGTAAAGGAAAGTATTCAATCACCCCGGAAGTGTGTGTGAGACATACCAAAGCATGTGAGACACAATCCTCTGCTCCTTGAGCAGGAGAGAATACCGTGAGAGTCGCTGGGAACTTAAATCAAATCTCAAAGTTCATGAAATAAATGTTTCTCAAGGTGAGTCACGCAGCATAAATGAGAAGGAAGAAGAAGCTGTCCTTTAGTTCCTTGGTTTATCATTAGGGAACAGGAGGGAAGTTGCAAGTTGGTACTTGGCTGCTTAGTTATCTCACTACACATTCCCTGGCCAGGTGCTTCAGACCTTTCATTCTACTTGGATCTGTTTCTGTGGGAAACAGGACCACAGGGCTTTCTAAGCAGTAGCCAGGTGTCTGACAGTGGGTACACGTTTGGCTGTTCCGACTCTTCGGGCACTGCTAGGTGATATCGTTATACTGTGAAAGGCGCAAGTGTTTTCAAAATGATCGGTGTACTTCCAGAGAGTGGGTGGATATTTTTCTTTGCTCATTAGCCTCTTTCCACCTACCCACCTCTATGGAATGGGAGTTCACCAGAAGTGATTTCACCATTTTGGGGTGTGCAGGACAAGGTATCCGTGGTCATGCTGAAGGAGAGTGAAAGAGTTGCATTTGATGCTTCCTTGAGGCTTGTCCTACTGTTCCAGTTTCACATGTAATTGCAAAAACTTTAAAGCCTGGCAAAATTAAATAAGGAGAATTTATTTTGGATTAGAAGCCTAGCAAGAAAACTTCAGGGCATTTTCTTTAATAATTGTAGTCATTTTCTCAGGAAAATAAGGGTGAAATAAGTACAGCAATGCACTAAACTGAAGATTTGTTCTATTCGATCATCTGGCATATCTTTTAATTGTACATTTGGTTATTACTGTATTTTTGAGCTTGCTGTTCTCAAAAGGTGACCCCTATGAATAAACTCTTGGGGGGAAATGTCCGCAAATCCTTAAAATAACCCAAACTGTTTGCCTCTGAATAAATCTGCTTTATATTTCATTAAAATAAGAGAAGCATATGACTTGATTGCATTAGCCAATCATTTTCTATGCAATCAAAATTTTTACCTTAGCAAAACCCATGATTTTCTTTCACTTCTGCTTTTCAGTTGGATAAAAATTTACACTGTGACATGTATACATTTTAATATACTGACTTTGTTTTCTGGATTGTAGTTATGAGTTATCTGTAATGAAACATTCTAATTGAAGCTGCTCTTGAGCAAAAAGAAATGTGGTCTGTATGAATGGTGTAAAGACAGATAAGAGACCATTTTCTTTGAAAAGCTGAAGAACCTAATTTTCTGCCTGGATATTCTGAACAAACTGGCTTTTAATTGGGCCTAAATAATTCATTGACTCTCTTAATTGAATTTCTTCATTTTTTGAATCTGTGAAAGGAATTGGTAGTTTCTTGACACCACTATTTTAACCTTTTTTTCTTAAGGCACAGATGTTCATGAGGGAGAAGGGTTTTTATTTCTTTTATTTTTTTTTTCAGCTGTTAGGGAGAGTAATGTTGTAAGTATCTTTGCTCTGTTAAGGGGCCAGATTATAGCTTTCAGATATTTGGTTTTTACCTTTAATGTCGTGCATAAAAAGCAGACATTTGCTTTTATTTGGGCAAACAACAAGTGAGGAACACGAGCGTGTGTGTGCATGGGGAAGTGTTATCTGATAATCTGCTCTGAATTTTTTACTCCTCTTTTCTTGGTTAGGAACATGTGTGCTTACTTTTTTCCTTGAGAAAAAAAAAAAAAAAGGGATTTTCTTGGGTTTTTATACCCTACATGCAAAATGTATCATACAACTTCATGTAGGTAGCAGTTTTCTCTTGGCAGATTATGAAATTTAAGATGTTGGAAATTGCTGGAGTTAGAGGGGCAGAGCCTGAGCTTTGAGTGTCTTATGTTTTGAGGTAGATAAAAGTTTTATCAGAGCAGCCAGTAAAACACATCTTTCAAGAGCAGATGTAATTGCCAAGAACTGGATCAGCAAGTCATGGTAGGCAGGCATATGGACTTTTATATGAGAATGTTGTTGTTTTATACAATGCTTGGTAGGATTTATATCAATATATTAAGTTAAAGGAACTCAACAGAGGGGAAGACAAAGCCTGTTTCTAGTAGGCATTATTGGCTCTTCTGTCCCTCTCCAAAGATCTGCAGTTTAAACTGGGTGTCTGCTGTGTGAGTATTTTTCTCATTGGTGGGATGTTTCTTAGGACCTTTCTCCTCCTTTCTTTACTTTACCTGAGTGTTCTACAAGGGAATCTGCACTGTGCTCTTTCTATACCAGTTTTTAACTTTTTCTTCCAGCTACAGTGCCAGACCTATTTCTTTACCTGGTAAACACTACATCTTTAGTAGACACTACATCTTTACCTGGTTTGGTCTTGCTGACTGCGGCAAGATTGCTCTTCAGCAGATAAGAGATTAGATTAAAAGGGATATAGGGTAATTAAAGTGTTGGTTTCTGAGTATATTTTTGTTCACTGGTAGGATGTGCATGAAGAAATGACACAAGTAAGTAGAAGAAACACTCTGCCAACTCCAGTGGTCTTGCAGTGAGCTGCATGGTGCTGCCCAGTACTGACGTTAGAATTTCAATCACAATCTTCTGTCCTTCAAGGCTGAAAAACTTAACTGCTGATTATTTCGAAGGAAACAAAGTGAAAGAAAGTAACAGAAATTGTATGGATAAGAATTCCTTTCTTTCTTCTTTCAGACTTTCTTCTGAAGTCTTCCAGAAAACTAGAGCCCATTTATATGTGGTCATCTGTATTGATGACTGTTTCTTACTTTTAAAACTGGAATTCCAAACACTTCAAGTCAGCTTCATGCTGACTACAATTAATCTAAAATTACATTTGTCATAAAGTTAAAAATGTAAAACTACCCAGCTGAATGTTTGGTGTTGTGAAGCATTTTCACAGTTGAGTGATGAAGCTAATGCATCACCGTGGCACTCTGGTGGAAGTTATTATCTTTATGAATTACCAGATATCTGTACAAGTCAGTTACTTTGTTCATGCTTCATGCCTTAGCTCACTTGCAACTTCAGGAGACTTAATTCAAGTTTGAAGGACTTTACTAGACAGATAAATTGGTTTTCTGTTCTTTTTCCAGACTGATGGTATTAGCACAGTTGTTAACAGTGGAGTAGTTTGTTTCAACTCCTTGGAGATTCATTGAAAGCTTGAAATTAAATATGTGTGATCTTTACTTCTTATTCATTCAATACTTCAGACTATATTTTCATTGCAAAGGGGTGCAAGACCAAGAATTCTAGAAGGTACCTAAAGTCAACTAAGAGTTTTATTTTCAAAGGCCCAAGTGTCTTTAAATGTGTGTGTGAAAATGGTGGACTTGAGGAACCAACTTTCTATGGTTTCTGTAAGCAATATTGACATGGTTAGTTTTGGTGATGATAACAGTAGGTGGGCTTTATTTATAACTAGCAACATGCTAGTCAGCCTTGAGAGTTCAGCAGTCATTCTGCTTGTTCCTGTCACTGGAAATAATACAGTGCCAGTCTAAGAATTCCCTCCTGTTAACAAACGAAGTTTATCTTCCCCTACACGTGGGCTTGTTTTGGCACTTCTCTGGTTCCTCTTTTAACCAGCTCCATTTGCTATAGACAAATTCAGACTGCCCCTCACCTGCCAGATAACCACTTTCTTATCACTTAGCAAATGGACTGCCCCTTTTCAAGTGTCCGGTGAGCAGAAGATCCAGAGATGTTTTTGTGATGGAGAAGGGAGAGTAAAGCTCCTCCGGCAGGTGGCAGCAGCAACCTGTTGAGCCAGGCTGGCTCGGAGGTGTGAGGGCACAGAAAAATGACTGGTGAATTATAAATAGATGAAGAAACTTCACCGAAGAGAACTTGCTAGCTTTTAATAGATAATGTCCTGTTAAACAGTTTTTCTCAGACCTTTGCACAAGAAGATGTGGTGCAGGACACTTGCCAAAAGAGCTCCGGAGTGGTGTTCAGAAAGCAGCCCCACTGAGTGACAGCAGGCTGCGGTTGTTGGCTCAGCTACTCTTGTGTAGGATCTTACTGCAAGATCTTCTGAGAAGGCATAGATTAGTTAGGCCCGTCTGTGTTACCATAATGGTACAGTAAGACCTATCTAAGAGGAAATGGGCATTTTCAAATAAATGGTTTACTTTTTGTGCAAGATAAACAGGTAGTACTTGTATTGGGTGGTGTATTTGGTTGCATCAAAATTCAGTACTCTTTATCAGAGTAATACAAGGCTAGTTAAGGTGCTAGAACAAGTACCTAAATAAAGTATGTTTGTGGGCTCCCACAGGCTACAGTTTGACCATGATTTTATCAGAATTTATACTGTAACAGTAGTGTAGTGAAAGCTGACCCCTGAAGAGGTGTGCTCAGACCAGATGAGAAGCCAGGCTACTGTCTCAAAACTTCACCGTGGTGTTTCCTTCATGATACGGGCTGCTGTAGTTATACCACAGGATGATCAGTAGTTTGGAGTCATTTGGGCAAGGTCTGGCAAATGCAGTGCTTGTCATTCTTTTGTGTCTCTTAATTGCTGAAGAAATGCCTGCTTCCGGCTAGTTTTTATTTGAATAGGTTTGGAAGTGCATAACCTTAACTCCTGGGAGGGGACAAGTAATGGAGCAAGGGCAAAGGGCAGAAACTGATGTAGAGGAAGTTCCACCTGAACACGAGGAGGAACTTTACTGTGAGGGTGACTGAGCACTGGAATGGATTGCCCAGAGAGGCTGTGGAATCTCCTTCCTGGTGATGCTCAAGAACCCTCTGGACACAATCCTGTGCTGTGTGCTCTGGGATGATCCTGCCTGAGCAGGGAGGTTGGACCAGATGAGCCCCTGTGGTCCTTTCCAACCTGACTGATTCTGTGCTGAGTTGTATTCGGGTGAGAGGAGAATTCCAGCTTAAGCTTAGTTAAGTCTGTGTTTGACACTATAGTAATTCCTGCTTGAGGTTTGTTTTTTAAAAAATGGTAGTCCAGAGTCAGCAGGATTTCATGTACTATGGTTACAGGTTTGCCATATTGTATTTCTTATCAAAAATTCTGAACTATACTTTGAATTAAATCTGATGATAAATATCTGAAGTTAACAGGTGAAAAAAATTATTCCTTATTCTTTAAGTTAATAGTGTTAAAAATGTTTCATGAATGATTTGAAGCAAATTCATAGAAAGAAGCCACAAAAATTGGACATAGCTGTTTGATGTATTTTAAATTTAAATGTTTGGAATACATTTAATTTTTTGACTTTTTTGATATGTGTTCAGAGACTTGTCTAAGTATGTATATATGAATCAGATATAAAATGAAATAATAGAATGTTCCCAGAATTCGTGTTTTTTTCCTTTTAAGAAAAAATAAAACATACTTTTTTCCAATATTAATTGCAATACTCTCAAAAATTGTGCTGTAACCAGCAGGAAGTAGAAGACTGTGTGCCAGGGGTGCTTGTTTGGAGTGTGGTTGAGACACATGTGTGCTCCCTGTGTGTGTGGAGTGTGGCTCCATGCCATGCTAACATGATATGAACCAGCTTCTGTCAGGAAGCTTTATCCATGTAGTTGTAAACCTGAGTATTTGTGTGCCAGTGGATCGTGCCCGAGATAATAAGTGCTTATATCAAAAGAGCACAGCCAAGGATTCATCCCTTTTCATGGCCTTGTAGACATCTTTTTGAGTAAACTTGGAGTAAAGTAGATCACTAACAGAAAGTCTTGTCCTATTGCAGCTGAAGCTTAAAATCTGACCAAGGAGCTAAGGTAGCCCTTACACGAACAGAATAGCCAATATTGTGAGATGAGTTGTATGGTTTAGTATTGTTACTGTATCACAACACAGAAAATTCGCTTCCATACAAAGGTGCTGTAAAGAGTTGTTACCGTCGTAGTTAGCGGTTCATTTTGCCCCCCTTTTCCATTCCCTCGGATTTGTTAAGAGGACAAATGGAGTTACATTTTGCCTCTTTGTCTGTAGGATAGAGATCCAGGGTCAAGTCTTGTGTGTGAGCTAGTGAAAGAAGCAGTAAATGATAAAATACACTTCTTCCACAGACAGGAAATTATGGTGGCAGGGGATGGGAGAAGGCAGTCTGAAACTTCTGTTTTAAATGAGTTTCTAAGAGAAATTCTTGTAGCCCTTGCAGAGAATTTTTTGAAAAGTAGGTGTAAACCTCTTTTTTTTTTTAAACATGCTTGTGAGGCAGTAGTTGGTATTCCCTTTTATTCTGCAGTAGTTGGATAATGCACTTAATCAGGGAATGCCAAAACATTTAAAGACCAAGAGTGTAGTTTCATGAGCATTTCTTTCCATGTCAGCACTAGCATGGGCTGCCCTGACCTTAGCTTCTTATTCCTGCCTTGCCCCTCAGTTGTGCTGGTGTAACTAGTAAATGTGCCAGGTGGCTTTGCAGCAAAGCAGATTGTGGAATTCACCATCAGAAAAATATTATTTTTAACCTGGATCGATTCCCTGCCTGGCCTCACTGCTCAGCTGCACAAACAGTTGTGCCAGCACAGCTGAGGAATGAGGGCTGCTTAAGCTGGTACTGCAGTGGAAAGAGTGTTGTGAAACTATAGCTTAATCTGTGTATTCTAGGTACAGTTGTACTATGCTGGCAAAATATTCTTCACATAGATACAGCTTTTATTAGCACAGGTTCACTGTGGAATGGAGAAAAGGATAATTGTGGGGTTTGCTCTGATATATTTATATTGTCAAGACATGCCTATAAAACCTGTCTTAACAGTTCTGTGTGGAATTTATTATTCTTTACATAGACTGGTTTGAACTTATATGGATCATTAGAAAATTGAAGAACTGTGAAATCAAGACATCCTCTGCTTTTTTTATGCTGTCTACTTGGAATATATGTAATGCTGGGATAGTTGCTTCCATCTTCAACCATATTGGTGTTCCTGCAGTTCATTTAACCTTTATTTTTGAAAGTGAGAGAGCAACAGAAAGTCTTACAAGAAATGAAATTCACAGTTTTTTAGTAGATGTGATGAGAAGCTGAAAAATCTGAAGAACAAATTTAAGATTTCAGGAGATAATATGCAATTTCTTAAGAATACCTTCTTATATAGCTATAGGTCTTTGTTGAATCTATGTAGCTATGGGTCCCCTTTGGGAAGAAAGCATAAAAATGCTTTCATTCTTTGTCCTGAAACTTTGGCTCTCCTGTTGCTTGTCAAATGTCCTGTACATGGACAGTTCGGTTCTTTAATTTCTTTTTTTAAAAAATCATTTTATATGTCAGCTTCAGTTTTCAGTCTCATGTTATAAATAGAGGGTAGAAGGAGAGGGGGAAGACAAGTATTTTCCTTTACTTGGACTAGTTAGTTAGAATTTTGTGATGCTTTGCCTTTAAATTTTGCAATTCAGCATATTGGTATGCATAGTGTACAGTGTTGAATAATTAAGAGCTGATATTACATTTCTTTGTAGTCAGGTCTCATTCTGCTAGGGTGGGCTTCCTTCAGTCATCTGTACCTAATGGTATATTTCTGGGATTAAAAAAAATGCTGCAGTATTTCATGATTTTTACTCTCTAAGTTGGCAAATATCTATGCTTTTGTGTGGTTGTAAAACAGTTTCATTTATTTCATTTGGTAATGAGTCTTTGGGATGCCTTCTATCCAATTCAATTTTCAAATTCCATCTGGAATGGGCTCAAATATACGCACAACGAGAAGTCTTAGGTTTTGAAACAAACTAGTATTCCAAATGCTTTTGTTCAGCATTACTTATCATATAATGTTAAAGTTGAACAATTACAAATTAATTGAGAAATGAAAGGTAGTGTTACAGTAGAAATCTGTGCTTTGTGTATTCCTTTAAGAGTTCACTATCCCTATGGCAACAACTGCCAAGAGCTTTTTCTAGTTATGCAAAGTTTAAGGTTTCATTAAAATGGATAGGGGGGGAAGAAGTGGCTCCTAAACTTCTACATTTTGTGGCTTGGAAAGGAAGCACAAATCTGTTCTTTGTAGACAGTTTTTTTGCTGACTGTTTGTAGCTTTCCTATGCACCAAAGAGAAATTTTAATGTAAGGGTAAGCTTACTGAGCCGTGCAAGAGTGAAATTGTTACAGTCACTGACATTTGAGAAAATTATGCAGTAGTTGGGAAGCTGTAAAGACAACTCATACAGAATTTCCTCTGATGTTGGAAAAAGGAATATGGGCAATGCATTTCACTGTAATTAATAGTGGTTTCCTGTGCTGAATCTATAAGAAATACATTTCTAATGCCCAGTGTTGTCAGTAATTGAATTTTCTTTATATAATTTTAAGTTATAGGAAGAGCTGGTTTTTGTCTCTTAAAAATTGAGAATGCTTTTCTTAAAAGGCAAGTTACATATATTGCAGAGTTTAAGTAATTAATTATTAGATTAGTGTGTGCTATTAAACGTTATAGTGGGTAAAATGTGTTTTATTCTACTATTACACATACTAATTTTACTATTAACCCATGCCTAGGAGCATTTGATAATTCCTGATTCTAAATTCATATGACTGAAATGGAGTGTTCACAGAAGATTTTGTTGTTCTTGAATATTCTATTTTGTTCCTGAAAGATACAAGGCCTCTGAGGTTGGTGGTATTGGTGGCATTTAGGGTTCTTTTGATCGAGCTATCAACCATATTAGGACTCACTGCTGATAAAAAGGGATTGATTTTACTATGGCAGAAACAAGGAAGAAAGGGAAAATATTTCAGAATATATTTTAACATTGTGAAGTTAAATGGCTCTAGATTAATTAATTTATCTGTTACAACCTGTGTTTCATTATGACAAATTCAGTGCATTCTTTGGAAGACTGAAATCAGTCATGCATTCTAAACATACCTAACTCTCATTGATATAAAAGAGCACAATATGGTCAAGATTCTTGCTGTGATGTCTTGAAAATTCATCCTGGTGTGATTTAGTTGGTCACTGTCACACCTAAACTTCTGGATCTGTCCTCTGTGCCTCCCAGTGAAAGGGTTAAGGTATCTTACTGTGTAAGAAGAGTGGGGAGAGGCCTCCTCAGTGGTTCAGTCACTGAGGGAATTGTTTTTTAAGATGTGCAAAAGAGAACCCTGCCAGTGTCAGAATGAGGATGCAGCATTTCCAGTGGCAGATCACTGACCTTTTTTTACAGCTTGAACATAGATTTTAGGGTAAAATAGAAGGTCATTCAAGCTTTTGTTCTGAGGACTTCTTGTGTAATGACCAAAAGAGATTTTATGTCAGTCTTGAGACTAATCAGTAGACCCTCTGGAAGATCTGTAGGATAAGAGGAAGCCAGATCATTTCAAATACTTTTTAATCTTTTTATTTCCACATAAGGAATTAACTGTACCACCTCATTTAGAATAACTAACCATTTTTTTGAAACATGGTGCTAACTTCTGTTTTATGGAAAGTGCACCAGTTTCCATTCCTTGTTGGTAAGAAGCAGCTTTTCAGGGCAGTGAGGGGAAAACAAAGTTTAGAAGTCCATCTGAAAACATTTGGTTTTGGTTTGGATTTTTATTTTTTCCTTAGTTGCATGGTGACTGGTGCCAGTAGCAACTCATAGTAGCCCTTTTTGATACCTGTATGCTTTTCCATTTGCAAGGCTTACTGTTCTCGTAGCCAATAGATGGCCAGCCTGCATTTATCCAAAAAGGCAGAGCAAGATCTGCCAGCTGCGATGACGTGGGAAGATTTGGAGCTTGACAATTTTTTCTGAGCTTCAGTATATGATACTGAAAAAGCTTTTCCACTGTCTATACTGGCATCAAAACTTTCCTGCTGTGCAAATAATGTTAGCAGTGGCTTTGATTTTTGGCATAAAAAAGTTTGGCATTTGAAAATTTCAGTTTCAAATATTTAAATGTGTTCTCTGTGGTGTCTAGAGAGGACATGTGTTGGGTCTAGAAAGAAATAAGTCTTACTCAAATGGGACCAAATTCCACCAAGGTATGTAAGCATCTAGTTAGTGGAGAGGGATCTAAAGGTCTGGAAAAAAGTGTTGGGACTCACAGAAGCTGCTGATTGAGGATTTGCGTAGAGCCCAACAGTAGCAGACAAATACTTGGCACAGAAGTTTGAATTTGATTTGGACTCAGTGTCACAAATTGCACTGAGGTCTTTAATTTTTCCTATCACTCTTCCTCCTACCTTATTCAGACCCATAACTTTAATTTCTCTCTGTGTGTTTTTCCCCACTTCAATTATTAAGTAGGCAGCTGTCAAACCTGAATGGTTTTCTCTATGTTCTGCAGAAGAGAGAGATGTGGGAGATTTGTGTACTACATGTGTAAAAGTAGAGAAAATGTATTTCTATACCAGTTACTGTATTTGCCTAGCTTTACTTGATTTATAATACAACTGCTGATGCAAAGGCACTGTAAAAGCATCATTAATTAACTTTGTTTTTAAAAAAGAACTTTCAAACAGCAGCTGTGAATGGGCTTCTCCATATGTACTTCTCAATACGTCAACTTGTCAAAGGATAAGCAAAAGGGCTTTTCAGAGTGAGCATAAGAAATAGCATAGGCAGTTTGCTGTAGGATGTGATTATTCCTTCTCTTCAGCACTTGTGAGGGTGCATCTGAGAGCCTTGAGCCTGCCATTGCAAGAAATGCTGACTAACGGGAGCAGCTTCAGCTGAGGGAAATAAGATGGCTAGTGATCCAAGTGGAGAGGCTGAGGCATGTTTAATGTGGGGAAGGGAGGTCTAAGGATGGACTAATGTACAGTTAGAATTACAGGCAAGATGGGACAGGAATGCTTTTCTCAGGTAGCAAACAAAACAACAAGAAGTAATAGATTCCAACAAGGGAAATCCCAATGAAATATAAAGAATAAGCTGCTCTTGGTGAGTGTGATTAATCAGTGGAGGAGATTTTCCAGAAACCTAGTGGAATCTCCATCCTTGTGATTTTTCAGAATTTGGCTGCCCAAGGCCTTGTGCACGTGGTTTAAACCTGAAGTCCTGCTTTGAATCTGCTGACCTCTGTCAGTGCCTTCCAACTGGAGTTTGTCAGTAATTCTGTGAAGGTAGAGTTGGTTTTTATTGCAGAATATTCAAGAATTGTAGTCCCAAGTCTGGAAAACATTCTAGATCAATACTGTTTTATCTGGGATGCCATTGGAAGTGCTTTGACATAGAGCAGCCTTAGATAAGATAGTTACAGCTTTTTTGAGGCTCCATGAATTGAGATTGCTGCTTCCTAAAGTCTGCTTTCACATGTTTCTCAGAAATGATTTTGATTTGTTTTGGGGTTTTTTTAGGCAGTTGCTGCTCTTCTGCACCTGTTGTAGGTGTAGAATTGGTTTAATATGTAGTCCCATAGGAGTATAATCAGAGTGGGATATAAAAGTGATCCGGTCACAGCACTGATCCAATGCTGGCTGCTGAAATAACAACACATGGCCCATAACTCACTGCTCCCATTCAGCTTTTGGTCTAGCCATGCTTACAGGGTCTGTAATTCAGATACTTGATTACAGTTCTTGGAAAGAAGGTGTAATTTATGTCAGCCTAGTTCATTGTTTCTTTCAATTTCACAGTAAAGTCTTGGATTTCAGAATAATGCATTTTCAGGCTTTTTGCATGATAGGATCTTCCAGTCTGCAGGATGTGATACAGTTGAACGTATCCAAGATGCTTTGAGCTTCTGCGGCAGCTCATCACTGCTGAAACACAAAGAGAAATCCAACAAGAAAGAAAAGTATTATCTTCTAATAGATTTATCTCTTGAATTTGCCACAGAGAAGAGGTGTACAATTAGGGCCAGAGCAAGAAAGAGGGCAGAATTGCAGGGTCTAAGAGCAGAGTGGTGAGAACAGCCAGATACACTGAAGATTTGGGTCTGTTCAGCCTTCTCACCAAGTTTCACCCTGAATCTGCAAGCACTTCATTAGTAAAGGAGCATACAAGGCTGACTGTTGCTGCCACACAGTTAACTTGCATTTCGTAGTCTTCTCATAGGGGAAGATTTGTGTGATAATCTTATCCTCACTGAGAGAGAATAGTGGTTGTGGATTTGTGGCCTTCAGGGAAGCTAAAGGAGCTGGTTCTGTGCTTTCCTGACTAAGGTGACTTCTTTGCCGGCCTTGTGCCACAGGAGGCAGCTGACAGATCTGATAACCTGGGTTCTGGAGCTTCACTGTTTGCATCTGGAACTATGAGTGGCTCAGAGAGATTTCAGACATATATATTCAAAGGAATTTTTTTCCACTTTTTTTCCAAAAGAAAGTAGGCCAGAGTGTTAATTCTGGAATTACTTTGAAGAGTTGAAAGAGAGACAACTTTTAGTTGGCTGAATAGCCAGCTTTCATTTGTAATGAAGCCAGTAGATTTTTGCCTAAATATTTAGAAGTATTATTTGCTTAGGGCCCTTAATGAAGGACCTTAAATATTTTGTTTTGGTAAGACTTCAACTGTTTTGCGTTAGTATTTGTTTTTTATTAAGAAAGAACAAAGGAGAAAAGAGAGATGGGTGTTATCTGTGGAGTCCTTAATCTGAATGAGCACAATTCTGTCTTCAGCAACTAATTTTTTTCTTTTTTTCATGCATATAGATTTTGCCATAAATTATGCTCTTCGTTTGGCAGTCTCAATTATTAGTAAGGTCCTGCTTTTGAGACATTATAATCAGTATCATGACTATCCTGGACCAATTATTTGTGTTACTTGGATATTTTTAGGTGATGTTAATTGTGAGTGAAATCTTCTTTTCTAAATATGAATATAAAAAATAAGGGACTTTTTGCATATAGATCACAGAACTGAGAGTGCTTTCTGAAAGGAGCATCTGGAAAGTAAAGGGAATACTTACAATTACTCTTCAGCTTTGTGGATTTCTTGTGGCTTTTTGTGACACATGCATTCACTGCTTTCCAAGTACCAGAGAAAGTGTAATTTGATCATTGAGCCACGTTTGGTAAATAGCAGTTTTGTGGGGACAGCCTGTTCTGTCCATAGGCGAAAAGGTCCCTGCCAAAATCTAAAAGCTTCCTCTGTTATTTGGTTGTCTGTTATTTTGCTCTAGAGGACTAAAATACAGATGTGTGTTATTTGTGACACGACAGCATCTGTATTTGTATTAGTTGCTGTAGTGCTTGGTTAGTAAGGTTTCAGACTGCACTTTTGATGAAATGTGGCTAAATAGTTGAAAACTTTTGATAGACGATTTTGCAAAACTTTCTCTAACATATCAGTGAAACCTTAAAATCTGATGTGTTGCACACAGCCTGCTGCTGCCTAGCAACTGTTCAAATACTTACTTAACTCTGGTATATATGAAATAGAATTATTTTTGTTCTGTTGTTTGATGCTGTCTTTTACAGCCCAAAGCTACTTCCAGTTTTTCTGTAAATGTTGTATTTTAACACAAGTCTTCTAGGAGGAAGTTGTGTGGTCTCATGGCTGTGCATGGCTGCTAGGAAGGTTTGTTTCTTCCACTTCTAGTTCAGTGCACACTGCTATGATCCATTGCTGATGATCCATTAAATGCTTTGTGATATGGTTTTCATGGAAGTGGGGTCACAAATTCCAGCACCAAGCTTCCAACTACACTTGAGTGTGGTGTCAAAGGAACATTTCGGTGTACAGGTAGCTGTTTGTGCTGTCCAGGAAAGAGCACTGAAGATGGAAGGCAATGAAGTTGTTTTGCTCTTAAATCATAGTTTGTAACTTGTAATAACTTACAGTCTCACTCAAAATGTTATTGCTCAAGCTATCCTTGGTATCATTGCTTTTCTCTAAGCACATAATCTCCCTAAAGCCAGTTTACTGCTCAGGAATTTTTCACTATTCTTTTGAGTTATGTTTTGTATAAACCAGGCATTCTCAAAGTAGTCAGTGAATCACAGTGAACTGCTATATGAATGTGGCTTCAGCAAGCTGAATGGAGCTTTGTTGTGCACATTGTAGACAAGTGCTGACAGAGCCCTTGCTATAAATTTTGCAGAATGTTAATATTCTTCTTAAAGTGCTTTCTTAGCATATGGGAAATCAGAGACTTTGACCCTGTGACCTGGAAAAATTCCTTTTGTTTCAACAAGTTAGAATTGCTGCTATGTTTTAAAATGAGATCAGCAAGGAGACTGCATTGATAAGAGTGTTTGGAAGATGATACAGTTCAGAAATGTAGTGTTTTGCCTACTGCAATACAAGAAAAAGATGATGAATGAGCTGGAGTATGATAACAGAGAAATTGTCTCTTTGGTTGTGTTCCAGTGTGTTAAATTCAGAGTGTGCAGCTCTCTTCCTGGCAGTACTGTGGAGTTCCTGCAGGATGTTAGGCAGGACTGCAGTGAAGTGTATGGGAAAGTACATCAGGCTTAACTGTGATGTTACTAATATTTTTACTCTTAACTTCCTGGTGCTTTATAACATTTTTTCTGCAAAAATAATGCTATTTTATGTATATTTAAAGCCTTTTCTCAGTTAAGTCACCATTAATATAGGCTGCTCTGTAGTAGATATATCAACTGTTGAACAGTACACACTGGTTTTAGATACAAATAAAAAATAATTAATGGAGAACAAGATATATTTAAAGAAGGTACTACTACTCAAGTTTCTGCCATTATATGACTGAACTGGCATTACAGGTACACATTACATGTTACATTACATGTAACAACTGTTAATTTGCCTTTGGTAGAGTCATGCTTTTTTGCCGTCTTTTATTCAGTTACGGCGTTGGTCTGGCTTTTCATTTGTAGAATATGATGAACAGTAGATAACATGGCTACAAGGGCAAAGACCCGGCAGCAATAACAATGTTATTGTTCATGGTAGCATTGTTGTAGCAGGAAGTGAGAATTGAAAATACTTCTGTTATTGTTGTTATTCTAGTATACCTACTGTCTGAAGCTCTGTTTTAATTTGGTAATGAGAATTCCTCAAGCTAGAGGCGTCTCTTGCTGGATGAAATGTTATTGTATCTCATTGGCTGAGTTAGAAACTTAGTAAAATATGTTTCCCTCCATGGCCTGAGGAGGTTTCCACTCGGTGCCATGACAGCTGCATTCAAAAGCATTGCCAGTAGGGATGCCCTTGCTGCAGTAGTAACAACCTTTAGAGCAATAGAATAAATGAAGGATGGAGAGATCTCTTGGCTGGTTGTCTCTATTCAGGGAATTACTAAGAAAACAAGATTAATTTAAGGCTTAGTGCAGAGGTGGTAGTTTCCTCCAAATCAGTTTTCCAGACGTGGATCATTTTTCTCCAGCTCCTGCTTATGGCAAGAGTTAGCCTTATATCCTTTATGTTCTCTTAGATCCTTATAGTTAACCTTTTACTTTTATCCTCAGTAAGAGGATGGACTGAACTGTCAACCTTTAGACAACTTCCAGCCACTCATACTGGTAGCTCAGGTGGGGCTATACTGACACCTTTTGAATTTGTTCCATCTGCTTGTCTAAACCACAATAAAGTTACATACTTAGCTTGTTCAGTCACTTTCCAGAGACATAAAGGGAACAGGGGAAAAAAATAATAAAAATACCATACTTGTCAAATGTAAACATCCTCCAAATAAGAGCATGCATGTTTTGATTTCAATTTTGAACAACTGCAGAGTGTCAAAGGTGCAGCTAGACCTAAACTTGAAATGTGTGCTTTGTTTCTTTTTATAGTCACACAAACATTTGAGAACCAGGTTTCCTTGGAGTACGACTTGCAGATCTTTGCTTCCTGTATCTTTGCTTTCTGATAGTGGACACTGCCCTTGCTGGGCTGTGCTGCAGTGACCAGGTTGTGCCAAAATGAGTCACTGTATAGATGGGACTTGCACAACTAAGAATGTAGAAATATAAGTTAAAAAGTAAAGACTAGAGAAGGGTTCCATGAAATCAGGGAAATAGAAACTTTTCCTTGTAAAGTCAGGAAACAGCCTGTACATTCTGTGTGCCTAAGAAAGAAAGAGAGATGTAAATGTCCTAAGAGTTTTTCCAATAAAGTAATTTTTTCAGTCAAAACAATAAGCAAGATTCACCATAATTTTGAAATTATTTGGGACAAGATTTTTTTGTTTTTCAAAATCTCACTTTTTATACACTAGGTGTGCTATCACAACATTTTAGGCCAATATTATACATGGGCCATTTATTTTCTCTAGGGAAAAATGTAATGCCCATACTGGAAAGTAGGACACATTGTACAATGTGAATAAGACAACAATTGGCATGCCATGTAACTGCTAGGATTTCTGTATTTTTTTCTTAATGTAATTGTATGCATTTAATTTGCTATACAGCCTGAGTCCAGCAACGTCGTGTAATTGTAGGGAAAAAATTCTCAAGGCATTACTTAACTGCATCAAAATCCATTTAATTATCCTTGGTTTGGACACCACTGATGCAGAATGTTTTAGTCTGAAGGGGCTTGTAAGATTAGGAACACCTTTCAGAGGTTCACGTTGCTCAAAGCTCCACCTAACCTGTTCACCGCCAATGAGGGGTACCCACAACTTCCCTGGGCAACCTGTTCCAGTGTCTCAGCACCCTCAACACAAATAATTTCTTCTTTATATCCAATCCAAATATATGCTTTTCTGGTTTAAAATTATTACCTCATCTTCAGAAGTTTTTGGCTGTGGCTATGGGCAGTTATTGAGATACTTTGATTCTGGAATGTTTTCTCTAAAATGCTGTCATGTCCCTTGATCTCTGAATAGCTTCATTTCTGGCTTACAGATGTAGGATAATGGAACTTCTCAGCATTTTTAGGGGTACTTGCTTTATTATCAGGATGAAACACAGAAATAAGTCTTTCAAATACCAATCTAGTCATCAGCAAAACCACTGGAAGACTGAGTTACATAATGCAAGCTCTCAGATTTGAAGTGCTGTTGTTGGCTTCTGTACTGAACTGCTGAAGTTCAGCTGTTTGCCTGAATACAGAGGCTTTTAGAGCTTCCTGCTGTGAACTGAATAACCCAAAACACATATCAGAAACTGAACTACCTGGCGACCTGCTAAAACATGGCACAACGTGTTTATGTTCTCATGTAAATTTTAATGAAATATGGCAATATTTGGAACATACTAAAAGGGCACAAAGTTCACTCAGACTTCCCACTGTTGTGTAAATGTGGACAATAGGATAATTTTGCATTCAACAATTGTAGGTCACTATAAAGGTCACTATAAATGAGAACAAAATCATTATATATCATGCATGTGACTTAACATTTCTTTAGCCTTTTTATTCCTTTCATCATTGAATTGGCAATATATTAATGAAATTGAAGATTTTTTTTTGATGGATAAATCCGAGAGTTATTGCAGTTTCAGACCAGCTGGGTTTGAAGTGTTTCTCTGATACAATCTTCTGAGTCATGGCAAAGGGTGTAGTGTTAACAGCACTCCTACTTAGTTCTGAATTGATGCAATGACACTTCTTGCTGTTCTCTTTAGAATGAAAGCTAAAGTATACACAGCTTCAGTATGAAACTCACCAGTGCTTTTGTACTTCAGTATTTCAATGCACATTTGAGTCTCTTTTTGCTTGGTTAAATGCAATTTCAAGTTATTTCAATCTAAATTTATTTCTCTTATTCATATTCCTGTTTTCAAAAAAGAAATTGTTAATGTATAATTTTGAATAGAACTTTACATGGAGAAATCCAGAGATATTCCTGGTCATGTGATCTTCTAAGAACAAAAAGCATCATGTCCTTCCTATGTGCCCACTTCTATACACTGATGTCCTATTGTGGCTCTTCAGCAGTAATTGTGCATCTCTTACTGAAAGGTTTGATATCTGATGTGTGTGCTGTCATGTTTTGGTTTTAAATTGGGAAATCACTATCAAAAGCTACTGCTAAATATGTAGCTTGCTAGGAGTCGTGATTCTCATTTCGTGAGATGTCTGTTTCATTTATGCAAAGATTTTTAAATGAAATATGAACTTAGCAAGTGTAAGCTGAATCTTCCCTGGGTTCAGTGAAACTATGATGGGACTGATGATTCCAGAGCTCAAATTGACAGCTCAGAAGCAGCCAGTCATGCTGGACTGTGGTTTTCAGTGGTGGAGCCAAAAGTCTGCAAGCTCTGCAGATCCAGGTTTGGTTGGAATGTGGTTTTCGTACTATTGAAAGGGTGATTGGAGCCAAGACGTTTTGAGATGGGCTTCTGTGTATTTAGGCTGCAGGGCAGTCCCCTTTGGGCCAGAGTAAGCTGTTGTAGAGGTTCCTGAAGCTACTCAAAGAACTTGTCGTTCACATACATTTTATTGCTGCTGTTGGCAGTAGGTTACTGTCGAGTTCCTTGAACATCAGTTTGTTTGAGGGCAGTTTGTTCAAGGAAGACTTTGATCTGATTTGGACTCATCAGATGTAAAACCTGAAACTTTACAAACTACTCCAGAGCCAGCTCAACCAGCTTTTAGAATTGCTCTGTATGAAGAGTAGTACAAGTCATGAAAGCAGGGGGATAGCAATAAACAAACACTTTCAAGTGCTCGTTGTCCTGCTTATTACTGTGGTCACAGCCAGCAGGTACATCAGGCTTTGTATCACAAACTTCGTACTTTTCTGAGGTGTGCTGGACTTTGGTGACTATGGCTGACTCTTCTTCACATTGTAGCTTTTACCAAGCTGTCTTCTACTCAGCGAACTAGGATGTAGTAAAATACTGGAAAATGTTTAAGACTTTCACAGCTAATGATGTTTGTGGTACTAGATATGGAGAAGGAGAGGTCTAGGTGGGAAAAAGAGGAATAGGTTATTAGTATGTCGTCTTGTGGTGTGTAATAAGCCTGGTCTTGCACACAGGTACTACATTCATAACTCATTGCAACTGAGAGGGGTAGTCTTGTGTTTGTGAGGAGTTATGTGAAACTTCTGGTGCAATGGAAAAGGAGCAGATGGAAAAGCCAGCAGAGCTATTGGGCATCATCAGAAAGGTACCAAGGACATGAGAAAAGGTGTTGTTCCTGTGCAAAGCCCTGGTAAGCCGTCCCCTTGAGTACCAGGGGCTGCAGTCCCTGTATTTCAGGGAGCATATGTTGATGTTAGAGAAGGTAGTGAGATGATGTTACTTTATTTTTAATCAAGACAACAGCTCTTCCCTTCCAAGGAGGCATTTAGACAACAGACTTAACAGTTTGGAGAAGTGAAGATTATAGGAGGATTTATGAGAGGAGCTTGAAAATTAATGCAGGTGATGAATGCAGAACTGTTACGAAATCCTGCATCTTGCAACTGTGTACCACTCAGGACTTGCAGGACAAGAAGTTTGAATAAAGTCTGAGGAAGATTTTTTTTTTGTTTATTTTGAATTAGTATTTCAAAATGCAAAGAGTAGTAAACTTCTGGAATTCTTTGCCATAGTGTATAGGAGGAGCAGGTAATTTCAGTAGACTAAGAAAAGGAATTTAATGAATACATTGTCAACAGGTCTGTAAAGAGAATTGGCAGGGCACTGCTCTCGAGTTTCCTCAATCACACACGGTTGTACATACAGAGAGAATGAGAGGAATGTGCTCAGAAAAGGCTTAGGCTTACATGTTCTTCCTGGATATTACTTTTTTGTTGCTGCTCTTGCAAACAACACTGAGCTAAAATTACCCTTTTTTGACTCAGTAGGATATTTATGTTCTTACATTAGTGCACATTGGGATCAGGGAATCTATGAGAGATTATAGCATCTAGTTAGATTTAAACTGGTTGTTTAAAATCATTGCTTCATTTTAGGAAGCCTTTGTCTCTTTTTGTCAGTCATCAATCAAAAGTAGATTTTTAAAGGAGATATAGTCAAGTGAATTAAAGAAAAAATGTTTAATCATGTTACTTTGTAGACTGTCATTGTTTTCAGTTACTTTTTCAAGATTTTTTTATGAGGGCTGGTCATATAGGCATGTTTTTCCTGCCTCTTTGTCTGATGGCATTTTTATTGTCTTCAGTTTTTTCTTTTCCTTCAACTCTTAGAACAGTTGCACTGGAAATAGTGCATACTCTTCAAAATAGCCACACCTGCTTTTGACTTGAAAGAGTTCATAGAGGATTATCTTTATGAAGGCTTTACACTGCAGCAACAGTAGAAATTAAGTATGCAGAAGGAAAAAAAATACTTGACAGCTTTCTCATATTGTTAATCTGTGGAGGAAACCTGATACAATGACTGTTGGGGATGTGGAGATTAATACTTGTTACTTGACCTTCCTGTGAATTAATAATGGGGTTTTCATTCATTGGGAAGCCGACAAATGGAAGCAAATGTACACATTTGCATAATGAAAGAGGGAATAAGTCTGTTTAAAGGTAGAGAGTTCTGACTGTCTAGGTAAAACTGACATGAGGAATGTTAGCACTGGAATCCTTATGCAGGCAGAATTTACTGTGGAGTTCATTAATGTAATTTTTAAAAATACCCTGACTAGATGATGCAATGCAATTTTAGCTTTGTGTATTTCATTTCCATATGCCATCCTGCAATTGCCATGAAACAGGTTTTACAAGACCATACAAAACATATGGTTGCTTCTAAGGTGAAGAAAAGGGTTCATAAGGATAGATCTGTGATGTTCTTGGACTTTTAATTCTGAGTTACATCAAGTACTGTATTTAAGGTACACATGTAATTCAGAAGTCTGATTTTTATCTTCACATGTATTTCCAGTATAACTTCATGGGTAGTGATGCAGAGCTTTTAGGGGTCTTGTGAGAACTGTGTGGACAGGAGACCGCATGAGTAGTTCTTCTCTTAAACATTTGTGTGTGCCTTGGAGAAGAAGCGTAGGAAGAATTAAAAATGCCTTCTCAGCTGTCTTAGAGGTGTTTTGCTTTCCTCACCTTTAGTTCATCTCCAGTAAAAATGAATTAAAGCCTTCTTAAAAATTTAAAAGCTTTCAGATCTGGATTTCTGTTGTTAACATACTGTGCAAGGAATGCAGGTCAAATCTCAAACTGCCAACTCCTAACAGTAGCTTAAGGCAAGCTCAAGTGTTGTGATAGATTTTTCTCTAATGAAACCATATTCCTGAGGAAATTTTTACAGTGGCCTGAGAAACCTCATTTTTAACGTGCTTATGTATGAGTTTTGCCAACATATGGCTGAGCTCTGAGAATGCTTTGATAGAATTGACAGAAGAGAATTTACCTGCAGTAAAGGAAGGTGGCTTTTTAATTAATTCTCTTAAGGGAAAGGGAAAAAAATCCAACCCAAATTTAGGTAAAATCCACTAATAGAGTCCCTTAATGTGTGCATTAGCATTACTGAACTAGCAAGAATTAAAAATTCACAGTCAAACAAAACAAACCCCTTTTTCTTTTATTTGCTCAGCGTGAAAAAAAATACAACCCAAACTAATTTCCCTTGAAAAAGTAATTGTGTAACTGCTCATAGTTTCCAAGGAAATACCTGACAGATTAAACCTCTTTAAATGTTTCATGTGTGCACACTTTTGCTGTGGGACCCATTAAAGCATATTGTTATTCCAGCCAGGAGTTTAAAAGACATTATAAAATGTGTTAAATAATTTTTTTTCTGGAAATTACTTTTTGTAATGAATTTGGAGGAAGAAAAAAAAAACCAAGTTGTGCTTCCAGGTAGGAATAGCTTCCAGGTAGGAATTGCTTCCAGGTAGGGTCACTTCAAATAAATTTTCCATAGGAATAGTTGATTTCTTTGAACTGTTCCAGAGTTTGCCATTTTCCTCTGACCTTACTCATCATTAATTATTTGATGGAAGTCTTTCAGTTTGATCCAATTCAGTAATGTGCTTGGGGAAAACTCTTAGTGATGCTTATTTGCAATTCTGATTTTTTTCAATTTTAAGGCCATGCAGTGAAATCAGATTTGTACCCTTCATGTTCTTGTTTAGATTCAGAACAGCGCAGAGTAGAAATCTGGCAAACAATTACGAAGAAGTATCACTGTATAGTAGGTTGAGGATGAGATGGGAAGCTAACTGTGATGGGCTAAATTTATTCATTCTTTATTTAAGAGATGGGTGGTAACGAGTGAAGTTAACATCTGGATTTGATAATACTGTTCTTTAAGCGGAGATACTGGTGAAGAACTGTTGAAGTGATTCAAATTAGCCATGGAAAAGCTGAATAATATATTAGAACAATTAAATTCTACTAGGAGTATTTAATAAACCTGTTTCCATCATCCAGTTCTCACACTTCTTTTTTTAAATATACATTTAAAGCGTTAGTGATGTTAGTGTAAGCTTTAAGATTTGTCCTGTCACTTCTTAATCTCTTTCACAGAAAGAATATGGGACTCTGGGGTAGAATGTTCTTTTTTCTATATATTTTCCCTTAAAAATTATTCTAGATTTTAAGAAAACAAATGTGTGGTTAGGCTGTCTGATATTTGGCTTCATGTAGGCTTTCAGAAAAAGTCTATTAGGGCTAGATAGGGAGAAAAGAATTTCATTGTTTTTTACTGGTGGGTTTTTTGTTTGTTTGTTTGTTTGTTGGGGGTTTTTTTGGTGTTTTTGTTGTTGTTGTTTTTTGTTTTGGTTTTTTGTTTCTTTTTGGTTTTGTATCGTAGTTTCTCAGAGAACCATACAATTTTGGTTTTGTTGTTCTTGGGTTTTTCTTTTTTCCTGCTTGCAAGGTGTCAGTCACATAGTTAAAGTGTGCTGTCCTGCATGTAGCTAGGAACCAATTTCTTTAAGCAAGTTTGGCATTACATGCAGTGGTATCTCTTTAATTTTTCCCCCTCCTCCATTTGCTAGGCACCCATACAGTGAAGGTTTCTAGTCTCATGGTGAACAAGAATGTGCAATTATAAGTAAGGAGGAAAAAGCAAGAATAGGTGTGGAAGTTGGCATGTAGGAGGTTGGAGGGGTAGGTTGCAAGAGAACAATGTAGCATTTATTGTCTGATTTTTTTTCCCCAAGCAGTAGGTATACAAAAACATTGTAAGAGGAGTGTTCAATAAGCTTGCAATGCTTGTTACTGTCAGAGGAATGGAGATCCTGCTTAGAAGGGGTCTTCTGTGGATAGAGATTCCTATATTTATAATGTGATTGCCAGTCTTGTAGACTGGAAAGGAAATTATATTTTTTAAAGGAAGCTGAAAGAAATGCTAGCGATATTAATATCAGCTATACCTTGTCATTCAAGCAATTCAGTGTGAAGAGAAACCCTCAATGGAAAGTGAGCTAAGGTTAGGATTTAGTTGAATTATTGGAGTGAAACATCAGGATTGAGGTCTGGCTGAAAAAAGGACCCAAAGAAGTTTCTTAATATTTGTTGGCTTGGTGCCTGGATAGGTGTTTGGATAAGATAACAGGAAAAAACATAGCTAAATATATGGAGGAAGGTAGAAGGTTTTGCTCACGAAAGCATGGAGTGAGGAGAGGTGAAGGTAACTTTACTTTTTTGGAGCTACCCAATGCACAGTTACATAGTCTGTGTATCTTAGTCCTGATGAAGCAGCCTGAGATAAGTATAGAGGGATTGTGTGGTTTATTTTGGGGTTTTTTGGGGGTTTATGTTTTTTTCAGTCATCTTTATAATTGCTTGTGTGTTTCTGCTGTTGGTTTATCAACCTCTACCAGGTTTACATTGCAACTTGCTGCATCTGATTTCTTGTTATTACAGCAGTCTTTTTATGCAGTGTCTGTAACCTGCACCATTAATGCCACAAGAAAATGTTCTCTTGTTTCTGGACTCACTCTCTTAAGAAATATTTACAGCCAGATTTCTAAAATAAGCTTTTAAATAGATTACTTTTACAGTATTTTAACCAGGTGAGTAAAACACAGATCAGATGTGATCAGATGAAAACCACAGAAAAGTGTGAGCAATTTACTTACTAGATGTAGCTGAACTAACAAGGGAGATATAAAGGCTGCATTGATTTGAGTTTGGAGAAGGTGAAGGGCATGCTGGTTACTGTGGCAGTGTTCTGCATATTTCCAAAAGCTGTTCTCTTGAGCACACAAAGGCTGTCTCCCAAATGGTAGCTGGCCATAAATGGGACTTCAGTCATAATGAGTGCATCATAACTTCAACTGGAATTATTAAATACAGCACTTATGTTAAAATCTGCACAATTACCTTTGATATTTTTTGTGGCATGAACTCTATGTGAAGTTGCAGTAGGAAAAAATTAGTAATGAACAAGAAATGCAGATAACTTTCTGGTCTGTCAGCTTCTTTGTTTAGATTTTGTCAGGTTTAATTATTTCATAAAATGCATTTTGCCAGAATCTACTCTGAAGAACACTTGCTTTATAAGTGTTTTGTGGCAAGTCAGTGTGATACTAAGTTAAGGTTTGTATTGAAGAATTGTCTGTGATACGTTAAACATGTGCCCTGTCAGAAGAAAAGAGACTTGAAAAATTCTGTATTTAGCTAGCACTGGTCAGCACTATAAGAGCCTAGTATTTGGCATCTGAATTATATTTCACATTAAGTTGTCTTTGAATATTTTCATAAACAAGAGAAACAGTTTATTTTGTGCCTCGTACTCATAGTTCTGAGTAGTCTTTGGGAGATGACACGTTGTTTACTTTGGTTTCAATAGTTTTCACAGAATAAAGCTTCAACAGGAGCTCCATCATGATACAATTGCCAGGCCTTTTAAGTTGTCTGGGGATCATGCCAATACTCTTTGAAAAAGAACACAGCTAATTAATTCTTCCGGTTACTTAGTATTTCTGGCATAAATGAGCACTGGGATCTCTGTCTCTCTTCAATTATAAAGTCACAATGAAAGAGTGGTTGTTTTGTTGGGTTTTTTTTTAATAGCTAGAAGCAGTATGTAAAACTGTGAGTAAATGGACATTACTACAAGAATAACTTTATACTATACTGCATTCCAGTATTTAGAAGTTTTCCTTTGTAATTAAACTCTGATACTAAAGATTTTAGGAAAAATTATTTCTCTGAGTCACCAGTGTTGAATTTTCCTTCTTCCAGTAATTAATTTGTTGAATAGGTTTTTCTGATTACTTCTGTAATGCTGTATTGCCGTTATTTTTATGCCAGAGTCTGTGAATGAAGCCAAAATGCTGCTGCCAGCAGTTTCCTTTGCCTCCTGTTGGTACCCTTTTCTTCTACAGTCTAATTACTGGCAGTCTTTGCTATTCACTCTTGCACTGATGCTTTTTATTTTATATATATATATATGCCTTCTTGTCTATGTAACTTTCTAACAATATTCTACGAATATCTCTTAAAAATATTCTGGATGATCCTGAGTTCCATGGCTGACAGCAGTGTTGTGTGTCTGGTTTTTAGGCTTGCATCTGTCAAAGTAACTTTCAGTTCCTTTAAGTTTGCTTATAGAGATGGATCCTGAGTCCTTTTTGTAGTTTCTTGCAACATCAGGAACTGGGAAAAAACCTCTTCATCTTTCATCGTCTTTACTAGAGAGGCCTCAAAAGGCCTCTTCAGTCCTGTCACTTCAGTCTTCCTTAAGGTTAATTTGAGTTTATTAGTAATCTTTTGATATATTTGAGCTCTTTAGTGGGTTTTTCTTCTTGAAGTGATGATTGGAATGAGACCTTCAATTCATATGATACATTTTTCATATGTTCAGTTGTCAGTGAAGCCATATTAATTGTCTACTTTAATTGAAACTAAGGAAAACAAACTTTTTTCTTTTTGTGTTGGAGTATTTTTCTCTGAATTAAGATAATGGGGGCAGAGCCTCTTTAGTTTACTTCCTCCCATATTACAGTCAATACCATATTTTGCTATGTTGACACATGTGATGCACACATGCAAAAATTTATCAGCAAATTTAGTGAAGTGATACTACCTGCTGGCATCTGCTTGGTGCTAAGCCACCAAAACTTAAAAGTACAGTAGGAAAAATAAAAAGAAGCAGTCTTCCAAGTTTTGCATGCTACCAACAAATAACTGAACTTTGCAAGCATTGAATGATGACCTGTAAGTCATTTTATGCCTTGTGAAGATGCAGACAAGTTTTTCTGTAGCACTTTTGAATTTTAAGGTAATTTTTATAATGCTTTGCTTCTTCAGAGTAATTTGGTCATTGTGGTCAATTGTGTGTTTTATCAAGACTTCGGACACTGAAAAATGGGTTAGACTACAAAATACTTTATTGAAATGAAGCACTGGGGTGACAATGTGGAACATTTGTTTTAAATACTAGTTTTTTTAGTTTATTCTCTATGGTTTTTTGAAAAGACTACCTGCATTAGTCTCTTTCCATGGGAAGACATTTTTGCTGTAGCAGCTGTGAAGGTGCTTTTTTGCTGATACAGTTTAAAGGAAGAGTAAACACAAATTTTTAATACTGTACAGGGAACTTGAGATGGAGATCACAGAATTTGCTCTTCTGAAATAACAGCTTTAATGTAGGTTAGAGAAATCAGAAAAAAAATTAAGTGGTCTTAGGAGGATTGAAGGGGGTTAACTATTTAGCAGGAAGTTTTATGCACTGCTCAGTAGAAGAGGGGTGGAATAATGGCATTTGATACTGAACTAGCATAAACCAGTTTTCTTCATTACACAGCACTTCCAGGATGACCAGGGTATCAGACCCAGCCAGCATGGATTTAGGAAGGGTAGATCATCTTTGACCAACCTGGTCTCCTTTTATGACCAGGTGACCCTCCTGGTGGATGCAGGGAAGGCTGTGGATGTGTCTGTTTGGACTTCAGCAAGGCCTTTGTGCTGTCTCCACAGCTGGAACCGCTGGCAGGCCATGGCTGGGACAGGAGCTCTCTGTGCTGGGTCAGGAGCTGGGTGGGCCCAGAGAGCCGTGGGGAACATTGCTGCATCCAGCTGGGGCCAGGCACCAGTGGTGTCCTCAGGGGGCTGTGCTGGGGCCAGCTCTGTTCAATATTTTAATTGATGACATGGATCAGAGTATTGACTCTTTTATCAGTAAATTTGCAGATGGCACTGAGCTGGGAGCGTGAGTTGATCTGTTGGAAGGTGGGAGGGCTCTGCAGAGAGACCTGGAGCAGTTGGATGGATGGGCAGAGTCCAATGGGATGGAGTTTAGTAAGTCCAAGTGCCGAGTCCTGCATTGGCCACAACAACCCCTGCACTGTTACAGGCTGGGGACGGTGTGGCTGGACAGTGCCCAGGCAGAAAGGGACCTGGGGGTGCTGGTGACAGCAGCTGGACAGGAGCCAGCAGTGTGCCCTGGTGGCCAAGAAGGCCAAGGGCATCCTGGCCTGGATCAGGAATGGTGTGGCCAGCAGGAGCAGGGAGTCATTCTTCCCCTGTGCTCAGCACTGGTGAGGCCACACCTCGAGTGCTGTGTCCAGGTCTGGGCCCTCAGTTCAGGAGGGACCTTGGGATGCTTGAGAGCATCCAGAGGAGGCAACGAGGCTGGAGAGGAGCTGGGAACACAAACCCTGTGAGCAACGGCTGAGGGAGCTGGGGGTGTTCAGCCTGGAGAAAAGGAGACTCAGAGGTGACCTTATCACTCTCTACAGCCTCCTGAAAGGTGGCTGTGGTCAGGTGGGGGTGGTCTCTTTCTCCAGGCAGCAGCTGATAGAAGGAGAGGACAGCCAAGAGAAATATAGGCTGGATATTAGGAAAAAGTTTCCCATGGAAAGAGTGATAAAGTACTGGAATGGTCTGCCCAAGGAGGTGGTGGAGTCACCATCCCTGGATGTGTTTAAAGAAAGACTGGATGTGGCACTTGGTGCCATGGTTTAGTTGAGATGTTGGGGCATGGGTTGGACTCAATGATCTTGAAGGTCTCTTCCAGCCTAGGGATTCTGTGATTGATTGATTGATTGATTCTTGGTAATAGAATCTTCTGGTTTTGTGGACTTGTTGTGATCTTATTGGATTTGAAGTTTAATTAGAGAAGTATTGCAGTACAGTTTTCGATAAACTATGTAATTGTTTAGGTGTTAATTTGAACAGTGTTTTTCCTTATAGTTTCTTTGAAGAAGGTGCAAGATCAATATTGTATTGGCACTGTAAACCATTGAAGAAATATCATGAGTGTACTTCTAGTACATAGATTAAGTAATGTTTTCAATTGCTGTACTGCTGCCACAGTGAAAGTGAGTAAGATTCATGGAGATGCTTGAATAAGATTTGCTAATTTAACATGTAAATATACATTGGAGTTGACTACGTCAGGGTTTTTATGAACTGTATGGTCACACTTATTTATAATATTAGTTTATGTAGAGAAGATACTATTCCATTGCTTAACACACAGGTCCATTCCTTGAAGATTTATTGGTAGAAATTCTTTGTGTTCAGTTGTGTTTAAAATAAGTAAAAATGCTGTTCTTAAGCCAAATAATTTTAATACCTTGAAAAATCAAGGGGTTTTTTTTAAATTCCTAATGTATTTTATAATATCAGTATAAAACCAAAGATAGGAGGAAACTGATCCCCAGATGTGTCTATAAATGGGCAATTTTCAAGATTATGAGTGTGTGAAGGACAATTACTTAGCCAGAGATGTTGCATGGGAAAACATCAACATAGAGACTTAGGCTGCATAATAGATAATGGATTTTGTATGTGTGTTTCAGTTTTTTGTGGGATATTCTTTTGTTACATCACAAATGCCTGCTTTTGGTGTCTCAAGGCTTTCCTTTCTCTTGCAGAAAATGCTGGGCCAGAAGAGATGAGTGCTCCCTTTACTAAGGCCTAAAACTGCCTGTTGAAAAACAATCCTGACCAGGCAATATACGAATGGCCCAAGGAAGCCAGCAAATTGATATTCAGGTTTTACATGACCTGCGACAGAAGTTTCCTGAGGTACCTGAAGGTGTTGTGTCCAGATGCATGTTACAGGTCAGTGCTCTGTTCGTGGCTGTACAAGTAAGCAGCGTTGCTAATTTAAGCTTTCTGTGTGGGCATCCCCTTTGAAAGCAGATGTTTTTCCTTTTGTTTTTCTTTATAAATAAAATAAATATGTGCAGAAAAATATATGCAGCCAATTTCTTTATATTGCACAGCAAGCAAAGTGTTAAATTGGCCTCTCTTTTTCCATGGCTAATCAGGGATGGTGTAAAATAAATCAGCCTGTAAATCAATAATCAGTGTGTGCATGGAGACTACTGTCTCACCATTCAGTATGCTCATGCCTTCTGACCATCTCAAGAGCCAAAACTAACTGTGGCACAAGGAGGGATGCAAAGTCAGCCTGAGTCCAGCAGGAACGATATAAGGCAATGCTACAAAGTGTGGTGTTTTAAAATTTTATTTTAATTTTTGAGTGTTGGAGCAGGTGTAGAAGCAGTTTGCTACCTGGTCTCCATCAGACTTGAAGGTGGGCCCTTGCCTGCGTGCAGGTTGGCCCTGGTGCTTTCTGTTTGCAGCTCCCTTGGCCTGCAGAGCCAGCACTGGTGGCCTTAGGTACCTCTGCGGCAGGGAGCCTGGCGTGTGATGTGGGCACAGCCAGGTGCTCTGAGCTGGGCTCTCAGGCAGGACAAGGCGCTTGTAGCCTCACCTCCACTGTGTTACACTGAGTGGGGGTGAGGCACTGGTGTACATCTGCCCAGGGCTTGGGCTGCCAGATGGGCTTCATTTTTTGCTGTACCTTTGGAGTCTATGGTAGTTAATTAATGGATTTCTGTTGGGTGTGATAGTAACAAAGCATTTTTGACCAGTGCTGTAGTTAGTGCTAAAGCTGCATATTCTCAACTTCTACATGCAGCTGTCTGTTTTTAATGCTGCCACTATTAGAACACATATCATATTTTGTATCAGCTTCTTGCTCTGTAACATCATGTTAGCTACTTCAGAAGATAAATTCATGTTCTTCCAAAGCACAATAGGGACACCTAAATGCCTAGAGTTAACAAATACTGGTAGACTTATTTAATTATTTTGCTTAAACATGTTTGCTTTGCATTTTTCATTGATTCAAAGCAGCCATACTGGTTGCTTTTCTTTTTCATTCTAAGATATTCACCTTTTGATTTACTCTGGTTAATAAGAGAATTATCCAAATAGTGATACTGACCATCAGTATACACTGATAAAAAAATGTTGGGTTATGGCTTCCCAGAAGCTATCTCTGGACTACAGCTAGAACATCGGTGGTTGTGATTCAACATTCTTTATGTCTTTACTGTGTGTCTTGCTATTTATATGTATTTTTGTATATGAAATACATATTTTCTGTACTTACATATGTATATGTACTCACATGCACATACATCCAAATGCAGTGTTTGTACTGTTGGTAAGTGTCTGTGACAATTTAACATATTGCCAAGACTTTATCATGACTTTCCAGTCTTTCTAGATTAAGAACTTGCAAAAGTGCATTTTTTCAGCAGAATTGATTTTGATTTGCAAGAAGGCAAAATTCTGCTCAGGGCTCATGAGGTTTCATGCTTTCTCCAGTCTCTTCTTTCTCATTATTAGCTGAAAAGGAAACTGAACCAGAGTATAAATTGCCTGTGCTTGTTCTCAGGATTGTACACTGCTATTTATATCTTAGTGCTCTGTAGGACTTTATACTACAGGTGCAGTTTTGTTCTTCAAACATGAGAACTTGTTCATCAAGGTCTGTGGACTTGATGGAGTGAATGCAGCAGTAATCATCTTTTGAATGTAATGCTTGATAAATTTAAGAACTAATGCTTGTCTTTAAGAGATTCAGCAATCTTCATAATGTTGAATACAGTGTATTCCTTTTGATAAAAGAAGCCTTATAACTGTGAAGAAAAGATCCATATACATCCCATATTATGACAGATTAATGGAGGAGGGTTTAGATTTTGAGGAAGTGTTTTAAGTCCACTTTCATAAGAGGATCTTTCAAAAACAGTCAGGAGTTATTAATGTTCCATGTGTGCAGTATTGTTAAACTGATTTGTCACACTGGAAATCTACCTCTTTTGTGAACTGGGAGCTAAGACTCACCGAGAAAATCCTGTCATGTTGGTGGTTCTTTGAATGTCATGAGCTCTGGTTTCTCTGGCAACTTCTAGCTTTGCTACTCTCTTTGGCTTGGGGTTTTGCTTGTTTGTGTTTGTTTTGTTTGGGGTTGTTGTTAAAAAAGCTACCTAACATGACCTCTTCAAACCAACAGATTTTGTACTTGGACTGATGGGAAAGATTGAAAAGTAGAATTTGAGAGTACTTGTGCACATGTTTGCAGTGCAGCTGGAACAGTGTCTGAATTCTGAGTTCTGACACTTTGTACTAAACATAGTGGCAGGAATTTCCAATAAAGGCAGAGCTGTGTAGTTTAGGTCAAAGACAAGTACTTGAGAACACTTGGTATATGCCTTGGCCCCACAGTACCTTATGTGCAGGCATCATATGTCAGGATGAATTTATTTTTAAGCTAGGAATTTAAGATACCCCAGGTGAAAATCTGAAACAATATAATCAATTATGTAGTTTATAGTATTATTGATGAGGCTTTTAGAACAAGGAAAGTTTATTTGGGTCACTGTGAATTATGCAGAAAAAATGTACAAATACTTCAGTCATCCTCCATGAAGTCTTTGTAGCCAAACACTTACAGCTCTTCCTAAAGAAAAGTTTATAGCATTATGTACTTATAATGAAAAAAATTAAGGACAAAGAGAATATGCAAATGCCTCGAGGTAAATAGCCTACTGTTGAAATACCTATACAACATATAGCATACTAAAAACAGAGGATCACCAGAGAGCTAATAGGAGGAAACTTAAACCTGCTTAATCTAGGGAGTGAAAAGTCTTGGGCAGACAGCACTGAATATTCCTAAAAAGTTTTGTATCCCTATGTTCTTCCCAACAAACCTCCTGCATTCAGCTCTCCCACTCCTTATTTCAAGGAGTCACTGTAGTGCCCAGAGTCTGTGGACGTTGCTCCCTGTTGTCCTATTTTTTGTGTCCGGAGCATTCTATACCTGTTCCTCAAGTCTACGTCCTCTCCTTGCTTCCTCATTTCCCTCCAACATTCTTATTCTTTCTTTTTTTTTCTTTCTCTTTCAGGGTGCCAACATTTTAAACTCAGTTGGGACATGGGCAGAGATAAGATGAGGGGTATTGTTTTGCTGGAATATGCTCAGTTCTGCCATCAACCGGTTCTCTGATCTGTAAAGAGCTAGAAGCGGTTGAAACTCTGCCTCTGCCAGCCAGAAGATGCCAGGGGTTCCATGTGCCCCCGTTTCCCCTTTGAGTTCTCCAATTTTCTCATTGACGTCACTGAAATTTGGGAATTGATTGGATGCAGTCTTAAAAAAGAAATAAAAAAATTGTCCAAAGAAATGCATTCAAGCTGAATGTAAGGGCCTTGCAAGCTTGGCCTGTTCCTTTTTGGTTTGGTATTTTTGACCTATCTGTTAATAATTTTAATTCACTTCTTGCAAAATCTGCCTTTGAGATCTTTCTAGCTTGTTTTTCTGTGGCATCCTATCTTTTTCCCCTTTTCTGGCTCCCTTTTGTCCTTTGCAACAAATACCAGGCTATTGTTATTAGCTTCTCTTACCCACTGTTCTGTCCGTGTGTTTCCTTTCTTCACTACTAACTTCCTTTGGTTACTTTGTCCTCTGGTCCTTATTCCAAACTAGAGCCAATGTGCATATCATCATGATCCATTTTCATATCTCTGAACACCTTTTTCAGCGATCTTTATATAGAGCTGGCTTGTTAGATAGCCTTCAGGGAATCCTATCGTTTTAAAAAGTTTCATGGCTGGGGTTTTTTGAGGATTTTTTCTTTTTTTTGCTTTAATTTGGAAGAATTCAGAACTGCATCTGGTCTGAATGAACACATAGTTTTGGTTGTGTGGCTGAAGTTTAGCCTTGTCATCCCTCTCCCACTTTTTTTTTTTTTTTTTTTTTTTTTTTTTTTTTTTTTTTGTAAATGTGTAAGGTAGAGACAGTCTTGCTATGTCTGCACAGCACTGTCACCTTCATCCTGGTTGAAGAATGAGAAATGTCTGCTAGTTTAACAAAAATGACATAATAGAAAGCATGTAGCATGGATCAGTTTATCTGGTTGTGTCACTCTTTAACTAACTGATAATGTTGCTACTTGGCACATGCAATTTTTTTCCTTGATCACGTGCATTTTTTTCTAGTAACTGTTTCTGTGTGCTGGATGGATTTGTCACCTATTTAGTGTTAATAACATGGGCCTGAACAGGTGCTCTTCTGGCTGAAAGTATTAACCTTTATTTCTTGGGGGGTGGGAGGTTCTGTCTGAAAAGGGATAAAGATGGAGCACAGTATGAAGAAATTAGGTCATTGATGCATGTTCACTCTTTCTAAAAATCCTTACGTAGGAAACTAAATTGGAAAGATTAGAGTACAATATTATTAAACATGTGGAAAAGGAGAAGAGAGATTAGCAGCTTGCTTCTGAAATGTTCTTAAAAAAAGAATTAGCTAGGTTGTGGTTTCTGTTCTGTGTCATCCTATTACAGGTTTTAAAAGGTACAAATACAAGTATTTAAAAGCCTTGCAAGCAGTGGTTTAAAATGAAAATACAAATGTCCTCTGGGTTTTTGATTAATAGTTTTATCTTACAAAAGAGTAATCCTGCTGTATTTATATAAACTGAGTTTTTACATTTCTTCTGAAGTCATGTGCAGTTCCTTGGGTCAGCGTGTTTCTTCTCTTCATAAGATTCACTTTCTGTTTTCAGCAGGAGGTAATGCATAACTGGTTTTGAAGTGTTTGGGAAAACATTTAAAATAAACATGTGGTTTTATTTCTGGTTTTAAGCTATTAATCAGTACTGTGCAGATGCTGTGAATCCATTCCTACTGTCATTTTCCTCCCTAAAGCCAGAGATTTGGTCTCTGCTGAAGATGGTTCTGAAACTGAGAAGAAATAGGGAAAATATTCATTCAAGGTGTATCATACTGCATAAAGCTAGCTTGCCAAGGTGCAGGATCTCCCTGTCAATGCTTCAGAGGCAATGCAGACCTCTGCTCTTGGTGCCACTGGCTGAGTTGTTGTTCCCAGAGCAGTGAGCTTCACATGCAAGTCCTTTGTGTGTGCAGAGCAGCTATGCTAGCCAGCCACCTAAAGCTTTCTATCTGATGTTGTATTGTTAATTTTTCAGTTATGATTGGATAATAATTGTGACAGTATTTTATCAGTAATGTCAAACTTTCGTCTGTCTTTTTTAGAATAACAATAATTTGGATGCCTGTTGTGCAGTTCTCTCTCAGGAGAGCACAAAGTATCTCTACGGTGAAGGAGACCTGAGTTTTTCGGATGATTCTGGGATTCCTGGACTACGAAATCACATGACATCTCTTAATTTGGATTTGCAGTCACAAAACATCTATCACCATGGAAGAGAAGGAAGTAGAATGAATGGAAGTAGGACTCTAGCTCACAGTGTTAGTGATGGACACCTTCAAACTAGTCAGTCCAACAATGAACTGTTTCAGCAGGAACCACAGACAGCACCTGCACAGGTTCCACAAGGATTTAATGTCTTTGGGATGGCTAATGCAGTTAGTGCTTCTAATCCGGGGCAGCATCTTGGATTCCACCTAGGCAGCAAAGGAGTATCTAACTTGTCTCAACAAACACCCAGATTCAATCCCATTATGGTAACTTTAGCCCCAAACATTCAGCCTGGTCGCAATACCCCAACGTCTTTGCACATACATGGTGTACCTCCTCCTGTACTTAACAGTCCCCAGGGAAATTCTATCTATATTAGGCCTTACATCACAGCTCCTGGTGGTACCGCTCGACAGACACAGCAGCAGCCAGGCTGGGCATCTCAGTTTAATCCCATGCACCCTCAGCAAGTCTACCAGCCTTCGCAGCCGAGTCCCTGGACTACTATTCCTACATCCAGTACTACGCCACATACCTCATCACAACACTCGACACAGCCAAACCAGCAAGGCCACCAGACTTCTCACGTCTACATGCCCATCAGTTCTCCTACTACTCCACAAGCACCTATGATTCATTCATCTGGTAGCTCACAATCTTCTGTTCATAGCCAATACAACATTCAGAATATATCCACAGGACCTCGCAAAAATCAAATTGAAATCAAACTTGAACCGCCACAAAGAAACAGTTCTTCTAAGTTACGTTCAACTGGCCCTCGCACCTCCACCGTTCCCTCTTCCCTCAACAGCCAGACATTAAGTAGAAGTCAACCCACTGTTTACATATCGGCCAGTCCTCCAAATACTGATGAAGTGATCACACGTGGTCAGCCCAAGGTCTACATTTCAGCAAATGCCACGACAGGAGATGATCAACTTGTACGGAACCAGCCCACGCTTTTCATATCGACAAATCCTGGAGTATCTACTACTGCTAGGAATATGTCTGGTCAAGTAAGCATGGGTCCTGCATTTATTCATCACCATCCACCCAAGAGTCGAGCAGTGGGCAACAGCACCACTGCAACCTCTCCTCGAGTGGTTGTTACACAGCCTAACACAAAATATACTTTTAAAATTACAGTTTCTCCAAATAAGCCCCCTGCTGTTTCCCCAGGGGTAGTGTCCCCAACTTTTGAACCTACAAACCTTCTAAACCTTCCTGATCACTATGTTGAACCAGAGGGTATCCAGCATCTCACTGACCCTGTTTTAGCACATGTGGATAGGATCAGTGATGCACGGAAATTGAGTATGGGATCTGATGATGCTGCCTACACACAAGGTAATATTCTTAATATAAATTGTAGAGATTTTAACAGGTTGTCAATTCAGTGTGTAGATTGCAGAACAGGAAACAGTTAGTAACCCTTGTGATGTTAATACAGTATCGTTAATTTTAGCATTTGTGAGCGTTTCCTAAATTAAAAAAAAAAGTGTTTTGTAAGCAAATCACAGATTTCTTTTTATGGTAAAAACATGAATCTGAATACTTGAAGATATTCTTCTGTTTGTCTTAAGTAGATATGTTATCTGTTGAATGGAGTCATACCATCTTCATTTTTATGTTGTTCTGAAGGAAACACCTATGTTTGTTCGACTTGTCCTAGTGATTTAAAGCTACAATTCCATTGTCAGATTTTTGAATCAGTTGAGGTACTGTTTACATTGGATAATGTTCCCTTTTTGTTTTGTTTTGTTTTGCGAGTGTTATTTAAGAAGAAAGAAAAGCAGACTTCAAAAGCAATTAATGGGACAAAGTGTTGGCCTGGCCTCCATGTTTCCCACTGTGTGCCTGACAATAAAATGCTTAAAGTCTTGATACTTACTTCTGTTACATTTTGAAATGTGAGAAGCAACACCAAACCAAAGGAATCTCTTTTAAGGGATCAGTGGTAATAGAGGGGCAAAATCTAGAATATGTGATATATTGAGATAACCTGTTAATCTTTTTCTTCTGTTTTCATGGGTTTGCATGCTTTTATTACCAACTTGATAGTTTATTAACCCTCCTGTAAGCTTTTTACATAAAAATATTGAATAAATCTTAGGATATTTAAGCAGTGTTCATGATAGATTGTCAAAATAATTTTGTTTTGGCCTCACTAGTCCTCTCTGGACTTAGCAAACAATTCAGAATTTAAAACCTGGCTTGTTCCATGACCAATGTAAACATTCTTCAGACGAATTTAGCCATTTTATTTTATGTAAATAAGTACAGTGATCAGGACACTGGAAGCCAGGTCTGCATCTGGAGTACTGTGTTAGTGAAGTAAATCAGAAAGTGATTCTAGCTTGTGCACTGCTTCTGGATATAATTAACTTTGGTGAGGAATAGTCAATCCTAACTCAAAAGTGTCTAAAAGTTATGTGTCAAAACGAAAAAGCTAGTCATCCTTATATTCTCTTATGTTCAATGCATAAAGAACTTCAGAAAATTCATCTGTAGGTAAACAAAAAAATTGCCCCCCAGGTCATATTTCCTTTTCTTACTTTGGAGGGAGACTTAGCTGTCTTGGTCTTAGTCCTGGAAAACTTCACATACAACAAATTAAGCAATTGAAATCTTGTCCTTAGGCTCTAAATACTCTTCTAGACATGAAATTGCTTCCCAAGCAAGTTTTTAGGGGGTTGCAAAACTGCACTTTGGGTACTTTTTGGGGAGTTGTCCCTTTCTTCTATTTTTCCTTTCTGAGGGCACTGACTTCAACCAGATCTATCTCTTTTAGCTCTTGTACCCTTGGTAGTGATGGGCACTGTAACCTCCTGCACATTCTCTACAAGCTGCAGGTACCAGCATTCAGTTTATTGAGATGAGGTAAACTTGATACACAACCTGGAGTTCCAGAAGCATTGACCTCATACCTGCTGTGGAGCCCAGCTCCTCCTGAAGCTGAGCTGCAGCTTTTAGATGATGTGAGATGTGTGATGTGGGCTGGTACCTTTAGGGACCATCCGTGTCCTTCACTAGAAACTGCGCTTATACTTCTGAAGTTCTTTACATGTAGAGATGTTCTGCATTTCCAGCATGTGTGCTCCATTTCTGCTGCAGTAAGTGCAGCATTTCTTACCTTTTTATTATTAATTCATATTTGGAAAGTTGTGAAGTCTGTGATACATTTACTTGTGTAATATTGAAATCTGGAAGTCCTAACTGTTGCTTTTAAACACGTTTCTTACACTTAGTAGTGATTTTTTTTTTCTTCTTACATACAAAAAGGGATTTCAGTTACTTGATGATTTCTGTATTCTAAACTGCTTATGATTTAGCCAGACTGCCAGAATCCTTCTATGTGAGGTGCTTGTTTCATTTTAGTTTTAGCCAGAGAAGATGAGTAGTTTCTCTGGCTGTGATTAGAGAAAAATGTATTTTCATCAGCTTTTCCATTTCTGCCAGAATGCTTCTTATCTTGGCAGGAAGAACTGAAACTGGCTTGGGGGAAAAGAAACCTTGGGGTGGAAGATGGGGTTGCTTTGATGTCAAATGAAGTTTCCTTTGCTCTTTTTATTTATTTTACATTTATATGCATGGTCCAATCCAGGAGAACAGGGAATGTGTTGGACCTCTCTGTAGGTGCTGCTGCTTGTCATCAAAGAAGCTTTACTTAAAGTAATTGTGGTGTGTGTAGGCACCTCAGTCTCCTTCCCCATGGTATTTCTGGTTTCCCTCCCAGGAAAGTCACAGTGGGTAGTAGAAGGCCACCCCAGATCTGTCTTGTTTGGTGCCAAACCTGGAGGTTTTGTAATGTGTAAAGGAGTGGGTACTGCTCAGATAAAATCATTGTCATTTCCCTGGAATGCTTGGTTGTATCTCTGGCACTGACTCTGTGAACCTAAGAAACTCACTGTCACCAGGCTTTTCAGAACGGGTTGCTGAGGGATGTTTCTCATTTTCTAGGATTCTGGTTTGAGATACTGAGGACTTGCTTGTGGAAATGTTGAGTGCATGTGTCTGCTGTTGAGTCAGTAAGAATTCATGATGCTGTGGGAAGAGTAATGCTAGGTGCATGCCCAGAAAGACAACCAAAGGAGGATGCATTTTTATGCTCCTTTGTTCAGTATCACTTCTGTCAGTGAGCAGGAGTATTCCCATTACTTAGCAGGAGTATTCCCATTACTTAGCAGGAGTATTTCCATTACTTAGCAGGAGTATTTCCATTACTTAGCAGGAGTATTTCCATTACTTAGCAGGAGTATTTCCATTACTTAGCAGGAGTATTTCCATTATTTAGCAGAGATTACAATTTATAATTAGTTTTATTAATATGGAGTATTTAAGTGAGATGTCAATATATACTTTAATTTAGTATAAAGTGTCTTATGGATGAAAAATTGGAATCCTGATAGAAATTGAAGGTTCTGTACTGAGATATATTTTTGTCATGTATGCTCTGTATGCATCTCCTGTGATGAGTAGTGAGGAGGCTGAACAGTTGTTTAATAGTCACTCATTCTGCATATAGCTTTCCATCTGTATAATGGGAAAATATATAATTGTGTAAAAACACTAGGTAGATGATTCCTTACTAGGGAACTTAAGTCCTTTGGTTAAATATTACATGGCCTTGACTCTCATGTTTTCATATTATTTTCTTTAACTTGAAAGAGGATGGTGTGCAAAGTTGAGTGAGTCATTGGTACCAGCTATAGTTATTTATGTGAATGCATGTTTGTTTAGCAAGTCTTGCCACTGTGTTTTTAATGTAAATAAATTAATTGATAAACTAGATTAGTAAACTAACATTTCACAGCTCTTGCTTTGGTTTCTTGGAGCTTTTTAAAACTTTAAAAATAATTAAGGCTGCAGGAAACAAATTTCCTTAGTTCTTAGCCAGTCCTTGTAGATGTTTAAGAAAAAAGAATGACATACAGCTGTGGCCCATGCTCGTAGGGTCTCCAAGCCCTTTGCATCAAGTGGTCTGAGAAAAAACACCACCCTGTACTTGGCTCTGTGTATCAGGTCCCACTCTTCTGTGATCCTCTTTTTAAAAAATTAGCTGAGTATTGAAAAGAGAGAACAAAAAAAATCCATTTGAACTATTGAAGTTGCATATCAGATGACTGAATTTTGTGCAGCTTCAAATACAGGTTTTGAAAACATGCACAAGTATAAGTGTGTTTTGAGACTCTCGTGAACCTCCTGCCACAGGGTAATGGCATTGCCAGAAATCCATATCTGGCAAACTATTAGATTTAAGAATTATGTAGGTCTATAGGGTAGGGTGAAATCATCATATTCGTAGATTAGAATTTAACTTAGAAACACTTAAAATAACAAAAGGCACTCTAACTTTAAAATTCACATTCACAGAGTCTTTGAGAAAACAGTTATGCATACATTTACAAACTTAAAGGTATATTTAGTGCACAACTGATAATGTCTCTGGTAGAGGAAGAGTGAACTTTTGGCCTCCAGACTTTTGTGCTCCTGCCTGTAATTATAATGATATACAGCCCTTATGTGAACAATGTGCACTTTGGATGTCAGAGGAAACAGTGGCATCTGCCAGAGCTTTAAGTGTACTGCACTCTGCTGAATGCACACGTGCAGGGGTGTAAAAAACTAAATGTGCCAAATACCCTGTTTGCATTTAAGAAGTTGAACTGCAGTGTTTTTCTGGAGGGTTTCAGTTGCTCTGAGCAACACTAGAGGGAGCTGAATACTTAAATTGCTGCTTTCCATTCATAAATACCTCACTGAAATGCGGGAGCAGGGTGGGGGTTGTCTTCCCCCCACCATTGTTTTCCTGCAGCTTCCAAATTGATATTTAAGCAAAACTGCCAAATTATATATGAAAGTCTCCAGTTTAAATAATCTCTTTTAAGTTCCTTATCAAAGTTACTTTTAATAGTAGAAGGTGAGCATAGTGGTATCAAGTGATGCATCTTTAATCACAATGGTGATTTTTAATGCGTGTGGTTTTAAAACCTGTTGGGATTTGAAATTGTCAGGGTAGTCACAAAGCTCCTAGGAGAATAAATTGCACAACTTTCCAGATACGACATGAAAATGAAAAGCATGTAATAGTGCTGTGTGTATCTGTCAGTGCCTTCTCCTCCTTGTGCAGTTCCATAAGGACAGCTGAATTTCTAAACCTCATAAGTGGGACAACATCAAAATGAGAAATCATGGCGTTTTTTTCCTTTACAAGAGTAGCTTAAAAAAGGAAATGAGGGATGCACAGGCAAAGTCTTGGTCACAGCTGAACTCTTGAGGCCGTGCCATGCCGTGCAACCCGATACTCTGGTACCAAGGCTCCTCACCTACTGGCTACTCGCTACCAACCTGCATCCACAGTTTGACAGGTCTCAAGAGTTCTGTGTCTGGGCAGTGGAGCATGGCTGTGTTGCCTCAGCAGTCTTACCAAGGTCATGAAAACAGAAGAGACTGTCTAGAAGTGGAAATAAAAAGTAGAAAGAAAATGGCATGGACACTCCCTTTTTAGAAGCAGAGGCAAAGTAGTTTTTGATTTCCTTTCTTTAGACTTGCAGCTACATTGCTGTTTGTAAAAGGCTTTTCAAGAGGAGAGACTGTCTGTTGAGTTTACTTACCTGATGATTCCAAGTCTTCAACAAAAATCTTGAGATTTCCGTTATTATGTTTTTATTTTACGTATGAGCACAACTGCAATTTTTACTGTAGTGCGACTACAGTGACCCAAAATAAAGGTGTCTGTTTATGAAAACTTCTCTGATCTGTTTTGATGAACAAAATGTAGCAGAAGCGAGGTGTTATTTCAGTATCTTGGGAACATTTGTGACTCAAAAGCCTAGGCTGCATCTCAGTATGGCCTTACAGTCTGTAACGCCATTCAAAAATAGTTTGGCGTGGTTCCTTTTTTAAAGAACCTCTGCAAGACAAAATGCAGTGTGTGAGTGAATGAATGAATGGGCAGGAGCTGCAGGAGAAGACACATCTGCTTGCCAAAGATGTGGAATGTGGCATCTTTTTGATGTGATTTTTTTCTTTCCTCTGCTATTTGGAAAACCTAGGCAACCAAGTTTGAGTGCTTCTAAGTTTTTGGTACCTGAATAAATTGTGAGGAATTAAACATCATGTTCCAGCTAGAGTTTGCCTTAAAGACTTTGTGAGGCAAATTCAATCTTTTTAAAATACCTTGTTATTGCTACTTCTTTATAATTTCCAAGGTGATATAAAAGTATTCATAGTCTGTGAAACTGATCACAGTTTATATGAATTACTAGTTTAATGGGTGAATTAATAGCTGTGCAGAAGTTAAAATGATTCTTTGGTTTATTTAATGAAATACCTTTTTATAGAGGGTGATTATTACTTTGAGCAGTGATATCTGCTTTTGTGGTGATCTTTAGTAGTAAACCTGCCTTCAGTGAAATAAACTCATTAGATTGCATGAATTTGTGTCATCTGCAGCTTAGGTTCTTTATACCTTTAAAAATTGTGGTTTAAAAGCTAACTTCATTGTTTCTAAATTAGGTATCCTTGTGTCTTTTGCTTTACAAATAGTAAGCAGTATTAGAAATTAGAAGCTGAGCTAATGGTTCTGCACTGTAGTTTAGGGGTAAAATGCCATACAATCCTTTTGGCAAGTATCGCAGTTTGCTGGTGGTGTGCTTATTTCTGGTTGGGTTTCATTTGATGAGTCCTACTATGATCAACACTGGATCCAATCCTAATTGCAATAAGCATATGCAGTGCTCCATATTGCAGTTGTCTGAAGTTCTCTTCATGCTACCTGTTTTACAGTGGTTAAGCTGAATACACAAAGAAATATTTGTTCCTGGCTTTGGGTAGTCAGTCTTGTAGGTTTTACAGATTACACTTAAATTTTGCGTGGCCATTTATTAAGTTGTATGGCTTTCTCATATTTGTTTGTCTGTAGTTAGTTTGTGCTGTTTTCAGAAATACAGCACTTTCTGTCTTATGACAGATCTTCTTGTGAGGAAATTTGAAAAGCAGTCTGTAGCAGTGTTTTTTTCTTTTTTTTTTTTCCAAAAGAATACTAACTTGCATCTTAATCTGATGTTGCCATGTGAAGGATAATAAAGTAGATAAAATGGGACTTTATGTATTGCAGCTTTACTGGTACACCAGAAGGCCAGGATGGAGCGACTTCAGCGAGAACTTGAGGTTCAAAAGAAAAAGTTGGATAAACTAAAATCAGAGGTCAATGAAATGGAGAATAATCTAACACGAAGGCGCCTGAAAAGATCGAATTCTGTTTCCCAAATTCCATCAGTAAGTTGAAACTTCTGTAGGGTATAAACCTAAACCACAGGTGTGATCTGTCACATTAAGTTGAAGGAAGAGTTGTTCATATATTGACAATATACTAGAGACAGGCAGTACACTTAAAATTAAGCTGGTAAACAGTGGAGTTTAGATCATGGACTAATTTAACAACAATCTTGCTGTTTGCTAATTGCTTTGTGAAGTATTACTTTTAAAGGCAGTCACAAAAGGTTTGACCTGGTGGTCCTTACAAGTTAATACTCATACTGCTATCACACCAAGTACTTTTTGGTCTTGGTGCATATACTGAGCTCAAAGAAACTGATTAATGTACCAGTTTTCAGTGCTAGATGATCATCCACTTACCTGGTGGACTGGACCGCTGGCTGTGCCCTGACTGCAGCTGAGAGTTGTTCAGTCAGCTCTGAAGTCTGATGAGTGAGAACTATTCAGTGGGTCTGGAAACTTTTTGTAGGACTGTGCTTGGATTAAAAGAAAGGTGGTCATTAGGGAAGATTATTTTATCATCATTTCTGAAATAACTAAAAGCTGTGTACCTGTGCATGAATGATAACTGTTCATAAACTGGGAAAATTAGTCTAACAGGCAGATTTATTTTTTCAGCTGGAAGAAATGCAACAGTTGAGAAGTTGTAACAGACAGCTGCAGATAGACATAGATTGCCTAACCAAAGAGATTGATCTTTTTCAAGCAAGAGGTACAGTATGTCTTAGTATATCAGTAAAAGCTGATTTTTTTCACTGTCCACATGTTTCAGCAAAGTTGGTGTCATAAATGATGGATACACACACTTTTTGCAAAATCCTCACATTAGTTTGAGTGAAACCACGGAAGTAACTGTCTTTAAAGCCTGTTGTTTTTGTTGGCCATATGATTTTTCCTAATCCCACAGTCATTCCTATTTCATACTTGGCTCAGGAGTTTGTGATGCCATTTATTTATTAAATGCTGGGGGGGGGGGGGGGGGGAGAAGGGGAAATCTGGTTACCTGAGTAGCAAAGAAAGTTTTTGAATGATACAACCATGCATATATATGTCCATCTCTCTCTTTTGTCTTCCACTTCTGTCTGTATTTAGCCTCTCAAGGTAGCAAATATAAAGTGCAGTTGTCACTTCCAGTGTGTTCTCTGCTTTTCTTGTCTGCGGAGACACAGGCTTTGGTCAGGAGGTGAAGTTAGGAGACAGCTGAGCCAGTTCAAGAACTGCCAACAAGAAAGTCTTCTCTCTTCCTGCCTCTCTCTCTTGCCACTTACTGAGCTCTGGCTCTGTATTAGTTTTTAGACCCTTTGCCGAGCTGATTCTGTTCATGAGCCAAGCTAAAACTTGCATTGCTGGAAAAGCTTGCTATAGCTGATGTGAGGGAGAGGCACAGGAAGGGAGAACTGAGATAGTGAGAGGGAGGGAGCTGATACTTCCCACTTCCAGCAGCAGCGAGCTGTTAGATCAGTTGGGAGATGAGCCACAAGAGTTCTGCTTCAGGCAGTGTACCTGAAGTTCAGGAGGAGGTAGACAGGTGTGCTGAATGTAATGATGCACTAAAAACTTGACCTTAAATAAAGTGAATGGTGGGTGATTTTTTTTTTGCTTGTTACAGTAAATTGCATTTAGGACTTCCTCTGAGTTTTAGTTCTAAGCATGTATAATACACTGCATAGTAGGTAAGATATCTCTGAGTTTAGCTGCAATTTAGAAAAAGAGAGCTAAGATTTACTTATGATCATAAAGAGTAGCAGAAAAAGATACCTTTAAAGGAGTTTAGTTTGCTAGATTTTGTCTCCGACTTTATATTGCATATTTTGGGCAATATGTTTCTTAAAGTGTATTGTTGAAATCACTAATATATCAGGTCTGTGTTGATACCTTGATATAAAGGTGATAAATGAATAATACTATTGTTACAGAATTACTGCCAGAAAAAACTGATATGCCTCCCTCCTCAAGTTTATTTTTTTAAACTGCTGCACTTTTTTTTTATTTTTAGGACCACATTTTAATCCCAGCGCTATTCATAATTTTTACGATAATATTGGATTTCTTGGTCCCGTGCCACCAAAACCCAAAGGTATTGTATTGATAAAATTTGGATTTGATACAGATACCTGGTTTGTATCTAATATCAAATTCTAATTTAAGAATCTTGTTTAAATGTTGATTATGAAATAGATTACTTCAAAAGCATACAAACTTGAATTTCATTTGTATTGGCAGTAAGTATGCTTCTGTTTGCTCTTTTTTCCTCTCTCTTCATACATTCAGGAAAGAGAAGTGTATTGAATGGGTTATGTTAAAGATGGATGATATATTGTAAAGTAGTTTATTTAATGGAAGCATCCATCTTTCTTTTAAAATGAACGTGAGGTACATTGCTTAGGGACCGGTGAAACTCACTTAGATGACTTCTCTATTATCTATAGCAAAGAGTAGATTTACTTACATTTAATAACAACTCAGGTTGGTTACCCTCACTGGAAATCATGGTTATTGTAGAATTTGTATTAACAAGTTACAAGTTATTTGTATTAACAAAGCCGCTTCTGACTATTGGTAAATATAGTTCTAAGTAGTTGAAGAGAAAAGTAATGCAGTCCAGTAGGGTATTCAGTATTGCTGAATATTAGCCATTCTTAAACATTCTACTTGTCATTAGTTTGCACATTACTTACTTTTTTCCCCTCTCAGGATGTCAAAGATGAACAATTACCTTTTGTATTTTATGTAAAGCAGAGAATGAAATCAACTTGTTTGTGACAGCATCATCCTATGAATTTAGGCAGACCACCTCATGAAACGTGGAGATAATCCACTGGTGTTTCTGTGCAGTCTTTCTGCCCAGGAAGTTCTCCATGTAATAGAGATGTGTTTAATTGTCCTTGCAGTGTGCAGTGACTGTTGTTGCAGAATCTCATCTTAGAGATTTCTGACATATCTGCATTGTAAAATGGTCTAGATAAATTGGACTTTCTGTGCTGCAGACCTTTTGCAATGCTTCCAAACCTATATTGTTTTTCATGCTTTATAAAGCACTTTTTATGCTTTGTTACCTGAGCTGGTAGTGAAAATTCTGAGTAAAGTTAAATCCACACACATTCCTATTAGACACATTTTACAACTGAACCATGAAGAATTATGTCAATTATGTAGTTCCTTTTACAATAAGTAAAAACTAACCTATCAAAGAAGAAAACTTAAATTAATTTTCTTTTACTAGCTGTCAACATTTCTATTGGCTTATCTTGCAGGAACTCACAAATTTAAGTGTTTCATTCAATCTATCTTGAAAATGCAAAATTAACCCTACCTGGTTTATAAAGTTCCAAAGTCCCTCTATCAATTGTCTTTCTCTTCTTCTTTCTTTTTAAAAAAGTATCACTGCTGTATCTTAGTTCTTCATTAACTTTAATTTTCATTTCATGTTAAGCTTCAACTTAGCTGTCATGTAGGCTTTGACTTAAACCAGAATCACTGCTGTTCACAAAAGAATAAAAATAATTCTTCTTGCAACTGTGATCAGTACCATTGTGCTTCTAGAGCTCTTGCTGTCATTTTGCAGTAACTGCCATTGCTGAGTTGCTGATGAGATGTTCTCCAGATGAAATAATGCGCTAAAAGGATTTTGCAGTTGCCTAAACTGAGCAACCCTTAACCTGAGAAGTCACTCATCTCTCTTTTCATCCTTCTCATTCTTTTTCTTCCTTCCTTCTTTTATCTTTTAAAATAGTTGAAGATTGCTGTCTAACACATCATGCACAAAGATGTGTTGGTATGGTTGGGAGGATTACTCTGTAGCCTGACAGAGCCAGGAAATTGTTTTTCTTTAGTACCCTTGCCTGCTGAGATGGCTTGAAGAACTGCTTACCTTCTTTCTAGGATCAAAAAGTTAAACATGCCAAAGGGTTACAAAGCACATAGTTCTTGTCATAATGAATTTTAGACCACTTCTAAATCTTGTCTATGTTTCCTATGCTGATTAATTTGCAAATTTTATCTCCTTTTTATGCTGTAGCTTTGAACTGAGGGAAGAAAGGGAAGAAGGCAGAGTTAAGGGATGGGAAACTTGATTTTTATAGTTTTACCTTGAGCCTTTTGGCTGACTTACAATCGAACTGTAGTCAAGGAGGTGGTAAAAAGCAGCTTCTGTCACTTTTAATAAGTGTGGTGTTCTAGAGGAGCAAGATAGTTACTGAAAAAAAAATCTTAAAATTCTTTCCATGCTGTTTTCAGTTAATAACTGCTTATCTTATCTCTTCCATGTCACAGATCAGAGGTCCATCGTGAAAACACCAAAGACTGTTCCAGACACAGATGAAGATGAGGGAGCTCAGTGGAATTGTACCGCCTGTACTTTTTTAAATCATCCGGCCTTAAATCGCTGTGAACAGTGTGAAATGCCCAGGCATTTCTGAGCCAACAGGCCCATTACCTTCCGTAAAACCATAGCAAATGTACAAGGAGTTGTCCAGGCATTAGGGGGCAAAAAAAGCGTTTATGCATAGGATTTTGTAAAATGGAAGGTGTGACGAGATGGTATTTTGCTAATGTTAAATGTCAGCCCACAGAGCAAGCAATACCTCAGAGTTGTGTCACAGGCAGTTGACGCTGATCGGCTGAAGGGCAGTCTGCTGAGAGACTCACCAGCTGCCTAAACCATGTACAGTATTACCAGTAACACACCTGTTCAGGGCCTGGGTGTTGCCCATCCTCTTCTCTGCCCCCATGTCACTACTGAATTTTGACAGGGGAAAGGAATGGAGTGCTAGTGTTTTTGTTTTCAGAGCTTTCGGTGAAACACTACATGCACAGAGGAAATCTTAAAGGAACAAGGTTTAAATATTTAAACTGTTTGCTGCCACATAGTGCCTTTGATAAAGGGAAGAGCTTCACAAATCAGTGGTACTCTTTGCCTTGTCTTCCCTGAAAACATCTCTGTGAAGCCAGAAATCAGTACAATCACATCTAAAGATGAAAAGGAAAAACTGCATGCGTTGTCTGTACAATACACACAGTGAAATACCCCCCCAAAGCTTTTCCTACTGTACATAGCTCTAGAGCCTGCTTTAAGTGATTTCTTTTCCTCACCTTTATTATTTTCTTGTACTTCTGTATGTATAGTGTAATAGTCTTTTTGTTAACTTTCTTTTTTTTCCCTTTAAGTGATTAAGCACGATCATGTCCCTTTTTTTAAGCTTTTATCTGAGAGAAGCAATGCCTTAAAATAAGAGCATTAATAAGAAACTATGCACAAAATAGCTTTCCTCTGCTCATTCTGTACATTGCTCTTGTAAATGCTGATGATCTGTGAAGACCTGCAGATGCAGCGTGGTAAAAGTACAGGAAAAGTTGAAGAGTTATGCATATAGTTCACTCTGTACACTGAGTTTTACGGTGGGTGACACAAAGGGAGCATTTTGTCTGGTGTGAGGAAACTTTATACTAGGAAACGTTCAACCCACCAACAGATCAGCATCCGAGTTAAGCTTGCTTCATCTGCTGCGTGTCCTGCAGACTCCTGAAGAGAGATTCATTGGGGAAGTACATACAGTGCCAAAATCAACAGCAGCAGCATCGTACAGCTTTGTTCAAGGACTCTAAATGCTTTCCTGTTTCGGCAGCCAGTTTCTAAACCTGACTTTGCAGTGAAATCTCATATTTATAGAAAACAAGGATAGCAATATTTAGGACAACTGAAATAAAGGCTGGAAAAGAGAAATCAAACAGACTTGAACACTGAAGCAACCTCAAGCATCTCTTTTATTTTGATGATCTATTTTTTTAAGGAAAATACTCACATGATCGGGGATGTATGTAACCGAGAGCAAGAAGATGGAATTCCAGTACAATATGCATGAAAGACGGCAGGCAAAGAATTATGTAGCAGCAGCACTTAGCGTGAGGCTGGAGGGATTGCTAACAATGTAGCAAGAGACAAAGTAGACTGTCACCCACTGTAAACATCTGCCAGTGGACACTTTCATTAGGAGTTTTACAAGTGATCTATGTGAATGCACAGAGGCCTTTGTTTTGAAGGCTTTGCATTTTTTTTTATGTGGGAAGAAAATGTCAATCCCAGGTAATTAGGCAGTAGACCCAAAGCACTTGCATTCAATGCATTTTGTTTATAAAATGAGGCCTTGTTTTTCAGCTTCATCTGCAGTTCTATGTGAAGATTGACAAATCAGTTTTTACCTGTTTATTAATAAAACCTAATTTGGATATCTTGAGTTGATGGTTTTGTGATTTAGCTGGGTAAACTGCCTTTGTAACAGATAAGTTATTTATAAAAATTAAAAAAAATATATATTCTAATGTTTTCTTTTGTGATTTGTTTGCTTTTTCCATGCTGTGGAGCAATGGAATACTCAACGGAATAATAAGCATTAATAGTATTAAAAGTAGGCTGATTTCTTATGACTAGAGTTTTATTTATGTTTTGTTGAACTTTGTCTCTCCTGCCATGCATTACTCTGTTTAATTCCAATTCAGTGAGCATAAGGAATGTATTTCATAAAGTTGCACTGACAAGATCGTTTTCTGACTAAAGACCCACTCACTTATTCATAAAGCAATAAGCTAGACACAGGCCCTTTTTACTTCATGCACCTGGGGTTTATGATTTTTAAATGTTTTTCTAAATCAAAATGGACAACCATTTTGTGGTAGCAGATGACAAACTTATGTTGATATAAGCACAGTTTAAGGATGAACATGGTTAAACTGCATCTTGGTGCTATGGATATAAATGCTGTGAGATGTGGAGTGTTCCGTGACGTGTCTTTCCCACATGGACCCCATCAAAGCAGATACTTGTTATGTGGAGAGTTAGGCTTTCCTGAGCCGTAATGCTGTGTCAAAGGCCTTCAGGAGACATCTGTAAACTGATTTAGCAAAAAACCAAATAGCTACAGGTCCAGCAAAAAAAATCCTTAATGTATGTTATTCAACTGGTGTGCCTTAATCTGCAATATGAGAAATAGTGGTTGGAGTGATGGGGGCAACTGTATTTATAAAGGAAACTATAAACTCCTGTCAACAGGGATGGAAAGAGCATATTTGGAGAAATAGATGAGATGGAATCCTGCTCATTCTATGAAATGTATAATTGATATTTTCCCTGAATTTGATTGTTCATTTTCTGAAGGGGAAAAAAATACTTACATCCTTGCTCCAGCTAGCTGTGCAGAGCTGTCTGCTCAACATGAGTGTGTATTGGACAGCCTTTTCAGAAATTGATCCTGGAACACTGGGATAAGAGAAATGATGTCTCCAGTGTCTATTCCAGACTTCTCCCTTCCCAGCTTCTAGAGCTTTGTGTTCTTTGTGTACTTCAGATCACATATATCATCAGATAGTGGCATATCCATGTAGGGTGTCATTAAGGGTTTCAGGTTGAAGGATGAACTAGAACTAGATTTCACTACTGGATTTTTTTTTCCTCATAGAACATAAAGAAGTACTTGCAGCAAGGTTAAACTCTGTATTGTGAACATCAGTAGTTTATCTTGGATGCTGATTTATGACTTCTTACTGTCTTTGTGAGGGATCTCTATTAAAAAAAGTACATATGGGCAGGAAGGGAGTACTCACCTTGGCTTTCAGAAATGCTCCTGTTTATTTTTTGTGAATGCTTAAAATTATCACTTGGTCAAGTTTCAGAATTGGGATAACTTTAGAAATGTGGCAGCGACACAGAGCTGGTACTGGGCTGCTGTGTGACATCAGCTCTGTGGAACTGACTTCGGATCACCTTGCTGCTTTCTAGCTATATTGGAAAATAGATATATTTAGATATAATCTAGATATATTTGTCTTGTGCAGTCTCCAATCAGTGGAGCTATTCTGTTGTCCAGGAGTGTGGCCAGGTGTGACACCCATGAAATTGAGTTTGAGATTCAAATGTTCGGTCTCAAGCTAATGGTAGATTGTCTTTAAAACTGTGTGCTCAGTATTCATGCCTGTCTTTGTGTTCATGTGAATTTAATCGGTTTTGTGATCTTGAAACATCTACCTTCAGTGTGTTTTGTAGATGACCAGGAGAAAAGTGTATCAATACTGTATTTCTTCAAATTCCTTTAACTTGAATGTACAGTGGAACCTGGACACAAATAAAAGGAAGACTTGATTAAAGATGTAGAAGAAATATTAGAAAAAAGCCATCTACTGAAATCTATTTACTCTTTTCAATACTGCTTTGGTATTGTAAAATGGGAGTATTGTTACAAAGCAGTGGCAGATACTTTTCAGTACATTTAACAGAATATGTAGTGCAGCTTATGCAGCAACTATTACTTGTGTTTAATTCTAACTGTAGCAAGCAAGTCCTTTGATATTTTATCTCACATTTGTTAAAAATGTCCTGATAAGTTTAACAGCAAATACAAATTAAGCTTTAGATTATTTTCATTGGCACAGAGTGAAATAATTATAGTGCATTCCTTTTTCAAGCCTGACTGCTTCAGTAGCTCTTTTATTGCTAATTTTGAGGAACAGTCTTTGATTTTATGGAGTCCAAAATGCCTTGTGAGGTTCATATTTTGTGTGAACGACCTTAAAAGTACTGAAAGAGAAGAGGAGGAGTTAGTATGAAGTGTTTGAGGGCTTCAGGCTCTATAATAAGCTTAAGTGCTATAGGAACAATTGGGAGTGGTGCTGAACATTGAAAATTACATGATCAGACTCGATTTTGACTTTTCGATGTGATTCTTAAGTTTTCGTTTTTTTCTTTGAGCAGTTCTGTACGGATGGCATCTGCAATAGAACTCAATTCCACCTTCAGAGGCAGCACTGAGTGAAACTCTCAGAAATTCTTACTTCAGTCAAGACTTCAGACATGCTAAATTCCAACAGTGCATATAGTTATGCTTTGATCACAAATGCAAATATTTTTAATATTTAATCAAAATATAACAATCTTCAGTGCAGTGCTGCTGCAGGCATGAATTTAGCTGATTATTTTTCCTAGTGTCCTGTTCTCTTCATTGATTTAATTTGCAGATACAGAGGACTTTGAGCCAAAATGATTGATAATCTACAGGGGTTCAAACTGCCTATGGTTTGCAAGTTCATTTAAAATAATAAAACCCTATCACATCACATATGAGTGTGGATTTTAAAGGTGAAAAGTAGCATCTCAATTCAGGTGCCTCTCCAGCATTTGAAGTTGCTTTATAAACCAATCCCCCGTTTTAACAGGGACTGTTAAAAACAGGGCTTTGAATTCTGAGACTGCTTTTTTTCAGTGTTCATAGGAGTGCTGTGCCAAAATAATTTTAATGTAGCTTATGTGGTAACAAATGGAGATGCTGCATATTAAGCATTTTCATGTGCTTTTTATCCTAGTAAATATCAGCAGACCTTATCAGACTGATCAAAAGGACAGTGGGAAGTGAGTCCCTGGAGTTCCTCACCTGACCGGTGCACAGATGCTTACCCACAACAGAGCAGAGGCGCCTGCATGTCAAAGGGGTTATTTGGCCTCTGGTTTTGGCGGTTGGACACTGATTCCTTAAAAGAGACACTTCGTACTCTCAAAAGAACAGCCCATGCATCATTAATTCTGGATTAGCTTTGTACCATCATACTGCAACAGTAACCTTGTAAAAGTGGTGGTTCCTAGTTCAGGTGATAAATCTAGAAGTGAGTTCAAAAGAGATTAACAAATATTGATAGCTCTTCTGAGGTGACAGGGAACATGATTCAGATGAGGGAATGAATGTGTGTTTGTAATGAAAACTTGATTACAAAAGTTATTGTCCCAAAAAACTTTATTTAAAGAATTTGTATTGTAGCAGTTTTATGTTGACCTAAGATTACAAGCAAAGCAATGTTTGCACATACATAATGTCTCTTACCAGCTGATATAAAAAAAAAATTTCATTAACAATCTACTTATTCATGGTAGCAGCTCTGTTCTTCATAGTTAGCTGTAAATGGTAAGTTGGGGGCCCTTTTTCGATTGTTGTTTTGGCTTTTGAATTTATTTTTAATATTTGGTATTTCACAGATTGTATCTTGCGTAGAACAAGATGGATGGATGGATTTAATTTTTTACAGAATCTTTTTGCAGCTTTGCTCTTGTTTGTACTTGCTTTATATCTTGCTTTTTTGTCATGGAGAGCTACTGTCGTTCCACCTGGGGAGCTGCTGTTTAGAAGAATGACATATTTGGGTGCTTTGTGTCCCATCCCACTAATCTGGAGCTGGTGCTGACTGTGAGCCTGTGGACAGCAGTGAAAAAGCATGAAATACCACCTAGGCCTTCAAAGGCATTTGGCCAAAGGTCTTGGAGGATCTTTGAATGGTTTGGGTTGGAAGGGACCTTAAAGCTCATCTAGTTCCAACTCCCTCTGCCGTGGACGGGGACAACTTCCAGTAGACCAGGATGCTCAAAGCCCCACCCAACCTGGCCCTTGGTTTGTCCATCTCAGCAATATTACTGCATCACAATGCTCTGTTCATGTGCCATGGCAGCATGCAGAATGTGACCCAAGGATTTTGCTGTTCTGTGTGCCTTCCTCTACCTCTATCTTTCCAGTTTTCCTTTTCTCCATCTCTTATTGGAGACTTGAACAATCACTCAGGCGGAGTTTCCTGTGTTGTTACAACTATCCAGTAGCTACAATGAAAATTTGGGTTAGAAGTAGGATTTATCTCCTGTTTATTTTAATGAGCCTTTTTATTCCCTCTGTGTTTTGGGGCCAGAAATAAAATTGAAACATAACCTGAGGAAAGACTATACTGTCTTCTGACAGAGATACCTGACACAATTATGGAAAGATTGTCATGTGGCATCTTTTCTGCCAGCAAGAATCACTTTTTGGTGACCAATGTCTATAGTTTACATTTGCTGTCATAGAGAGGGTATTGGATGCTGTCACTGGACACCCAGCTTAAAATTCGATGGCTTGTGGTGTGATGCCCTGTCACAGACTTTTTCCGTGGTTTGGAGAAAGTTGTGCAGCTCCTTGTCTATCTGATCCACAGCAGCAGTCTGGCCTCTTGCACTGTTGGTTGTGCAATTCTCCTGCAATTGAGGAAGCATTTAGAGGTGCATACATCTTTTTTACTATGCCTAAATATTAAAGTTTTGAAGAAGTGAGGCTATTCAGTAGAAAACCTTACTGTGTCACTCCAACTAAGCTGCTGCTGGGCTTAAGGAGGAGAGGGGGGAAGGCAGCGTGATGCTTGGCTTTGGGAACTCTTCATAATCCTTGGCACATCTGCCCTGTACACAAGAAAGAAAATGTCTTATTAATGTTTTTTGAGCTGAAGGACATAACAAAAGCTTTCCCTCTTTAATAGTGATTAGTGATGTGGGGTTTTTTTCCTACTGTGCTTGATACTTTTAAATTAAATGGCTTAGACTTTCTGAAGCCCGAAGGAAACTGAATGCTGTCCTGCCTGGCCACTGTTCTGCCCCCATGAGCTTCACTTCTGGCCCTGGGACTCCGGACTAAATGAAACAGAACAGCCAGCTACCATGGCCAGGGGGTGAATTTCCTTTTGTTAATGGACCCTGCAGCTGCCCTGATGGATCTCACCAGGGAGTGCTTTTCTGCCAGCCCCACAGCCATGGCTGCCAAGCTCCACACTGCAAATACACAGTTTGCTCTGAAGAAAGAGACTTCATCATTTTTCAAGGCAACTGTCATGTATCCCTGTTCTCAGTGCTTCCTGAAAAACAGTAGGGTTGACCTATGGAGAGAGATATTTTACTATTGACATGATTTGCTGTTTGCCCCCAACACAACTCTCAGGCATAGCTGTGCCATGTGATGCCATGCTTGGAAACCTGTGTTCCGACTTTGAGAGCCCAGCCATGTTCCGAGTGGACGTAAGGTAAGTGCCATGCAAAGATATGTCTTATGTAGATGCATAGAAAAATGTAATCCATCTCCTGATCTATTGTTTCATGTTGGTTTTCATTCTCTTTTGTTTAATTTCTTGTCTTTTCATCCTGTTCTTTTCCTGGACCAGTCCCTGTATTCTGGTAGCAGGGTTGAACCTGTTGGTACTTGATTGCACACAATGCTTGAGTTCAAGACTTGAGTCAGCATCTAGAGCTCACTTGATCATCAGTCTGCCACCCCATGGCAACCATGCTTTTCTCTTCGATTTTGAAACACTTGTATTAGTCATAGTACTGGCCCAGAAGGTGGTGGGGTGCCATGTGATGATTTCAGCTCAGTATCTTTTCATTTCTCATGTGAAATTCATCTCATGAGACTGAGACAAAATGCATTGGTAATGCTTCAGGGCAGGGATTGCATCACTCCCAGCTGGAGGTGTCCTTGTTACTGGTTTACGGGACTACACTCCAGGATGCTCCCATTCTCTGTGGAGCTGTTAATGAGCTATGAATCCTGTGTTTTGGCACCAGAATGACACACCCCTAGGGCTGACAGGGAACGGCTGATCTTGGCATTCATTGCCCATCGTTTGGCCACAGCTGCTGTTTCCTGACTAGTATGGAAGGGCTTTCACTTCTGCGGTCAAAAGGAAGACACTGGTGAGTGGTGATTAATATTTTTTTCTGAATTTCGGTTTTATGACTCCAGATGAGTCTCAGGAAGGTAACACAGCTCATTTCACATCACAATTGGCTTCTGCTGTTACTGCCATGACATAATTGTTTTTATTTTCACTTAAGGAGTAAAAGCATTTAAACCCAAACTTATAAAGACCAATGATTAAAATACACCAGTGAAAAAGCTGTGGCTGAGGGCTTGAGGTAGGTGGCATAAATTAGATTGCTCAGAGGCTTGTTTTGTCAGTAATTATTCTTCTATTAGCAACTCCGGTGTGATCCTCTGAAGCATCAGCTGTCACTAATGTTTGACAGAGCCTGCTTTCTGTGGGATTTCCTCTGCCCCAAGCCTCCTGTTGTGTTTAGCTAAAAAAGCTGCCCCATACCTGCAGGTTCTGTTGGCTGCCTCTGGCTGGTTTTCCTGTGGTGATTTGAGAGGGTGCCTGCCAGCTGCCAGGACACAGGCACAGTTAGCTATCTCTCTCTGCATGTCCTTTAGCAGTAATGAGAGCCAGCACGCTCATTGCTCTCATAACCTTTTCCAGATGTTTTTTCACAAGCCTCCAGTATCTGGGTCAATGGCGTTTGCTTTCCCTGCCCTTTTAGCCTTTTCCAGTCAGGAAGAGATAAGCCTGCTCTAGCGCTGTGAGGGGTTATACTACTCTATGGCCACGGGTAGCTCCCAAACCAAGTGTTTCCTCATTCTCTCTTGACTTCTCTGCTAATGTGTTTGATGGTGCAGGGCTTGATGTAAAGCACACGAGCTGCTGAGTCACCCCTGAGCTGGCAAGGTTTTATTGCACTCTTAACCCAATATAGAGTGTTTGGTGCCTAGGCAGCCAGGAGCAAATCTGGTGCTTCTTGCTTCCATCTGAATCATGTCAAGGTCAGCCTGGGGGAACCTTTGCTTTCAGGGCAGGTTACCCTGCACTTCAGAGGCTGTGTACTGCAGAGCAGCATTTCCAGGCTGGGCCACGGCAGCACCCTGGGGGTGCTCCAGCAAAAGCCTCAGTGTTTAGAATCATAAATATGCAGAGTTGGAAGGGATACATCAGAATCATCGAGTCCAACTCCTGGCCCTGCATGGGACACACCATGTGCCTGAGAGCATTGTCCAAACACTTCTTGGATTCTGTCAGGCTGGTGCTGTGACCACTTCCCTGAGGAGCCTGTTCCAGTGCCCAAACACTCTCTGGGTGACAAAATCTTTTCCTGATATCCAATCCAAGCCTCTCCTGACACAGCTTCATGCCATTTTCTCAGGCCCTGTCACTGGTCTGAACAGTTAAGAGATCAGTGGTTTCCCTCTGCTTTGTGAGGATGTTGAAGATTATAGCAAAGTCTCCCCTCAGTCTCCTCCAGGCTAACAGACCAAATGACCTCAGCTGCTCATCCTACAGCTTCCTCTCAGGCCCTTCACCATCCTCATGGCTCTTCTTTGGATGCTTTCTAATAGGATGTCTTTTTTATGTTGTGGTGACCAAAACTGCACACAGCATTTGAGGTGAGGGTGCACCTTGTGGGTCCTTTTGGATCGCAGCTCAATACAATGTAACATAATGTTCATACATAATATATATACATAGTAAAATTATTAAAATATGTGAAATATATTTTTATAAATAAGACATATATTTTATACATCATAAAATTGTCTGTGTCTCCTGGAAGATTTGCTTTAGAAGTTGTTCAAGAAGGATGGGGATGTCTTCTGTTTTTCACAGATTCTTTTACATATCATGGGGTTTAGAAAGCACGTATAACTTTTGGATTATCACTGCTAACAGCTCCGATGTAAATCTGCCTTGAAATGGAATGCACTGCATTCAAAACTGTATAGGGCCCTGAAAACCAAGAGCTGGGCATCACAAATGCAGCATTTCAAGCAGGCCTGAGTAAATGAAATCAAGTCTGGCACAGAATTGGAAATCATCTGCTGGCTTGTGGACAAATACAGTCAGGGAATTCTGCCTTCTAGCCAGTTTTGCTGCTCTGCTGGTGATGTGATAGCTGGACCCACAGGGTTATTTGTGCCTTTGGCAAGGAGCTTAGAAATGAGGCTGCAGGCAGGTTTCAGATAGCTGTGAGCTTAAGGCTGTAAGTGCTGAGTTGCACATCCAGCCTCTGCCTGCCAAGTGGAGAATTTTATTTTCAGTTCTGTTGAGATGTAGGTGCACAACCCAACTACCTGGCTTTGGGTAATCCTACAGCTGTGGTGACCCTGCTCCCCAAAAATGCAAGGAAATAAGGTATAAAAGGAATGCAGTAGGAGCTTGTGCTGGTTTGTTTGGGGAGAAAACTTTCCCTCCCCACCACTTAACTCTGCCTTACAGCTGCATACTGGGAATATTTGTTGTATATCCGCCTAACTGCTGATTGACACATACAAGACAATAAACTTAATTAGTTTAAATCCCCTGTGTTCTGATTGACTGCCAGTGTCCAAAGTCCACCTGGAAAGACACGGGAGATAACGTTTGGAAGGCAAGGCTATCTGGGCTTGCAGAGTGTTTTTTCAATTAATTTCTGCCTAAGGATTGGCTGTGCTACTTATCCACTGGCAAGCCTCGGTTCAGATTTCAGCTTTAAAATATAATTGGCAGCTCAGCAAATTCATAAAATTGATCCCCATTCACACTTATTTTTGGCTTGCGTTAAGAATGTGCCAACCTGGAACTCTAAACTTAACCCCGAGTGACTTTCCCAGGGCTGCTGCCCTGAAAGGAAAGCCTGGCAGCAGCACCTGGGCCCCAGCCAAGATAAATCCTGAGCCGCCCATGGCAGGGCAGCCACAGCTTCAACTGCAGGTGAAGGGAGAATAAATCAGAGGAATAAAGGGTAGATTTTGGAAAATGCCCCTTTTCAGAAAGCTGTTGTTCTGCGTTTGCCCCTGTCTGCTCCACAGCCTGACGCTGCTGCAGCCCCGAGCCGGTCTGAGCTGCTGCGTGCCCTCGCAGCGCCGCTTCACCACCAACCGCGGGCTGCGGTCCGGACGCGCCTCAGGGGTTAACAGCGCCACGTCTCAGGTCGCAGAGGGCAACAGAATGGGTTCTGCCGCTGCGATGGAGCCTCAGCCGCAGGTTCGTGCTTTCTTCCAGCCTGCGGGAGCCCCCAGGCCGGGAGCCCCCAGGCCGGGAGCCCGGCGGAGGAGCGGAGCTGTGCCGCAGGGCCCGCGGCGCGCAGGGCCCGGCGCTGCCGCGGCTCCCAGCGCAGCCTGTGCTGCCAGGAATTCCCGAGCGCACGGCACCGCTGCGGAAAGCGGCCATGGAGAGCGAGCCCTGCTTCAGTGCTGCCACATTGACACCTTGTGGAGGACTTGGCCATCGCGCCTTTGGAAACACCTTCTTGGTGAATGTCTTAGGGACATTCCCTAGAGGATTCCGTCTGGCTGTGGGCAAATTCAAACATTAGAGCATCAAAGAGCAAAATGCAGAGGTTGACCTAAACCAGTGCCTCCCAAATACCATCCCCAGTTGCTTATGCATATCATAGAAGATGAACAGAAATAACCATTGGTGATTATTTTTTCTACTTTTCTGCTGATGTAGAAAACTGGATTCTCTGCCCTTTTTTTTCCATAATATTGTTTATTTGACTTCAGTTTAAACTGATAATCACTTTTTTTCACCTTCTGCAAGGCTTAAATATGAAGGAAGATGCTCCAAAGATTTAAAGATCTTCCATCTGCTTCTTTAAGTGAAGCCAGGGCTCCAAATCCACCACATGTCATGGATTACGTTATGAGCAAAAGGATATGCAGATGCTGAAGTTCTCCGAGAATGTTTCTCTGCTGGAAATAACAATTTTACAAGCTTCTGTATTCACTTCAGCTTCTTCCTAACAGGACCTCCTGTGGGGAGAACTCAGTATTTCTCATTCTGATGATGGTTTTGAGTAACACTTATAATTGTCTGCCAATCGCTGTGTATATTTTGGCAATAACAAATCATAGTCTGCTTCCCTGCTAAATTTTCCTTAGCACCACTTTTGGAGCGGTGTGGAGATGGACTGCAACCTTTGCCAGGGCATCATGGCACTTCTTAGGATTTAGATTTCGCTGTAGCTGGAGAATGTGGTTTTGTTTATGAAGTGCATTTTGCCACTTACCATTTCAACTAGTAAAAGCCATCACATTCCTCTGGGCTTCTCCTGCTGCCCCCATTGGCACACCTTGGTTGTTCTTTAGTCCTCGTAGACAGTTCAGGTCTCTGCACAGGTCTCCTCCTGACCATGCCAGAAGAACTTTAATTCCTGTAGTAAAAAGAAGTGTAATCTGGAAAGGAAATCACAATATGGTGAAGTTGTCTTTGTCTTGACTTTGTGTTCAGTGTCGTAGCTCATTTGGTTACTACAGCTGATGCTGCTTCTTATTTAGCACTTTTCTCGGTTGTTTGGAGTCTCTGCAGATATTAAATTACAGATTCTAAATTAGGGAAGCTGAGAGCCACAGGAGAGCTGGCCCTGCTTTGCTCAGTCTTGCAAATGGATGGCAGGCACCTTTTCAGTCTTACTTTGCACGGCAGTTCCTTTCCAGGGTTCATCCTACCATATGTGCCAGTATTCAGTATTTGCTTCTTCGAGCTCCTCATTAATTGTATTTATTTCTTTTTGTTCTTTTCTTGAGAAAATTTGCTTGCTTGTCCAGTGTAGCATTTTTTATGCCATCTATATTTTGCTGCCTGCTCCTAGTTTTTGTTTTTCTTCTGCCATCAGTTGTGCTGATGACCATTTGTCTTCTTCTGTATAGAACCAGTAGCATCAGTAATTCCCTTCAATGCCCAAACTAGGGAATTGCAGGTGCAATGGAAATCCTGAGCCCAACAAGGATGGGAGGAGAAGGGGAAGACAAGGAAACAGTTTGGTGGCTCAGGAGGAGCTGGCAGTGTGGTGAGGGTGAACAATCCCGGTGCCACCATTCGTGCACATCATCCCATTTCCTGACTGCGCTCAAAGCCCCACCAGCCCTGCTGCCTTGTCCTGACCCTCTGGCTCCCTGCCTCACATGTGCTGTCCCCACAAATCCCTGTTCACTCACTGCCCTGCTCCACTCACACGTCTGTTTGGGTTGCATTGGCCAAGCCAGCACAGCAGCACTTCTCACTAAAGAGCCCCTCTGAGCCTGCTGCAAGACTTCAAGGCAGTGAGCCCAGCTGGGGGCGGAGAAGGGATGTGGCTAAAATACTATAAAGAAATCCCTTTGCTATCAATTTCGAGTCATAGCACCTTCTTAATAATGCTAATGGTGCTGTAATATTAAACTTTCTCAAGAGTTCAAAGCATCCCAGTCCCATCAGTGCATGGGAGATAGATCCTACAGCAGTCTTGTGTATACATGAGTGAGTGCAGAGGTCTGTCATGCTTGGTGAGCTACAGGCCTTGTTCTTCCCTAGCAGTCGAACTCTTTTTAAGGTGGAGAGAAGTCATGTTCTATTTAGTTTTTGTGATTAGTTCGAACATTTGCTTGTGAATTGTGCCAGCTCTTGTGGGAACTATTATCAGAACTTCTCAGAATAACTGGCAAATACAAGTGTTTGATACCCAGCAAGATTATCTACTTTATAGACTGTTTTATGGCATTAATTCTTATAGTACCTCAGCTCACCATATTAGTAGGCTTGCTATCCATGTTCTGCAAAGGAGAGATTTCTGTATTTCAGAAGAGGTGGAGGGAGGTGCCGGGAGGTGCCCAGGACTTCAAAGAGCACCCTCTTTCCCCCGTCTTATGCTGAGGAGCTGTTGCAGGGGTGACCCAAGGTTTTTCAGTGAATTATTTGTACATAGTTTCCCTAGGCCCTTGCAAGGGAGGGAGTCTCTGGCTTTCTGCCTTTTTGGGAAAGGCTGAGTGTAGAGAAAGGAAGAGAATTTTTTTTTCCTTTTATTCTTTTTTTTCCTTCTTAAAATGAACTTGGCAACTCTGTAAATCTCCCTTGGGAAAGCAGCCCATCTCCTGGAAGATTGTTCTCAGTGCTTCCAGCTTCTTCTACAAGAGTCTTAACAACCAAAAAGCAAAGAACATCAAGGGCTTTCTGAGCCTGTAAAGATTTATGGGTTCATTTGCAACTTGGCAGCGAGAGCTGGCCTCAGATGCATCCCAGCAGAGATACCAAATAGCAAGAGCCTCTTAGCCCTCTGTCCAAGAGCTGCCGCCTTCTCTCTGTTCGCAGCCCTTTCCCCTGCTCCAGGGGCTGACAAAGGCAAATAGGAATCCCTGCTTTGGAAAGTGCAAAAGCAGGAGCTCCCAAGCCCCTTGTGCTGTGGTGGAACAGAGAAACAGTCCCTGTTTTCTGTGGGCCCCTGGCCAGCAGCAGAGCTCCTCTCAGGCAGAGACACAGCGCTGCTGCTGAGCTGCCTTTCCAACAAAATCCCCATGAGGAAAAACCCTCTGGTGAGCACAAGAGCCAAGAGAAATCAAGTTCTGTTTAGCACCAAAGTCTGATTTATTTTCTCAGACACTTTCTCAGCAGAGTGCACATTCTATGTATTTTACAAAAAGATTGCTCAGTAAATATGACAGAAACTAAAAGAAAAAAAATCATTAAAGACCAACAGGGTTTTGAGCAACCACCAGATTCCTGTGCATCCTCAAAGGAAAAGGAGAAAAGTTTCTGTATGTCTCCAGCAAGCCGTGGGCACCATATAAAGGCAGTGTGCCAATTCTGCTACGGATTTTTCAATGCTTTGTGTATTGAAATCTGTAACGTGCATGCCAGACATGAGAATTAATGTTGACATGTACAGTTGCATCCTGCTGCATTGCTCTGTGTGTGTTTTCTGAATGCTGCCATTTGGCACTTGCTTTGTTTGAGTGGGTGGAAGGTATTTTTCCACTCGGCATCACACTTTGTCTCCAGTATCTTTCGAGGCATATCATGGAGAATTTTTTCCATAGTTATTTTTTTAAGACAACTTCTAACCTTATGTAGTATGTAGTTTACAAATTTATAAGCCATTCCATCAGCCCATAGGACATATAGAAAAAACTTTCATGTTCTGTGAATGTAAGTCACACCTCCAAAATCTAAATTGCTGTTCCTTGGAGCCAACCACAGAGGCATAAGGAATTAGACAGATATAGTATACTTACTTTCTGCAGATACTTCAAACACCATCACCAAAGGAAAAAAAAAAAAAAAGAAAGAAAAAAGCTGGTGGTGGTGATTTCCAAAGGGGAAACAGGTCAAACTATCATTGCTTTCAAAAAATCCATCGTGTGATAATGTCACTAAGGGTAAATTACTGCCGTCTTTGTGAAAGCAACAGAATTCCAACTTCTCATCAAGGACCATGTTTAATTCCTGCCTGGAACTCACAACACTGCACTTCAGAGAAATGAGATACTGCAGGATCAGAGAGCTTGAAAATCCCACCTGAATGTTGAAGCATCAATTCTAAGAGGACTGGGTGAAAAAAGCAGACAAAACCAAAACCTAAACAAAATAACAACAACAACAAAACCAAACCAAACCAAAAACAAAAACAAAAACAAAAACAAAAACAAAAACAAAAACACCAAAAAAACCACCACCACCACCTAAGTAAAACCCAGAAAATAAAGAAGACATTATTGAGAACAAAGTGTTATAGATGAACATTTTATACTATGTTAAAGCACTTTTAAACCATGTCATACTGACATACTTAAACTTTGGTATAATGCCAAAAACCTTCAGGATCAACCTTACTCTTTGAATTATAACCTGAAGCATTCAGTGGAATAATGCAGAGATTAGCAGCTTTACAGCTTACTGAAATCAAACATGTCCTAACAGGACATAGTTCACTGTATAATTGCATTATTGGGGCCACATTTGGTAATTAAGGATTAAGTCAATACTAGATTTCTTGATCAATACAGGAGACACTTTCAAGTTTTGGTGGGTTTGTTAGAGTTTTTTGTTTGGTTTTTTTGTTTGTTTGTTCTCCTTAGTATCATCTGGATTTTTGGATTTTTTTAATTACCAACCCTGAGCCCTCAGTCCACACCAGGACTTACATTGAAGATGACTTCCCTGATCTGATTTATGCTGTGTGTGTTTCTTTTCTGAGAAATGTGCCTGTGTCTTCCTTCAGGTGCTCTGATGCGTCTCCACCCCGCTGCCAGCGGTCCTGTGTGTTCTCAGCACTGCTTTAGAAGCCTGAGATGCAGCTTTGGAGGGTCACTGACAGCAGGTTGGGCTTGAAGCAGGTAGTGACGGGGAGCCAAAGCTGCCTCCCAGCAGAGAGCACAGCCCTGTGCTGGGGGAACAGGCCAAACCCTCTTCTGTGCTGGCTGAGCAAGGAGTGACAGGCAGGGCATGGGAGAGCCTTGACTGGGTTCTTTTAGGGAAGCTGAAAAATAGGTTGGGACTAAAAACGTGTCTAGTGTTTCAGGGCATTAATGAAAATCTGTGCCATCCTGAATCCAGTCCCCAGTGAGGTTCAAATGCTGGCAGCCCAGTAACCCTGAGCCCTCCTGTTCCCTTTCAGGGGAGATGGAAGGCAATCCCCCTGCCGTGGATGACAGCCTTTGCCTTGACTTGATGCTTATACTTGTATTCCTGGAGCAGCTCTAATCCTTGCTCTAACGCCCTCTAAAAGCACTTTGTTAAGCCTCAGGATAGCATCTTCTTGCCCTAGGACTTGTGCTTATTGGGAATGGTTTGCTCTGGAGGTTTCTGGAGGTTTCACAAGTTTCTATCTATCAATCACTGAAGTCCAGCAGGCAACATCACAGAATCACAGAATTGTTTGAGCTGGAAGGGACCTAAAAAATCATCCGGTTCCAACACTTCTGCTGCCATGGACAGGGACACCTTTCACTAGACCAGATTGCTCAGAGCCCCACTGATCCTGGCCTTAAACACTTTCAGGGATAGAGCTTCCACAACTTCTCTGAGCAAGCTCTTCTAGTGCCTCACCACCCACACAATTAAGAATTTCATCCTAAAATCTAATCTAAACTTACCCCCTCTCAGTTTGAAGCCATTCTCCCGTGTCCTATCACTGGAATTCCTGATTAACTGTGTCTCTCCTGCTTCCTTGTAGGCCCCCTTCAGATACTGGAAGGTTTCTCTGAGGTTTCCATGCAACCTTCTCTTCTCCAGGCTGAGCAGCCCCAACTTCCCTGTCCTGTCTTCATAGGGGAGGTGCTCCAGTGCCCTTATCCTGAGTGCTGGGGTACAAAGCCGTGGCCTGGCTCATCACACTGTAAGGATAAGGGGAGCTCAGCTCCCTGGGAATGTTTAGCTGCCGGGCAGAGGGTGGCCTTGCGGCTGGGATGGGCCAGTAGTCCGTGTAAGAGGCACTGGGGTAAGCAGGGGCTTTCTGAAATGAGCCCCTTCCATTGCTGGCATGCAGCTGCAGGGGCTGTCCTGAGGGCTGGCTGGGGAAACAGCGCTGCTGCTGCTGCTGCCGCTGCTCACCGTACAGGGGAAGGCTGCCAGGGGACAGAGCTGTGGGCTGCAGCAGCGCAGGCTGCTGGGTCTGCAGGGTGTGTCTGTGCTGAACACCCCGAGGGATGGAGTGGCTCCTGGCACCCGATCCCTGCTCACCGCGGCGCTCCTGAGCCCAGCTCTGCTCTGGGCACATCCCGCCCTGCCCAGGTGGGAGCGCTCCAGGCTGGAAGGGGCACCTGGGCGAGCTGGTGCGGTCCAGGCTCTGAGGCGGGTGACGTGAGAGCAGTCTGTGCCTGAGGCCAGCGCAGGGCTGAGGGCTGTCCATGAGCCCCCTGTCCTGAGAGGGGCACAAGGACCAGCCGCAGGTGCGGTCACCGATGGCCAGCGCTGACATCTCCTCCAAGAGCGCGTCTGGCTGGGGCAAGCACCGGTCCAGCCGCAGGTCAGAGCCAGGCCCGCTGGCCCAGGCTCGGAATGTCTGCTCGGAACAGCTCTCCCGGGAGCTGCCCGGGTAGCAGGAGGGCCCCGAGCGGCCTCGGGCTTCCCGCAGAGTTTCCGTGCAGGCATGGCCGGGTGCAGGCTCCCCTCTGGCTGCGTAAGGTGAGCACTGACACCTCTGCTCCTCCTTCCCCGGCGCTAACGGGGCCTTCGTTTTGGCCCTGAGCTCATCAGCAACTGAAAGCTGAGCTTGATGTTGTCTCTCTGCGTGGTAAAACTTGCATTTATTGCCATAGGTGCATTTTTTACCTGAAAGAACGAAAACAAACCAGACAGGAAGTTGTCACCTTCACCAACATCAATTAATGCACACATCACTTCTCCCCAGCACCGGGTGTGATGAACACAGAAAAAAGGGGAAAGTACCATTTTCAAACTCAGTACTGCTGACTCCAGATTTCAATATTGCTGATATTAATAGCAGGGTGAAGCAGCAGTGAAAGGAAGTCTCTGCTATTTTGGAAGTGTCTGATATTCATGTTTCAGTTCCTGCAGGCTGGGAGGCTTGCTGCTGCAAAGGGTTGCTTTAAAAAATGGCATAGGGCTTTACCTCTGAGAAACCTGCACGTTGCTAGGGGGCTGTCAGGAGGGGAGGAGGGAAAGTGTTTGGATGGCCATCCAAATTTCCATGGATGGAAAAGTTTGGATGGCCATTCCCAAGCACTCCAGCAGAATCCACTCCACAAAGTGAGAAGTGTGTGCTGGCAGGATGGTCAGCACAGCCACAGTGCCCATGGGTGCTGTGTGCAGGCCGGGATGGAGGGGCCAGGAACATCTGCTGCCTTTGCTGGGGCTGGAGCCACTTAAGCAGGAGGGGAAAAAAGCCCCACACCTTTGAGCTACCCCAGCCCGAGTCCCCAACACACGAAGCAGGACAGCACGTGGCAGTGGCCCCTGGCAGAGGGAGAGCACGGCTGGGAAGCAGGGGGCAGCTCACAGCATGAGAGAAACCCACCATAAGGGCAAGGCTGCCATTTTTTTTCAGGAAGCACTGGCTTTTTACTGAGGAAGTTACTTAAGGTGGGTCCGTGCCGGCCTAATGGATCATCGGGAGGCATAAACCTGGAAAAGTAAAAAAAGTCATGGATGTAAGCACATGCCTGTGCACACTGGATGTCCCAGTGAAGTGCACTTCCCCTGGACACCTCAGCTATTAGGAAACCCGGGAGAGAAGAGAGGTTAGTATAAGCAGACTGAGGAGCACTCAGCTCAGCCTCACAGGCGTGGTGCAAGTGCCCAAATGAAAACTTTCTCTCATCAGGGATGGTGAAAGGCCAGAGAGACCAGATTGTTGTCTCTTCTAGCAAGCTAGGATTGCAGAAACACAGGGAAAAGGCCTGTTTTGTCATGTAGGGGAATTAAAAATACTGCCAGCCATCCTTCTCTCATGGATTAAATTCTGCTTCTTACAGGAAATAGAAATTAAAAGATACCAACCCTTGGTTTAACACCATAAATTGGATTGGAAAGAAGCAAAGCTGGTCACTAATGCTGCCATTCAGGTAGAAAAGTTTATAGAACAGTGACATGGGAGGTTTTAGGACCAAAGCTGAGGGAGTAGGAAACTCAAGAGACAAGAGAGACAAAAGCTGCAGTAAATTCCTTTCATAAGAAGGCTCATGTGTTCTGCTGCTGGTGGGGGATCCTCTCGTGCTGGAGCTGACTCGGCCCATAATGTTTGAATTCCAGATTCTAAAACTCCATCCATCTCTTACCTGTTACTGACAAAGGAGTACATGAGCAGTCTCTGCTCGATGAACCATTTCCACTCGGGGTTTTCATTTTGGAGATCCCGGTAGTGGTCATTGGAAACAATGACTCCATCGTGCTCGTAAGCAACTTTCACTATGTAGCGATCATCGTAGCAAACCACCCTCTTGCCTTTCACCTTCCGGGAGGGGGTGTAGACCAGGACAGATTGCTTTTCAAGCTCCTCAAGAATGTGCTGATCTGGTGGGGGGATTGGCAGAAGCAGACGAGGGAAGCAAAAAATAAAAGAAACTAATTAATTAATAATGACCATGTCTCAATTGTCTGCTAGAAACATACGGGAATCTAGAGATATAGCAGCACTTTAGGAAACTCATGGTGCAGTTTTCAGAAGCAGTGATATCTGGTGGTTATTTGGCAACTTGAAAATCTGGTCTTTTACAAAAACATCAACTTGTAAATTTTGAGACACCCATTTTTGATTTTTAAGTCTTATCTGTAAAAGAATGCCTTGAATTCTACACCAGAGTCTGATACTGAATCCCTGCAGTGCCCTTTTTACCCTGCTAGATGCCAGAAGGCTCATAACCAGCCCTGGTGGGAGCTTTACCTGGAGATAAAATGTGTGTGATAAAATACATCAATGAATTTCTTTTGCTGCTTTTGAGGACATTCTGACCTCTTGCCAATTCCTTCTCTGCAGGAAGGCCTCATCTGCAGACACCAAGCTGCTGGCACAAACCTCGCTGATCTATTTCCAGACAAACTGAGTCTCACTCCCCTCCACAGACTTCTGCTGATGCATTTTCTTTGCCTAGAAGGGCAACCCGTGCACTCTCTGTGCTGGGTAGCAGGCTGGCAGATAATAGTCATGCAGCAATGAACATCACTCTCTCCTGGCACGCCTCAAAAGCTCCATAGAGTCACTGAAAGCTGACAAACTCCTTCTTTAACTCAGCTTGGCAGCACTTTGTGCTTGTTAAGCAGAAGGTTTAAAGCAGTGTAACAAAGCCTTGTGAGCAGTTTTAGCTGCTGGCCAGGAGCACTGAATGGGGCAATGACTCATTTACGTGAGGGAAGCCTGATACACAACTTGCACTGTGCTTGTCTTTGCAGGCAAAAAAACTGTACCAGGTTCCTCACACCCCCTCTGTGTCCAAACTGCACCCAATGGTTGCCAAATGGATGCTGACCTACCTGCAATGGGGCTCTCTTGTCGAGGGGGTTCCTTTCTCCAGAGGGGGACAAAAACCTTGATGTAAGTGTGCCCCCTCTCTCGAAACCAATCCACCGCCAGCTGGATCCCCCAGCAGGAGAACACCTCCTTGTTTCCATGACTAGAAAGAAAGAGAGAGGATGATGAGGCAAAGCTTTTAGGAGGCTTAGAGTTCTCTTTAACTGAGCCAGTAACGAAAAGGCAAAATAAACAGCTTTTGTGTCATTCACCAGTTTCCAAGAAAACAATCTGGCAGGGTGTCCTGGTGGGACAGATCCAAACACTCCCTCCAGCAGAGCCAAAGATTTATCTGAAACAGTTTGGATACTTAAAAGGTATCCTATCTCCCATTTCTGTGACTCAAGCCTATTCCTTCCATCTGTATCTGGATGGACTGAAGTTCTAAAATACCAACAAGATCTTGGGCCTTGTCAAACCCTTCACACGCATTGTGTGAAAAGGTTTGAGGAGCGAAAGGACATGAGGCTCTCCTGTGAGAAACAAGTTTCTCTTGCTCTAGTTGATGGATATTCCCTTCATTGCACAGAGAGATAGGAAAGCTCTAAGACAAGTATTCTAGAAGTGCCAGCAAGGTGGGTTCTGAGGAATTCAATACGCAGCATAAAACAGGAAATAACATCAAGGAAAACAGCCAGGGGGTGACATCCTTCGAAATATCTCACCTTCTCTGAAAGTTCCTACTGCCTGGCATTCACTGATCTAAAATCTGATTACAGTGCAGTGTATGTGTAAAGGAAAGTACTTTGTTAACTACTGCTACACAAGGACACTAAAATAAACTGTACACAAAGTCCTGAATGGATAAATGCCTTCACAGTAACTGCAGAATGCTCGTCCTTGTACTTTGACCTTTCTGCATAACACTGCCAGTGTTGCTCAGGCTTTCACCTTGCCAAAAGCCCTTGTGAGTGACCCTGCACCCAGCTGCACTGACAGACCAGGCAAGGGTGATGCTGCAGCCTTAAATGAGTCTCCCCCCACCACCCCCAGGGATTCATCTCCAGGATCTGTCTACACCAGCCTCATAACCAAAGCTCCATTTCATACCTAATAGAAGTTCCTGTCCTGAAATGGTGATCACAGATGAAAAATAGCACAATTTGTAGGAAGAAACCTGGTTGCCTATTAAGAGCTGCCAAGGCAATAGGAAGTAATTTAAAACCCCTAGCAATAATAAATGGTCTAAAGTGCTTGACATATCTAATCTCCATTTTAGAAGAGCTGTTTTATTTGGTTTTAAAGGATAGGATCTTCCCAGGATATTCATAACATCACTTGGACTGTTGAATTGGAAGTTTGGGTGACTTTCTCAGATAACTGCCTTTAAAAGGCAGCCAGGTACATCTTTGATGCCACCACTCAAACAAAGTTTAGCAATAGCTTTCTTAAAGATTGACTGCTTGTATATATAATCCTGTGAGCTTTGGGAAGGCAGTTCTAGGTGAACTGCAGTGCAGAAAGTAAAGTACTCAAGCACAAGTTAGTTACAAGCAAGGTGAGGCACCTGGATCTACTCCTCAGTGTTCTCATCTAATCCAGCAGCTGCTACACTGCTGCAGCCAGACCTGGGGGCTGTCTGAACGAGTCTGTACACGTGTGGGGGGCTGCACATCCACACCAAACACCAGGGACTGCTGTGCAATGGAGCAGAGCTTTCCATCCTCCCTGCCTGGGCACACTGCCTCCTGTCTGTCACCCCTCCCACTCAACCACAGAGTCCATGGACCATAAGCCATCCATGATCTGTCATAACTCTGTCTCATCTCTCTCTCCTGCCAGCAACAGGGTACACTGCACTTGTGTCACAGACCAGCAGGGCTCATCTCTCAGAAAATGAAGCAGCAATTTGGGCATCTATGTGATTCCAGCAGTTAATCCATCATTAGCATGCAGAAAGTCCTTTTTAAATTGTGCCATTCCAGCTCCTTTGAGAGGAAGTTTAGGTGACCAGCTTCTTGTAAAACTGCAAATGGCTCCATCTCCACCTGGTCATGCCACAGCATCATCCAAAGCTTTGTCAGAAAGGCCTAGGAATAGGCCTCTGTAGCTATCACAGCTTTAAAACTAGGTGTAAGTGCAAGCACTAGAGGAGAGAGCACCCTCTTCTGTGTGCAGTGAATATGGTTATGACACTTCCCTTTTCCTACTAACACAGCTCCATTTATTTTTTCCACCAGCCTTGCTAAACTTCCCAGGGATAGGCTGGCAGGTAGCAAATTTCTCATTACATCTGATGGAAACACAAAGTGAACTGCAGTGTTTGACAAGTGAGACTGGCTGAAGGCAAGGCTATTTTCCATTCAGCTTCTCTGGGTAGGCTGACTGATGGTTGGAGACTGCAGTCAGTTGCTTTATTCCCGTGGGGCATTTATATCCTTTTCAAAAGCTTGCACTCTACAGTGGGCCCTCAATGCCAACCCTGAAATGCTCCAGAAACACCCATCCTAAGATATAAATATAAATGCTCGAGATATTTTTCTCCCCACAGACAGCTGCCACTTGAAGCTCTAACTTCTTGTTTCATTCCTAAACTGCTGCTTCTGCTGCACTTTTATGGTTGTTGGTGTTGATGATGGTGGAGTTTTCCCCAGCAAGGGAACCTAACATCCCTTTGGCCTGATGTCTGCAAACAGTCCTGCTCTGTCTGACAGCAGCAAACCAGAAAAATTAAAGCAAGGATACTGAAAGCACTGACCAGGCTATTCAGCACCACTTTGAAAGGCATCCAGGAGAGGAAAGCAGCTCCTACCAGCTGAACTGACAAGCTCAATAGTCTCTGCTATCATCCACATAGTCATTATCAAGACAGGGGTTGGGATGTCTGAGAAGAGCTGTAAAACCTTTGCCTTTCTGAAACTTAAAGCTGCTGTGCCAGGAGAGCTGAGAACAGAGCCCATGGCCCAGCACGGGTAATATTGACCCCAGCACCATGGAAGGGGTCAGCTCAGCCACACAGCCTCAGTGGGTGCTCAGTTCTTTTGCAGAGAGGCAAGAAAGACACTCTGAGGAGGGGCTTAGGTGAAGAAGCAAAGCAGGGCAGGAGATCCTAACACCTGGCTACCAAGCTCATGGCCCAGACAAGGCCAAACAAGTTTGCTCTGTTGTGTATTTTCAACTCCTCACGAGCTGCCTTGAGTAGGGACCCTCTTCTTTCTGGCTGGGATTGCTCCCTCCACTCACAAGACGGCATAATTTGCTTTGTCTCCAGTTGCTGTGGATGTGCTTGGCCACTTTTCCCTCTAACCAGAGGGGATAAGGTCTCATCTCATCTCACAGGATGGTGAACAGAAGGAGGAAGCCTCCCTTTGCCCTGTCCCAGCCTGCAGGGATGGGCTTGGCCCTGCTGAATGGACAGGGGAGTTAACAGAGAGAGCAGATGGGTAGCCAGTGCATCCTGGACTCTTGGCTCCGTATTGCTTGGACAAACAGAGGCCAAGCCACTCCTGTCTTTGGGCATCCCATCCACAGGGACATGCCAGGCTGCCCAACTGTGGCTTTTCTAAGAGTGCTTTCACAGTGCCAGGGCACTGCTCAGGAAGTGTGATTGGCCAGCATGGGTTGATGTGACATTTCCCAGAAACAGAATGAATAAGGAGGAAATGAATCTATTCAACACAAGTCAACTATCAATTCCCTGATATTCCCCTAAAATGGAAGCCAAATTTTAAACCAACAAAAATTATACAAGCTGGGAACATCTTTGGAGTTTACTTGCAAGTCAAAGTGGTAAAGCTCTGATATTTTTAGAAACCACAGCCACCTGACTTTATATCCCCTCTCCTTAAATTACTTGGGTGGTCTGTCTATCTGTTCACCAGATTTTCCCTGGAAACATCTCAGGTTAAGAAATCCTAGGTGCCCATTTGAAAAGGGGGGTAATTTAATGGTGAGCTCAAAGAGAGGGACACTGCCACAAACAGTGGACAGAGACTGCCTTATAAAAGGTCAGAATGCAGAGTGGGGCAGTAACTGCAGGTGACCTGCACATTCGCTGCAAATCAAGACAGCAGGTCCTTACAAGCTGTGCCTCAGCCAAAGAACAGGAATAAGCAATTGTTCATACATCAAATGCACCTCTCACCTGAAGGAAAAACACACTTCGAGCCATCACTTTTAACACTCAGAAGCTGCAGAGGAGGAGAGGTGCCTTTCGGGAAGCGGAGCTTACCTCATGGCGACATTGCTGCCGTCAATCACGATGGGTCTCAAGGAATCGGAAGGATCACTTCCACCTTCTCCAGGCCACTGCAGCCCCGGTGTGGCGCCACACGATCCACGGGCCACCAACTTCAGCTGGGAAGGCTGAGACTGGTCCTCCAGAGCCTGAGGTTTGCTCCCCATCCGAATTAGCTCTTTCAGCACATCATCCTCCAGGGCCTCTTGGCCCAGGTTCTCCAGCACTTTGCAGATGTCCTGCTTACCATAGCCCAGCTTGCAGAAAAAATCCATCTTGCTCTGGTGCACTTCCACCCCTGCTGTAGAAACTTTTCTGGAGTGTGGTGGTGCTGCTTTGCCAGAAATTGAACTGGCCAGTGCCATTTTAGCAGGCATTTATTTTCCTTTAAACCTGATGATCCTGTCTTCTCAGCTGTCTCCCACAGGCATCAGCTTTAGGGAAAGAAAGATTAGCAACAACACAACACAAGCATTAAGGAAGAACACGCAGTCGTCTCAGTTCCTTGCCTAGTGCACAACAGAGACCAACAGATCAGCTGTCTTCTCTCTGAGCAGACCCTCCAGTCTTCTCTCAGTATTAAAGCATTTCTCTGGTCCGCTCTTAATTATAAAAGCACCAGAGCAAAATCCATGCAATGTTCGTCACTCTCCAAACATTATGTCAGACAGTTGTCACCTCACTGGGTGAGCTGTGCCAGGCTGCCTGCACGCAGACAGGCTGCAGGCGTGAGTTGGTTCTTCAGACTTATCTCACAGGAAATGACACAAAGGGGATTTTCAATTTGCTGTGCGGTTTCTCAGCCCAAGATAAGTATCTGTCAAATTTTACTGGATGGGCTCAGATGCCATAGCAACTTAACAAGCATAGCAAATTTGATCCAGTGATTTAAGGGAACATGCTGTTTGCAAAGTATCGAGAAACTGATTTTTTTAATAGTTTTATCTTTCCTACTATGTGTCTGTCTGTGTGTATACAGACATAAATTCTGAAATTCTGTCACTCATCTGTTCTAATGATGCCTGACTACTCTTTTCCTGTTACTTGCTATTTCAGTGGGGGCTTTTATTTTCAGAGAAGCAGCTTGTTTTTTTGAAAGCCATCAGGATGGTGCTTTGAAGCAGGTGATTCAGAAAGCTGTTTCAATTTCACTTATGTTTATTGTCAAGGTAATTCAGAAATGAGTGTGCAAAAGTATCAAAAAGCTACTTCATATTCTCCAGAACTGCACCACGTACATTTGTGGTCTACCCAATGAATGAAGGTGAAGGGCAGCATAGTCAGGGATACCCAGAGCTGCCTAAGCCCAACAAGAGTGACACAGGAGAACATCCACGGTGACACTCATCCATCAAGCCAAACACCTTCAGTCATGTAGGCTTCCTTGCACTGAAGCATCTCTTGCCCCATCACTGCAGTTATTGGTGCTACCTGGTTCAAAGCCATGGCTGGTTCTTCTACCCACATGAGGGATGTAAGGGTGGCCCTCTCCCCTTTGCTGATTGAGGTCAGATGCAGAATTCAGTGACCAAACCACCACCTCTGTGCCAAGCCCAGGGCCAGAACCACATCCTCCCCCAGCTCCCTTCCCAGCCCGCCAGCCACTCCCTGCCCAGCAGAGGGCCACCCCAGGAGCCAGAAGCTGAAACCATGTGGAAGAAGGCATGGGGGTACTGGGAACAAGCAGCCGGGAGAGGATTCCGAGTGAAGCTCCTCCCCAAGGCATAAGAGCCCTCTTAGGCTGTGGGGAAGAAATCCACGCCGGGTTCAGTTAATTTAAAACTGATTAGTTCAGCAGGAAAACATGATAATTGGTTATAACCTCACCTCGTGAAACTTTGATCTTTACTTTTCTATGTAGCTTTATAAATTTCAGATATTCTGTGGGGGAAATCTGGCACTCGGTTAAAAACGACAAACAGCATCAATAAAATAACACATACCTTAAATATGTCATAACTGTAACAATTTTTACATCCAATCCTTGCTTTTAATTCATTGAGTAAAGATGAAAATGTATTTGCCTGCTTTTTCATGATCGACATGTTTTCTCATCTTTGAAAGAGCTACTGTCTGAGCTGAAATACACTGATGTACCAAATAAAGCAGAAGCTGTCACATCTGGGCCAGCACCACAGTAAAATCTGCTTCCAGGTATGCAATCAGTGGCTACAGACACTGAAAGTGTACTACTTGATTTTTTTAATGCCTAGATTTTTAAAAAATAAATTATTGTTAATTAAAAACTTCTCTTACTATCTGTCTTCAGGTTGAAAAGAAAATATTTACCACGTATTTCAATATTACTATTGTTTTCAAACCTGCACTTCTGTCTACTCTGATGCTTTTTCTTTTCTTTTTTCTTTCCCCCCGCCCCCTTTTGTTTTACTATCAGAACAATTTCTCATGTTAACATCACATTGTGTTGCATGGAAATTTGTCCTGGATTTCATTTGAAATTAGGTTTGATTCAATCCTTCAGAATTTTACCAGAGATCTTTCCAGCTGCAGAGGGAGCAGAGGCCACATCCACCTGGCAGCCTCCAGCACACCTGAGCAGGTGCTGGATGAAAGTTGCTCACCAGAACACTTTTCCAGCTCCATCCCAGGCAGCACCAAGCCCGTGGTCCATGTCTGCACCCTTTGCTTCTTTTTGCAAGGCTTCTGTGCAAGCAGTGAATCCCTTTGGCTTGGTTTCCCTTTGGGAAATGCCGAGCTCTGGCTGGCTGCCTGGGGTTGGTGTGGTGCAGCATCAGCCATCACCAGCAATACGGTCATTCTGCAAAGGTAACCACTGCATTCCTGCTGCACTGTGGCCAGACATTAAAAATGGGTGATGATACAGTCACTGCAGGGTTTTCACCACAGAGAGAACAATTTGGAAAAACTGAGATGGAAGCCTTGGTCACAGAAAACACTGGGGTCACCCTTCTCAAGGGGGAATTAGGGGGCAATAAAATCCCTGGCTTACACATTAGTAAACAGGAGTGTGCCCAAGTCCAGCAGGTCAGCTGGCTGCTTATAACCAGCACAAAAAACACGACAAGAGGAGAAATTGTGTATCACAGAGTCCAGGTTTTGCTATCACAAACAGGTTGTGAAATTCCGTTTATAAACTTTATGACCTTCATTTGCAAACCTTAGATTTCCTCCTGCCACTCTCCTCCCTTCATCTCAGCTGATCCAGCTGGAAGCTGTTTTTGTTTTCACTCCAGTGAAAGCCAGTCTTCTCATTTCATAGAATACATTTTAAGAATAATAATGGTGTTCCCATTAGTGCTTAAAAGGCACTCTTTCTGAGGTGGTGTGACTCCTCTTACAGATACACACACAAAGAAGAAATGGCTTCAGTCAGGTTTCCAAAATTCTATTTCAATCTCAACATTTTAGAATGTTAATATTTCAAGGAGTATTTTGACTGGAAAAATGAAAAGACCTCTTATGGTTTTCTGCCTTTGGTGTACTTTGACAGATTTTTAAGATTAGAAAATTATAATTGAGAACACTTTTCCAAAGAAGTGGTGGTAACCACTACATCTTGAATGACTTTAAAGAATAATTTTTCCTTGTCCTTCTGACAGAAGAAGCAGCAGCTCCAGCAGCCTCAGGCCACAGAACCACAATAAGGACCAGACTGACTCAGAGGGAGTTAGGGCTCCTCAAAGCCCCCCAGAGGCCCAAGCACAGGCAGAGGGGACACAGCCCCACACAGACCTGGCACTGGTTAAGGCAGAGCAGGTTTAGGGGCTCTCTGAAGTTCATGTGTATGCTGAGCAGCACCAGGAGCACAGCTCCCTGCCACTGTAGTGTTGCCCCTCACACCTCAGGGCTGGACCACTTCACCTCTTTTCCTCTTTCATCCCTGAGAATAACACTGCAAACCCCTAAGACTGACAGCCCATTGGAGCCCTGCCATGTGGTGTTTCCCCAAAAGCAGATGGGCTGCTCTACCTTCAGAAAAATAAAAATTTTTATTTTCACAACAGAGAGATGCACCTAAACTCTTCATAGCAACACCAGTCATTTGTTATCTTGATGGTTAAGAAAGGATTTGCCTTTTTCTTCCCCACCTTCCCTGCTCCCTTTGCTAAAAATAATAAAGCCAAACTCCCCAGGGAGTGAGCTGTGCTCACAGGTGCTCCCTCTTGCTCTGCACCTTACCTGGCAGTTGTTCTTTCTCTGGCTCAGCAGTGCTGTCCCACCATCCTCCAGCCAGAAGCTGGATCCAGAGCAGGACCAGGCTCACAAGGAAGTCACCAGCTCGTATATAGAGGTAAAGCTCATGTCAGCTGAGAGCAAATAAGTGCAGTGGGCAGAACTCATTTTATAGGAAGGTTTTACTTCCTCATTTGGCTGGCCAAGCTCTCATATAACCATAGTTTGATAAACTTTCACTTCATTTTTCAAAAGGAAAAAAGAAATAAAAGATGTTCCAAACACATCTCTGTTCTGAGTCACAGGCAAAGATTAGTCAAACTCACTCCAGCAGGGATGCAGAACATTGGGCAGTGAGAACACAGCATATGAATTCCTGGTCAAGTGAAAAGTTTTCCACCAGAGTTGCTGTACCAAGTTAGCACAGCCTCATTTCCATGCATCTGGCAAATTCCTGACCTCTGGGGAAACGTGGAAAAAATACTTTAAAAAAATCAACATTTTGCTTAGCACCTGATATTGCAAAACCTCAAACACTTCCATGTCTGAAAGAACCCGGTCTGGGACACTACAATGAAACATCAAACCCCAAACAACCCCCTCTAGCCTGCTGGTGCCTCACTAGAAAGGCTGCTTCAGAGATGCTCAGCCTGTCCACAGCAAAGTCTGACAGGCACTTCTTCATGGAAACCCGAGGTTTTCCTCTGCTTTTTCCTTACCTCGCTGTGAAGAAATACAGCCCAAAATCCAATTTTAGGCAGCAAGAAGGGTTGGAGATTCTAGGAGGGGCTAACCTCTGGGACCTTTTGGAGGCTCCAGACAGCTCTTGCATGTCCAGTGCCCTCTGCCCCAAGGGACAACTGGGGGTGCTCACTAGGTGGAAGGAGAAAACCTCTGCCACTGTCACAAGGCAACACACCAGAGCAGGGTTGACCTTTCCCAGTCAGAAATCCCACTACCTGCATACTTTGTGGGGTAAGCAGGATGGCCAAACCCTTGGTTGTGGTATCCTGTTTAATCCAAAGAGCGTTTGCTGGTAGCTGCAAGCCTCACCGTCGCTTTTTCCAAGTGACAGCTGTGCTTTTACATCACACCCAGACTCCTGGAAATATTATGGAAGCCAGGATGCCCTGGTGCTGTGTGAAGCAGTGCCCAGGCAGTCCCAGGATAAAGGGCAGCACACAGCCTCCCCTGTCCTACCTCAGGCACAAGGCTTCCTCTAACCCACAAAGCTCTGGCTGGGCAGGCTAAGGCTACAGAAACAGGGAAGTGTTCCCAGGGCCTCAGCTAAAGAAACGTGTTTGTTCCCTGCTGCCCAGAGCAGCTGTGAGAGCAGAACTGCCACAACCTTTGACTCCTCACTCCTTGGACTCAGACTCACAGAACCACAGAAAGAACTAGGCTGGAAAAGACCTTTGAGATCATCTAGTCCAACCTAAACTCCAAACACCCCAGGAGAGGAAGGATCTTCTCTGCTCCATTTCAACTTTCACAATGCCACACACCTCATCACAAGACCACCACGTAGCAGCACTACTGGAAAGAGAAAGTTGCTGCATTATTTATAACCCAGGCAGGCAACAGAGCAAAGCACACTACATTGTGTAGTGTTGTTTTAACCCTTACTTCTCAGCAAAATGGGGGGTTTACTGCCTAAATAGGAACAAATCGGAGCTTATAAAAAGAGAACTCAATTAGAGAAAGGGAATTTCATTTCTATTAATCTACTGTAAAAAGCCACGAGCAAAAAATACTTCAACATCATTCAAATAGTAGCAGCCAGGAAGATCCTTACCCAGTTGCTGAAACCTGTTTACCTAGGTGATCACCACCAGAGACAATGAGAAATAAAGGAGTGTGTGTAACTTTCAGATGGCCTCACACCCCTTTGCTCACCAGCACAGACACACATTTGAGCACCAAAGGCTGTGGTTTTGTAGACATTTCCTTTCTCTGCCGTGTTCCCTTGTGCTGACAAACATGCTGAGTTTTCCCAGCACAGATTTATTGCTGCCTGAGGCCACTGTTATGTTCAAGAAGGATAGAGCTGCAGCAGAAGTTTTCAGAGGGGAAGATCTCCACACTAATGGATGTTTCAGTGCTGAGGACTGAGGATTTACTGGTTTCTGAAACAACAAGACCTTCACCACAAAGAACACTACCAACCTCAAAACGAGGCAGCCTTGTGGCAGCTCCTGGAGGCTACGGAGAAGACCAAGCAGGACTTTGAAGAAGGCTCCCTCTGCAAAGCCACTTTCTTGGTGGTGTTATACTCCTGCATAGAAAAAACATTCTCTTGAAACTGGTTCTGTGGAACACCTCACATGTTTTGGTCTACACACCTCAGTCAGATATTTGCTTTGCTAAAGGAAACAGTCAGTATTGTATCAGCACAAGAGAAAAGCATCATCACCCTCTTCTTCATCTGAAAAGTTCACCTGCTGTGTTACCAAACAAGCACGTGTGGCCATAGTAACACAGTGAAAATTCTTTAATTCCTCACCAGCAGAACACAGTCAGAATAAAGCAAGTGCTGAATCAAATGCAGGTCTATTGCCAGGAATATTTTTAATAGTTGTGGGACTAATACATTCTCCATCTTGCCTTTAGTGAGAGTATTTCCCTACTCCCTTCAGGAAGGCTCAGGTCAGACCCTTAAGCCAAGCTCTCTCACTAGTATAAGCTACACTCCTCATTTTAATTACAATTTTTTACTATTAGGCAAAATCTGAATATTTTCTGCCAGTGAAATTCTTTCCTTGTTGGAGAAACTAAAAATTGTCACTTTGAGACAGGTGTTCACCCCAAAAGCCTACATCACTAACTTAGCAGGTCCTAGTACAGTACCAGCTCAGTTACTGACAGGCAATCCTGTATTCAGACTGGCAGAAAGCCACTATCTTTAGAAGGGGTATTTCTACACAATTGCCAAAATGACCACCTTTCCTATTTCCCCAAAATGATGCCACTGTAGCAAGCACTCCATCTGACCACAGAACTGGGAGAACAAAAAACAGGAAAACCAATTTCAGTAACTCAGACAATGGTAACTTCTTGGAAAATTGCAACCCCATCCATAACGTCTGATGTAGCAGGATCCCTGTTTGGTTTTGCCTAAAATATCTATTTTTCCTCCTTTTATATAACAAGATACTGCTATGACTCAAGTTGTTTTCCACTGGGCTTAAAATAAAAAAGTACCTTTTACAATCCAAAAGTCCCAAACAAGTTTCAAGTTGAAAAGTTTACTGCCGTTCAGGTTAAGATTTCAGAAGGCTCTTGGAACTGCCTTTCAACTTCAGTGGTTTATTGTAAGCTCATAAGACCTAAACTTACATACAGTTTGCTGGTATCTTTTAACACAGCCACCACATTTAACCAAGGTGATACTGGCTTGCTCACTGCGAAAAAACACATTGCATCAGTGGCCACACCAAGCACTTTACACAAAAATACTGCCCCGTGGCAAGTATTTACATAAATCTGACTGTAATTTAACGTTTTTTCAATTTGCTTGTGCTTCCTCTGTATGCAACAGGTAATTGATAGAAAAGGAGAGACATTACCCACGCTGCAGGATGGTAAGATGGACAAAGATAACAGCAGCAACAGAATCAGAAATTGTTCTAAACTTCTTGAGAACTTTAAAATACTTGTCCAAAAAACTAACAGGTGAGGGAGGTGGGGGAGAATTTGGCTTGGTTTGTTTGTGTGGTTGTTAGGGTTGGGTGTTTTTTTGACAAGTGGAAGGAAGCAGGCAGAGCTTTACCTCCAGAGTAAAAGGTTACCATGACTGGGTGTGGGTAACTCCCATCCTGCAGCGCCAACCACTTGGATGGAACATTTATGCTACTTCCACTGACTTCTGTGATGTCTGTGGGATTGAGAAAGAGCTCTGTTGCAACCCACCCTTTTCCCACTTGCTTCACAGTGCTCTACAACTCAGGCTCAAGAGATCTACAGAGAACTAAAGAAATTACAACACATGACAGCAAAATAGGTCTCAAACTTAGTCAAATCCACAGAATAAAACAATTTAGAGTCTGAATCACATTTTTAAGCTGTTGCAGGTAAAGGAATCCAATAGAAAACACTGAGGAGCTGGGTTTTAAGCCTTTAACCATTGAACAAAGATCCTAAAGCATGAGGCATTCCCCTTCAAACAGGCATCAGCTAAGTCAAAGTGAAGAAGTTGATGCTACTGCAACAACATTTTCAATGTTATTTTCAACATTATAGAGGAAGGTGGGGTTTTTTTGTTCTGTTTTAAACTACCACAAGCACCAAAGGTCAATACTGAAACTGAGGTAGGAGACAGCATTGACGAAATAAAAGGGAAGCGTGATTTCTCATTAGATTAAAAGAAGTCAACTTTTCAGCTCCCAGATAATAAAAAATCCTGTCCACTCCAACACCTCCGGCTGGACAGGAATACCAGGAAATGTTTGTGGTTTCAGCTGGCCATACAGCTTTTTGTGCCACTTCCAGAAGAACCACATGTACACAACAATAATTTCCGATGACTGGAGGAGTAAATCCCATCTAACCCAGAGTGCTTGGCCATCTGTGTGCCAGGTGAACTGCGATCCCTCCACTGTCAGCAGACTGGTCTAGAAATGCAGCCCTAAAATTAAGTACTCGCCTTTATGTTGGGAGCTTTTAAACTGTCATGTAATCATCTACTAATGTCACCTTATTTTTGAACACCCACATTTGAAAGCTTCCTCTTAAAAAACATAAACAGGTAATTTTGCTAATCTGAAGATACTGAGTATTTTTAGCAGCACCTGAAAATCAGAAACTCGAAACTTTTTGGATGTACTGATTTAACCCTTTATTCTGAAGACTCTTTGGCCAACAAGGACCATTTACTTCCGTACACTAGTCGTTTAAACTTTCGGTTCTTAAACATTTACCTGTTGCAAAGAAAAAAAGAGCCATTTCTGCTGCAGAAAAGTGAGCACATTCACCTGAAATAGGGTGTTTGTTTCTAAACATCAGTAAGTTTTGTATATCCCACAGGTGGTTGAGGGCTAGCTGAAGCCTAGGAATGGCTGCTAAACTCTTTGTGATGTTAAGTCACAACTCTCCAATAAGAGGACCTCTGATGTTCAGCAAGAATCAGGCATTCTCCCCAACTGGAAGCTTTTGTTTGTTTCTATGACCTCCATTTCCTAAAGAAAGCAAGAATGCAATTGCTTTACTCTCTCCACATCCTTGTCAAGCTTGGCCAGTGCTTCTTGCAAGTTAAAAATGTCATGTGGAAAAGGACAGCAGGACTGAGAACACTATGACAGCACAAACCTTGTTTCTTTAACAGAGCAGGCCAAGAGCAGGAAGAGCTCGAGACAACCTGCTGCCTCCACAGCACTCCTCCAAAGGCACCATATCCTGACCTGGTACAGCTGCTTGGAATCTCCTTATGCAGAAGACTAAAGGCAGAAATTTTCTTGACGGGGATAGTGACCAGTCCTCGGTTCCAGCTTCCCCAAGAGACTTCCAGGAACAGGCTTCCTGTTTACCTCTCCTCAGGGCCACAGGGCTCTCGCTCAGACTCTGCAAGGATGGCCCAGCCCCTGGAGGGTCTCAGATGGTTAGGAACGTTCTGCCAGGAGACAGTCATGGAAGCCCTGGATTTCTAGTTCTATGCTTTGAAGGATACAAAAGTTAGAGACTCATCAAAAGGCAGCTTCTTAGCCAAGTACACTTCCTGTACTTGGTCAAGTCCACTTTAAGTCTTGGACTCAAGCACAAGACTACAAAGAACTACAGGAACTGTAATGTGTAATATCAAAATAGGTCTCAAACTTAATCAAATCCACAGAATAAAACACTTTAGAGTCTACATCACATTTTTAAGCTGTTGCAAGTAAAGGGATCCAAAAGAAAACTCTGAGGAGCTGGTTTCTAAGCCTTCAGCTAATGAACAAAGAACCCAAAGCATGAAGTGTTCCCCTTCAAACAGGCCTCGGCTATGTCTAAGTGAAGACACCGATATTTCTGCCGTTACATTTTCGATGTTATTGTCAACATTAAAGGAAGGTGGGAGGTTTTTGTTCTGTTTTCTAACTACCACAAGCACCAAAAATGTTGGACTCCAGTTTCGTTTTTAAAAAAGCAAAGACAGGGTAGATGCTGCTGGAAAGCACATTCCTGTATTAAATACCCTCAGTATCCCTGCTCAACTTAGGTATGGAGATTATAGCCATCCTGCCTGGCCTGCTTAGGCAGAATTTTCTGCCACGGGGTAGTTTCAGCTGATTATGTTCCTTAAATATCATCCTTGCCATACAATCATCTTAATAAGAAGCTCTCTTTCTTCACAGTCAACTGAAATACTCTATCCAAGCACAGCTACTGGCACTCCAGGGCAGAGCAATTTGCAGCAATTCATCCTGAATTTAGAATTAGCAGACCATGTTCCAATAGGGGTATCAAGCTATAAAATCTTACTGCATATTGCAGTCAGACACTACAGCAAGTATTACAAAAAAATCCACTATCACAAAAGAAAAAAGTTCAATTTATTATTTTAGTTCCCCTCTGTCTTTTCCTTGTCCTTTATCTGTACTTGGACCTCTCTTTGTCTTTTGATTTCTTAGGACTTCTGCTTCTGTCTGATTTTTTATCCCAGTCTCTGACTCGGGAGTCTTCTCTGTATTTGTCTTTTTGTCTGCTGTAAGTGTAATCTCTCTCCTGAGAACGGCTGCGGCTCCGATGCCTGTCCTTCTTCTCGCTCTTGGTCCTCTCCCTGCAGCGCTCCTCGTGCTTTCGGTCAGAATCCTGCCAAAGGAATTGGACACAAAGCAGTTACAAACAAGAGGGGAAAACATACAGAGGCATGAAGAGAACTAGAGAAAAGCTGAGTACGGCTGGTTCCCTTCAGCTTGTACTACCTGAAAGAGATTCACATCCACGATGACTTGAAAAAGGTAACACTGAAATACCCCACTGAAACCATCCAAAGAAGGTAAGTTTACAAGTTTCTGTCAGTGTTTATGGGAAAAGGCATGGCTGTCAGGCATGCTTCTTGTACTGCCCAAGGAGCTTTAGCAAAAATTGCTTATGTCAGGGACTCCATTCAGATGGATATTATCAAACTCTTCACAAGCACCAAACAAGTCTTTAAGCTAGATTTGGATTTTGGATTTTTTTTACCTAAGCAATGCAAATATTTCCATAAGTTTTGGTTCAAGCCCCACAGGCATTCCAGTGCTATGCAGACACATAACATATTTTAAGACCTGCCTGTAATAATTCTTAGTGGCCTAAATTCTAGGCTTCAGCAAAATGAACAACCTGACAGTTTAACATCACTGCATGTGCTAATAGAGAGATACAATTTTATGGGATTTCAATAACAACACTGTTAAGCACAGATCAATATAATGTCTGCACTAAAACACACAGTATTTCTTTCCTCCTTTCAGATATTATTTTTCTAAGGATGTACCATGACAGCAGCCTTCACAACTGTATGTTTAAAACCTATACTCCATGTACAAACAAGCAAACTTTATTTATTTTAAAAAATGGTGAAAAAACTCTACTTTAAACAGAGATTTTAGGTAGAAAGCCAGTGACTGGGGTGGTTCCCAGAGCAAATGCTACCTTAAGAAGGTCATCAATAATGCTGAAATTACTAGGGTTGCAATAAGCAACATAAACTCCCTGGATAAACAGACACATGAATAATCACAGCTTTGATCTGTAACAAAACATTCTGCTACTGGTGAAGTAATCTCACTGGTGGCCAAATGCCTATTCCACATCTTTACTGTCAAACTTTATTTCAGTACAGATTTTAGAATCTGGATCCACCAAAAAGACTCAGTGGTGCTTCTGGCTACTTGTAAGAGCTTTATCCACCCATTCTCAAAATGATGCACAGCCATATCACTCTTGTACCCAAAAGCCTCACTCTCTACATGTCTGAGAAAGCCAATAGCTTTCAAGCCCCTCTGTGACAAGGCCTGAGTAAACACCAGATGATGGACATGCTGATGGAGGGGCAGACAGGAACAAGACAAAAAATACAATTTGGCCAGAAAACCAAATGGTGGGCTTGGTGAACGGCCACCTTCTAACTGGTTTGTTGCTGGAGTTTCCTCCCAGCACATGAGAGAAACAGGAGAAAAGCAGGACAGCATTCAGTTGAACAATCTACCAAGTAAACACTGGAGTCAAAGCTACTGGTCAAGTGGGGGCAAGGAACAGGTTAGTGACCACTTCAAACTACAGACAAATAGCTCACATGGAATGCCATGGAAAAGGACAACTTGCTGAAAGGATCAGAAGTCATACAAGTGTTGAGTTAAACAAACCACAGTGACCTTCACAAAAGCATTTAAGGTGCAGGTGCACAGGACAAGTCTGGAAGTGATACAACAAAGTCACCACAGGAGCTAATATGATCATAGTGTAAAGAAAAAGAGGTGTAATTTGAATTAATAGAATGAATTGCATCTTTATTTCTTGCCAGCGTAAGTTACATTTCCCCTTAAATAAGATTTTCCATTTTATAGTCTTTGGCATAGAAAAAGGTCCCTTTTTAAAATACACTAAATTACCAAGAGTAATGGTATTTTGAAACCAAATTTTTGTGCCCAAAGTCAAAACCACACTGTTTGGGAAGAAGAAGAAAAGGATTAATATTTAAAACCAATTCTCTCTTACTGCTGAAATTTGTATTTCTCAATCCAAGATCACAGCCTCTCATCAGTCCATAAGTAAGTGATGATGACCCCAATTCTTAATCCAGCACTGTGGTGGAACACGCATGAGGAAGGAAATAAGGAAAGAGGGAAAGATTCCTCTCTGGAAGTTTATGGCTGATTTTGCCAAAAGTAGTAACTTGCTAAACAGCAGTTGCAGGTGAAATAGCTAGAAATATCATGGCCACAGAAGTAGAATGCGTATGCCACCTCTTATATATATTAAACATGCTAGTTAAAGGTTAAAAGGAGCAAACAAATAGAGAGCGCCTTTTCTGTGGGGAGATTTTGATAAAACTTGACTCTGAATATAAAGGGAACAGTGTCAATTAATCAGCAGGTAAAAGCAGGAAATTAAAACCAGAAAAATCAGAACCTCTGTCAAAACCATGCACTACAGAAATCTGAAACTGGGAAGTCCCTATGTCTCACAAAAATCTACAGGCTATACTACTTTGCAGATCCAGTTACCTTAAAAAATAAAATCCAAGAGAAAACACACGGATAATACTGAAGGCAAACAAAGGCATAACACAGATCTCAGGCGGAAGCATGCCCTGTATTCAAAAAACTCTACCAAATCCTATTCACAAACCCACATGGCAGTGCACCCTCCTGCCCCTGACCCACATCCTGTTACTTACAAAAGCCACAGCACCCTACCTCTTCTACCCACTGGAATGAAGTCAAACAGCACAAGACTCAAAAATATGTTCTTGAAACATCAACACAGAGGCCTAAGATTCAGGAAATAGGTGTCAGACTAAGAAAAGGATGAGTCAAAATATACTAAAGAAAAAAAGTAACACCAGCAAGAGAACAGAAAAACAACTCAACATCATGGAAACTATTGAGAAAATAAACCCCCTCCAAGTCATAGCTAGAGTTGATGGCATAAATTGCAGTTCCAGTTGCCAGAACTTCCCATTATAAGCCCCATATCTCTCTTAATTAAAATCTCTGCCACACTATGGACTCACAGTGGAAGTTTCTGTATGAAGCATGGCTACTGTGGTCTTTGGCTGATGAGCTGTGGAAGGTCTGCTGCTCTTTTATTTTAAAGTTCTTACCTCAAATACATTCAGTGATTTACAAAACAGGGTTAAGGGAGAATGCTTTCTTTGCCTATTCTAAAAATGCCACCATCTGCTAAAAAGTTTCCATGCTGTTATAATTTGTGTTGGACTCAATATTCACACTGAGTATATCCACCTCAGGAACATGCCTGCTTCCCCTCAGTTTCACATATTATACCCAAAGTATGAATAGTAAAAAATAAAACAAAATTAAAAATTTGTATATGCTAAACAGGATTTGTCACCTAAGCTGGCCGTAGATTTCACTAGAGAGGCCATGCCCAAAATACTGAGTCTGAGACTGAGTCTAAACTGCTCAGTATGTGCACACTGTACAGTACACACTAAAGAGAATATTCAAACCCAGAGAGAAAAATTCTCCCCAGAAATTAATTTTCACAGCTCCAAGAGGGAACTACAATGCTTGCCATCACAGAATGGAATTAAGCCTCCATCTGTGATTTCAGGTGTAAAAAAGCTAAACTAGTCACAGCACAATGGGTAAAGGTGAGTAAGAGAGGAGAAAGCTGTGGGAAGATACCAGAACACAGCAGCAGCAGACTGTGAGAACAAACCACATCAGGAGCAGGTGACTAAATCACAAAAAGACACACATAAATACAGAGGCAATCACGTAGACAAGCATTAGAATGTGTTCTATCCCAGAACCTGAAAAAAGCACCAGGTATCCCTCAGTCCTCATTCATGCTTTTGTGCTATGAAGTTTCACAACCCCTTTAAACAATTAGAACAGATGTTAACAATCTATTGCTGCCAGCACTTGTTGAGCCACCTGCAAGGGTGAAGACTTCTAAATGATTTTAAAATGCTCTCTGCTGATAATGCACGATCAGCCAGTTCCATGGGTGTAACTCCTGAATCACCAGGAACAACTATCACCCCCAAAAATACCTGTTTCAAGAGGGCTAAAGCAACAGTTTCAATCAGCCAAACAGACAGGGGAGAGTCTAAACCAACAGTAGACTACACCTCTTGTAGGCACATGCTGCAGGCAAGGCTTTACTTACCTGAACAAGCCATGCAAAGGATGCTGACTGAATTAGTACAGTGACAAAAGGACTGTGTCCATGAATGAGCAATAAGGCTCACTGCTGGCATGGAAGACTTCAGTTGCTGATGTTCATGAGAAAAATTATTTTCAAGCATCACAGCAAGAAGCGATGTGTAAGAACAGAATCATGTATGCTTTGTGTACACAGAACTTTCTGCAGTACTCAAAACTCAGGATGGGACAATAGCCTTATTTGCTGTGGCTGAAACTTTCACTTTCTGCAAAGTTGCTAGAAGACAGCTTTGTTCTCACTCATAAAGCTTGCACTGTTAAAATACTGGGGTTTGGTTTTTTTCTTTTTCAGCTTAGCTCAATTCTTCCTAATACTTCAGTGGTGGTTAACCCTCCACTTTCTCACTGCAGACTTTGTTTCCACAAAATATCATATCTTGAGTATGCCAAGTTCACAGAAATGTGGGAATGCTGTCCTGACAGGCTGCAGTGGAACTAATGAATGACAGAATTACTGTCTCCTGGTGCTGTCCTCCACAGCCCCAGCCTCACAGCACCATAGGCTTGCACATTCCAGATGCAAGCAAACCCACACACAGATTTTTACACAAACACTTCCAAAACAGTTAAGGACAAATACAAAAAGATGATGTAAAGGGACTGTGTTCCCAACTCCATATAGGAAAAACCTATATATGATGGTCTGGCAAGAAAATGAGACATAGTCTACAGTCATGAAATATGACTGACTACTACTTTATGACTAGGAATATGTGAACAACAGGTTCAAAGTGCTGAAGATCCCCAACTTTACGAGAGGCTACATTGCCTCTTCAGGATCTTTTAGGCAAAAATCCATCTAGACATGCCAAGCTCCAAAAGTCCACAAGGATTTGGAAATCCTCTTTCATAATCAAATATTAACATCAGCCTTCTGTAGGTTTACAACTGCTGTATTTTACACAGGACTTTGCATGCTGTGTCCTTATTCAATATCAGACTTTTTTCCTGGCTTCTTTTATGAAGAAAACAACGAACAGGTATAAAGTTAATGCATGAAGAGTCAAGTACCTTAGATTTTTTGGTCCTCTTGTCATCATCTTCATCATCAGAGTGGTGGTGTTTTTTCTTCTTCTGTTTTTTAGCCAAGTGAGACTGACTTGTGTGAGACTCTTCTACATCCTCATCCAGCACAAGGTCATACTTGGCACTGATGGTGCTGGTTAAGGACAGATCTGTTTCCCAATATCATAAGGAGCAGAACACAACAGCCCAGGAAGTAAACCAATCCCTGTTTATCTGACAAGAGTTTAGCAAGACTTAATGCATGTTTCAGTTAGAACACAGCTGTACACATTGGAAAAAACAATCAGCTGTGCCAAAGTGACTGAAATCTGTCCTGTCAAACAGTACAGCCAGGCTGCATTCTCCATTCTTTTCTACCTGTGGATATCTTAACAAGCTATGGTGTTTTCTCTCATGTTGCCACAAGCAAAGTATAATCTTAGAGAATGATTTAATTACTAGTATGGCCTCGTTTTGGATGCCGAAGGTCCCCTCTGAACCTACTTAAAAACTCTGTTATGCCATATGTGATTCCAGGGCTGTGGGCTTGGAACATTATTTACCTGCATACAACATAGATGTGTAACAGCATATTTTGATTTGACTAAATTCATTGAAGTGAAAACCACAAAATACTAAATTCCATCTCAAACTCAAATGGTTGTATGAGGTAGCAGGGAAATATCCATTTGGCACGCTTTAAAAATAATAAGTTTTTTTCCAGGCTGTTTTCATCAACTCTACTTAATTAAAAAAGTACCTTTGACCAGGAAAGGATACTCTTGCTTTGGTTTCACCTTTTCTTTCAAAGCAAATTTTGAAGGTTTGTCATCACGTTCCCTCTCATAGTCCTTGAAATCTTCCTTGGTATACCGCCCACCTGTCCACAGAAAAATATATTCATTTCACTCTAACCACAAACACAACCAAGACTCACAACTACCATTAGGTTCTGATGATGATTTAGGGGCTTTTTATAACCATAGAGAACTCCACAGCAGGATACAGTTCCAGAAACAACACTGACATCTGCATAACAGAGTAGAAGAGAGCAAGACAAGCTGTGATGCTCTGTCCTTCTCTTGCCTGCAGATTCCATTAAACAATATCCGGCTTTCTCCTCATTCATGTCCAGAGGAGACAACACATGAAGAGAATCACAAAGCAGATTCAGCAACAGGCTTAGTCCCATTTCTATTAGCAGCAGCGTGCTGCCCTCTCACGGCCACGCTTAGAACTGCGACACTCCCTTCTGGCTAGCCAGAAACCACTACCGGGGATGGAAGGTCATTTTTTGGGTACCATATAAACACCAAACGACAATAAAGTTAGATTTCCAATATATTGGACAATTTAGAACCCAGATAAAGTCTCCCACGCAGGCAGTCAATACAGGATGACTGCAGCACGTGGTACAGACAGGATACAGAGTCAGCTCAGCTCTGTGCAGGACAACTTCCAGGATCTCAGCATTCACAGCCACAACCCTACCTGGAGAAACCACATGCCAGCAGCCAAGGGCTGACTGCATTTTCAGAAGACACACAAGAATGTCATCAATGCAATGCACAGACACCTCTCCAAGTCCAGTGTTTTCTTCATGCCTCCAGCAATCAAATAACCACTGCACCACAAATAATCCACCTCCTCCACCACCCTTTTCCTCCCAGAACATCCTCAAACACCTGAAGCTGGGCTTTTGTAACATACAACCTACCATGCAGTATGTTCAGTCCACAGGAGGTGAAGAGCAGAAATCCCTGGCCTCAATACTGACTTATTCTTGTATACACCTGACTGTCATACAGTGAATAAAGAAACTAGAAAATAACAATGTATTGCCACATTATTTTGCTAATAAGTAATATTAAAAAAAACATGTCTAAAGTTTGAGATGAAAAAAATGTTTTAGTGGCAAAAATACATTGGTTAAAAAGGCAGTAACTGGCAAAGAAATGTTCATGTAACAGTGGGAAACCCTTCTACTTTGTCTTATTAAACAAATAAAGGGAAGAGCTAACAGCTGTGTTGCTCTATTTATTACAGTACCAGGAACATCTATATGCCTGAAGATGTGATGATTTAAACTTCTAACTATATAATGCTTAGTTTAGAAGTCATGGCTTTTTCAGTTATGAGGATCAAAGAACTGCAAATATACCTACCTTTTCCCTTCCATTTAATCTTTGCAACAGACTGGCTAAAATCCACGTGTATCCGTCTGTCATCTATCAGCACATTGTCCATTTTGAAGTAGGCTTTCTCACAGTCTTCCTCCTGATATTAACCAGGAAAATCTTGAGTCATGATTATTTCATAGGAATAGTCACTGAAGAGCTCAAACACAAATTCCACTGCTTAGTGGCATACATTTCTTTCTGAAATTGCCTAAAGCACCACAGTTCTTGAATTGTACCATTTCAACAGAAATAGTTATGCTTTGTCTGAATATCAGCATTTCAATTCCCAATTCTTCAGTTCATTTCACTATTTTAACAATTTGCCAATCCAGCTACACGTTTGGCACATGTCATACATTCAGAAAAAAAATAATAATAGGACAACTGATAAAAATTCCATTTTAACTACATAAGTAGGCTTAAGAAAAATGTTTTCCTCACAGATGAGAGATACCAGCACATATAAAGCTACACACCAAGAGAACTATTGCCATCAATCTCACAGTAAGAGCAGTGTGTTGATACAGCAAGCATAATTTACAAGCCCAGAAGAGAAAAGCACTGTACATATGGATCTATCTTATTCCATACACCCTCCTTTCTTTATACTGCATGCTCCTAGAATTCTCTTCTTTAACTCTTGAATGTCTTAATATGCTCTGAGAAAAAAAAAAAGGGCCCAATCCCCTCCCTCTGGTTTCAAGAAAGCCCAGTACATTTTTTTTGCTGTTTGAGCAGTACAGACTGCCTCATTTAGGACCCACAACTTCTATAACTAAGTTATAGTTTCTCTCAGTAAGGGAAAATATTAGCTATTCCACACTTGAAGATGTCAGTGTTTTTCCCAAATGGAAGTATACCAAAAAGGGGCCTTTACAAGCAGGATCTACACACAGTTTATACCTAAACCCCATACCTTTTCAAACTCAATGAAAGCATAACAAAGAGATTCACCAGTCTTCCAGTCTCGGATCACTTCACAACTGAAAAAATGGGTAAGAAATTAAAATGTCAACAGTGTTGGAGCAAAAAATGTAAGACAAGAAATTTCACGTTCTGTTTTGTCTGTCATTTTAAGTTAAGTTTAAACAAACATCCTGTGATAAACGTTCTCTTCTTAGCAGGCACCTCTTCAGCAGTCCATCTTTTTATCACACAGGTCACTGGGCAAATAAGAAGCCTAAAATCATTTAGTAGTGCAAAACGGGAAGAATACAGTATTGTATGAGTATTACACAACTCTTGTACTGGACATAAGAATTTTGACAACAGGATGCTGAAGGAGTGCACACAGGCAACAAGGGCAGCACATGTGGCATTAAGGTGAGAATAACATGAGACCTACCCCATGTGTAGAGAGGAAGTGACAAATCAGGATCTACAATCAAAAAGATGATCAAGGATGAAAGAAAAAAAAAAGCTGGGTGTGAAAAGAAAAAAAAGTAGACCATAAGGCTATTTAGACAAGCTTTAGGCACTCCTTGCAGCAGAAGGCAGAATAATTTTTTGCAAGAACTCTCCTTCATGGATTTTTCAGAGAACCTATCTGAAAGTGGAAGGACTGCAGAAAAGCGACAACTTTAACAGAGGAACAAAAAAATTAGAAATCCTTAGGGCATAGAGAAATCACGCTGGAGTTGTAAGAGTGGCACACAATGCCAATTTCACCACACACAGAGACAGTGTCATTTAGGATCTGTGAGCCTGCAGGCCTCTGTGCCTGCACAAACTGCTGGAAACCCCAAGCAGAACAGAGTTAGCATCCATCTGAAAGCACAGACCTACTCTGGATCACCTGAATAAACTTAAGTGAAGTGCACTAACAAAGTCAGTATGCTCATGTGTGGTGATGATCCAGTCCATGAAGTCTTTTGAAATCCCTCTGCAAATTCTAATAAACTCCTGCACCAAAGGCTTTTGGGGAAAGTAAGCAGCAAGGGCATAAGGAACATCTTTGCATCAATAAACATGCAAAAGACCAGGTAAGAGTAAACTGATTTCAAGCTTGCTGATGGTACTGAATTGTGCTAATGATACTAAATTGCTAAAGACAGCAAAAATAGAGAAAGTGAAGAAATCACAGAAAGTCCTTACAAGACCAGTAAGAGAGTAAATGACCTTCACGACATAGATAAATGCAACAAGATAAGCATGGGTTGAACCGTAACTGTGTATTGTAAAAAAACTACAAAAATCCAAAAACCCAAACGAAAAAACCCCAGCTTTAGCATTCACTAGAAAAGGAGTTGAGAGAAATACAGAGAACAAAACTGTTTCACTATAAATCTGCAATTTCTTTAAAACTGTGTGCAGTTCTGCTTCTCTCATCTTGAGATGAAAACAGAAGAACAGGAAAAGGACAAGAAAAGTAAAACAAGGTAATTAGGTCTCTACTACAAAGAAGTAAGAATATGTAGGTTAATGCTCTTTGGAAGGAAAAGAATAACTTTGGGGTGTAGGATAGAGGAGTGTAGGGAAGAATTTTCATTGCCCATCCTGTCTTTTGATAGCAGTACTAGGAGGAATCAACTGAAACCACTAGAAGCCAAGGTCAAAAGTGAGAAGGGCAGCAGGAATGAGGAACACCTTACAAAGCGTGTATCAGATGCCACAGGTGCTTTATCTCAAACCACATATACTTTCACAGGAAAGAAAACCCCAGAGACTCTACCCAGCTCATTGAGCATCATAAAAACTGCTGCAAGGAGCAAGAGGACAGGGGCAGGGAGGAGTGTCATATGCTTTCTTGGTTCCTCCACTTCCTTAGGCTTTCCTTAAAACCACTCCTGGGGACAGGATACTCATCTAGCTAGATCTGCCTTTGTATCCCCTTTGTTGTGGTCTCTGTCCAAACAGAGCATAAATCTCCTGAGACACCAGACTACTCCTGTACAGCCAAACCTAAACAAACTGGGAGGAATCAAGTTCAGTTTACACAAAGTCTTCTCCTTTATCATAATTACCTTTTGATAGGACCAAATCGTGAAAATATTATCTCCAGGTCTTCACCTGTGGTCACAGGATTCAGTTTACAAACAAACAGGACATTTTCTGGTGGTTTGATGTCTGCATCTGGTAAGTCTCCCACCTGGGATACAGAAAGAAGACATCCGTCACTTCTGGCTAAAGCTCTCTACAGGCAGCATGGCACACTGGGAACACATCTCTGGGTGATCTCACATTCCTATCACAAAATCAAAACTTAATAAAATATTTTTCCTACACAGTGTCACAAAAGAAGTGTTTTCTATAGAATCTCAAATTTATTATTTATTTGCAATTCCACTGCTGGCGTTCATGAAAGTTCACAAATATGTTCTACTTTGCTTTTTCTATTCTTACCATAACAGACAGTTCTAAAAGGTGGAAGTGGACCTGTTTTGTCCCTACAAATCTTCTGTAATATTGTGGCCAAATCTGGCTTGATCTTGGAATTAGTCTCTGCTGCAAACTATTCACTGTAATTTGAATTTGGTAGTTGTAAGGAAGTGAGATGGATTCACTCATCCTTCAGTGGAGTGTATCCTTTCTTTAATTTTATTTTTTTTATTAAAAAAAAAAAGGACTTCAAAGCCTATTCACAATTTTTATTACTATGGAATTTATCGCTGTATGTACTGGGAGGAGTTTGTCACAAATTAGCTCAGCTCTCTCCCACACATGCTAAATCTTTTCCAGGACTGCAGGTATTCCAGCAGCATACTATGAATGTTACATTTTTCAACTGGATGCATTTGTAGCAAGTTTTCACAAAGCCTCCACTGGCCCACTCTGACAATGAAGTATCACCCGTTTTATCAGAACACCACAAAATGAGTGCTCATGCTCAATCCTTTCATTGTACAACAGGTATTTAATAGCAGATTCTGAAACATGACATCATCACCAGATAGGTAATTTCAAGATAAGTAGTACACATCCTCCTACATTTAATAACATGCACACACACTGGAATAAGATCTAAAAGGTAAAAATAGGAAGACATTCACCATTTCCAGAAGAATGGCACGAGTTTTTGCTTCTTTTTCTGCCTGAAATTCTTCTATTTCCTCTGCAGACCGTCCTTTCATGTCATCAATTTCTTCATCTGCTCCTATTCTGCCACTCTGAAAAATGAAGGAAAAGACTATTTATTACCAAGCCATGGCCAAAAATTCTTTCTCACTTTCCAGCTAGTGCTTGGATGACCTCTCCCCTCACCCCTCAAGACATGAAAAATGCTTAAGCACTGTGTGTCTGCAGACTTGGGCTTTCATTCTGTTCTTCCCACTTAGATTAGAACAAAAGAAAAAAAAGAGAAGATGTTATCCTCATATTTCAGGCACTGTGAACTATTTCTGAACTTTCATGACCACTCTGAACCATATTCAGTGAGGTATTCTAAATTCTTTTATATATACCCACCTAATACTCAACATCTCACCACACCAAGTGGCAACTCCTTTCTAATCCAGGTAACTCCTGCCACAAATGAAGGTAAGGAACACTGCAAATATCTGTTGTGTCTAGCAAGACATTAAATACAACACAGCACAATAATAATTTTGTTTTTATACATATATACCTAGGCAGGACTTGAGGTTTAATTTTTCTCCTCACCAGCATCTCCAGAATGCTGCCTTTCTTATAGACATTTCTGTGCTAGAAGGGGAACCCTCAGACAGGCAATGAGGGGAGAGAACTCAGTACAAGTCTTCACATCTCTATGTTGCTGGCAGTGAGCTACTAAATACCTTACTTTTAACATACCTGAAGGTACATCAGAGATTAACCACAGTGCACACATACTCTAAAATCCTAATTTCAATCTTGTAATTGTATCTATCAAGCTTAAAAACAAACAATATTCTCTCTACTTAATTAATTACTTGAAACAACTGTTTCCATACAAGGCAATAATCTCACATACAAATTCTGTGACTGCATACTATGAGTAAATTATTAATAATTGCAATTATTTATTAGAAAATTGCTTCTTTTTGAACAAGTAGCCCACAGTAGTTTGTGTGCCTACACACATAACTCTAAAAATGACCAAGATTACTTCCACTGGAACACAGCCTATTCACACTTAAAAGGAAAACAGCAGTAACCATTTCAGTATTAATAAATGTTAGTTATATTTTGTATTCTACCAGAGTATACAGAAAACCAGTAATACCTGCATTGAATGTTCTGCTTATCTACACTGTAAATGGAAACCTAAATACAGCTTTCAAACATAACTCCATGGAGCCACAGGGGAGAGCACCCAAGTCATGCTTTCATCCTTCTCTTGAAAAGTTAAGCAGTAACCTTATTTGAAAAGTATTTGATTAAACACAGCAGTAACTCCAAATAACTGACAAGCATTTGACATATCAGAACTGAAGCTGGCACAGTAGAAGAACACCTCCTGCATGACAAAATGTGCAGTTCTTTTAGGACATAGATTTGAGATGCAAAATCTTAAAGACTGATTTCTTATTTTGGCCAAATCTGTTCTGGACATTAATTGAGATAAACTTATGTAATTATTTTTCCAACTTTTCCCTGTCACGAACACTCACATCGAGCTGCTCCTTTGTAGGTTCTGGTGAGCGATCAGGAACACACAAGCCAGGTGGATCATCAAAGGGATCATCTAAAATTACTGTATGGTTTATCCTTCCAGAAAACAAATCAAGATCAGCACTGGTGACATGCATGTAAAACTTGGTTTACCCAACTAACAGCAAACCAGCCCCACTAATTCTCAGTTTTACCCCAAACAGCCAAATATCCTGTGTGCTTGTAAAGTCTAGCACAGATGCTTTTGTAAGGGCAACATGGCTGAATATTTTTGTATATACTTGCTTATTTAGTACTTGTTTATTTTACCATTAATATTGGGGGAAAAAGTATTTAAGACAGCATGTACAGGTCACCTGACATCATGATATTCATCTATTTTCCAAAAAAATTAAACTCATTCAATGATAATGTATCCTTCAAAAAGTAAAGTTAAAATCAGTCACACCTGATGTCTTGATATGGGATAAAATCCTTGTCTACAAAGGTTTCATTGATTGTCTTCAATACATCCATGCCTTCTGTCACTTCTCCAAATACTGTATGCACACCATCAAGGTAATCCAGGTTTTCCCCTGTGGTAATGAGGAACTACAAAAGAAGATAAAAAACTAGGAACAGTAAATAGAAAAATTCAGGTTGTGGGTTTTTTTTTTTTTCACCTTAACTCACTCTCACTGAATTCAGTGGGGAAATTAATAATACCCTCTTCCCATCTTTTTCTGAGAACATGGTGAGCCAAGGTACAGCTCACAGGCACTGCCTGAGGAAATCTCCCTCTGCAGGAGCCTGTGGGTGCAGCTCACGGGACCCTTCTGTGAACTGATTGGAACTGGTCATCGGGCACAAATCCAGAGGGGCAGAGGAGGAGCTGAGAGCTCTCTGCTGAGAGGTTTGGTGAGCAAGACCAGCAAAGGTTGTGACTGGCATCCCAGCTGATGAAAGAGAGAGGACAGAAAGAGCAAGGGTGCCCCTTGTGAGCTGAGCTCAAATCACCTGATCACCAAGCAGCGTTCGGCAGGTACTTTTTCATAAATTTGGCAAAAACTCCCACAGTACTCTCTTTACCTAAATCTATCTAGCCATTTTTCCTTTCTTCCCACAAACCCTTGTCTCCTGAAAAGCAGGATGCACAGCATTGCAAGAAGAACTAGCACACAGTGACTTAAATCAACTCAAACTGACACAGGAAAGTATCTTATCACAAATCAGATCTTTCACCTGAAGGCAAAACTGAAGCTATGAAAATTGACACCAGCTGAGAATTTAGTAACTTCTAGAACTTAGAAGTTAGTTCTAGAATAGAACTTCAGTTTTATTTAACAACAGAATTTTTTCCTGACCATTTTATACATTAGCAAAATCACATCAAAGTATTAACATAGAGAAATAAATAAAGGGAAAAAATACAGAACTGAATACCAGCAAATAAAATTAATCTAAGACAGGATTTGAATCTGAGCACTTTAATTCCTCTATCTGTAACCAAATACCCATTGGCACCTGGCATGTTATGCAAAATATTTAGCTATGGTGGGTTTTTTAACATGCCTTTTAGCTATTTTACCAGATGATGCTATTGACATAACAGTGTCATTGTTCTGCTGCTTTTGTGAACTCATGGAACTCCTATTTTAGTTATTTAGACATGTACCAACACCATATGCTGACCTGTGATCCATGCTGATCACTGCCATTGTTCACCATTGACACAGTTCCCTTCTTCTTGTGCTTGATTCTCGGCACCTTTTCTGCCTCAAAAAATCTGGCTTGATCACCATACAGTTGACTAAAAAAACAAATATAACAAGTATGTTACAAGAAAAAACAATTTTAAAAGTGAGCTAATAAAACATTGTAAAACTGTAAATGACATCTCAAAAAATTTTATATTTCACATTTACATTAGGCCTCCAAATAAACTTAGATTTTACATTGCACCCATGAAGATCTTTATGGACTGTACACTTCCACAGGTTATATTACAAGGAACAACAAATTTTTCTCTAGACACTTCACAGAGGCCTTTTGGGGGGTGGGAAGCGTATACCTATATATTTTTAAATACAGTATTTAACATTTTACTGAGGCATGAAAGAGCTACACATTTTAAGTAGGTTCTGCAAAAATAAGTTATTCCACACTGTAAAAAATGCAGTTATTTACATCAAAAATTTATCTCCCAAGAGAAACAGAAAACCAATACCTCTATGTGCAAAATCAGCTCATCATACAGACAGGAGTAATTTGGGATATACAGGCTATAGCAAATTGTTGCATACTTTTAAATTTTTTAATGTCTAACCCTGGTATCACTTATTTTGTCTCACTCTGTAAACTGACGGAGGCATGATAAATAACTGTATTTGCCTAAATTTAAGGACAATGTTGTGTTTAAACTCATTTTGCTGAGCAGGTGTTAGCCTCTATGAAGAGAGGATTCCAATTAAACTTTGCCTGCAAGAACAGAAACTCCAGTTTCATGGACTGCAGCAGCACAAACAGGTACAAAAGACATAGTGACCTTCTCCATGCTATGCCAGACAGGATCTGACACTCTCTCATCACATTGTCCTTCCCCATTTGCCGCACCAGTAAGTCTCAGAAGACTTGTAACACACCAAAATAAATCAAATTTACTTGTGTGCAGTAGACAGCTCAAGTCTGGCAAGTTTACCTACCAAGACTTTCATCTACTTAGCACAGTTACACTGCTTCCAGGACCACTGGAGTGGTGATTCATGGATCCAAGAGTTCCAGGTTTTGTATTTAAAAGGCTCTGACAGACTGACTTACAAAAGCCAACACTGTTCACTAACACTGTGTCTGTTCCAGCCCAACTCCTTTATCACTGTACATTGTGCTCCCCAGTATCTCCCCAGTAATTAGTTCTGCTCTGCATTTTTAATTCTACTTTTAATAACTGTTTCAAATGAACCATACAGAACACTTTAACTCCATCCTAGCTGTTTGAATGATTTTTTCAACTCTTGTCTCCGTGACCACTGAAAACTTCTTAAACAAACAAGAACAGCAATTTCCTTATAAACATTCAACATGACTAAAACAAACTCAAATAAGTAAGGAGATCACTTTCTTATACACAGAGGAAATCAAGTTTAGCCTCTATGCTCCAACTCATGCTCAATTTGGTACATTTTGTTATAATAATAAATGTATTCACAATGCAAATTGATTGTCTTCTACAGAGCATTTAGTTATGATACTTTTCTTACCAAACATATAGTTATTTGCCAGCTTTTAAACAGACAGAAATGTATGTACAAGTTGTAACCTGTAACGTCACTTCTAAGGTCAGAGACAGAACAATGTCCAGGAATAAAACAGTGAATGGCCAAAGGCAGCACAGAAATTAAAAAGGTATCTAAGTATGAAAACCAAAGAAGCTTATGCATCAACGTTTTTATTTCCCACCAGTAATTCTGCCCCCAAGAAAGCTGAAGACAATCTAAGTGGAACTCCTACTCTCTCACAAATTCTCACTAATATTTATATCATTTTTATACATGAACACTTACCAAAATATGGATTCCCCTCCACGGCCAGTTCCCATGGGGTCACCAGTTTGTATAATAAAATCCCTCTGTCACAAAGGAGAACACATAAGTTATTGCTTTCATGTTTGTGATTTAAACCAAAGGAAAAACAAGGAATAAGAATACTCACCTGTACATTATAAATGAGACAATAGTTGTAGTACTTGACTTTGCAGAGCTTCAGGAAATTCAGACAAGCTGTAAGAAATCATACCAACATTTACAAGGGAAACTCCAGATACAGCAAGAATAGATATAACAGAGATCTAGTTTAACGTGTAGAAGAGTGGTTTTGGAGCAGACTGTGTCCAGACTTATCAGGGTACAACCTGTAAACACTCAAATGCTCAAAAGAGACGTAACATTTCCTCCCTTCCTACAAGTCATCTCTAGCGATTCAAAGAACCCTAAACACAGTTAGTTATACAGAGACACATTCCCCCCCCCTCCCCTCCTCCCCCGTTTCTTTTCAAACACTTAAGAAAGCTCACGGCAGCGCTTCGATTTAGTCGATATTACATGTGCGGCCGAAAGCGCTGACTGCACCCCCCCGGCCTGTCGGCGGGAGCTCGAGGCCGCCACCTGCCCGCGCAAGGGGGGGGAAAGCCGCTGCCGGGGACTCGGGGCGAGCCCGGTGCCGGCCGGTGCCGGGGGCTGTGCTCGTACCACGGGGCCGCTCCTCCGTGTACAGGTCGATGACCAGGTCGCCCACCGTGGTCTCCAGCAGCACCGCCATGGCCGCGCGCGCCGCAGCCCGCCCCCACGTCCGGCCCGCGCCCAGCGCGCCCCCTGCCGGCGCGGAGGACCCGCGAGCCGGCGGGGCGGGAAGGTGTGGAATGTGTCAAAACTAAGGCAGCGTGTTCTTTGATGTGTAGGATCCTTGTTTACTTTCAGACAGAAGAATTAGGCTGGAAAAGAGCTCCCTCTGAGACGGAGTCCAAGCTGAGAGCTAACTGGCACACCCAGTGGTTCCTTAAAATCCTCCAGGGATGCTGAACCCATCATGTCGCTGGGCAGTCCTATGCCCACTCCATGCTCTTGTTAGCTATTGAGTCATTCTGAACTGTTGTGCCCAAGCACAAGAAGCTGAACCTACAGTTATGAAAACCTGACAGACCCAAATTATGTCTCTACCACTGAGAGACATCATTCCACCGTCTTCATCACGCAGCTTGTGACCATGAAGCATCTAGTGAGTGACTGTAAAATCAGTGAGGAGCAGGCATCAGCAAAGGACTGCAATAAGTGGAATCATTTCAAAAGGAAGCTATTTGAATGTAATCCATCTGTTCAGTTATGGAAGGTGCACAGAAGCAATGAGATTAGGTTAATTCTAGTTCAGTAAATGGAGCTTCCCAAGCATCTGCTTTACTGAGTGCCCTTCTAGGTTGCTGTAAGGCCCCAAAAATCTTGCTCAAGGAGTGCAGGCAGTCCACTCAGGCTCTTGTGCCACGTACTGGTAAGAGCCACACATTACAAGAACAGGAACACTGCCAGCTTGTAGCTGAAACGAGCACCTCAGGCACTCTGAGGGTAGGGGAAGAACCCTGACAGCAGAGACATGGAAGGATGTGCTGACACACTGATGAGCTGTGCAGGGCACCTCACATCCACAGAGCTCACATCTGACACAGCTGATGCGTTCCAGTGCCTGTGCTGTGCTCGACAGCATGCTGGCAGGCCATAGCTGCTCATGGGAAACACTACAAACCCATATTTTTCTGAGCCATGTGCAGACTTTGGCTGCCTTGCAGGCCCACAGGCACATCTGCGTGGTGTTCTCTCTTCTGATGCTGCATGTGGTCATAGCTTACTCTCTCAGGCTGTACAGAGGTGCTTGCCTTTCCCTGTTCTTCGAGTTTCCCCTTGGAGGTTATGCATTGTTTCCAAACAGGATTTGTCACAAGTTGAAGGAAGCCACCTCTTTTCAAAACGGTGCACTATATATAGTATTTATATGTCAAGCTCAGCATCTGAAACAGATAAATAAACACGGTGTATTACGAGCAAATGCTTCATCTGCTAGGACTTGGTCCAGAACCTGTTGGAGTCCATGCTGCCATGGATTCACCACAGAGAGAGAAAAGTACAGGAGTTGAATTAAAGCCTTTAGAGAAATTAGAATATATAAAGCCACACATACATAGAGATTTAAGCTTTAACTTTAAGAAGACATACTCTAAGTGCCTAAGTGCCTCTAAGTTCAAAGCTTCAGGCTCAGTGATATAGTTTAGACATAACAAAAATATAGTAGAGTACTGTTTACAACTTCAGATATAAAGTTTACGCAAGTAAGATAAAGTTTTTCATGTACACTAAGATAGAGTTTTTACGCACAGTAAGATAGAATTTTTATGTAAGATAGAGTTTTTGCGTTAATAGATATGCTATATGCGTAGGTTTTTGATACTGCTTTTCATAGTTTTTTGTAGTTTTATGAACTTAGAGAATTGCACCTAGATCGGGTAGTGTGTAGATAAAGGTATGAATATGCATTTGTAACTTATGGATAAAAAGCCTCTGGGTTGGGAGTGGGGGTATCGATCGACCAATCCGATCCATCGATCCAAGCTCCACCTTCTGCAGCCTGAAGAAGGACCCTGCCAGGAAGCGGAATGGGATTCTGAAGGTACCATCTATTGTAGCTTTGTCGTGTGGGATCAGGGCCCCAGGTGTCCCCCCCCCGCCCCTTTGCTGCGCTTGCTGCGGGGACTCTGCTGGGGTTTGGGACCCCGAGACCCCTTCCTGCCACTGCCACCCTGCGGCCGGGGACTCTGGAGTTGGGATCTCGGGACCCCTTCCTGCCACCGCGGCCCTGTTCCTGGGAACGCTGCTTGGGGATGGGAGCTGGAGGCTGCTTTACCCTGAGGCTGGGATGTTGTGTTAAATTCCGTGTTAAAACTGCTGTTTATTCTGGTGTTTCATTTTTCCAAGACTTTATGCTCATAACCGATTGTAAGACCGCTCATTTAGAACTTTCGCCTTCAGACGTGCCTTTATGTAACAAACAACTTTGCACAAATCTTTAAAATATTTTTGGACCTTTAAGATCTACTAACCTGTAGAGATGGCCTGTTGCAAGAACCCACTGAAATTTCATTTTTTTTCCCTAGGCATTTATAGAAAACTGTTGTGCAGGCAAAAAAAAAAAAATCAATTTGAGGTCTAATATCTATTCATTGTCTGGGACGTGCTGTGTCACATTCCCAAATCAGTGTGAAAAAGACAGATACAGGGTTTGTTGGATATCTATGTTTCTGAATAACAGGATGGTACTGCCAGGAGACGTTCTTTGAGCTTTTATTGGATATCAGTCTCAGAACAGGGTGAGACAACAAAGATGGCAACAGCTCACATCTTGCTAACAGCAGCTAGAATTCTCTGTGTTACAAGGCCTTTTAAGAGTTTTCTAACCAATGGCAAATTGTTAAGAGCTTACAGACATCTACATAAACCAATCATTAAAACTACATGTATACCTTATATCTAACAATAGGTGCTTGTTTCATATTTTTTGCTATTCATGAACTTTTTATACTCTTCTATAAACAAAGCACAAAGCCTTATTATTAAACTTTTCTATTATCTTGCTTAAAATATTTTTCTACTTGCTAAGGCCTAACTCTACAAAGCACAAAAACACAGTCTTATTGTTTCATGTCCTTATTCTTGTATCCTTTTAACTTTAAGCCTACATCTGCACTGCTATGAAAGCTTTCTGCTTTTTCTATTTCCCACAAGGGTTGATATTGAAACCTTCTCTCCCCTCTCCAAGCTGTGAGCAGGTAAGGAACACCACCTGGTTTGCAGCCTCCTTGGCAGCAGAGCACAGCACATGGGCTGGCACCCAGGTTCCTGGAGGCTGAGCTGGGCCACAGCAGGGAATGAAGGGATGGGCTGGGATGGGCAGGGCCAGCACAGGTGTGGCAGGGGCAAAGGCTTCATTGCTCACTTGGCCACAGGGCTTGCTTTTGCCCCCACTCCAGAGCACTGTCTGGCAATGCAAGGGAAACAGCGCTCAGGAAAGGCCAGGAGGGTGGTGGGGGCTTGGGCCTGCTAATGCCTTCCCCTCCAGAGCCACCGAGGCCCTGGCTGGAGGACAAGGACACCTGGAGGCGCAGCAAGGACCTGTGGCCAGGCTGTGCAATAGGGAGGGCTTAGGCAGAGCCTCCAGGGCTCCCCCAGGAAAGGTGGGGCACACCCAGTGAGCCACAGGGAGAGCTGCCATCCCTGGCCCCTGGGCTCCTGGGCACTGCAGCTGTGCAGAGGCCAAAGGGACACAAAGGTAGAGGGACACAAGGGTTGGCTCCATGGCACAGGTCACAGAATCATCTGTGCTGGAAGGGACTCAGAAGGATCATGGAGTCAGACTCGCAGTGAATGGTCCATCCAGGGATGGAAGCCTCATGGCACACAGGGCCCTGCCCTTCATGGGGGTGGGCAGCAGGGCACAGCCGGCCAGGCTGGGGCGGCACTGTGGCCGTGTGGGCACCGCCATGTGGGCGCCAGACAGTGACTGGTGCAGCTGAGGACAGCCGGTGTCACCCAGAGCAGCTGCTGAACCTGCTGGTGTCCAGCAGCCTTTGGAAGGTTCTGGAAGGCTCTCTGCAGTTTCGGCAGTTGCCCCAGCAGTTGCTGCTGCGGTTGAAGGCTGCACTTCCAGCGTGGTGCCTGTGCTCTGGCTGTGACGGTAACTAAATCTCATCCCCTCGGTCCATTCCCCCAGCCCACACTGCCTGTACTGCTGAGACCTGGGCTGAGCCCAAACCCAGCACCTGAGGAGATGTTCTGGCCATTTGTGGCCCATGGGCACCACTGTGGGGTGGAAGCTGATGGGAAAACGGAGGGTGTCCCACAGCAGGGCCTGGTGCAGCAGGAAACCCAGGAACAGAGCCTTGCTGGCCCGGGAGGGCCCTGTGCCCCCACCCTCAGAGCCTGGGGGGCATCCAGGAAATTGTACCATGGGCATGGCCTCTACTCAGATTATTGTTGGGCCTTTGCTTCTGGCCACCATCAGAGGCAGGGACTGGGCTAGAAAGGCCCCTTCCCTGTGCACCACACATTTTTATCAAAAATATGGAAACTTGAAATATGAATTTTACTCATTTTTGTGAGTTCTCTTAAGACTCTTTGCTGTCTCCATCTCTGGTGGAGATAGGGCAATGGTGAGCCACAGTCATAAAAATGAGATTGTGAGACCACTTCAGATGGAAAAGATTTATATCCATGAAATCTAAGTAATACGGAAATCTGTGCTGCTCAGCTCTTAAATTCTCCTTGGCAGTCTGCAAATTTTAAGGTGGAAGAAGAAAGAAGGATTTCTTTCAGGTTTTTTTTTTTGTATGTAAATAAGGACATTTTAAGGCATGTAAATATAGTCATTCTTTTTTCAGTTTTATTGGGAACCTTAAGACTCATGACACAAGGGTTAATCTCTTAAATTCAAAGACTGACAAAATGACACAACCAAGGTCACTACTGTACATTAAGATGTGCACTGTAAGGTACAGTACATTAATCATCAAAGTTGGAGACTATACTAGATGAGCCCCAACACTACATCGAGCAGTTCAGAGCTTTCACAGTTTGACCTGTGACTTCTGCAAATCAGACTTTCTCCTTTGCAGTGACATTTGGCATTTTTTCAGCCGACTTCACAGTTAACCAGGATTTCTCTAGCTCAAAAATATAAAACTTTTTTTTTTTCTTTAATTTTAGTTTAATTGCTGTGTCTCTAGGTTTCTGAGACTTTGCATTTTTTAAGATGCTAGGAGACTTTCTAGGTCAGAAGATTGGCCCTAGTTTTATCACACTGCAGTGCTGGATGCAGTAAAAACCCCTAACACCAGAAGTGAAAAAGCAGAACAAAAAAAAAAACCCACTCGTCAGATAAAGCAATGGAAAAAAATTGATTTAGAGTCTGCTTCTACAGAAGGCCTCACTCCTCCTATATGTACAATTAATTATTCAAATAACTTGCTGACAATTGATAGAATTATTTCTAATTATTCTTGATTAGAGTCCTGGAACTGGGTGATTACATCTTGATGTACGCATCATAAATGCAGGTGATAAGGCCTAGATGAGGACAAAATGTCATTTTATTTTTCAACTGATTCATTTTTGCTAGATAAAAGGACTCAGAAAATTTAATTTTCATGATCCTAAACAGAGGCTTGCTGACCTCGTCTTTATTACATTTCTTTTTGTGAATTAAATATTAGAACCTCTTCAGTTTTGGAGATGAAACTCACTGTGTTTTTTAATGTTTAGGAAGGCTAAAAACACCTTAGAGTTGTGTGACTGACATGCAAACAATGTGTGTATGTTTCCTTTCTACAAAATGAAGTCCATAGTAATAAGATGAGAAGGTTATTCCTAGAAGCACTGGAGAAGCTGCAGTTAATTCAAAGTTAATTTGTTAATTTCTCTCATGATACAAATTTAAATTTCATGTTTCCTTCTCTGGTACATTCAACTATGTTCTTATGATTGTTTAGCATTTTACAATTTCACTGGTGCTTGGAAGATTTTAATATGTATCAGATAAACATCTGAACATGTTTTTTTGGATTTTTTTACATGTTTATTAAAAGCCATGACAAAGCTACTGGGTCTAATTCTGCTACAGCAGAGAGTAGTCTAGGCTGGGGTTGACTGCTGAAGTCAAAGCTTTCTGCAAGCAAAGTACAAAACTGATTGCAGAGGTCTTTGGTTAAGACCATTTTTATTAAAAACATGCATTGATTTCAATGGTGTTGTGTCTAGGAAGATTCTATCTTCTGACATGAGGGAGTGCTACATCTAAACCAAATAGATTGTGTCCACCAGCAGCTTGCAGTATTGGGTAAATCCCTATGGAGCAAGCAGAAACTCCCTGCCAACTTAAGTCAAGATTAGAAGTATCTCACAGCAAATTACTATTGCAGAAAAATTCTACTGGCTAGATGAGCTGAAGTTAATACTGAAATGACAAATATGCTTCAGTTTATTAATTTTCTTTGAGGTAACAAAGAAAAATCTCCATGTGCATTTACAAACATGTAATCATATTTTAATTTCTGTCCACTTTTATTGTAAGCATATCAGGCTGCACAAGTGAAGCCCTTCAGGAAAGAGTGAAGATAGATGAGACCTGCTGAAACTGCTTTTGCATCCTCTCTCCTCCAGAAGCCTTTCCAACGTGTCCCACTGCCCCCTCACCAGAGCTCATCTGTCTAAACAGAAGCCATTGAGTCAAAGCTTGTTAGGAGCTGGATACCAGGGCTGCACCTGTTCTGGTGGGAGAGGATCAGCAAATGAGCAGCGAGGAAGACAACATGCTAGAAAATAGTGTCATGACCTCTGCTGGCAGAGGAAAGTTCTCAACCGATTTTAAGGCTCAAAGTAATGAAAACTTAGCTGCAAACCACTCTCTGCAAAGAGATTTTTCACGAAGTCATGCTAACCAAGGAGACAGAGTACCTGCTTTTGAAACCTTTGGTCTTCTTAAAGTTACTGAAGAACCTCAGGCACATGTTTTAAAACCTGATCTAGAGATACCACATCAAGCCAAAGTCACATCAATACCACTATCTTTTTTCCCATCTAAACTACAGCAACTACTGTTAACTGCATCAAGAAGGGTCTCTGAAGCAAGGCAAGCTACAGAAACACAATCTGTAATTTACATATGGCCAGTAATAAAGATGCAAGATGCTTCCAGATCCTTCTGGCACAATTTTTCAAAGTCTTTAATACCAAGCAGCCTAGACTTAATGAGACACTGTTCTAATCCTGATGTAACCGAAGATGAGAAATGTTCCCAAATAACCCCAGCGAAAGAGCTTGCACACCAAGAGCCCAAGACAGCAAGATCCTATCCTCTTATTGTAAAGTCATCCAACAGTGCTGTTTCAGAAATTTTGAAGTCACTTACCAATATCAAGAATAAGGATTATAAGAATATGTTAACACTTTCATCTATTAGACCTATTGGAGAGCAACTGGAAATTCCTCTTTTCAAGGGAAATGCTCTAATGATCTATAATGGTCAAGTCTACCTTCTATATGTAATGAGGCATGAAGATCTGGCAGCAGAAATGAAAATACCTGGCCACCGTATGTTGTTTATGAAGACCATCGTTTGGCTCATTACGTGTCGTTCTGTCCGTAAACTAACACTCCAAGTTTCACATCCACTGCTGCTCAGAGAGGCTGCCGTGAAACAGAACTTAAAATGTCTTACAACCTGTGCTACCCCCACACCCCAAAAGAAAACATCAAATGAAACACATTTCTCTTCATACAAGATGACCACAGTCTCTCAGCCTGAGAACTGCTCCCCTCTTGCTGGGAGAAGGCAGAAAGTGATAACCCATGGTGATCAGGTGAGTGTCTGTGTATGAACAGTAAATTGCTCTCCTCTCAGACATAGCTGAATGCAAAGTGCACTATTCAGAATATAGATGACAGGCTGTGAAAGATGAGTGACCTGGGTTTTTTCAGTTTTTGTGGAGAAGCTAAACAAAATCCAGCAGATACACTGTAGAGGAAATCAAATGAATGCTTGCAGGCCTACAAGACTTTACTGTTAAAAAAAATATATATATATATAATTACACAATGCTGAGAAAAAAATACATCTTGAGATATACTAAGATTTTTCCAGCATTTGAACAGGACAGAAGCATTGCAGTCCCTTCCTATTTAGAGAACACTAGGGCAAAATTTAATATAATAGCAAGGTATTTCCCAAGGGAGAAGGCTGGGTTTCTGAAAACAGGTGATGAGTGCCATCATGATAATTTTTTAAAGCAGCAATGGAAGAATACACAAGGGCTGGCATGCAAGATCCCTCCCGAATAAATTCTTCTTGCAAAGCCACATCCCAAAGGTATGTGAGACAGTAGAAAAAAAAGCTGTGAAAATAAACTGGGATGGGAGGAAAATGACTACTCAACATTCACTTCCTGAGAGTCAAGTTCTACTCTTTCCCATTTCAGTTCCTCAGCAAGACTGCATTCCCATCCAAAGAAGACTTGCAAAAAAGAAATGATGAACAAGCGCATTGGGATAAAGACAAGGAAATAAGAAAGAAATTTGGTCTTGTTAAAGGTGCAAGAGTTGTTCTCAATAGGCTAAGTGCCTCTGAAGTTAGAAAGTTGACTGCCAAACCTTCTGCACTTAAAGGTAACCATTAGGATAGAGAACTGAGGGAAGTGCCACACATACTTACCTCTCTGTACACAAATATGGAGTATACTTCACCTTGAAGTATTTTTCACAGCATGAGTATAATTTTCAAAATATTTGAGCATTTAACCCCATAACATTAAACATTTTCAGTTAGAGAACCTCACCACTTCTCCTTCTAAAATGTCAGGAACTGGTCCTCCCCCCCCTCCCCCAGCACTTTCTCCAAATCTGCAGATAAAATGCCAGCTACTGCTGAAGTCTTTTCAGACTCTGCTTTCTCTTTGGCACTCATACAGCAGCAACTGAAAGTAGAAAAAGGGCCTGCTGACCTCTTAGTGGCAGCAATGGTTTGCATTCTGTCTGTGCCAACATGTGTCTCGTAGGCAGAAACAGGAGGCTCTTCATACCTGTGCTGGGCTCTTTCCAGTTTGAGCATTGCTGTTCATTTCAAGTGAAGGTGCCAGAAGCACAAGCCACATGTTTATAGTCGTTGACCTGCTTTTGAGAAAGTCTTGCCCTATGGCTTTGCTTAGAAGTATTATTTGGCAGTTTTGCCTGGTATCATCAAAGCCTCTGTGAATAGGTGTTTGCTTTCTCTAGTCCCTGACAGTTTCAAAATCTCAGTTCAGATTCACCTCTTGTGTCCATTTTGTATTTTTCTACAACAAAGCTCTTAAGACTTTTTTCAGCAGGTGGATTAGGCATGAATTACAGAATCCTGTATCATTTCAGTACACCTTTGTTCAAGTTGCTACTCTGCAGATAAATTAGTGATGAAAAATAAATTAGCATTTCTCCTCCATCTGTTTATTATCTCATATTTAGCACTAAACTTCCATTTCTGTCAACTGGACTTTAAGCCATCATCACCTAGCCTTTCCAAGGTCTTTGAGAATGGTCTGTGTTTGTTGTCTTGGAACAAGAGCATCACTGGTGTACCCTCAGCATTCATGAAAATATACTATATCTTCTTGTGAAATATTTTGAGGTCGGGTGAGCAAAACTCTCCAAAGAATCTGTTAAAAAAAGGTACAGCTCCTGGATTAGAGGGGGTTTTTTGTTGCTGGCTGTTTTTGGTTTTTTTGCCTTTGTGCCAGCACTCAAATGAAAGTAAGAAAATTAGTATCAGCTGTCATTTCTCCTAAAATTTCCTTCCCAGTAAATATGCCAAGGCAGACCCTTAGGATAATCAAATTTTTATGGTGTTTCTCCATCTATATTTGTTATAATTTCTCAACATTGTGTTCCAGAAATCAAACAAGATCAAATACCTAGCAAAAAATTTAATGTTTGGCTGTTTTATACAAATGCTTCCACTTGCTGGACTGCTATTGAGAAGTTTCAGTTACACCAGTGTTATTAGTAGTACTCATTAATCTGAACTGTTATTGTCACTGCTTTTCAATATTTTCTGCTGCCATGTCTTTTCCTTTGCTGATTACATTCATTTTGTTACATTCTGTCATTTCACACAGACTGTGTTCTTTGCATGTAGAGTCATTCAAGTAATAAAAAATGCTACATCTTCTTTAAGTTGCTGCTCCTCATTTCTATCCTGCTCTGTTTCTTTCAAGAAAATTGAGCTCATGTAGAGGTTGTGACAGAGGGATTAACCTACATTTCTTGAGTCTTGATGGAGGACCTTTCAAATCCAAGTGCCCCTGGCTAAAGGGAACACCTGAATAATAATAGCTATTATCAAAGAAAATTGAATATCCAGTTAAAAAAAGCATCATATTCCAACATAGAATGAAATGGAAGAATAATTGGTAAGGATATAAGTAAATACATAATACATCTACTAGTCAATACATAAACAATACCTAGTATTCAAAGAGCAAAGAGGTTGATGGAGCAAGAGAAGTGTGGTTAAGTATGTTATGTCCAGAGGGCAAGAAAATTACAGATCCTAAAAGACTGTGGAACATGGAAATGGGGGTGTAACAATTACAAGATATTGTGAACAGCACATACAAATGATGATTCAGAAATCACAATGCAACACAGAACCAGTGCCTAAATTGTTTACCTGATTTTGGTATTCAATGATTATTAATTCTAGTGGATGGTAGTGGGCTTCAACAAAATCCTTTGGCTCAGTCCCCTTACCAAAATACACAGGAGCTGATGGCAAACGCAGTCACATACCTTTGTTGGGAGCTCTAATAAGCATCCTGAAGGAAGGGTCCTTCATTTTCTGTCATGATGATAAAGTTGCTGAACTTACCAACCATTGCAGCTTAGGACAGGGTCCAAGCTCTTCCACCTTCTACAGTTCCTCCTCCCCTGCTGTGTAGAAGGCCTCTGTCCACAGGAGTCACCACCTTCACCCCTTTGCAGGAGCCTCCTGCTTTAAGAATGGGTGCTATAAATGTGGGAAAATCAGGTGAAAATCTATCGCCTGTATTACATGTGATGTGAGAGGGATACACCTAACATTTGCTTCTGGCCTACATATTTTATAGATTTGTTGGCTTAAATACCTATCTAGATTTTGACAGCATAAATTCCCTTCCAAATACAGTAGTCAGATTATTTGTTTCTGGAACTATATGTAACACCATCTGTTAAAACCTAGTCTTATTTACCCAGTTATTTAGAGAGAAACAGTGTTAGGCAACACATTAGGACTTTAAATGTAGGTAATTCCCTTCTGTGCTTCTTCTTAGATCAATCATTATAATCCACTATCTTTATGTATTTCCTTTGTGTACAGAAACTCCACAAGTCAAGAAGCACAAGTGTCTGAAATTTAGATGAGAGCATGAAGTCATCCAAGTTAGAACAGAGGACAGCTAGGAAAGGGGGTTTCCTGCTAACAGGAAACTTCATTTTATCAGAATTTGGTTTCAGTCTGAATTAGATAAAATCTTTTTATTCTTCCCAGTTCTCCAGTCAGCAGGAAGCTGCTCAGACACTGGAATGGTTCAGCTAAGCTCCCTCTAATACTAACAGCAAAGCCAGGTATCAGCATCACTGAAGGCTGGGGCTTCCCAGACTCCCCGACTTCTTGGCCAGTCTCCCAGGAGATGGCTGTGGGGTTACTTCAGGACTCTGGACATTCAGCAAAAGTTTACCAAGTGCAAGAATTTTTCGACTTTATCAAATAAAATTTGTATCATGGGGAAACTTTAAACTTAATCTTTTCATCTGGAAGCTCTGTAAGGCGCCAGTTTTCCTAACACAAAGGAGAAAGGCAGTGGGTACAGAATCATTTGTGCAGTCGTGATAGCACTGAGAACAATGGGAATTGAAGTTTCAGTTTACGGAAACTCCCGCAACATACTTGAGTGTCAGGAAACTTTTTCTGGTCTCTCTTCAAGTGTGATGTTTTGGGAGTGGCTGAGCTTCAGCTGGCTGTACTCCAAAACCACTGTCCTACATGAGACAGTGCCCAAAGACATCTTACTGTTTCTTTTACAAACACAAGAAACGTCTCCACTGCTCAGGGTGGAAGCCATGGCAAGATGCTCCTTTTGTACAGGGTATGTTTTGCACCCAGCACGAGAGGGGTCTTTAGCATTCAGCTGACGCAAGAAGAAAGTACAAATAATACCTCCCCACACCAACTAAAACCATTATCAACATATATAATTCTGTAACACGTGGCTATTCTCTTGTTTTGGAGATATAAGGGATTTTTTCGTTTAATTGGCAGTCTAGCTCTGGAGGAAGAATATTACTCATTGTTATGAGAATGAGGTCTAGCAGATTGCTGACTATGAAGCCAGGGAAAGTTTAAGGTATTTGTAATCTTGACAGAGTTACTCAGAAATATTACAAGATGATACTTCTAGTACTTTTAGATTTTTCAGTGCACTCCAGAAAGAGACAACTACCCTGCTGGGAAATTATCCTAAATAAACCATACCTGAACCTTGGGTTGTAGCACATACATTCTGGCTTGTTTAAACTTGCATCTGGTATGCTGTATTGTGCAAAATATGTTTTGTGTCTCTTAAAGACCTTCATATAGGCAGACCTCTTATAGCCCTACTTTCTACTGCCATCTGGTAGAAAAAAGTATTACTCACTACATGCTTGAAGCCCAAATCATTCTGGAACACACTCACATTTTGCTCATATCTTTCTGGAAGTTCAACGACCACAGGGAATAAACTCTCAGCCTCTAAATGGTTTTCTGTCTATCAGGCAAACACAAATATCTCCGATAGGTTTGCACAAAGCCAGAGGCTGACTGAAGTTTTTTGAGTTTTACTTATGGTCTGTCATAGTGTAGTTTAAGTGAGAAAACACTGCATATGAAAACCTCCACCTTCTCCCTCTGTGCTTGAGTCAGCACTGATTATGGAAACCGCAACCTCCCATTTTCAAAATAACCCAGAAAGGCCAATCAAACACTATGCAAAAAATCTTGTAACTCAGACACTTAAATTTAGAAAACAGGGGCAACACTTGTACCTAAATCAACAGTCTTATCTGGAAGCTGCATACGAGCAATGCAAGCTGCATACAAGCAGGCCACTTCTTGTAGCTTAATTTGATCATCCAAGGTAAAAAAAAATTGGTTTCAACTGTTATTTCTGAGAATAAAATCAGTGTTTTGTTTTCACAGTGTAGGAACATTTATAAAGGATGAGTAGTATGTCAGACTGGGTGAACAGGGGATGATTGTCCTTTTCTTAAGTACCAGAATGAAAAATCATTGGATAAAACTACTAACAACCAGAAGGTTCAGAATAAAGAAATAGAGGTGGGTCCTCATGCCACCTGTAGCTAAGTTGTAGGAATCACTGCTAGCAGGCTTTTGCAAATACATAAGTTTACACCAGCATGAATTAAAAAGGCTATTGGACAGAGCAATAGAAAGATGTCTGAGGGTATTAACTGCTCTCTCTGGATCAGAAAACTATTGCACTTCAAATGGCAGAGGGTGGACAAGTGTAAGTTCACGTTCTCACACGCTCCCTTAGACATATTAGTAATGTTAGGACAAAAAAGTCTGGGTCAGACCAAAGGTCTATTTAGCCCCATAGTGTGTTCTCAGCCTTGGCTGGCAGTGAAGGCATGGTTCAAAGGCAGTGCTGGCTACAGATGGCCACTGATACTGGCACAGCCACAAACTGGAAGGTGACTGGGCTGAGATGTCGGTGATGCTGCATGAAGCTCACTGCTGCCACCAGCAAGACACCTGAGGCAGAGGAAGGACAGAGACACCAACGTGGCATCTGCACTGAAGTGACTGTAGGTTGGCCAGGAGACTCACTGGTGTGTGCAATTTACACAGTTCTCAGAAACACAAGAAATAACACATGGCAAACCTTTACCTTGATGAATTTTGCTCTTGTATCATTACTAGGTGTCTGAATAGATTTCAGTCTCCTTGAATTTATTCATTATTCAAAGCAATCAGGCAAAAATTACCTAGTCCATAATGTAAAAGTACATACACAAGTCATAACATGCAACTGTAGATTTTCATGGAGAAATTAACTTTTCGAAATCATTCTTCTAGAGAGAATATTCATAGGATATCCCCAATTCTGAACATAGTAAATAATAATATCCACTTCTTTCTCTTTGGATTTCAAGATATTAAGCACATTCCAAATGAGGACAAAGTAGTATGGTGCTAATCACTGCACTAAGTACAAATGAGAAAATATTGTTAAAAATCCCATCAGAAGTGAAGGAGTCTCCAAAGGCAGTCTCTCTCTGTGACACAACTAGGAAGTTAATCCAGAGTCTCAAGAGTTCACTCTTCACATAAGGCAAACCCTTTTGTGGTAATTCTTCACTGGTAGACAAAAGTATCCTTTTATAATGATCACTGCCTGGTGCCAGAATGCTACAGCCAGCTCACAGTGGCCTGGAACCGGCCCAGGCTAGCTTCCTGTACTTGCAGTTATGGGAAACTAAAAAAAAAAAAGAGCCATACAAAAGTGGCAAGATGGCCAGGTCAGTGGAGTTTAATGGTAAGAATATCTTCACCAGTTACCAAACTGCCCTGAAGGTTGTGTTGGCCCGAGAGAGGGAAGGCAGTTTCATGTATTGGTATCCTCACGAGTGGGGCTTAATGTGCAGAGGACATGGATCCTGCTCCTGATCAGGTAAAAACAAACTTCGAAAGATGTTCTGCTTGAACAAAATCCCTCCTAAAAAGAGATTTAAGTCTTCATGGAATAAGAGTCATCAGTCTGGGCAGTTGGCTGCCTAGCTTTTCTTCTGAGTTCAGCTCAAGTAATTCTTGATTAGCAACTCTCTCACCCCACTGCCTCTTCTTTGTGACATTACTATGCTAGACACTAACTCACCCCTCTGGAGATGTATGTTAGAGAGGCAAAATATCTACTCATCTTTAGGCAGTTTGCCACCATCTGTCACCAAACCCATTTCAGAGACAACTGCAGAAAGTTGGATCAGAGAGTAGATTTAAAAACATTACACACGGGAAACAAATGCTATCCAGGAAACCTTTTTACAGGTCTAAATTATAAATCATTCAATGGAAGAATTTTTATTTTGGAAAAGTGTTTGGTGAGATGCTGTATTTGACCACAGACAGCTGGGCTGTTTAATTATTTAGTATTATTTACTTCCATAGCAACTTATTTAATCCACTCTGTGTATCTGACTTCAGTGGAAAAGAAGAAATAACCTATCTACATACATACACATATATAAATGCATGTGTGTGTATAAGTATGAACAGTATTATATATAATAATACAAATTTATATATATACAAATATGCACACAAAAAATCTGCAATGTCTGTTGTGATTAGAGCTTCTCATCTTCAAATAACAGAATTAACTCAGGTCACAGGGGATACTGAAATTTCAAGGGCAAGAAGAGTTCTTATGTTAATAAAACATTTATTTTCAGGTTCTGCATTTAGCAGCTTTATGGAGTCAATGCTACATAAGGGATAGGGACAAGAGTGAGTCTGAATAATTTGGTTTGATTTTCCACAGTAAAAAGTGATGGAAATGAATGCCTCAGCTGTTGCAAAGCTAACTTGGTTTCCCAATAAGCTCTTGGTGATACATGGAAATACACTTCAGTATTTATATTTCAGGATAATATTCAGCATAATTCAGGGTAGCAAGACACTGTTCACACAGATAGATGTAAGAAAGTGAGTATATGACAAACTAATGGAAAAAGGAAAAGCTGTTTGAAGGAGAGAATACTATAAATTCAGAAAAGCACTTGATGAAATATTTAACAATGTATTGAAATAGAACAATGGGGGCAACTCTTGCTTTTTCTATCTAAAAGCTTAATGTGTCCTTCTGCAGTCTGATCACAGCCTTCTTGGAGTTGTATGGCTTGAATGAAAACCCCCGGCCTGCAAGCAGAGATGGTCTCAGAGATGGTCTCACCCTCTGAGTGCTGAGCCCAAGAGACTTAGGCAGCAGCATAAAACATGCATCGTGCCAGTGCAAACAGCCAAGTGTGCTGTGAGGGGAGAGGATTCACATGTGTCAGAAGGGTCCATGGACCTAACACCTGTCCACAACCACTTGTGGGCAGTTCCAGTGGCTCCCTCTGGACCATTGTTTTCTAAGTATGGTTCAACCTTATGTTTGAGAGATCCTCTTTAAAACTAGAGAAAAATTTACACTTGGTGCTTGTCCGCTATTAAAAATTATGCAACTTGGGTACAGCAGAAACTAAAGTGACATTATTTTATGCATTTGCTCCAAAGGTCTTTGTCACAGACAAACTGATATGAGACATTGACAGTGTGAAGGATCCATATCCAAAACCTAGCACTGAACAACTCAGATACCCATACTCTGAGACACTTGATCCTTACCTATGGGCTGCCTGAGGTTACCAACAGGAGCTCTCCAATATTCCACAATTGCCAGGTACCACATCTACCCTGTTTATCTATGTCTTTTTATAGGATGAGACTTTCATCAGATCTCAGATCTGCTTTACCTAATCTTTAATTTAAAACTGGAAAAAATCCTCTTCAGCAGGATTCTTATTGTTCTGAGAGTCTCCCTTATAAACAGTGAGGTGTCAGGGCAAAGGCCATTCTCTGGTGCTGGCCAGAGTCACCAAGAGCAACAATTACAGATTAATTTCTGACCTTGGCTCTTGTCAGCTGCACTGTGAAACTGGCATTGCATTGCTTCTCAAGATGCTGTTCAAAAGAGAATAGGGAACCTGAAAGCATACAGGTAGAGAAAGTCACCTGCTTTCCAAATGCAAGAGTTTCTCCCTCCCTCTCTCCACTGCCCATACACAGCACCTAAGAAAACAGGGCTCTGGACCTCATCATCCCCAGGTAAATTGCTGAAGTAGGCAATTTTGAGTATCTGCTAATGTACGTGTTTGGGCTATGATTTGCAGTAATCCCATATCAGTCCATAGCACTTGTCAGCATTTTTATATCCAAAAAATTGTTCGCATTTCTCCAGAGCCTCGTTCATAGCACAGGAGTATGAGCTGAGCTCTGCAATGCATTTGTTATGCAGCCAAGTACGTGATATGGCTCAGGGGCTTGGCCAGCCTCCCAGGACTTGTTTAAGATCACAGAACTCAGCAGAGCCACCAAAAATAGTTATCTGGGGGTCTCTCTTCAAAAACAGCTGAGCGACATCCCTCTCTTTTACATACATTTATTTTGGCACTTTTCCTAACATCTTAGATAATTCCCTAAAAAAAGATTCCTGAAACAAATTAACAATCTTGACACTGTAGAGAAGGAATCTAATATTTCCTTCATACTTGGACTTTTTTTTTCTATAGCGTTTTGATTTGGACCTGTCTAAGCCTTGGACATTTCTGCTGAAATAATTTAAAAGGGACTTCAAGTCCTGAGAGCCACAGTTTCTGAGTACCTAAATGGGGTACCGTAAGAGTCCAGATTTTCATTAAGGATAGAACAATTTCCCAGTAGGGACCAGGTCTCTTAAACATCCACCTGAGAAACGAGGTATGCAAGGAGTCCCAGTCACTCTTGGAAACTCTGGCACTGCTCTCCTGATGAGGCTTTCAATCCTGAAAGAAAGCTTGACTCTCCTGACCCTTCTGTCAGAAGGGTCAAACAACAAAGCTACCAACCTCACAGGGACATGTTGAAGCTATTTTTAAAATCCTCTACTGTCTGTCAGTTATAACACCCTTTTTGAAGGTTAAAATAGAAACCAGTTTCCAGTATCTACAAACCAAAACCCAGTGGATACTTTTGGCATTGTCTGACACATTCTTGAGAGCCTCAACAGGGATGTCAGGAAAAGTCTGGACATAAAGCCAAAGACATGCTATCAGAAGAACTGAACTACACTGGACAAAATACTTTAAAGCCCTATGTGGAAGGAAAATCACTTCAAACAAAATTATGATCATATTTGGACAAAGAGTAACTTTTATATCCATATTTGCAGAGCAAGCAACGCTGTTACTTCTCACCAAGGCACCAGCACCAAGATCTGTACTCATAGGAGGAGCATTACTAAAACCAGCAAACCAGAGTGCAAATGTTCTACCAAGTCAAACAGCAGACACAATAAGATAAGAAAGAAATTGTGTCCCATGATTCCAGTCCACAAGAAGAACACTGCTTTAGTTTCTCAAAGAGATGATCAGGGAAATTGCCTAGTAAAACATGTAGACAGAAAACTGTAGACAGAAAACATAATACATTGCATCTCAGTGTGGTGATACAAAACCAGCACACTTAGAATGATAACAAGAGAGCAGATGATAGGAAAGGAAGATCCAACAATGTTTTTCCCTTTTTAACATTTGTCTAGACCTTGAGTTCAGCCCCTGTAGGACAAAAAGCCTAGTGAAAAAGTGAACCACTGGTAGAGCAGGAAACAGAAAGTCAAAGATGTACTTGCAGGGACCTTGACCAACAGTTTGCCAGCTCATACCAGCTTTTCTCAGAAAGAGTCACTGATTTATTTTTGGCTTTACATCTCGTCACAGTCACTAATTTGAGCAACCCTTGCTGAAAAATACTGAGAATTTAGGTGTCAAATTCTTGTAAAATTTAAAATGCTAAACCAGGAGCACTTACCATGTGAAAAAACTTAAACACTACTGAGGATACCCCACTATAGCTCAGTTCTTTCAAGATGGTTGAAAATGTAACTCTTTAATATTGAGAGTGATTTAAAAATTCTTGAAATTAAAGACGGAGCACTCGAGAAAAGTACAACTGGTGCACTTGAATCCAAATACTAGCATAAAGAAACTACTCCATCACAATGAGCTGAACACCAGGCATACAGGTAAAGGTAAGAAAGAAAGAAGAGATTTATTGAATCTAACTGAAGTTTCTTTTGCAGAAGAGACATTTCAAGATCAAAACCTTAAGCTTTGGTACAAAATAGTCATGTAATCTCTGGTTTAAAAGTAACAAAACTAATTTTTAATCCTTGTGGCTACACCAAAAAATCATCAGAGTTATGATCTAGGTTCAATATAAGGGTTAAAAAATGAAGAGAGAAAGAAAAAAAGCCAGAAATGCATATAAACCCTAACCAATCAACAGAGAAATACCACTGCTGACCTTTGAACTTATCTCAGCATTTTGAGATAAATTTATAGTCTGAGTCAAAATCAGATACAGTACTAAGCATCCCCTTAAACATAATAATACTCCAGCTAGTTTTTTTTATATAAAGACTTATGAATTCAGAATTTTAGTTAGCAGCACAGAATTACTTCAGGCTTATCCACAAGAGTGGGCTTGTTTCTGTGTCACAGGAGGACATACAGACAGATTCAGAACTGCAGAAGGGAAGAAGGAAGCAAAGGATTCCCTATCTGTAACTACCCGTGTTCAGGAAGCATACAAATGTTTTGGACGGCTCTTTTAAAATCCATTAAGTTGCCTGGCTGAGCCTGACTGCTTGAGGGCTCTTCAAAGCCTCCTGACTATTTCACTTACAGACAACCCTCATGAAAACATGTTTTTAAGATAACTATGCATAATACTGTAGAACGTCACAGGCTTTCGCAGTGCGACAAATAAACCCTCATTTTGCCAAGTCACATTTTTTCCCTAGAACATCATGCTGCAGTTTCTCTTCCTATTCAGTTAGGTTGCTTAAATAAATAAATCAATCTTAGTCCCTCTAGCATTGTATCATTCATATTTAAACTGTTAGTCTACAAATAACTTGACCCTCACCTCCATAGTGGCTCACAGATGCAGCTGAAAGCAGTGCAAGTCTCACAGCATTTGCAAAAAGTGGATGCCTGCTTTTGGCTATGTTGTTGAGTTCCTGGGACACACTGGAGTGTTGGAGAGCACTTGCACAGCAGATCACTTCAATATGGAGACAATGGAGACATGAAAATTCAGCTACACAGCTGCAGACCTTGGGCTTTGGGAGAGGCTGTGAACATGGCAATGAAACTGGACTTGATAAGATATGGAACTCTGAGTTTGTGCTTTAATATTCAAGGACTTACAGGATGCTTATAAGTGTTGGCTTTGAACATTCAAGCAGGTAGAAATAGAATAATAACTCCCTTTGGTCCTTCCATTTCTGTACCAACCGGACCCTCTTAATACTTAATTCTCTACACAAAATTGCGCTACCAGTTCCTTAATTATGTGCAAGTAAGAAAAGCTTCCAAGGGAAAGGAAGTAAGAAGGAATAGATTCCACATTTAATTCTGAAACTGGGATTTCACTGCAGAAGCAAGTGTAGGTGCTATGCAGACACATTAGACATCCCATTCTCTCTACCTCCAGAAAATGTGACACATTTACATTATTAGTTAGCACATGCTAACTAAAGTTTGGAGTTTTGCTTACTCTTAGCTCTCACAGACATTAGAGCCATAACTAATCACCAGCCTTGCTGGGAATTCATCTTCTTTGGCTCACTTTCTTATCAGGTATTCCCTTTCCTCTCTAGATACTGCCATAGGAGTTTATGAACATGAAAAGAAACCACCTCTCCCTGTGAGCAGGGCTGCTGATACCTGGGTGAAGCCAAATGTTTGCACTTCATCTGCAGTGAGAGGTGACACAGGAAGCATAGCACTGGTGTAGCAGGTTCCCTCTTCTCTACACAAAGTGGATCACAGACCTTTCTACTGGATCTGCTGGGCAGAAGCCAGAAAGAGGGTGTGGAAGAACGGATATGCTTCCTGAACAGCTTTGGAAAGCCCCAGGCTTGATCATATTTCCAAAGAAACCCTCTGTGGTCTCCACATATCCTCCTGTCTCCTACAGGCTTTGTTCATGTGCTGTCCATGTTGATTCTTTATCCTTCAAATTATTCCTCTTTTCCTTCATCTCCTTAAATACAACTCACCACACTGAGTTATGGCACTGTGTCAATTCTGTGGCACAAGTGCTCCTTCACTCAGGCTTCCTTAGTCTGTCACCTCACCTCTACTCAAAAGAGCTTAAGCTAGACCCAGCTACTTATCCAGCCCCTGGGCTTACCCGCCCTGATGCAAAGATCAAATCACAGGGATGAGCTGTACCCAAAGCATTCCAGCGTAGGCTCAAGGCCTTTCCCAAAGTTCAGAGCTCTTGTTTATGAGTCCTTCAAAGGCAAGTGATAATAAAATGTATGCTGCCACGTGGGGGAGCTTGTGCTGTGGCTAACGCTCATGGCTTCCAGATCAAGAGGAAAGGACACCTCAGCAGCATTAAGGACTGCAGCCACTGGAAGCTCTGTTCTGGAGAGGCTGGTTGAAAAACCTGACACAAGTGTAGCGCACACACTTTATTAAAGATGTTCCTTTTCAAAATGATCTTAGGCGACTTTGCCTTGACAAAGCAGACAAATCCATAACTTATAAACTATAACTCATAAAAATTTGCAACTTCTAGTTGGCCTTAGCCTGGCAAAACAATAGAATTTTAATTGGAAAAGACCTGTAAGATCCCTGAGTCCATCCATTAACCAGCACTGTCAAATCCACCACTAAGCCATATCCTTAAGTGCCATATCAACTAGATCATGATCAGAATGATAGATCAAAAAAAAAAAAAAAAAAAAAAAAAAAAGAAAAAAAAAGAAAAAGAAAAAGAAAAAAAAGAGAAAATCCCTATATTTTGAAGGAATAAGTAAAGCAAACAAATAATGAGGATCAGTTCCAGACCCCCAGTGAGATGATTTATGAACACAACCACCAGACTGAAGTCAACTTTACTCCTTGCTCAGCCGTGTTTATCTGCAAAGCCATCTTGACAGCTGAAATAAAAGCAGGTGAACCAGCAATCCAAAAGGCGAGGAACCTGTCTGATCATATTTACCAAATAGATGGACTTGGAGACTGTTTGAAACCTCTTAAAATCACAGCTGTGCCTCGGAGACAAAACCAGAGTTAAAACTCAGCTCTCAAGTCATTCAGAAAATAAGGAATCTGGTAGCCTGAGATGAAAAATGACGCGGGCGGGTGGTTGTTGCTTTGTGTACGTGGGGTAGGTTGTCTCGTTTTCTTTTAAAACCAAGGAAATAGTTTGAAAGCGGTTTGTCGGTATGAAGAAGGCTGGCCATGTGGAAAGCAAAGACAGCTGGGGGCAGTCCAGCACTGAGCTACACCCCTGAACCGCCGGGCAGGGTAGTCAAAGACCTCTCGCAAAGCACGGCGCTGTCTGTCGGCAGAGCACCTCACCCGCGGGTGCCTCCCCTCCCGGCAGCGCGCAGAAGGGAGCGGTGGCACAGCCGGGAGAGGCGGGCTCACAGCTGCCGTCTCCCGCTGGCCGCGGAGCCGCTCGGGGCGGCCCGGCCCGGTCCGGTCCGGTGCGGTCCGTGCGAGGCGCGGGCGCAGCCGCGGCCCCGAGGCGGGAGGATGCGGGCGGCGCCCGGGGCGCAGCCGGAGCGGCCCTTCAAGCTCAGGAAGAGTCTCGGTAGGCGCCGGGGGCGCGGGGGGTTGCGCGGGGGCGGAGGGGCTGCGGCACACGTAACGCTTCTCTCCTCTCCTCTGCCCCGCAGCCACCCGGCGGGAAGAAGTAGCAGGGATCCGAGCCAAGTTCCCGACAAAAATCCCGGTAAATCTCTGGTTTGTTATCGGAGGTTGTTGCCGTTGTTTAAGGAAAGAAGCGTGTGAGGGGAGGGAAAGGGAGACCTGGGTATTTTAGGTTTCGCTAAGTGCGACTCTAATTAAAACAGGTAATTGTTGAGAGATACCATAAAGAGAAATACCTTCCTCTCCTGGACAAAACCAAGTTTCTGGTTCCCGAGGAGCTGACCATGGCACAGTTCATAACCATCATCAGGTGGGTAATGGATACTGCTGGGTTGGAGCTGCGCTAGGCTTGGCTGCTGTTCCCCAAGGAGAGATTTCCTAGCGTGCTGCTGGGGACATTTTACTTCCTTTGGTGGGTAGGAGGATAAAGGTGTTAGTAACGTAATGGCTTCCCTCTCCTGCAAGTGTTCGGGGACAATCAAAAGATGTTTTCACAAGTGCACTTGGGGAAAAATGCGATTTTTTGGGTTCATAGTCCTCTCCCTTCTCCCTAACTGTAGTGAAAGAAGAGTATATAGGATTTGTTCTGCTCTCTTCCTGCCCCATGGGCTCTGTGATCTTGTTCTGCTTAGGACTGTCATTGCTTTGCTCTCTTACTGCACACCTAGCTGAGTTTGCTCAAGTTCAAAGCAGCTCTTCAGTGTGAATGAAATGAAATGTACTGCTAAATTGTTCTTTATGAAACATTACAGCAAAGAAGTCTCTCAAAATATTTAGTGGTATTTTCTGACAAAATATGAAAGATGTGTTTTTCAGCACACTTATTAAACTATAGAAAAAGATCTTTCTGTATTATAACTTATGTAAAAGATGCTTTTGGCTCTTGGACAACTTAGATAATAATTCTTATATGTAATGTCTCTGAAAAGGACTTGTTTTTTGAAGGTAGTCTTTATAAAAAGTGTAACAGACTGGAGCTGGAATCTTATACAAAATCTGCACTACAAATGCTTTTGGTTTCTATTTCACGCTTTTCCCTGGTAACTGGGAATTCCAAGCCCATGCTCAGTAGCACCTTTGGTGTAGCCACACAAGCCTTTCCTCAGAGCACAGGCCTTTGAGTTTCCAGTTAACTTCCTGCTGATGGAGACATTAAACCATGTAATAATTTTGCACAGCATTTCTTGTACCTACGTCATGCAACTTCTCTGCTTAATGTATGTCATAGACTGAAGTTGAAACCATATTCAACTTGCTAATGCTTAATTCTCTTTCTCTCCTCTCTTTCTCAATTAGAAGCAGGATGGCTCTAACAGCTACACAAGCTTTCTACCTGCTGGTGAACAACAAAAGCCTAGCCAGTATGTCCTTGACAATGACAGAAGTCTACAGGGACTACAAAGATGAAGATGGCTTTGTGTATATGACCTATGCTTCCCAGGAGATGTTTGGATGCTTATTATCCACTGCCCAAGGGAAGACAATGGAATGCTTTCAGAAAACTTAAGAATGGGTTCATATGCTGCAGCAAAGCAGTTTGCTCTGAATCATGCCTGTGACATGAACCTCGGAGATGCTCCTTCCAGTGTGAGCTCTTGAGCTCTGTAGTGGGAGTTATGACCCAAAAGCTGGCAGGACCAGCTTAAGACAGAAATGGTGGTACACTTTCCCTAGGTTAATAATTTGTATATATATTTTTATATTTGAAGACACTATGGGTTAGGGCTTTTTTCTTTTGAACTGCACCTCCACTGTTTTGCAATATCAGTCTTTGCTGTGTAACTGATTTTTAAGGTTTCCTGAAAGCCAAGGTCTAAGAGGAAAATAAAGAACCTTTTAAGTACTGAGTTGAATGTTATTTTTAATCTGGGGAAAGACAGTAGTTTGTCTAGGAGACGATCCTATAAGAATTCTGGGAATTTGAGCTCAGTGCCTGTTAAATGAAACACTGCTTGCACAGCTACTCTGAGTTTTTGAATGGAATATCAAAGTTTGTGTCACCCATAAGCAAAACCATAACCATGAAAGGTTCATTAAAGTAGGTATCTGGGCTGTGAGATTAAACAGTAGTGCCAGAGCAGTGTTAACACCTGAATAAGCTGTGAGCTATTACAGAAAACACTGGCTGTGGTATAGATAACTATTTGTTTAAATAAGCAAACTGATTGCTAGTCAGCATAACTGAAATGCAGACAGCAGGACTTGAAGAGTATATCAAGTTTCAAGAGTTATTTTCTTGCTGCTGAATTTTGCTAGCGTGGTTACTCTAGATATTGTCATAACCATCCCCCACAGGCACCTGCTTGTCAGATACCCTGCAGAACTTCAGTGAGCCTTCTTTCAACAACAGAGCCAAGTCATGTACCTTGTGATTGAGAGATATTCCAGTGTTTCTGGAAAATGTTGAAAATACCAAAAATACCATGTAGTAAAATGTTGATTCATCGTAATATACAGGCCTGGTTCCTATAAACATGTATTAAAGGAACACTTGACACGAGCCTTAGTTTGAAGTATAGCTCAAGCTGTCTTCCTGTATGTGAGGAATGTATTGGAAAGCTGGAAATGCTCTGATCATGGAAGGTCATCTAAAAACAGGTAATTTAAAAATCTGTCACACTTAGCAGTTTATTAATCAACCTCTGGCAGCCTCAGTTTAGGATTGGTCAGATTCTTACAAGATGATGCAATTCGTCTGTTCAGTACTAAATTGCAGAATGATTACTGTAGGAATTACTAGACTGCAAAGAAAGAAGTGTTGACAGTATTTAAGTTATGCATAAGGACGGAATGTGTGTGTAAGCTTTTTGCAGTGGTTCTCCTGCGTTAATAATCTCTTGAACAGTTCTGAGCAGACCTGTGTTTGAGCCTGTAAACCAGGGGATTTAGAGGAGTACCTGCTGTAGTGGAGGTGAGTTGGTTTGCCAACTCATGTTTCATGAGCTGAGGAACAAAGAAATCATTGAATTGACCTGTGGAAAGGATAAGGCTATGTTGGTATAGGTTATAAAAACATGTGGGCTTTGGGATCCCAGAATCAGTTGCTTGGATATATTTCACTTATGCTTGTAATGGAAACAGTTTCCATTGCACAAATTGAATAGTCATTTGTCACCAGCCCTTCAGTGAAGCAGAGACACCTGCTTGGCAGGAGCACCACACAGAAATACTGAACAGCTGTGGGAACCTTGGGGTGGGAGGAGCAAGGAGAGACTCTCTGTTCAAGCTCTGTTGCCAGTCTAGCATTAGGCTAATATTTTGCTTCAATGGTTCCTCTGTCTTCTTGTCTTGTGTGATCCTTGGTACATAGAGAAGTACTACAGTCTCTGGGCTGACAGCCAACTTTCTTTAGTTTATGTCATGGCTGAGGTGTAAGTGTTGATCCCTCCGGCAGTTATTAACATTAGGCTATGGTGTCTACAGGCTGAGTCACAGATCCAGCCAAAAAAGTTGCACAAGGAAAAGGTCAGTTGCAGGTAAAGAGCATCATTATAAACTTGTTTAAACTGGCCAGATGAACTTAGAAAGAAGTCCTGTGAACTGGGAAAGTATCATTGGGTGATAGTAATAGACTTGCCTTTCTATCAGATGTTGAAGAAAATAGGATATTAACTATCAAAGACAGTTTTCATGAAGTCTTAAAATAATAAACTAGGAGTTACATGCCCAAATAATTCTGTTGTCCTGCTTGTGCAATTGCTTTGCTATGATTAGAAGATTTGAATTTAACCTATTCTCTCTTGAAGTGCAAAGAACAAGGATTAGAAAAGAAGCAAACAGAAAACTTTGCTGACTGACATATGCAACTGAGATAACTGCAGCTACTTCCAATGTAGCTGCTGTTTGAAGAGCTAATATTTGCTTGAGCAAATACTTATTGATTAGAAACGGGTATATATTTTTTCAATGAAGGACACAGTACTGTGTTAAGCAGATTTTATACTTCTTTCTAATGTGCCACTAATGTAAAAAGAGATAGCAGAGATGCCATGTGTTTTTAAAAGTTTTATCTTCATGATATGGACTCGTGTTCATTAATATCAAAGGTATCCACCAGAGAACAGAAAACATTCTGAGGATACTTCTGTTTCTTCCATTGCCTACCAGCTCAATCCCAGAAGATGCTCAGTGCTCTGGCTTTAAATATAAAACAAATCAATCTGAAGGATGTGGAATATTAGATGGTATGAGGGCCTTACTGGAAGAGTGGTCCTTGAGGGAAGTCTGTCCTACAGCCATCTGCAATCACAGCTACAACCTGTGCACAATGTTTTATGGAGTGCAAATTGACATTTGTTGCTGCAAGGCAAGCCTGATAACCTCAGCCTGGGCTTTAGCACACATAGGCAACATTAGGAGCTTTCCAAACTTTTTGGATTTAAAAATGACTTAATGTTATGTTTTGGTAGAATAAATAAATAGGAACACTAATCTTCTTGTTCAAGGCAATAACACTTGGGAACTTAGATGGGCTTTTTATCATTTTCCCATGCTAACTATTTCCAGATGGTGGTGGTTTCAGGATAAAAATAAAATATTTTACACACATTAAGTGACAGATGGTATCCTCTGCTGCAAATAAGTTGCTTTGTTTAGATAAGATACTGTAAATCAGGAAAATAAATGAGATAATAGGACAGAATATAACCTTCAGCATCAAAGTGCCCTTCTATATTCTCCTTTCAAGAAAGCCTGTAGAGATATTACAGGGAAAAAACAAAAAGACCTAAGCAGAGCAGTAACATTTTTTTGAAAACCAGTGTTTTAATTTAAGCACTATGAAGTGGAAAGGGGGAAGTGGAAGGGTTTCTATGGAAAACCTCCAAGGGATCCCTGAGGGTGATTGAGAAATGCTGTTTCATGTTACAGTGCCTATATACAGAACTTGTAATGGAATACATACTTCCCTCAAGAAGCACTGTTCCAGAAATATTTGAGAGAAATCTCCTGAATCTTAAAATAGCCCATTTTTTTCATAGATTTGAATCAACCCATAAGAGAGAGAATAATAATAAAAAAAAGAAGCAAAACCAGACTTCTGCCTATAAATATGTGCTTCATTTCTTTACCTTTCCTAAGATGCTTTGTTGCTTTGTAATGTTAGCTCTACCCTCTTCTCTCCCCTTATGATTCTAGATTGCTTCTTAGGAGTTTAGGTTAGCTACTACTTGTTCCTATACAGTCCACAACGTGCAAGGGCAGTTAGATCCTATAATAAATAATGGTCTGAACCTAGTTTAGAGGGACATGAACATAACTTTAATGAAATTAGTAATGTCTTAAAGCTTCTCCCCAGAAAGTCATATCACTCCCTCCCTCCTTTATTTCATGTGGTGCCTCTCTTGTGACTGTAATATTCCTGGGGCACACAACTGTAGCAGTGCAGTCCAGGTGGGTTTCAAAAACCCAGGGCAAGTCTCAATGCCAGAGTTCAAAAAGCAGCACTTTTTGCTGTGCTTTCCCCTGCAGTGGCAGACCCTCAGGAGGGAGGGAGTGATACAACTTTCTGGGGAGAAGCTTTAAGGACATTACTAATTTCATTAAAGTTGTATTCATGCCTGCCTGGGTACACATGGAGTTCCCAGAGCAGGCAGGCAGGGACTGAGGAGGGGCTGCTTGGGCCACTCAGTACTTACATCATGTCTGTCAGGGACTGTAAAGGGCCTTTATGAGGCTGCCTATGATTTGCTGCAGGGTGGGCTTGGCTGATGGTGTTTGTTTTTGCAAGTATTTCAAGACCCTGGCTTTACTTTCTTTCTGTGTATAACAGCATGGTCTGGATCTTAATCAGACTTTCAGCTCAAGCCTGTTTTATGTCAGAAATGCTATTGATTGCGTGGTCCTTGATGCTGTTGACCAAGACATCCCTAGTAGACCTAAAATTTATTTCTCATTCTCAAAAACAGAGCCAAGACTTTACAGCCTGACCAATGGATTTCCAGGGAAACCTTTAGGTCAGCTAACCAGTGGGTGAGGAAAGGGGAAGGAGTGAGCCAGGAGGTTAAGTGTGCATATCAGTGCTCCCACCCCAAGCAGCTGCAGCCATGTACTCTTCACAAGCCTGCCTGTGGCTGCCTGGAAAGCCTGAGCCTCAGTGTGACCTCACTCAGGCAACTATTACACCCATTAGCCTACAAAGAGGACTTATGAGAAAGAAGCACATGCTTACAGATGGAGGGTGGATATAGCCTTTTCCCGAACAAAATGTGAACTCTGTCAATGGAAAAAACCACACAGGATGGTGCTGAAAGGCAGACATGGCAAATAAAGAAATTCTATTCTTGGTGCTGGCACTACTTCACAAGGCAACTTGGCCCTTACTCTGAGAACTTAAAAACTTCATGTCAAGTGATGGATTGGACTATGGTCTCCGTCTGACTCTTCTCCCTAAAAATGCTGCATCTGTGCTCAAAAATTAAAAATCAGATTGAGATGTGAGCTGCATATTTGAATGCTGGGTGGCTCAGAAAGATTAACTCATTTTCCATCAGCGTGATGCATTAGTCACCTACAAAATAAAAGAGCTATCAATAGGAAAAACAACTGCTGTGCTGCAGGTGAGAGCAGAATCACCAGCTTAGTGCAGACACATCTGTGCTGTCTAGATTGTCAGGGTAACCCAAGCATTGCAGGGGTTATGAAGATAATTTTGCTATTTCAGATTATATTGGCTCTGCTATAAACCTGTCAAAACTGTCAAGAGAGGCCTCAGGAGAAACTGCATTTTCCTAGGAGGCAGCTGGATTTGGTTTAAATCTCAGTTCTTTCAGCCATCCTCTTGCACACTGACTTTGTTCCCATTCTTTTTTTGGAAAGGGACCAGGCCTTCTGTGTTTGCAGAACCTGGATCCAGGTTCCAAGATTGCTGAAAATTATAAATAATATGACCTTAGTTGCCATGTAACAAATTTGTATGATAATTCATAGCTGTTCTGCTATTGTAATTCAGCCTACATTGAACCCACAAAATTTGGCTGTGCCTCGGTGACTCAGCTTTCTAAGCCTGTCAGGTCTGGAGCAGCAGTTTAAATGAGATGGCTGTGGCCATTACTGCTATAAGGGGGTAACCTCCCCCTTCCAGCGAATTTTGTTGAGACAAAATTTCTTGAATCAGCTGAAGAACAGCTGTGTGGGTTAGCCTTGCTTACCAATGGCAACCATTTTTGCTGGAGGTACAAGATAGGTTAATGTGGCTGTTAAATTTCATGCCCCCGCTCATCCAGATGATTTTGGCACAGAAGCAGGATGCCATGCAGTGTAGGCTGGTGAGAGGTGACAACTTTCAGGAGGGGTTTGGTGCAAAGGAGAATTGTCACAAGAAACTGAGGGGTGGAACTGCTGCTGGTATAGGTAGACCTTGAAGATTGTATGGGTTTACAGGCTAGTCCATGTCAGGACTTCTTACATAAATATCCTTCCTTAAAGGAAGGTTTCCTTTGTTTCTGACATCCAAGGCAGCTGGTCCACTAAGCAAGTGTTGAGCAAGATTATTGTCATGTGCTTCACAGAGGAGTGTCCTTATAACTCAATGGATAAAGGACTGGGAAGACCCTGCTACGATTACTTTTTCTCCCTGAAGAGGCTGAGCCACAATCTCCACACTGTGCACTTGCAGTAGCTCCTGTCTCCCTGGACCCAGCACAGCAAATCAACTTCTGCTGCCAGAAGCTAAGGCCTTTGTAGGTAAAGCTGAGAGTGACAGCAGAAGTGTGTGGCTAAGGGGCTTGAACCCAGCTCCCAAAGTAAACTCCCAGCCTACTTTCTCTTTCTTGAAATAAGCTGTGCAACTGCAGGATCTGTGAGAGGCTGCAGTTTCACTAGTGGAAAATTTGGGCAAAATCCTATAAAATAAATGAAGCGGTTCCAGTAGAAGCAGGGGCAGGCACTGAAATTAGTCTCTGGAGCCATAAAGGCTGCAGAGCTAAAGCTACCATGTTACAATTGATGGGAGGAAGCACTTATCCACAGGAGGTGGAGAGAAGAAGGAAAGGTCAAACACCCTAGCAGACATGAAAGATTTTATGTTCAAGTTTCTGGAACGCTTTTCTTCAAAATATGGTTTTGCCAAGTATCTTGTTTCCTTATTCAAACTAATCTATTTTCCCCCCATCAAATTAATTTTACTTCAGCTGCTTTGTCAAGAGGGAAAATCCAAATCTCAACCTACATTTATATGGGGGAAAAGATGAATTAAAAAAACCAAACTTGTTGACTATCAAGTTACACCTGTGTAACTGCCATAAAAATGTGCAATATTTATGCCAAGAGGCACTCAGGTAACACTGAAAAGCCAAAAGAGGGGTTGTTCCATTTTAGACATCTCATTTTAAAATCAGGCAGAACTTTCTTCTAATTCTCAGCACAGGAATTTTTTGTGTTTTGTGGTTTTTTTAGATGTGTTGTTACATATAAATGAGATCCACACACTTTTGGTTGGACTATATTTTATGATCTTACTAAAGTAAGAAAGCAGTAAATCAAGGTTGCCTTCAGTATGTTAGAAAGCAGAAGAGTACAACATCACTAGTTTATCCATGGACTATGAAGCTCTGTAGGTTATTGCTGGCAAATCTTTGGAGGATGTTAGAGTCAAATTGAATTTTAAAGACAGTCATATTACAAACTGAATGCTTCAGGGTGGTGTGTGTATATCTTCTCACTTTGATGTAGGGCCTACACTTCTGGAAATCTGCTAAGAAACCCTCAGTTTTTGTGAGATTAATGCCATAAGAGTCCAGGTTGCAAGGCGAGTATCAGGAAATTTGAAAATCTAATCCTTTGGAAAGGACAGAATTTTTCACTACACTTGTATTTTCTGACCCTGTAACTAGGCCCATGGGGACTGTATCTTTTATCTCTGTGATTATCAAAGTCAGTGCTGAAGTCTGCTACACAAGCTTAATCAATAACTGTGATTTTTTGAGCAATGGTATATTATGCAAACAATTAAAAAATAGGTGCTTCAAAGTCATTCTTGGTCTGCTTCTGGGTTACTAGAGGAAATGAATTACAATGATTTACAAAATGATTTTAAAAACCCCAGCATCTAGGGGAGGCCAAAATTCGAGGCTCAGGCTGATTTCAGTGCTCAAAACGCAAGTGTCCTTCCCATTTTGTTCCAGTTTTTGTTTTACTAAATTTAAATGAAGAGTAGTCGAACAGTGATTCCAAAACTGTAAAAGTGAGGTCAAAGCAAATCCTGGTGGTTTTTGTATTTTGAAGCAAACATGCTAAATTTAATCAGCTACTAAACCCAAATACTTACATCTACCAGTATTTGTGATATAAAAACATTTATATAATTATAAATATTTGTGATATAAAAATTCTTAGACTCAAATGTAATGATACTTTTACTTACACACATTTTCTTATTTCTGCCATATTCTCAGAAGTGGTCAGAACTAGTTTTGGCTTCAGCATAAATTGCTGAAGAGTTATTTATTTATTTTTGATTATTAAGTGTGAGCTAAACACTGTATAAAGACCTATTTCTATAACATACTGAGAAGAGATTTTTTTTAATATCTAATTCCTTGATTTGCACGAGGAGTCATGATTGCACTGCAAAGGAACACAAAGGAAATCTATACATGCTGGAGGTCTTTCTCCTGACTGAAATTCTAATCATCTGCTTGACGTCATGGAATTTTACAAAGGTTTAACCAATGTCAGCTTGTGCCTTTTTCTTCTTAATGCTGTTTGCTTCACATCTGCATTTAATCTCTGGTTAAACAAATCAGAATTTATGGAGTTTGCCCCATAAATTGAGAAGTTTCTTCTCTTGTCTCCTTGTCCACATACAAAGTACTTTGTAATGGACCTGGTGCTTATCTAACACCCTTACTCACTATGCCTTGTAAACAAATAAAGATATGAATCCAAAGGGGAAAAAAAATTCTATAGAATAGCTAGTCCTGGGTATCTTGTGGGTTTTGCAATAAGAAACAAAAAAATGTTGACAAAGATCTTACAGGAAGAATGAAGAGGGCTCTCATCACTGCTTGGGTACTATTTAAGAGGGATAAATGTAAAACTCTGCATTAGGACAAGAATCAGCTGCATAAATATGGGGTGGAAAAACCAGTGGCTGGTAGCATTTCTTCTTAAAAGAGCCCACAAAACATACTGAATCACAAGCTAAGCAGAAGTACACTATCATGCTGTTGTGAAAAAAGCAAACACAATTCTAACCAAGATTAGAGCCTACAAGATGTGTGAAACAAGCCTGTTCTGTGCTGTACTCAACAAAGGTAGGGCTTCATCTGAAATACTGTGCATAGTTTAGGCACTGCACACCAAGAAGCATAAGAACCACTGCAGAACTCAAAGATTATTGATGATGATGAGAAATTTAGTATGACAAAAGTTGCACAGACTGAGGTGGTTTATCCTCAAGAAGAAAATACTCAGAAAGGGACATGATATTCCTTGCAAATGAAAGACTCTTTTAAAAGGAAAGGGAAGAATGTCAATGCCCATGTGCCATGGACTACTTATGTATTTGAAAATGGCTTTTTAGACCCTGTCTACCTTCCCATATTGTTCTTCATTTGAAACATGGAAGCTCTCTATCTGGATTCTAGAAGTATTCAGAAAGAGACACAATGGCACAATTGCAATTAGAGTAACAATGATTGAGAAGTATCTCACTGTAAATATTTTGCAGGGCAACAGACAGTGATAAAAACTGAAGGTCAGATCACTGCTAGTGGGTGCTGTGAAGGTGAGCACATAGAGTTGTAACAGAAGAGCCATGTATAAAATCCAACTACAGCTGTAACTACAGGAGCTGCTGCTGGGCCTTGTCTTGTAGAAGAATATGAGAATAATCATATGGTAGCCACCATGTGTTGCCAGTCATAAAAAAAGACTAATACAATCCTTGGATATGTGTACAGGGAGAAGAATTTTAACTTTATTTCTGCATCTGGCAATGGAATGACTTGCTGCTACACTCAGTCGAGTGAGTACAATTCAAAATTAACGTTGCAACTTGGGAAAGTTCAAAGAATTGTCAAGAGAATGATTCAGGTGTTGAGATAAAAACTTCCTACTTTACCTAAGAGATAAGAGATATGGATAGGAGATGCTCAACTACTCTTTTTAAATCCTTAATAGTTTAGGCAGGAAGAATTGATAATGGGCTCTTCAGCAGATGAACGTATGACCTGTGTGTCATACTAATTTTTTTGTTTCCTTGATACTAGTTTTTAAACAGATACTTTTCTTTGGCCTAAATCAAAAGGCTGCCAGATGCACACTAGAGGCAGGACATGGAAGCCAGCAGGCAAAAGGCAATGGGTTACTGGAGAGAAGGAAAAACAAGGACAATCTTTTCTGGCAGCAGTGCAGACATCTGGGAGATTAAAGTAACCACATGGTTGCTTTAAATGGCCTGGGTTACAAAATGGCCTAGGATACCTTCTTATGGAGCATAGGGAGTTTAGAACAAAGGCTAACCTAGCATTCTGGATTAATGAGTCCAGACATTTACAATCTGCTCAAGCTGAGGCAAAAGGTCCTTCTTTGGAGTTCTCCTCCATAGGAATAATAAATAACATTGATAGAATGCATTAGTTTGAGCATTTACCAACCTCGTTACCCAATATATATCACCTTGCCTAAATATTTTTGAAATGTCCATCTTTATTGTGACTTGCTCAAAGCAAAATTTCTTGTGAATTTCAAACACTTAGCAATTGAAAACAGTTAGGTCTTGTTTGAAAAAAATATAGTCACAAAGAAAAGAAAAAGATACATTTCTGACTGAAAAGAAATCTGCCAGATGTTACCATTTTCCACCAAACTGAGTTCACCTTCAGTGGGCCACATGTATAGATACAGATAAGACCCCACCAATTATCTTTTCTACCATGCTTTTCAGGGATTATTTTGCCTCCCACAGGCTGCACAGACACTTGGTGAGCCAAAATCTCTGGTCCAGTCAAGTCAGGTTCTAGGCAAGACTGATGAGTAGAGCTAAGGTAGGTTTGAATGACATTTAAAGTCCTTGAGTGCTGCAGCTCCCCAGGATACAGGCCAATACCTGAATTAAACAACAGACGTTCCTTCTAACTCATGTGTGGTTTCCCACAGTCCTGAAGTCCAAATATTTAATCTGTCCTGGAAAAAACCTCCCCCTAAAAATTCATGATAAATAATGGATTCTCCTGCAGCACAACTGGAATAGACTTCTCAGTGCACGACACCAAATCTATTTTTGTACAAGGAAAATGGAGCCAATTGAGTGATTTCACTGGCTAGTGATTTCTTTGAAACAGTTTATCACATACAAGAAAATACACTGCATTGCCTCACTTCAGAAGTCATCTTTGTTTTCATTTAAATTAAGTTACAGTATTTATCTTGATGATTAAACTCCATGATGTGTGAATTCATTGACATCATCAAAACCTTTGTATATCAATTGGTTTTGTACCTACATATGCCTGCAGCTGTCCAGGAAGGCAGCCCTAGAGAAGTTAATTACACACGTGGAATATTTAAAGGCTCACCCACAGGTATTTAAGAGTTGAAGAAAGCTCCTAATTCAACCTCTTTATCTCCAACAGGCATACAGACACAAGCACACTCGCATCTAAATCCACATCACATATAGGGGATTTATGTTCTTCAAACTTAAATTAGTGCCATTTAAATAAGAAATCCATGAAACAAACTCAGCTATTAATATTGATTGCTAGAGTGTGCCAGCATTTCACAACAGCTATAAATGTGGGAGATTCAATATTTTTGCACTCCTCCTCCTGCAGGCACAGCTGAGGAATGTTCAGATGCTCTCACCCACAGCTATATTAGGCACTTGTCTCAAGTGCAGAAGCAGCTTTATAAGTTATACTCCAGACAATGGAGGCTTAGACATATAACTCACTGGACTGATGCATTCTTGTGTCATCTTCTATTCATTTAGTGTTGTACAGAACAAACATGCATCTTTGGTCTCCAGCTGAAATGTAACTGTTCTCAAAGAATATTGTTTCATCACCCAGTTATATATGCAAGCAGGGTCAGTTGGGAAGGGTAATGGGATTAATGTTTTTTCTCGGAATCAGGGGTGAATTCTAATTGGCTGGACATCACTCCTCTTTTCTTTTTTTTTTTTTACACATCCCTATTATTCAATTCCCCTTGTTTAGTTTTTCTTGTGCAGAACCTAAAATAAATGAAGAGGCAGTGGTGTTCCTAGATCTTCTTAAAGCTGATTTTAAGTTTAAAGTCAACCTTATGAGTTGAAGTTTCTGGGCTTATATGTTTATACTATTCCTTTCTGACCATCTCTGACCCACTGCAGAAGGTCACAGTAATAGTCTTATAATCATGTTTCATTGCTGATATCATTTTCATGGTGCTTTCATGTGATCTCAGGAATGCTGTCTCCTTGTTACAGTGCAGAACTGTGATTCAAAGTACCTAAGTGCTAGTTTTTACTATCTCACTGGTTTAGAGAACAGTGGCTAATCCTTCAAGCCAGTCCAAAAAGAGTTTCTATTTTTTTAAAAAATGAGGACAGTACCGTTGACCTTTGTTGCTTTGAAATCTGTTAATGAGCTATAAAAGCTAAATGACTGCAGCTCAGAACTTACTCTCACTACAGTTGTATGTGACAGCTGTATGTTCATGTATTCTATCAAGCAGGTAAGTACTCCAGAAAACTTGCATCCTTAAGGACTTAAGAAGGTATGGCACAATATAACACATAAAGTAAAATACAATTGTGATGGAGTAACTTCCTCTACCTGCCATATTTGATGATTCCTAGTAGCCTTCTGGGAAGAGGAGCCCAAGTTGATCCTCTTTTCTGACTAGATGCATTTGCAAATCACTGGTAAATGGTCTCTTCCAAGTTACCAGGTCTCTAGAAGCACAAATAAAGGAAATGTGAGTGATATAAATGTTCCTCTCCACACAGGAAGTATGAAGTTCCAAGTTTCAGATCAGAAGGATATGATCCTAAAATGTCCTTTAATTTTTATGATTTTTCATTTTAAAAATACCTAGATGTAATGCCCTGGATTACTTATAGCTATACTTACACAGAATTAAAGAAGATTGATACAAAAAGACAAAACCAGTTTCCTCATTAAGCAAAATAAGATTCAGAATAACTAACTTAAAAGTTTCTAAAGCCACTTTCCTATTCTGGAAACATTATACACTAAGAATAGAAGGTCAGATCTTACACAAAATTAACTACTTTGACTGTGAGCAAAATTAATACCTCTGTTCAGTGGCCCACAAGAAGAAAATAATTCAAATAAAAATTGGGATAGGACCACTACCACCTTATGAGATTTTTATTCTTGGTCTGAAAAATGAAATAAAAAACCAAATTGAAAATAGAGTACTGCTACTTATAAACTTACCATTAATTACAGTAAACTTGGCTGCATTCAGTAACTAGCATCCTGTCACGCTAAGTGGGCACGACTTACTGCAGGCACTTGTTTAATAGAAGTCTTCCACACATCCTAGAAAGTTTATTGCTAAGGCTTCTGAACTGGCCTAGAAGTTACAGCTTATATACTGAGTTTACTTGTGCTTCACATCTCTGCAGATAGCAGTACTTAATTTTTAAACTGAAAATGAAATGTAGCCAGAAAACTTTATTAAGCCTTTAACCAATCTATTTAAGGAAAGTTACTCCAGTTAGAAGATTGAAGCTCTCCTGTTTCTTTTCATTACTTCTCTCCCAATCTATAGCTGATATTTTCTGTTTTGCAGAAACGGTGTTCAGTTTATGGGCTGACATCCCATTTCTCCTCAGTTCTCCCTTCTCTAGACAAAACAATGCCAATTCCTTCCACCCTCCCTCATACTGCCTTCTAGACTGTTGCTCATTCTTTTTACTTCTCTCTGGACTGTCTCCAGGGTGTCTACATTTTTCCTCAAGTATGGTGCCCAAAACAGCACTCCTTGCTACTGGAGAGTGTCAAGGAGAGTGGAAGAAGCACTTTACACACCCTGCATAAAATGTTTGTATTCCAGAACTGCTTTATTTGGCTTAAGTTTGGTGATACTTGGTAAGTGCTGGGAGCTTTCTGAACAGTTCAACTGAAGAGGTATGTTCAGAGTCTTTCTTTGCGAAAACTGGATTCAGGTATAAATTTGTGATCAGAGTCCTAAGGTCAGAAATTTGTAATTATGTCTTTTCCTTTATTACAAGGCATGCCAGCAAATCATGAGTAAGCTCCGATTTACTGTACAAAATGGTCCCTATTTTCAGGCCCTCAAGCAGGCTCACAAGGTTTTCAGATATGGATGGCAATTATCCTATTTTGTGTTTAATTAACATAGCAATAAACATTACCCAGCTTTGTAGACTCAGGCAGTGAGTTGAAGTCATTCAGAGCCTTGCCCACAAGAACACCCTGAGCACCCAAAGCCTTCTGAGCTGTGCACTGTTACACAGTATAAAGCCTTGGTACTTCTCTGGACCTTTAGACTGAAATATTGTTTCAAGAAAGGCAATTGAATACCTGTTAATTGGATTTCATAAATAGCTCTAAAACTTTACAGGTAGCAATGTGTTATTCACTATTTATATATTTATATATGTATTAACTATTTATGTATTTTATTTATTTTTGGTTATGAAAATAGTCTTAGTTAATGCTCTAGTCTAGTGTAGTCTAAATAGTCTTTCTAATTGGAAACACCTCCCCTACTCTTACTTTGCTATGTTGCCTCAAATTGTGCTGTATAGTTTGAAGAGGATTTGGAACAGATCTTAATGATAATTTCTACAAGAATGTGAAGGATTTTGTTTTTCAAATATTTGCCAGAGGTCAGTGGTCTATTACACTTGGTACTGAGCAAACATGAAACAAATTCAGCAAGTTGGGCTGGCATTTTTAAACACTTGTGTTGATCCACAGAAGTTAGAGAGTCTCAGGTAAAATAGAACTTTCTCAGTTATCTAGTCTCACAGTCTTTTAGTGCTTAATTATAGCTGTATAACTTTGCATGGAAAATAATAGTGGGGCTTGCACAACAAATACTGTCCTTTGCTACGGAGGGGGAGAGATAGAATAAGTATCTTTTAAATTACTGTTCCACTTTAATGCCATCACTATGAAGTAAGTCTAAAACTTAAAAGAGGGAATGAAAACAGAAATTCATAGCTGTAAAGTTCAGTAGTCAGTGTTCCCTTGAAGACAAATAATGATGTCAGTGAACTAACTTCAAGGTTGAGTAAATAAGATTAGAATAATAATCTATAACCTGGGAAATTACAGAAATCTTCAGTAGACTGTTGAAGACAGACCAAACAATCACTAATTTTGGGGAAATTGCTACTGCAGACTATTGTAACTTTCCCAGAAAATTCACAAAATTCTTTCTCTCCACTTGTCATTGCTGGCTTAAAAAGCAGATAAGCAGAAGACATTTTGATGGTTTAATATATAAATAAATTAAAATACCAGCTAGGGCAAAGAAGGGAAGCCTTTCATGTTGTTTTTGGTGAAGAAATAGCATAATGACAGCCAAAAATAAACCCCAAAACCCCATAAAACCCCAACCAACACAAAACTACACTTGGATTACCATAACTTATCTGTTATGCAAAACTTTTATATGTTTTAAAGAATTGTTTAAAAAAGAAACCTGAGGATTTGCAAAAAATGCAGTAGTACAGATACAGTGATATTTATATGTGGTTTGTATTTATTCAGCTAAGCCAGCTGCCAGGAGGGATGTTTTTATTTTTTTTTCTTCTTCAAAGCCAGCTGAAATTTGACGTAAAAATACTGACCAGAACATAGCAGCATAACGTTCTTGCATGCCTGAAGCTAGTAATGTTGTGAAATCAAAGTGGGTAAACCCCACATTAACATGAAGAAAACTGACAAAGTCTCCTGGTCTTTTTTGTCAGACAGAAATTTGTCCAACAGATATCACTTCAGGATTCTGGCATTGGCAAAATGTGCATGCCAGACACAGGAAACCAAGAAAAACAAGACAAACCACAGAAGCCTCCAAAATTGTATAATTTTTATACTTTAGTGAGAAGATGGATGTTCTCACTGTGACTGACCTCCAAGAAGTAGACTTTTAAGCCAATACAAATATTAGCTCATTTAGGCCTCTGAACATACATATAATATTGGACACAGGACAGCCCAGCTCAGTTTTGATCCAATTTCAGACCATTAACTGAACTCTACTTTGCTTAGCAATTTACCTTATTAAAAAAACAACCAAACAACAAAAATCCCCAAACAAAAACCCACCAAAAATGTTCAATGGTTTCTTGTATTTAGCAACCATAATCTCAGAAGTCAGTGTTCTCTATATTTAAACTAGAAATTATTTATAAATCAATAGTTATGTTATTTAGTTCTACCTAAAACTTTTTAAAAATGTCCATTGTAATTCAGGTAAACATAGAAAGTCATTGTGTTTGCTAATGAAAATAGTTTTAATACACTAAAGTTAGCATTATCTAATTTAAAATGGTCTTCATTGCAGAAAAAATGGTGAGGTGAAGTATCTAAATTTGAGTTTACCAGAATTAGATAATTGTTCAAAAAAGGATGCAAATAGCTGCTAATTGACCTCAAAACATCATTATTCAAATGCATTCATAAAAATGACAACTACTGTACTGATTTGTGTGAGAAGGAATAAAAAGATTTAAGCAGAAATATTCAGTTCAATTTGGACAAGTCACCAATACTTTCAAAACCATGACTGGATTTGGATGATCACACTCTCACTTTAATTCTCTGTGATACTGAATATTTATAGGTCATATGGGAATTCTGATTAAGGAATGGCCAGCCAGCACTTTCAAAAGTAAAGCTTTATTAGACCACCATTAGGAAATTTAGTTTTTCTGGGCCAGATTTTCCCTTTTAATAGGGTATAGCAATGCCATCCATTTTGTAAGAATACTCTGAAGTCCTGCTGATAAAATTAGAAGGATTAGTTATAGATATTAAAAAGGTATATTTAGTATTTTATATGAGATTATAAAGCAACCAACACACAGTCATGCCTCTGCTTGCCATTTGCTTTCAATTCCTTCTACTCACTTATTGTTTTCCAACTACCCAACTTTTAATTGCCTGCTATTTTAAAATCACTAAACTCTTCTTCCTCCATCTTTTTTTCCTTTTTCTTTTCATTGTGTTATATTTTATCCTCCCCAGGCCATCATAATATGCAATAATTTCTCCTATTCTTATACTTAATAAATTTTACTATGGAATATTACCCCACCCTAATAAACTCAGGAATAAAGTCTTGCACCAATTCATTTGCATTTATGTTCTTGTACCTTCCACAGAGCAAACACCAACACAGTAACTCCACATTAAAAGTATAAAACTCAAACTCTATTATATGCTTACATGTGTTACAGATTTGCATGTAATGTAACAGATGCCTCTATTCCTGTGAACAATCCTCTAATGTGGAGTCAGAGCCCAAGACCTCCAAAACACAAATCAGGAACTATACTGAAGTATTTTTAAGAAACCTGCTTTAAGAACATGCAATATAGCTTGCATATAAGATAATCCCTTAAAATCACCCATCCTTGACAGTACAAAAACAAGTGATCCACTAAAGCAGGAACAAGTGGCCCTTTGATTGAAGGGGCAGGAAAAGGCAAGGATGCACTGTACAAAATAACCTTGCTACTCCCACACCAATAAATAAGCAATGGATGAAAATAAACTATTTTTTTTTGTTTTCCCTTCAAAGACTCATTCTATCATTTTTATTATATTTGTAGGAACACATAAAAATTCATCCTAGGCAACAGTTTTATGACTGGAAACACAAACATTTATCCCTGGCGTGTAATTGTACCATGATACCTCAGATAATTCTCACTGAAGATCAACATTAAAAAAACTGCTTTTCAGCAGTAGGGATTTTCTAGTGGTGTACATAGGAGAGAAAGCCTGTCCTAGAGCATCATTGCTTCAGTTCCTTCTATCCCATACCTTTAACACAAATGTAGAAATAAGAGGGCTGATCCCACAAATGTATGCCTAACATATTCTTTTAAGCAACTTTTTTGTAATTTAATTCAGCTGCTTACTTTAGTTTCATAGATGGAAATTCTCTTAGAGAAAAAAAGAAGTACATCACAGCCTAAAAACCTCTGCCTCTCACAGGTAATTTCAAACTTGAAACTCTTGCAAAAAGCTCAAAGGCTGAGGGAAAGTGTTAATCTCAGGAATAAAAAAATATATATTTCACAGGTTAAGATATCTTTTTGTATCTTCATCTGCTGCAGAAATACTATCTGTTCCTAAAAATAGAAAAGTTTCAAACGTACCTTTTCACTGACTCAAATCCTGATTTGCAAGGTAGAAGTCTGAAATCCCATCATACTATTTCATGGTAATTGAGTCAAACACAGCAAGGGCTCCAGTATCCTGCATTCTTTCTCTTTAGTTGAACACTGAAGTTTGGCCTGTTGTGATAACAATGCTATTTTGTAACCCTACCTCTGAAGACTGGCATTTTGGGTGTCTGTTGTTGGGGAAGAAAATAAATGTAAAACAGATTGGTTAAACAGAAGAATACATTATATTTTTTTGGATAGCATTCTATTAATATGAGAATTTGGGGACCAGATATTTGTGATTTTCTTTCTGAAAGACTCCAAGTTAGTCACATCACCAACACGACTGTATCAAACAGAAAGCCAGCTGTTGAGAGAGCAAATCTTACCTTATAGAGAAAAGAAATAGTTATCAGAGTGATGGAAGTATACTGCAGACTGTTATGCACATTTAACAGCAGTTTTAAACCCGTATTGAAGCCGATTAGCCTCAAGAGGAAAGAAGAAAGAGGCAAAAATTTGCAAATTATTACAAATTAAGACACAAACTTGTTCTACTGCTCTTGTTGAAACTTGGATTGTATGTGAGACCTACATAAAATGCCCAGGGGCAACTAAAAGTTTTTGGAGAAAAAATTAGTATGGGGACTTTGAATAAGAGAACAGAGGATTCTGAATTATTTTATTCCAGTCAGTAAAGAACCATACCTTTGAATTCATGCTTTTATAAAAGAGATAATAAATCACTAGTCAGACTAAAGTGCATTGCTGGTTTTCAAAGCATCTTTTCTATATTGATGAAATATCCAAAAGGTAAATTTTGACAATGATTAAAAATCCATCTCATCATGAACAGCATGCAGTTCATTGGAATATAGCTCTCTGAACATGACTATGTTCCAGATGATTAAAGATTTCTTCTTCTGTTTCTGGAGTGAGCTGTATATTATCTTTGACTGGAGACAAAGGATCTTTCTTTCTACAGGAAGGAAGTTTTTCATACTCTCTGCACAAAAAAAACAAAGACAAAACAAAACCAAAGAATGTTATGATTTTTGGTGTTTTTAACCACAGGCCAGTAGGAATATACAGGTTAAAACAAAGTAAGACCCCTCACTTAACTACCCACTCCACCTGTGAATAAGTACAAAATAAAAATTTCTGATGCAAAGTTTTAATTTCAATAAAATTGAACAACTTCACTGAAAGTGACAGAATGAGAGCTGTTAGCTTTATTTATGAGACACTGTATGTACTCCATCCTACTTTGGGTTGTACATGCTTCCTTAACATTGAAGTCTTCTGAATAAGTGCAGTTTTATATGCATCTCCTGTAAGCCTTGACATTAAGGCAGAACACATTGCTGTCCCACATGATTTATTTGCCACAAGGTAACGTAATTTTAAAAACATACAGCTAATTTAGAAATATCTTAAAATCTGAAAAAAAAGAGCTTAATGAGTTCTAGCAGTAAAAAATCCAATTTGTAAAATGTGTTGAGAAAAAAATCTCCTAAAGCTAATAAAGTATTGCTTACATAGAAGTAATAGAAAAATATATATCTCCCCAGTATAAACACCCAGAGGTTACAAACCAACCAAAAGTGGATGGATAAAACGTGCAGCCTTGTAACCATCAGCAGAGAGTGCCACCTAGGCTCACACTGTTCTGTCTGCCTCTGATAAATCCAAATTTATGAATTTTCTCCCTGTGAGCAACCCTGGCCAGACATTCCTAAATAGAGGTCAAGCAATAAATATACAAACACTTTCACTTCCTTCTTGAAACTGCCAGTTATTCTTATAATCCATAAGGAGGGTAATAAAAAGTAAGGTCTCTAAAAGTGGAAATACCATTAAGTCACATTTTTAAAACAGAAATTGTTGTATGTTTATAATAACCAACTCTAAGGCCCAAACTTACTAAAATACATTAATCTGAATTAACACGTGCTCACCAATATCAACATTTACTATTCAGTGCAAAGAATACTTTTGTCCCACTCACATTTGGTTTCAAGTTAATGAAAATATTTTAGTTTAAATAAGACTTATTTATTCAAAGTTGAGATTGCTACTTAAATAAAGCTGGGAAAACTTTGCCACCAGGAGTTTTTACTGGAGCCCATGGAGACAGTGTAAGTTAGAATACCTACACGTCAGGTTCTGATTTACTTTTTTAAAATCATCGTTGCCCTTCAAATTCAAACCTTGAAGCAATTTGGAAAAAGTTCAAGTTAGACAAGTAAACTCTACAAGAAAAAGCAACAGCATTTTATAATGTGCAAGAATGTCCATTGTAACCAGATCCTCCAGCTAACAGAAATATTCCATCAATTCAACATCATCTTGAAAGCAGAACACTTCTGACAATCAGCCATCTCCAAATGTGAGGGGGACAGAGTCAAAAAGAAGCAGTCTTGTACTCAATTAAATTTAGCAACTTTAATGCAGGTTTTGCATTTAGGTCAAGAAATGATTTTTGATGTTTGATGGCAAATAATGGCAATAATTTTCCTATCCATTATTGTAAGTTAAATGTAATTATCAGTAAAATTCAGTAAGTGAATTTTAGCTGAGAACTTTTCCTGATTAGAAAGAAAAAAGTAATCCCAGGAACATATTTACCAAAAACCATGCTTCATATTTACATCAAGCTCAGGAAGTTATAAATTGTACGTAGAAAATATCTAATCTTGCACTGCTATCCTTATTGAATTGTATGGAGAATGTGTAGAATCTGCTTTGAAAATTCTTTGGGAAAAAAGTATGCCGTGTACATAAAGGGTTAAAGCAACTCACCTTTTAAATTGGAAGCTTTTCCAGAGTTCACCAATAGTGGATTGCAGCCCCAGCTTATTTTCACTATCACAGTCCTTTCTTTTCTGCACAGGTGACAGTTTCCTGCTTAGTCCACTTACTTTGGCTGGTATCAATGGCTTGAGCTTTGTTACCATATGTGACTTTATATTACTGGATTTACGTAATCCGGGAACCTGTGGGATTTTAATATTGCAGGACACATGGTTAAAATGACAACCTGCAAGCAACAGATATGCTGCAAAGCTTTTAATAAAAAAATTAGGTGTTTTACATTGTGTAGAGATAACGCAGTCTGAAATGTCACAACAAAGTATATTTAGATAGTCTATAATCTAAAAAATGGCATCCCAAACACAAGATATACTGCAGCTGTAAGAACTGGCAAACCAGCTTCCATAAGTCTTCGTATTAAGGTTGTAAATACTCGTTTCTTTTGAATGCAGTTTCTAAAATCTACTGAATATTAATTTTTTATCTGTTTGAAGACTATTTGTTGTGCTCTCATGTAATACCATCTTTTAGAATTTTAAGAAAAGCAACTCTCTGGCATCACTCCCTGTGACACTTGCATTTCATGAAGATGGAGCCATAAGCAAGAACACAGGCAACAGTATGATGACCCCAAGGATCATAAGACCTCTAGCTGGACCTTCTTACCCACGTTCTATACCAGAATGTCAGAAAAGCTGTGCTAGACCAGAATCTCTCTCAAATGCAACCAGACTTAAATTGGAACATCTCAGCAGCCTTTTCTTCAAAGAGAATTCATAGCTTAGTTCTTTCTGAAACATCATGGCATTTTGCCATCCCCCCACCATTTGTTACACATTTTCTTGCACTTCAAATAGTGTGTTCAGTTGTGTCTACAAAGAATCTATCTACAAGCCATTGAGGCACTGGAATGAGTCCAGAGACAGGCAACAGAGCTGGTGAAGGGCCTGGAGCACAAGTCTGAAGAGCAGCAGCTGAAGGAGCTGGGGGTGTTGAGCCTTGAGAAAAAGAAGGCTCAGGGGACACCTTATCACTCTCTACAACTGCCTGAAGGGAAGGTGTTCCCAGGTGGGAGCTGGCCTCTTCTTCCAGGCAACTCATAGGATATGAGAAAATGGCCTCAAGTTGCACCAGCAGAGGTTTAGATTGGATATTAGGAAAAATTTCTTCTTGCAAAGAGTTGTAAAGCATTCGAACAGGCTGCCCAGTAAAGTGGCAGGATCACAATTCCTGGAAGTGTCCAAAAATTGTGTAGATATGGCACTTCACAATACAGTTCAGTGGTGAACGTGGTAGTGCAGGGTTGACAGCAAGACCTGACTGCAAAGGTCTTTTCCAACCTTAAGGATTCTATTACTGATATTACATTGTTTCTACCTAAATATGTTAAGCAGATCTTGCTATTCCAAGGAGGGAAGATTTTCACAATTTCTAATCTCATAATAATTTCACAATTACTATTTTCACAATTATTAGTGAATTAGTACATCTCACTAATACTGACAGTAACTGTGAAAAATAATTAGCAGTAAAAACCACAGCTGAAATAGTATCACAGAAAAAACTTGAGGTCTTAGGGAGCTTGGTATCACATAGGCATTTGCTAGTAAAATGCTTCTACTAGTTTTGATATTAGTATTGAGTAGGCAGCACTTCACATTTTGGACTGGAACCACAATAAGAGCTGACAAATTTTTCAGATTGCCTCCCCCAATTATTAAATTTCTCTAAATAAATCTACATAGCTGGTAGTCAGCTTACCAAAATTAGGATAAATTATGCATTACATGATTAACTGCTTCTTCCCCTAAACCTGGAACACATTTTCCCCTTTGGTATCTTCTACTGTATTTAACACCAGCCAACACTTCCCTTGTTTTACACTTGCAGGACCCTAATAAATATCTTAACAAGGTTTCAATACATTCTAAAAGAAAATTGAGCCTAAAGTGATGCTCCTTAGCTCTACCTTCCCTCTCCTATGGTCTTACTGGTCTTACTTAGAGGAGTCCAAGAGTCTGGGTTCCAATATGGCTGACCTTTTGGTTGTTGCTGTCGGGTTACTTTTTGAGCAAGCAAGTTTTCTGATGTAATTCTTTATAATTATTATTAACAACACATAAAGGAAGAAGAGAGAATTCATGACCTTGGAAATAAGTAGTGGGAATTCTTTTACTAGCCACTTGCTCTAGACTAACCCTATTGTCCTCAGAGGTTTTCAGAAGTTTTTGTTTTTTTGAAGGGCTCCAAGCATGCTGAAGTTTTGTTTTTACATGATGCTTTTATTACAACATACTTGCATAATGTGATCCCCCAATATTTTATATATTCATTCTCCCAATATAGCTTCTAAGACGAGCAAAATAATGTAAAACATGTTAACACAGCTTTAAAACCAAAGTAATAAAAACTCTGAATGCCAGGACAATTTTCTTGCTCAGTCTTGTTGAGGAAAAGCAGGAAAAAGGTTAATGTTCCAAAATATAAATGTAAATTTCTCCTTAATAAATAAGTTCCTAACAATAACCACAAGATGTCACTATATTACAAAACACACAATATTCTTGTCTGGCAGAGAGAAGCTTGTGATTTTTACTCTGTCTACAAGAAAACTCAGTAGGCGGCATAAATAGAAGGATGAAAACATCTGCCTCTTACTCATTCATCTTTTGGCCAGTTCTAATGATAACACCTAAAGAGTCAGAGCTGTTTAAGTGTGAGGAGTTTTTGTTAACTAGACAAACATATTAAGCTCTTAGAAATGTTCTAAAGATAAGGAACACAAGTTTATTCTTAGATGTCCAGGCAAACACAGAGAAGTCAATTTACAGTTGACTTCTTGTATCTTGTGACAGTATCTGTACTGTGAACATTACTGCAATTTATATCATAAAACCTGAAGTAGGTTTTCTTGCTCTACCTTGGTTTACTTTACAAGGAAGCATTTAAAATCCCCAAACAAGTTGCAACTCTGTTATCAATCATAGGTTCATTTTTCAATCATTTCAATCATTTCAATCATTTTCAATCATTTTTCACCCCAGCTCCAGGGTAGATGAACAAGGATATAGCTCTGTCTTGCCAACATTTGCATTGCTTAAGTCTTTAATTACAAGTTCTAAAATGAACTAGGAAAAACTGATTTTCAGAGTTTAGTAAAGCTCATAAAGTTAAAAGAATTCTTACCTTGGTCTTTATGATTGTATTTTTTTTCTTAGTTTGAACAGCAGAAAATAGCAGAGAACATTGATCATCATTCAGTTTTGAACTGGAATCAGATTCCTTCAAGAGAAAATTGATCTGGTTTTAAAACAGGTTATCATAAACACAGTATATGTTTCCATATCTACATTTATATACTTTAAGCTACAGTGTTTTCAGCAGCTCTAAGAAGTCAAACAAAAACCTGGGCTTTTATCAAGCAACACATCAAAGGCATGCATATGCTTCTGAAAGTACTTCAGGGACTAAAAGCAGAGAACAAAAAATTGCCTACCAGGTGTTTTTGTGAGGCCATAAAAAGTGATAGCAGCAGAAAGACTCAATACAAACTAAAACCAGAGAAGAGATTTTATTTAAGCTAGTATTCTCTACAATTACGTTAATCATTGACAAGAATATGATAGCACCAGCTACATCATCTGTAGGGCACCATTCTGAAAAGGAGACTTCACTGCATAATTTCTTTTATAATTTAAAGGGAAAACAAATGCTGAAACAATGTCTAATTTTCTTACCTTTGCACCTGAGCTGTTGGACACTTGCAGGATTTCTGAAGACTCCAAACTGCATTCTGATGTCTCACAAGACCCGTGAGACTGTGATGACTGTTCTAGTTCTATTAAGGGGGAGGACTCTTCCTCCGATTCATCACACACTGCCCCACTAATCTGATCTTCCTGGGATACAATGCAATTGTTTCTCTCTTGGTGAAGCTGCTGTGAAAACACATGAGATGGACCAAGATTTCCTGAGTTACTTTTGAGGCTGCTAAACCGCTGGAAAGAACTTTCCTGCATTTCCTCAGGAGGTGTAAAGACAGTTTGTGATGATTTTTCAGTTTCTGAAACCCTAGAAACATCTTCAGCTACATGTTTTACTTCCTGTTTCTGGCAATCCTGCTCATCATCTTGAGTTAGATCACCATCTTCCTTCTTTGCTCCACTGTCAAACGCAACTGCACCATTGCAGAAAAACCTAAAAAAAGATTAAAAAAGTGAAGGCAAGGGGGAAGAAAGTTATGCAAATGAGTATGACATTGCCAATCATTGTCTCTATCCATCGATTTTATTTTCAAGGTATACTTGCAGACAAATTATTTTGGCAATGGGAAAAGTCAGTCATGGGGACATATTAAAAAAAAAAAACAAAAAAAACAGGAAAAAGAAACAAGGGGAAAAGCCTCTGTAAAAATGGCATTCTTTGAAATACTAAGAAGATTCTTCACCTGAAAGTGAAATATCTAGAAAGCCTACAAAATTTAGGAATGTGTTAATTAAGAGTGATAAAGCTAGTAGTGAAATACTTCAGCACTGCTTATTAAGGAAAATTGAACTTTACAACTTTTTTGCTATGCTATAGCAGCAGCTCCTGAGAACACTGAGCACAGATTTAGGGAAGAACCTACCATCACCTCTTAAATTTTGATGCAATAAAAAAACCTCAAAAACTTCCAGCTCAGAAAGGTGTGCTTAAAAACTAAGATATTAAGACTGCTCTGTAAAATTGCACTGCTCAAACATATCCAGATTATTTAAGATAAAAATTACACAATAATAGACTTAATTGTGATAATGTTTTGTAAAACACATTCAAGTAATTGTGGCCAAAAGTGACTAAATGAAAAACAAAATCCCTACCTAAGTCCCTGTCCTCAAAGTGCTGCTGCAGAGAACAGCAGTGTCAGCTGAATGTGATAGGATAAAAATAAGTATTAGTCATAGAGTATGACCAGGTTTCCCTTTACTGAAACAAACAAAAAGCCCTGTCAACTTTAGTCCATATGTTAATCAACTGCTTACAAATTTTCCACAAAGTAGATACCTTTGTTTTTTTGAGATATGTCACATGTCCTTTACCTGAAAAAAACCCACAGCCAATTCCTAATTAATTTTGATACCCAGAGATATTGAATATTTTCTTGAGAGCCACTAAATTGATCACAGAGCTGGAGCACCTCTCCTACAAAGAGAGGCTGAGAAAGTCATGGCTGTTAGCCTAGAGAAGAAAAGGCTTCAGGGAAATCTTATAGCACCTTGCAGTACCCACAGAGGAGCCTACAAGAGAGCTGGAGAGGAACTTTTCACAAGGTCATGTAGTGTCAGGACAAGAGGGAATGATGTCAAGTTGAAAGAGGTTGAAATGAGATATTGGGAAGAAATTCTTCTCTGTGTGGTGAATCTGAGTGTGGTGGCACACTGGAACAGGTTGCCCAGAGAAGTTGCAGATGTCCCATCCCTGGAAGTGCTCAAGATCAAATTGGATGGATCTCTGAGCAGCCTGGTCTCGTGAAAGGTGTCCTGACAATGTTGGGGGGGTTGGAATGAGATGATTTCAAGGTCTCCTCCAAACCAAACCATTCTACGATTCCATGAATAGTCTGAGTCATCACTTCTGCAGTAAAAAATGAATATCATCTGTCTCACAAATAGATAGCATACCTAGCACAAAGGATCAGCCATCTTGGCTGACATTAATACAGTGGCATAAAAAGTCCGAGGTAGCATTTTTCCTATTTTCAGTATTCAAGGTATTTTAGCAACCAGGACAGCAAATAGTATTTTGCTACTTATGAAAACATGTGACATAAGCATACCTGCTTCTTGTTCCTGGAACAATTACAGCATCCTTCTCTTTGTTTTTCCTTTGTAAAAAGTAAGCAAATTTATTTCTAACTCTGGGTAGGGAGTTAGAGCTTTCTTGAGTGATGGAAATTCCTGGAGAATCAAGGCTTTGTATTGCTGACACACTCTTTTGTGCTTGACCATCATTATCGTTCTCCTTCTTGATTCTCTTTGTTTTTGAAAATGAGTATTGCTTTAACAGATCTCCATCTGAGACTTCTGCTGAATCTAAAGACAATTTAAGCATCACTGTAGGAGCACATTCTACAATAATCAGTTATGAGATAACTAAACATTACATATTTCACAGGCTTAAAATATTAGCAAGGTCTGGTAAGAAAATTATTGACAATAGAGTTTAGATGTCTTTAACACCATTGTTTTCTAGTGCATAGCCTTAAAAATAACTCAGTGAAAAGGCAGATGGAGTGAAGGCAGAACAACTACAATGAAGCTACATTTGATTTAAAGGCAGGTTGCTAAACTACATACAGACTTTGATAAGTGAGGGGATAGGAAGATACCAGGAGTAACAAAGGAAAACAACAACAAAAGAAGTCCCAGCAGTATAATCAGAAAGTAAAGGAAAACACTTGAAGTGCAACAGGAACAAAAAAGGGCCTCTTCTATTACAAGCCCACAGTTTACTTGAGCACATATAACTCAGGGGCTATTGAAGACAATATATCACAGATGCACTAGAGAAAGTGAAAAAGTTGGCATAAAGAACACCTATACAGGGGATAGAGGCAGCACAGACTGAGTACAGAAAACATTCTTCATGTTTTCTGTCTGCCCTAATATCAATGTTAGGAGAAACAGGCTGTTTTAACTTTTTCACAAGCCATTTTAAGATAAAAATTAAAACCAAAACTTTATCAAAATACAGACTGTATTAAACATAATTTGAGACTGAAACCACCAGAGTTTTATAGCAAACCAAAGAAAGTTAAAATAAAGTCCAGTTGAAAGTCTGCTGTCACCCTTAATCATTATCTAGGCTTTAATATTATGTCTTGTTAGTCTTGTAGCTTGTTGAAAACAGAATACAAAGAATAACATGCAAGAGTTAAGCCTCTAAAGCCTCATACCATAAAGAACAAGACAAAACCCTTTCTTTCCCACAGCCTTCTACTGTTATTCATATACTTATTTAATATAAACATACCACTCCTTGGCCTTTTTGCCAAGAGCTCTTTGCCTGCAAGCTTTAGTCCTTTAACACTAATTATTTTCTCCAAGCCTTTGGTTATTGGTTTCTCTGGGAAATGCATTTTAGGAGGAGCAGGATCTTCAGTGGGACCAAACTTGTATTCTCTGCTCCAAATGCTACTGACATGATTATCTCGTCGGTCATCCCAGCCACCACTTCTCTGCTGCACAGGCTACAAAAAACAATTAAAAACCAAGACAGAAGTTTATAAACTTGCCTTCTATATATGATTTCCTGACTTAGCATACAAGGAAGGAAATGTTGACATTTGTACATCTAGTGACATACTTTACATAAACCTTTTTTTTTTTGTTCCCACAATTCTCATGCTTTTCATACTTTCTGTTGGGCTCCCATAATATCTTCATTTCAATATGGCACAAATGACTAACTGCTCATCTCACAGACCAGATTTAAAGTTTAAAATTTATTTCTATTCATGAAAGAATTTTGGATTATTCTTAGAAGAAATGCAAAACTCTTTGAGAATTTTCTCTTTAAAACAGTTACTTCTGTAAATAGATTTAAGGACTTGCCAAAAAATCTGAAAGTAAAAGAGATATTACAGACAAATGACATGAAAAATAAAACTTTACCTTTAAAAAGAGAGAGAATTATGTGTGTGGGAACACAGAGTTTCTGTAATACTGGAATAGCTTTCACTGACAATTCATTTGTGGATAACATTCAATCACATTTTCCCATTAACATTCAGACCCACATCAAATTCTTAAAATCTAATTTCATAACAAAGACGTTACCTGTGCCGTGTCAGGGTTATAATTATCAATTTGTTGCATTGTGTTGATATCAATATTGCCAATAGCAATTTGAAAAGCAGTATCATCACCAACATGTCTGTTCCCATCATAGTAAAGGAAAATATCTGAATATTACTTTATATTTCAACAACTGTATCATGAAAGTTAGAACAGCCGGTTTCCCACTTTTCATGCTAAGAAGCATGACTAGAATATTAACCCAAATGATTAATACTAGTACCCCGGCTCAATCTGATGTAACAGTAATTGTAATAGATCTGCAGTCTTTGGCAAATCATGAAAGTCAAAACTAAATCCTTCAATTATCAGCAGGCGAGGCAGCAACTTCCTCCTTCCTAATTTCTGCAAATGCCAGGGATTAGATGGCTTGAAGATACAAAGCTAGTAAGTACTTTAACAGTCCCCTCTCTTCCTTAATTTTCCTAATCTTCCATGTTGAAATTTATACTGCACAGATGTGGCAAAATGCTACCTTTTCAATAGAAGAGGGATCTAGTAAAACAGGAAACGCTGAGATTAGAGACTGAATTGAGCACAAATTGCAAGAATTAAACTGGAAGAGATTATGACACACAACACAGGCAGAAATTCAAGACAGCCATAGAGTAGTCAGTTTATATTTAAACTGTACTTAACAATTTGTTTTCTAATGAAAAAAAGGAGATCAATAACTTCTTCCTAAAACAATGCAGCAATAATAGGTCATTTAGTTACCCCTGCACTTTTAAAAAATTGATTAAATCAGAACATAGGAGAAAAGAAGAAAATCCCCACAAAAGTTTATGACTGCAGAAAAGCCAGGCTCTAGTCAGCAAAAGCAGAGATGCAACAAAAAAATCTAAGTACACCACAGATGCAATGAAAATTGGAAGATACCACATCAGCTCACCCTTATTTCCCCATTCTGCTGTTTCAACACAAAGGATACCGTCCTGCATAAGTTAGTGTTTCTGGATCTATATCATCTCCATATGCATTCAGAGGAACTAATTTTCTGCTGACAGGATCAAAAACTAGCTGATACAGGAATGTATTATTAGCTCGTGCAAAACCCTGTATGTATTCTTCTGGTACTGTTATATTCATCTTCAAGTACTGCCCCATTTTCTTAATAACCTGTCAAAAAAAGAAATTACTCAACTGTTTCATTTTAACAGGTCATGTGAAAGGTTAAATACATTTCAATTATTAATTATCTTTGCTTGTAATTAAATGTAGAATGAGTGTCCTACTGCAACAAGCAGATTCAAGTTAAATAGGAGAAGGAAAGAAACTAGAACTTTGTACATTATTTTCCCTCTCAAATTGTCTACAATTACATAAACAACACAATTCAATTTTTACACTTCCTTCTTCAATAAATAAATCAATACAAAATGTGACCAGAAGAACAGATAATCTCGTTAAGGTGTATTTATTTAAACTAATAAACATCAAATTCTTATTGTTCATATTACCAGGACATATAAGCCATATGTGGGTGTTCTTACAATGGAAAAAAAAAAGGCAAAACTAACCAGAATAAACCCTAGAATTTTGCTCAGAAATACATTAAAGCAAATAATGATTTGCATGGGAAAACTTCAAAGTTCCCCTTTTACTTCCTCAAAAGCCAAAACAGTTGCTTTGATGCCTCTCTATATGATACAAAACATTTTAAAATTAAACATCAAAGTTCTTTGTCTGTGAGAGAAAAAAAATACACTAAAACACAAGTAATTTAAGAAAGAAGATAACACATGAAGTTAACTAAACTGCACATTAAAATGCTTTTCTGGATTAGATTTACCTGCCTCCAGGACAGCCCCATGAGTATTATTATTAGCTCTTAACCTTTCTACTCGCTTACTAACCACACAGAAGTTATTCCCACCCTCTTAGCCTCTGTATTTCCTAATTTAATTTCATATATTGGACAAGAAAAAAACCCACCCTATATTAATTTGCTTTGTATCATAACACACTTCTCTTCCATACTGTTTTTAATACAGAAATGTCCATATCCATACATGTCATTAAATAATATTACCAATTTCTGCCCCTCCCACACACAGATAAATCTGTACTTATACAAAAGTAACAGTTCAGTGAGCAGTTCGATTAACTGATCTGCAGAAGCAGAAGAAAGCAGCAATGAGGGGAGAAAAAAAATCAAAGTCTTACAAAAAATTAAATTTCCCTTCTAACAGAATATACTCTCAAAGGATTAAAACTATTCTTTACCTAAGTTTATTTTGGTGTATTTCTCATAAATATATGACAGCTTCAACACTTGAATAAGTTTAGTTTAGCATCTTTTTTAAGCACAGGTAAAAAATATTTTTTATTTTTCTCCTCAAAATGGAGGAAGTCAAGAACCCTTCATATTTTCAATTCAGTGTTAAATTTCATATATACTGATACAGGCTCCCCCAAAAATAAAACATGAAGCAAAACTGAGTTTACCTTTATGATATCTGGATTGTTGGCTAATTTTAGTAACTTGCATGCTTTAGCTAACCCAATTCCATGAATTGAAGGGAGGTAGTCACAACCAGAAAGAATACACATGTAGCGGAATTTCTCTTCTGTAAATACATTTCCAAGCTGCTTGCAGTTTCCTAGTCGAGTTTGATCTATCTCTAGTCCATTTCCAAACTTGTCAATTTTCAGAAACACCTGAAAATTAAGAGGAAGTGAAAACAATGATTTTCACCCATATAGGGTGGTTCATTGCACTTGGTGGAAACAAGAGACAATCTGCTGTTCTCATCTCTTCTGTTTCTCACATTTGCTGTAGAAGAGTTAATCCATACATCAAACATATTTGGCAATTTCAAACTCTACTTTGCGAGAGGTAAAGGTTATTAGTATTTTCTTCCATACCTTTTTACATCCAAAAGCCAAAAGATCAGAGTCTTCCGTAATTATAGCTTGAACCATGCCAATCTTATTAAGATAAGCCAGCTGAGCATCAGCTTCATAAGGAGCAACAATACAATCAACTCCCTGGGCTCGTGCAGCCTGTACATAATCAAGAAGCATACAAGTACTTTGCATTAATTTTCAGTAATTACCTTAAGAGAGCTGAAACCACATTAAAAAGCTGAAACCATGACCTTTTTAATCACACACCCATCCTGCCCCCACCGAGAGTTCAGTATTTCATAGTCAAACCCTCAACTTTTAAGCAGTTTAGACCTATATAAACTGGTTTACAAAAACAACATTTTCTGTAACACTATTGCCACTGCATCTGACCACAGGTGACAGCTTCAAACTCATGCAAGTCATATTCTAGTACTAGAACAAACTTAATACGTTTTTGATAAAGACCCTACAACTGCATTAGAAGTATAGCAAAAAACTACTAGAACAATTTTTAATCAGCCAATTTTTTTTCTGTAGTCTATGCTCATAAACTAGCCGAGGGAAAAAATGCAAGAAAAAAATTTGATTCTTTTTTTGTGCTGCTAAAGTGAAACAGGTGTTATTAAATTCAGTTCATAGCAGTGGGAAGATGTGTTTTGTTTGATACATCAATATTATTTATACAAATGGGCATAATAAACTTCAAGTTTGTTCATTGTGTTTAGCACAATCCAATAACATGCAGGACAATCAGAGACTAAGCAGGTGGGAATATTTTCTTTCCTATACAGGAGAGGCAGTGATGTAGCCACAAAAATGCAGAGTAGGATGCACTACCTATTGCAGAGATTTTTTTGACCTGGCATTATCAATAAAGTTGACAACTTACTTTAATAACTTCATGAGCCATAGCGTGGGTAATATTTATACTGCGCCCAAAACATTCTCTAGCTTCTGACAGTCTCCCTTCCTGCAACAATTGTTTCCCCTTCAGAAGGCTAGCTTGACGCCTCCTAAAAAAAAGGCAAAAAATATCCACCAATCTCAGATTATTTTTCACTTAAAAGAACAAACAGCAGAAGGGACCGAGAGAGACAGGTAAGAAAGAGGGGAAAATATGCAATACCTTCCAAATCTGGGCTACTTCATAACTTTTTAAAACACAGGAATAACTAGGTCATTGCAGTGACAAAGACAACTAGATTTGAATATTGAAATTGATAATATTTTCACAGAAAACAGTGACAAATAGGAACTGAAATCAGCAGTGTAAAAGAAGAAATGCACCCACTTAGCTTGCAGTAAAATAGATTTAATGGGAGTTGGGAGTATCTGATCCTAGATACTTATTGATTTAGAAGACAGAAAACCTAATTTACTTAATTTCATTCATCGGAAACCGTTCACTTCACGCTGAAGGAAGCATGTGTCTCATGACAATTCATAAATAACAACCACTACTGAAAAAGTCTCATAGCTTCAGTGAAAAGTCCCATTTATAGGGACCTGAACACAAATTTGAAACAAGTTTATCTTGTTAGTTGTAAACAAAGATGAGGAAAGGGATGCTATTTTTAAATAAATTTATATTGGGAAAAAAAATTGTCCTGAGATCACAAGCATGGGTAAACTAAATGCCTCTAATACATTACAGGAACTACTGCTCAAAGGTTTACTTCCTTCCTCTGTAAAATGGCTTTCATTGATGAAGTGCATTTCTATTTTTGGAATAAAATCTCTAAGAAGTTTGTATGATTTTAGATGTAAATTTAAAAACACCACACTCTATTTCAGGGAGGTTTACCGGAGCTTACTTCCTAGCTAAAGTTTGAGGGGTTTTGATTTTTACTGTAGTGATAAAACTTTGCTTTGCTTGCAAATCAATACAGTTTGGTACTTACTCTCGTCGTGCCTTTTCCACTTCCTTCTTAGAGGGTAGGGTACATCCATCAAATACCAAAATTGGTTTAATTCCAAAGGAGAGGAGCATATGAACAAGTTTCATACAGAAAGCCACATAACTGTATGAACAATAACAAAAGTAAGAAAAGAGATATAAACTTTATTGTTAACCACAAATCTATTATATATTTTCCAGCTGCAGGAAAGGAGAGCTGTAAGTTTAAGTCTAATTATTGTTTGAAAATCTTAACAGGCTGTATATTGCCCCAGTATCACAAAAAACTAAGAACCCTTGAATGCAGTTTGGTTGGTTTTTTTACCAAGAGAAACAATCCACCTCCCAATTCAGAACTGGGCTGACTTTTCCTCTCTCCTAGACAAAACGAAATAAGAATTCAAGTATAATTGAGTCGATTTTGCTACACTAGGATTTGACACTGACAAAAACTTGCCCAGTTAAGACATGGATTGCCTTTTTACTTTTCAGCTTCTCCATTCATAATGGCCAGGGAAACGGGAAGCAGACAAGCACAGTACATGACTTTTCCCCAGAACGGCAGACTAAAAGCACTTTTGTAGAGTTGGAAATTATTGGGTTATTTAACCTCTCCTTGTAGAGCTATCCACTCTTCTCTCCAGATAATGGATCTATCCTATGGACGAGACATACAAACCTATCTTTCCATACTAAAAATACAAGTACAGCGCTGAAAATATTCCAAAAGACAGAAAAGTTTCCCTTCTGTACAAACTGTGAAGATGGTATATGGCCCAGGAGACAACCCTCCACTGCCTTCAAAGCCCATCCCTTAAAAAAATATTTGTGGGGCATTCCAGATGTTATTTATTCCCTGAGACCTCTCATTTTCTTACCTGTTATTTCTACAGATCTGTATGAGATCATTTTATCAACAGCATGGAACTAAAATCTGATAACTGCTGTAAACACTAAACAAGCACATTGCAGCGATGCTCAAAGAAAAAAAAATCAAAGTTTTTTTATTTTAAGGACACTGTTTAAAACAAGAGCAACCTCATCAGCAGAGGAAGGGAAGAGAAGGAGAATGGGATTTAGAAGCATTTAGAATGCAAGGATATGAGCACTGAGGATTTGGAGCTACTGAAAAATAACTATGATTTTTTAAAGACAGGAGCAAATAGCACTGTAGCTATATAATACGTTCATCCAGATGAATTTTAAGGTATGAAAGGACTCTACACCATAGATAAGGTGCCAGTCTAGGATCATATGAGCACGGAAACAAGATTTGCCCATAAAGTACTCATGTGTTCAAATTCAACCACTCCTATGTTTCCTATGACTATGGATATTTCCCCTGTCAATTTTTGCCTCCACTGAAGTGTATCCTATTCTCAGGACACTGAGGAACCTCCACTACCTTCAAGGCAGGGTTGGACTGAAAACTCCACATTTGAATCAATTTGCAAAACACCAACCCTCTCTTGTTTCCAATGAAACATTTGATGGATCTGAGGTCCCCCGAGTGGTGCCAAGCAATAGGACAAGAGGCAACAAGCAGAAACTAAACCGCAGGAATTCCATTACAATATAAGTAGAACTTCCTTACTGTACTAGTAACCAAGCACTGAAACAGGCTGGCCAGAAAGGCTTTCAAGACCCTTCCTTCTCTGGAGGTATTTGAAGGCCATCTGGACACAGCCCTGAGAAAAGTGCTGTAAGGGAACCTGCACGAGAGGCCATCCAGTGGTCCCTTCCGACCTTACCTGTATCCGATCTCAAACAAGAGTTCAACCCACACCTCCAGAGATGGGCAAGAAATGCAAACCTGATCTAAGGTGTGGAGTTGAATCTGAAATACGACCACAAGTTTTGTTCGTTTTCTTCTCTAGAAATATAACTGTTTAAATGTGTTTTAGAAAAGCTACTTTAACTAAAAACGTAGTATGTTAAGCAAAAAATCTTACACTTTATTCAGAACACAACACATCTCTCAAAATTCCTTGGCACCATTACAACCTTTGTCACAGCGGTATTTACAAACTATCTTTGGATACAAAAAAGGCGTCTGAAAATAATAGTTAATTTGGAATGAAAGAATTGCACGTCCAGAATTTCATCAGAGAAATTAGATTATAGTTGAGAGTGAGACATGCTAGGAAAAAAAAATCTAACTGATACAGGCTTAGGTGTTCCAATCAAAAAATATTTTGAGAGTTTTTCCTCAAGATATACTTTTTTATTATTATTTTGTACAGCTGGAAAGCTGTTTATTTGTCGCCAAAATTTTTCATTTCTAAAGAGTTCAACTGAGAATTCAGAAGCAATAGTAAGAAGCGAAACTACCGTAACTTAGTTTTTAGTTCAAGAAACACCAAGTTAACAAAACTTTAGCTTGTAAAGGGGCCGAGACCTAACCGTAAGAAAGACTTACAGATCCGTGGGCTCCCCTCGGGCCAGCTTCTCAGCACAGGCATAGGCGCCTTTGTGCAGCCAGCAGTACGTGTCCACAGCTACCGCCAGCCCTTTGTATTTCTTCACGTGGGAAGGCTCGGCAGCCTCCTTGATGAACTGCAGCAGGCCCTGGATCCCCATGATGCCGCAGAGCGCGGAAAAAAATAAAGGCGCCGACACAAAGCCGAGTGCTTTGTGCTCTCGGTTGTCACTCTCGATCTTCGCTCGGGGACCGTCAGGTCAGCTCACGGACGGGGCGCTCGGCCGCGCCAGGGCCACGAGAAGCTCCCGCGGGTGCCCCCACGCACCCCGGCTCGGGGCCGCCACCCCGCGCAGCGGCGGGGCTGTACCTCGCTGCTGGTCGGCGCTGCTCGGAGAGTGGAGAGAGAGACGCCGGGGAGTGAAACGAGAGAGGGACCGAGGAGAGACGCGGAGACTCGGTCCCCACCCGCGCCTCGCTGGGGCAGCCGCGGCTCCTCCGGCCCGGCCCGGTTCAGCTCCGCACGGCGCGTGGCGGCCGCCCCGGGCTTTCGAACTGCGCGCGCCGACCGCAGTGGCCCCGCCCCGCGCGCGGGGACTACGATCCCCATGGTGCCCCGCGCGGGGACTACGATCCCCATGGGGCCCCGCGCGGGCGGGGGCGGGGCCCGTGCTGCAGTCGTGGGAGGGCGCATTCCTGCCAGCATTCCTCACAGCCCCCGTGCGGCTGACACGGGTCCTGGATAACAAGAGGAGTGTGACGTTTATAAACATTAAATACGCGGAAATCAAAAGGCCCCGCAAAGTTTTAACAGGACAATGGACTGTAGCCATTGAGAGGGGAGGCGAGGGGCTGACGCGGGTCACGGAGGGCCAAGGATCAAGGGGACAGACGTTATTGTTACAGCACCGAAACCCTGGGGTTAACGTAAGAACGGATGGTCAAAGTTACAATTATACGATACAGGTTCTTTTTTCTTGTCAGTTACCGTGAAAGTTTGCTTGCATAAATAAAAAGAAAAAATTGCAAACATTGCAGTAAGAAGTAAATGTAGGCCAATATCTACCAGATAACAGTTTCTTTTTCTACATGCCATTTTGAAGTCTGCACAGTTCTTAGATACTGTGACTTGGTGACATGGGTGACCCAGTCAGCAGTGTAGAAAGCAATGTTTCCAGACAGAGGACAGCAAAGTTTAAATTCAATGCATTCTGGAAAGAGCACATCTGAATTACAACTTCTCACCTAAGAAATGAATAGAAATAACTTGGCCACAGTGGCAGCATAAGGTATTTTCATGTTGAAAATATTGATTGAATTCTGCTTTGCCAATTCTTTTTTCACTCCGTGATTCTGACTATATATGACACACTCCACAGGTTTTAAATCCAATTGCAGTTACATTTCCATCTGGATTAAGTTCACTTCTCTTAAGAAATATTCTTCTATCACTTCTGACATTTCTTTTTTCTATCAAACTGCTGTGTTCATGGGAAGAACAGTAATCAGAGTAGACGATGTAATGTACCAATATAATTCAAAATCTTACGTGCAATTCAATTAAATATACTTTTGACTATTTTCTGTAAATTATATTAAAAATACTCCAAAGGTGAACCTCAGAGTCACAGCACATGAGCCAATGTACTTGCATTGAAGGAAGCCAGAGCTACAGAACTCTTGCCTAGCTCAGATTTTCCTTTTCAATTCCTTCACCTGAAAGGATGGATACTTTGGAATTCAAGAGTTAGCACAACATGCCTTATCAGTCAGTTTATTACAAATATCTTCAGCTACGTATGAACCAGTATGACCCACCCTCATGACATCTCATAACGTCTATAAAATAACAAAAGCTTGATACCATGAGCCAAAGGCTTTGCTGGCTTCAGTAGAGCTATCTCGACTTAAAACTGGCTAAAAGTTCAACAGTGTCTCTTGGAAGAAAGTAGTCAAATGGTGACATTTTGGTGAGTTATTCCTTTTAAGAATACCTTAGTATTGCATTTTGTTTCCCATAGGTACCAGATGAAAGGGGGCAGCAGCACTGCACTATGGTTAGTTACAAGAGTTGTAATAATATGGAGAATTCTTTTCTTTCACAAGTAGCTCCTGTATCAGGAGAGTAGAAATTACTATGCCAAATCTCTGCTGTGTGTTTTTTCTTTCCCTGAGCAGTTTTGTAATAGTGACCTGTGGAATACATTTTAAAGAGATCTTGAAGTAGAAAATATAGCAGAAACATTTTGTTTTCTTTGCAACTGTTTTATGTCATATAATAAAAAAAATAAGAGCCATTCTGAGTATAACCTTGTTGACTCCTAATAGAAATTTGAGATAGGTGCCCAAGATAAGAACACTGAGGTACCTCTAGAATGGCTTCTTTCTCAACACAGCTCTCCTAAAGAGAGGAAATTGGATCGCTCTGATGTAAACATCCAACCTTTACTCAGACAAGTAAAGCAAAATTAAATTCACCCCTGCTGTGCACTAGAGTGGGCAAGGACATCTTTCAGATTTTTACTAAACTTCCTTCTGTGCAGTGTCTGGCACAGCTGGAATTGTCTTCATGTAATAGGTTAAAATACCCAGAATGGAAACTGGCACTTTGCTGAAGATCACAATCAGACCATCAGCTTTGGTGATGTTAGTAGATCGGGTGGCTGGTTTCAATATTTTTTCCAAAATTTCAGTGAATTTCTTATTTCTGCTACTATATTGTTTTCAATGCTTAAGAAGCTGATCACTTTTATCTCAAAAAGTTGATTTCGAAGTTAGTTGGACTATTTAATCAATTTCTTAGGAAAGAAATTTAGTTTCTCTCTGATAGGTGGCAGTATTACATTCACTGCACCCTTTGTCTGTCTTTTATTGAAATGTCTATTTATGGACTATATGTTTTCATAGCTTTTGTTAGCTTAGCTAAGAAGCCAGACTACAATACTACAAACAAATTTGCAAACACTTGTACACACTTGAGAGAAGCTTAGAGGATGACATCCTTAAACTATATTTAGTGGCAGAGGAAATGTTTTAAAAATCTCCTCATTTATCAGGAAAATGTTATACGAATAGTGTTAGTAAAGTTATTAAAAACCTAGATTATCTAGTTAACATAGTTTTCATATGGTTATCTGCTAATTATGTTAGCTTAGTAGCTGTTCTGAACTCATCTTAAGTGTGGCTTTGCTACTTGTGGCAAGTTTTTTTTTTCATCTCTGGAAACGTAATGTCAGTACAGAGAACAAAAGCATGCTGAATTCTGGTATCCCAGAATATCCCAGAATATCCCAGTGCATATTTTTTCCCTTGTGATCTGTCGTTGTGAAATCAGACATGCGGATGCTGCTGAAGCCTCCGTTCCTTGTAGCTGCATGGCTCAGCCTGGCCCCTGGGGCTCCCTCCCTTGGGACAGAGCCTCAGCTGCAGCCGAGTGCAAAGTGCAGTTCAGTTTCGCTTTCGAAGGAGCAGAGGCAGGAAAAACTCTCTAAATTTGTAGGTAAATCTTTAAATTGGTCCTTACTTACAGTCATTACTACAACTTTAAATTACTCTTGATTTTTTTTTTAACCTCACAGTAACACAGGTGCCTCCAGACTCTCCAAGTCTGTCCAGAACTTGAGCTGTGCCAAGGTAACTTTCTTCAGTTTAGGAATTATACTCTCTCCATATAACATTAAGGTATGATCTAGCAGCATTAACAGCTTGACTCAATAATTAACAAGAAATTGCAAAAAGACAAGCAAAGTGCTGCTGATAACCACAAACAGCTTGGCTTGCTGTGGGAAAGGAACAGCTGTTCCATCGGATTTAAAAGAGCCTGCGACGAAGAAACCCAAGTCCTTCTGAGGCAGGTGAGCAGCCTCCGGGGAGTTGTTGCTGTCGATTTATTTAACTTGGTGCTGGACCCCCCTGCACCTCAGGTAAGCTATGGCTAGACTTAAACACTCTGCACGTGTAGACTATTTTTCTGAGGAAAGGATTTTGAATAATGTTCAACAAAGCGTTCCTTTCCTCAGGGTTTCTGGTAGCACACAGTGAACTAGCAGGGGAACATCTGCTTCAGAGAAGTCTATGGAAACATGAACCATACGGGGCCTTGGATAAAATCTTGTTTTAAGCCAGTAGCTCAACTAAAAGGACCTTTTAAATGAAAGCTTAAAATGAAACAAAAAATCTTTTGTTATGAAAAGGAAAACTGTAGATGAGATTCTCAGAGATCTGATTCCAGCTCACAGACTTTTATGGGACTTTCAGCCCAGAAAGAAGAGTGGAAGATACATGTTTATTTTTCAGGTACAGGCTCCTCAGAGTGTAGTGGGCAGGAGAGATTATCTCTAAAAATCCAGCAGCACTCCCTCATAGCAGGAAAAGCATATTTTGCCGCGTTATTTGGGTGAAGTTGCCCTCTCCCTTTCTTAGAGTAGGCACCTGATGGCAGGTGCTTCCACAGCGCCTGCTGCCCTCTCACTGTTACTGGCTGCTCTCATAAATAGTCTCAGGCCAGAAGTTGGGATAGATTCGTGCTGATCTGTCTTACTCTCTCCTTTGTCTGTCCTCTTATCCTCTGTATCTCTGCAGGTGCTGTAATGATAGGGGTGGGACCTGACCACAGGGTACCCTGATTCATCTGCAAATGCAGGTGTCTATATATTCCTCATCTGAGGAGGTTATTTTACTCTGGAAATGAAAAGTATCCTTTTTTATTCTGCTTTTCACTGACTTTACTGGTTCATGTTACAGCCACCAGGTACAGTTACAGTCAAGATGCTGATCATGCTAGAGATATCTTCAAACCAGAAAGGCCTGTCAGCATCTTGTTAAATTTCAGCTTTTCAAAAAATGGCACAATTAGTGAGGGCTTTAAAAAATCTTAGGTCATTTGAAGAGAATGGAGACTTGCAAACTAAAGAGAACAGAGTCACTGCTTAATGCACTCACTAGTGCCTATCTATAAAGGTCTTAAAGTAACTCAGTCTGGAGCACAGTTAGAGCTTGGTAGCACTCAGTTTTTATCAGTTTCATTATTTTACACAAGCCTGGTCACACAGGTGCTGGTCTGGACTGACATAGCCTCTAGTTTATAACACCACATTGCTAATACAAAGGTATTTCACACAGGTCAATGACATACAGATGTTTTATCAAAATTTGTTAGAATTTTCTTACATTTCAGAGATGAACAAAGAGAGGCTTTGATTTAAAAAAAAAAAAAAAAGGATTTCATATATTTTGCTGGGATGATTTACTGAAATCAGATAGGGTGATCAAATACTGTTTGTGCTTTCTGGGAAAATGGGAGAGGCCCAGTGACCTACCATTTCCCTTGCCTGTGTTACATCTAGCCATACTAAGTGCCCTGTTAATTTCTTTTTCTCATATAAGTGTTCTTCTTTGTGCTACACGCAATAAAAGTAAAATAGATTAATCATTAACTAATTATGCCAGTAGCAGCTGAACACTCATGTGTTCCCAGCTGTAAGTAATCTACAGTCTGTTTTTTGCTTTTTTGTAGGTACTGATATATTCCATATTGCTGAGTCTTCCAGCAGCAAACGAAAAACATGTATTTATTCCTCCTTTCAATTTTACCTTTGCTTTTGAAAGTCACTGGCGCTAAAGATGTTATATTTGGTCATAATAATTTCACAGAATATCAAGTAGGCAACATGAACCTTATTCTCTCTGTTCCACATGGTGGATCAATGGAACCTAAAGACATCCCTGATCGAGAGGCTGCCTGTTGGGATGCAAAGACATCCTCTTGTATTTTCTCTCACGACTGTCCTCCTGGAAGTATTCAAAATTCTAAGAAATGCAAAGTGTCTACCAACCAAGACAGGTATACTATAGAGGTGGCTCAGGCTCTTGCTGAAGAAATCAACAACATTACTGATGGCTTCTTCCCACATATCATCATAAACCACCTACAGAGGTTCAAGATGGATGCTAACAGGGAAAAGGAAGAAGCCTCCTTTGGAATTCCCCAAGCAGAGCAGGCCTGGGAGGACTATATGGGATTTTTGACCACTGCAAAATCACAGATGTCAGGGGGCCTAATTCTGGATATCCATGGACAAGCACATCCTGAAAGGTGGCTAGAACTAGGTTACACACTTTCAAAAACTTCCCTTAACTCAGGTGTCTTTTCTGCACTGAATTCCTCAATTAGCCATCTGGCCAGACAGCTGGTCAATGTCTCTTCTGAGACTTTGGTTGCAGGGAACAGAAGTTTGGGTAAATATATTGAAGGACAAAACAAGAGTTATGTTTGTGTGCCCTCTCCATCCAATCCTAGCCCAAATAATGGAAGCTATTATAGTGGTGGATACATAACAAAGACTTTTGGTTCCCGTAGTTCTGGCACCACTGATGCCATTCAGCTTGAACTGCCCCAGTGGGTCAGGGCAGCTGAAGAGCGTCACAGATTTTGTAAAGCACTGGCAAGAGCTGTAATGAAATTCTGGCAAATCAACTACTGCAGCCAGTACAAGCACAAACTTCTGCCATGCTGAAAGAGGCTCTCTTGTTGAGATACCTCTCCTTAATAGAGTCGTGATCTGCAACAATTGAACAACTCCTTCACCTGGAACATTTAAGCCTGCAATGTAATTGTGGATGCTGGTAGAAAGAAACCATCCTGCAAAGGAATGCATCAACACAGAGGGAATCCACAGTTAATACCAGCAAATCCATTAACACACAGCTTTGTACTAGACCCAGCATTGAAAAGCCTGCTGTAAGATGAGTAGGTGCAAATATCACTTGCCTGTACTTGATTTCTTTCCAGTCTCATCCTCTGTTTTTAAGCACGTGATAAACAACTAATCTTCTTCTAATAAATTCTGTGCAATGCCTTAGTGGATTATCTGTTCCAATAAATTAAATGTCTCTGCTTTTCTTTGACACTTAAGAAACACAGTTGGATAAAGTCTATTGTATAAGATGTTTGGTGCCAGGACCAGTTTCCATTTGGTGCTTATAAAGCTCTTGTTTTGGGTTTGGAGGTAAACAGTAATGCTGAGCAATGACATGCAGTCTGATCTACTTCAGTTTTTTTTTAATATAATGAATTAGGAAAAAAAAGATCTGATGGCACTTATAGCACTGTAATTTTGTCACAATTGAAATAGCATAACAGTAAGGTAGTGACTGGGTGGAAGGCTGATAAAGGTAGCACACACACATTGTGCATTTTTGACAGTTTTCCTTACAACATGATTCCCTCCTGAGAGCTTGTCCATTGATTCCATTCACCATAGGATTAAACACTTGATTGGTACTGGGAGTAGTACTGCATTATGGACAGTTTCTGCACAGTGGAGAATATAGTGGCATGAATAACCATGACTACAAGTCAACTCCTAGAAAACACAATTAATTGTGGCAATTAACAAAGAAAACCAAAGGGAGAAGGAAGCAAGACCGAAAAGGGTACCATTTGAAAATTAAGAACCTATGAAATCCTAGCACTGCTAAAGGTTTGGTAAAAAGACGATATTGAGTAAACAGTCAGTTTTGAGGAAGTAAATAGTCAGTTAGTAAACTGAAGAGAAGTGGGATATCTGCATCTTGCAACCACAGTAAAATATTTAGGCCTGACTAGTAGTAGGGACAATGCCAAAGAGAAAATATTACATTACATATGATAAAACATAACACATAGGAACATCAAAATAGAAGGGTAGGGATCTCTCTGAACCTGAACTGTGCATTTTAATAATCTTTGAAGACTAGGCAATTTTCAGGTAACTGAAAGACTTTATGTGGCTTTCAAAATGATACAGGACTCAGAATTGCAAGAATGTTACCTTTCATACACTAACTACTAAATCATGAGTCAGATGAAGCCAACACAAATAATAAACAGCAGATGACACTTTACCTGGTGTCACTTGGTTTGTCAGGCAAGTCTGATTTTAGTTTTGATCACGAGGTTGGCTAATGTGGTGGGCTGACCCTGGCAGGCAGCAAGGGCCTGCCCAGTTTCTTGCTTGCCTCCTTACTTCTCCCAGTGGGATGGGGAAGAGATGTGGAAGAGCAAAAGGGAGAAAATTCTTGGGCCACAATGAAGACCATTTAATAGGTGAAGCAAAGCTGCATGTGCAAGAAAAGCAAAACAAGGAATTCAAGCACTGCTTACCACCAGCAGGCAGATGTTTGTTCAGCCACTTCCTGGGAAACAGGGCCTCAGCCCACATAATGAATGGCTATGTGGGAAGACAAACATTATAACCATGAACATCTTGGTTCCCTCCCCCATTCCATGAGGATGTTATATGGCACGGAAAATTTCTGGTCAGGTCAGCTGTCCCGGCTGTGACCTTTCCCAGCTTACTCACTGGGTGTGGGGAAAAAGCACTTTCTTGTTGTGCTGGCACTGCTCAGCAATAGCCAAAACACTGGTGTGTTATCAACACTGTCTTATTTACTAATCCAGGACACAGCACCCTACAGGCTGCTATGGAGAAAATTACATTAATCCCTGCTAGATCTGATACAGCTGATCATAAGAATTTTAAGTATACTCCCACAAGATATTTTGCAGCTACCTTAAATCCGTCATAGCCTTGTAACAAGTGGAAGGCAGGTAATTAATTTCAAGTCATTGTATATTCAGTTCACGAGAAGAATGTCTTTTCAAGAAGGCCAGCAGATCAAACACCATTCAGTACCAGTGATATAGAAAACCTGCTATTTCCCCCAAAATAGCAGGTAATAATATCACTAGTTATGTGCATTTTCCTAACTACTTACTAAAGTGAGACACTCAGCACCATTTGTATGTTTAGCCAAAGGATGAAAATGTGTTCTGTGCTCTGTGTCATGTTCTGACATTGTCCTGGAATGCTGAAATGCGAGAAAAGATTTGCGGAATCATGGTGGATAATTAATTGAATATGAGCTCAGCAGGCACTTTTCTGGCTTAGAGGATGAACACACTCTTTGAAAGCATAAGCAAGGAATGAACAGCCAGAAACAGCAGGGCATATTAACTCTTTGTTGACTTTATGACTAATCTGGCAGGAAAAAAAGCAGTGAAATATTCAATATTCAGAAGTTCAAACCGGACAAATTGAAGCAGAAGGAAATCAGTGGTTTTCACATAGAGAGTACCTGTCAGCAAATATACATGAAATCAAATGGGCTTTTAAATATCTAATTATAATCATACTCTGGCTTTATTAGAATTTATTATTTGCATGAAGGATTGGAATAGAAATAAAGATTTGTTTTCTCTATGTTCTACTTAATAATGAAATAGATTTAAATGTAATTGAAAAGCAAAACTGGGAAAAAATAACAAAAGAAATCTGCTAATCCACTTTAATGAAGACAGAAATTACATCTATTTGTTTGGACTCAAGTCTTCAATGGAATTGGGAGCCTTTTCCCGTCTCCTGTGACTGGACTTCTCAGCTCTGATCCTTTGAAGACCTTTAAAAAATTTCAAGAACTAATTAACATACTGAGGTGAATAGACCAGATTGATAGCATTTTGTAACAGCACAGACAAAAATATGTTTTTGTGCACATAGCTTATAGAAAATGTCTGATTTCACTTTGTTGTAAATCCATTGCAGTGCCATTGGCTTCAGAGTAATTGCTCCTAATTTCCCAAGGCACAAGAACCCCTGTATTTTATTTTCTTTTTCAGGAAAAAAACAGAACACAGATTTCCAAAGTACATTAATGGTTGGAAAAATAGCATATGTGACAACTATTTGAACACTGTGCTCCTGAGTTTTTTTGACACACTGTAATGGTGCATGTAGAATGATTAGGTCACATATATTGGAATGCAGAGCAAAGTATTCTATTAATCCCTCCTAACCAGCCATCCAGGATCTAACTCGTATCCAAGTTAGTTCTCTAGGTACCCTCTACAGAAAGGGATCAGCACCTTTGCTAGGGGTGATTGTTTTCATCCTATGATATGTGGGATAGACAAGCCTGTCGAATGTTCTGCTCTTGCTTCACAGAAGAAAACCAAGGAAGCTTTGCTAGACAGCTTGCAATAGATCAGATCATTAATACCCATAAAATAGTACTGCCTTACAATACTCAAAGCTTTGGGCAGATGGGAATCAATAGGTTTGGGGCTGGTTAAAAGAATCGAGTCTGAGCAAAGCATTAATGACATGAGGTTAAACAGGAGGAGTTAACATCTGCAATACTCACTTTTTGGCATGCTCACTTCAGTTGGATTCTCAAGCTTCCACCAGAGTTGGAGTTGGAGTTGGATAGGTAGTAATGCAATTCATGTTAGAAAATTAAATTGAGAAGCAGACAATTAACAGCAGAATGTCAGAGTATGTCACTCTAATAATGTACGAGTCCTAATGGCTTCTGATGTATGAACACCACCACAAAAGGTAGAAAACACTTGAGCTTACCTCATATATAGGAAGAAACCCAAATACTGCACCAGCATTTTTGCTTGCAAACTCAAAAGTTTCCAAAGTTTGGAGCTGACCAAGGGAAGCCAAAGTCAGTGCATTAGTAGCAGAAGACAAAAGGTAATGAAGACATTCTTACTGCAACTGCAAGACAAGTTTTATATTCGCATGACTTCTAAGGTTAAAGTCAGGTAAAGATGGAAGAGCTCCACTGATATTCAATTAGAGTTGTAGAAAGTATATGCAATGAAATCTAACTCTCCTGACTTCTGATTTCGTAGGAATCCTGAAAGAACTATTGTATGCAACCAGGGATTCACTGTTATTCTAGTATTTTCACACATCCTTCAAGTAAACTGAAGATACTTAGGTTTTCTGTTGAAGTAGAGGAAAAATTTAGGGTTTCTTTTACATGCTTAAACCAGTGAATCATTTTATGCCACCTTTTAAACTGAAATTTGAAAATGTGAAAAAGAAGAATGAAAACCACAGATTCTTGGATCCCTCTGTTTTTGAATTTTGTTCTAGCTTGTCCATTGAATAAGAAAGATATGTAGCATTACTTATGGATAATTTTTAAATGAGAAATACATTTTTATTGACTATATGTTGCACAGAACATAAATTTGTCATATACGTTAGCTACCTTTTCAGGAGCCAGAGCTTTGAAAAACTTGAAGCTGTGAGCTGCTTTCCCCTGTCCAGCCTTTTCTAAATCTGAAGGAGAACTGGTCAGTGACTTCCACCTGCAGGTACAGACAGAAAAAATCTGAAGTTCCTATCAAAATGACAGTTATGAACACAATATTCTTATATGGCTCCAAACGGAAATTATTTTGAACTAGGCTCTAAATTGAAATTATTTTGAAATTTAAATTATTTCATATATCTTCAAAATATAATTTATATTAGGACCTTCATAGGTGTCATGGAGTGCTTCACTGATATTTTGTCAATCCAGGTATGGCTGTCACCTGTAGAAGGCAGGAAATCTTAATATAAGCACCATTTACAAGAGTCATGTGCCACCTCACCACCTGATAATGGCTTTTCAACACTTCTTTAAGTTCTGACTAGAACACCTGAACGTGACTTTCATAACAAAGGTGTCCTCTGCTCATATGTCTGGTTTCCAAATTTAGTCATGAGAAGAAATTATCTAAAGTGTTTGTTAGTGCAGATTAATCAGAAAAATAAGTCAGGCCACACAAGCTAAGGAACTACAGGGAGAAACTACAGCAGGTATATAGAACCATACTGAAGAATGAGACCATTCCTGTATATGGTTCTATCTACCTGCTGGCATTTTTTAATAGATCTCCTGAGATGCTTGTTTAAACTGTAAGCACCTATGCTGCTCAGATGGGTTTGTGTCTTTTCAAGTGTGTGCACATTTGGGGAATATTTTCCCACAGCTTACTTCTGGAGAAGCAGGCTGGTCTTGGCTCGGCCAGGTGCACTGTTTGCTGGGTAAAAAATGACTGGATGGCCAGGCCCAGAGAGTGGTGATAAATGGAGTTAAATCCAGCTGGCATCCAGTCACAAGCTGTGTTCTCCAGGGCTCACTAATGGGCCCAGTTCTGTTTAATATCTTTATTGATGATCTGGATGAGGAGATCAAGTGCACCCTCAGTGAGTTCACAGATCACAGCAAATTGGATGGTAATGTTGATCTACTGGATAGTGGGAAACCTCTGCAGAGGGACCTAGACAGGTTGGACCAATGGGCTAAGGCCAGTACTATGAAATTCAACAAGGCCAGGTGCCAGGTCCTGCCCTTGGGTCACAACAACCCCTCACAGCACTACAGGCTGGGGGCAGAGTGGCTGGAAAGCTGTCTCATGGAAAAGGGGCTGGAGGTGCTGTTGACAGTGGCTGAATGTGAGCCAGCGTGTGCCCAGGTGGGCAAGAAGGCCAATAACACACAGTCACTAGCTCATGGGGCATTGTAGAGCATGGTGCTCATCATGCTATAGTCATGGGCTTCATCCCTGTACAGGTCATTCGCTTAAGAATTGGACTCAATGATCCTTGTGGGTCCCTTCCAACTCAGAATATTCTGGGATATTCAATCTGTGATATACAAATAGTGCAAATAATATACATGGGTGATTGTCCCCCTATACTCGGCACTGGTGCACTTCAGGCGCTGTGTCCAGTTCTGGGCCTCTCAATTCAGGAAGGATGTTGAGGTGCTGGAGTGTGTCCAGAGAAGGGCAACAGAGCTGATTAAAGATCAAGAGGATAAGTCCTGTGAGGAGCAGATGGGAGAGCTGGAGTTGTTTAGCCTGGAGAAAAGGATGCTCAGGGGAGACTTTATTGAGCTCTACAACTGCCTGAAAGGAGGCAGTAGCCAGGAGGGGGTCGGCCTCTTCTCCTAGGAACAGCAGGACAAGAACTGTCTCCTGACAGCAGGACAAGAACAAATGGCCTCAAGTTCCACCAGTTTAATTAGATATTAGAGGTTTAATTAGATATTAGGAAAAATTTGTTTGCTGAAAGGGTAGTCAGGCATGGCAACAGGCTGCCCAGGGAGGTGGTAGAGTCACTGCTCCTGAAAGTGTTCAAAAGGCATGCGGATATGAGGGATATGGTTTAGAAGTGAATATGGTGGTCCTTGGTTAATGGTTGGACTTGATGATCTTAGCAATATTTTCCAGTATTAATGTTTCTATGATTCCATGAATATATATTTGTTAACATTTATAACATGATTTGTGAATGGAGATCCTAAAAGATTATCTTAGTGATGAATATCGGATGAGTTATCCAATACTAGCATCACAAAGATAAGTGACTTGTCCCAAGACAATTGTCTGCATCTTGAAAAGAACAAATCCTAGCATCCGTAACTATAACCTTTCGGATGATGTTGCCTAGCTCTCCGTTACAGTATTTTGTGCAGTTAATCCAGAGGAACCAAGTCACTCTTGAGGTGACAGCACACAAAGCTTGTGTGACTCAAACTTTCTATTGCATGGAGTGTGGCTGCTTTTTTCCTCTAGTTCTCTACACAGTTAAGGATTTCTCATTTTCTTTGTCTGTTTAGTTAAAGCGTTTAAATGTATGATAGCCATTCTCTTCTACTGAAATATTTGAAGAAGACTCAAAAAGTAGTCACAGTGTGACACAGGCATGCAATTTATGGGAAGGTTCTTTCAGGTTATCTGACTCAGTGATAGAATCTTTGGTTCCAGAGGTTTCAATCTGGCTGCTGACTATTCAGAGGAACTACAGGGGCCCTTCAAACACAGCCAAGCACTTCTTTGTATTGATGAGTTACTGTTCTGACTACAGTGACGCTACTCATATTAGTATGAACTCCATGGAATAATAATTATTAGCAGGATACCAAATTAAATGGGGTAACAGTAAAGTTACAACTTTGTGAACAACTACCTTCTGTAGTAATGTATCTGCATAACTTACGCCATTCTGTGTACCAGCCAAACCGTTTGTAAGTAATCTTAATAAACCGCTTGCAGTTATGGTTACCAGAACCTCAGGAATTCGTCAAGGTTCGAAAAAAACAGGACTAAAAATAAGAAGAGCCTGAGAAACAAGAATACCAAGGCAAGAAGAATAAGATAAAGGAGGCCATGAAGGCTCTGAACTGTAGCCAGTCAAATTCCCTAAGGGATGCGTGGCAGCCTTGTGAACAAAGCGGCGCAACCAATCCAGAAATGCGTGAAGGCGTGAACAGCAGTCCTAGACTCTACAACTGTAGAGTAATGTAAACAATAAACGTCTTCTGCTCAATCATACTGGTTGGTCGTACAGATGCCCAATCTCCTGCAACCTTAGAGATTTCCCATTGTCCCAAAGTGCTTTGGTTGAAAGGCGGCCTAAGAAGGGACGTGGTATATGAAACCTTACCACTAAACAATGCATGACTTTTAAAGTCCTGAATAATTTTTTTCCATATTTGTATTGCTTTGTTACTTAAGACACTGAGTGCATTGCCTCTGAAGATGCCCTCTTCAATATTTCTGTTCACTTGATGAATCCACTAATCAATGAACCAGAGTTCCAGGACTAGAAATATGTACTTAAACTAATGGGCCAAGGCTCTCTTACTTGACTTGTAACTAACCCATATCCCTTCAGAACTCTACCTAGAAAAAAAGTTCAGCACTGCTACTGAACACATATTTATGCCAGTTTCAAAATGCCATGATCTGTGAATCCTCTACCCATGTACGTGAATGTATTCATAACATCCCAGCAAATTTAAGATGACTATTTCCTCAACTGAAATATTAAATTTGGTTTATTCTTCTAAAAGGATTTGTGTTTTGCTCAAAACTGTTCACTTTAGGCTTTTTCAATAAATTTTTGGAGACGCAGAAATATAGCAACTGTAGGAATTTGAAAGGTAACAGGCTGCTAACCTGAACAGCATATATAACATACCACCTCTAATTAGGCTAAAAGCTGAGACAAGTATCTAGTCATCACTATCACTGTTACTGAGTTTAAACCTTGAACTTCACTTAATCCTGACTGTCACCAATTCATAAACATGATAAGATTTATCCATACTGGGTCAAAACTCATCTTTAAAAAGATTTTTCTGAATAACACATAGTACCAATTTTTTCTGACCTTCAGATGAAAGGTGTTTTTAAAGCATATTTTCAAAACCATTCCCCCAGTCACACATGTATGTAAATGTATGAGATCTTACTTGTCTCTGTCCAGTGTGAGAGGATATATTACTTTCTTCTTTTCCGTATATTGGCTGTCCTCTTTAATTATAGCAGAAAAATCATTAACATCAGAAGGCAAAATCAACCGACTGGTATCTGATAAATCAAACTTCCTGGCTTGTCCAAAGTAACCAAAATAGTATCCAGTCCTGGCATGCCAAAGCCTACAGACATAGTAGAAGCAGTGCCAAAGGACAGAAAAGAAAAATGGATATTTTTAGAACTGGAACAGAATTGAGATAATATCTGTGTACATTATCAAATTCTGCAGCACTGTTCTAGAGTTCAGTGTGCTAGTCACAAAACATCAATGAGATTGTTTTTATAATTTAAATAATTTGAGAGTGAAAACAATTCAGAAGGTTGTTGTAAAAAAACAGAAGAAAAAACAGTTCATGTTTGTATAGATGAAAATGAAGTGTAAATGTACCAAACTTCTGAATTGTTCCTGTAGCAAAGTGCTGCCACCAGAGCAGGATCTACACAAAATTTCTTCATTTGTACTTCCAGAAAAACAAAATAAACCCCTTCAAATGTACTTGTTACTCAAGAAGCAATTACAGTGGTCTATGAAGTATCTTCAAGCTTCCCTATTATAATTGCATACAGATTGATTAGATGCCATGCTTAGGATCCATGTCAACTTAATAAGTATTGAAAGCTGAAACAGGATTAGAACAGGAGGTAATTTTTAAAATTACGTAGCCATTACTCATGTATTCAAAGTAAAAAAAGGGCTGAAAGAAAATGACAGTCTGCAAAAAATCTGGCTTCCGGAGAAGTGTTACATTAAAATCGGCTCTTTCAGGTGCAGAACAGAAAATGCACCTGGGGTTTTACTTTATTTAAGTTCTAGATACAAGTGGAGCAGGAAAATGAACTTTGAGGATAGCTCAACTGATTTGCCATAGTAAGAAGTGTTAGTCATTTTATACCTGACTGAACCATCAGTGGATGCTGTCACTACTACATTTTTCTCCTCTTCAAAAAGTAAGTCAACCACTTCAGTAGCATGTGCCTTCCAGTAGAGCTCCTCCTTTATTTTCTGAGGGGAAAAAAACAACATAACCACATTTGAGGCAGTTCTGTACCCCACCATGGTTGTTATTATAGTGGGTTTATCAGCATATCTTTCTAAAAATTAGAAGAGGTGAAAAAATAATCCCTCCTTGAAACAGCCTGCAAATGGCATATGGTAGAAACACCACCTAGGGAACATGGATAAATTCATTGTTATATCTTCTTTGAACACAGTGAAATAATGCTGCTTATGTTTTTCTATTTTTTTTTTCACAGCATCAAGCTATTATTTCAAGCACAAAACATGATCTTTATATGCAGAAAACATTTTTATCCCTGTAGAGCTCTGCATTATGGTTTTTTTTATGTTTGTCTGGGTATACTGTTCAAGTTAGGAAGATGTGAAGGAGAATTCCTTACACTTTTTCTATTTCGTGAATCTTCTAAGAACGAGGCGATGTTCCAGCGAATAATATGTCCCTCTGTTTAAGGAAGGAGAAAGCAAAACATCAGTAAGTTTCTTTAGTGCTACACTTTCACTTGTTGCTGCCACTTACTCTCAGTAGACGCGGGGCAGAATGAAGCAGAGAGCACAGGTCAGTTAGTTTACAGTGAATATAACTGTCTTATTGTCTAGCTTGGAGTAGATACAATGGACTGTTCGTTAATATGCAAAGAAACACTTATGCTAGTTGTGAACAATGTGTCATTAACTGGACAGGTTTGAAATGGAAGTAAGGTAAAGCTTTTTCTTTATATTATGAGTGAAAAAAAGTCATCTTGTCAAGACAATTATCTATTGCACAGCAATAGAGGTATGAGAACTTCCTGGAGATTACACTGGTTTTCAATCCTGGTAAAATGGACAAAGTTTAATTAATTGTATATATAATGAATGCTTAATGTTTTACAACCTTTTCGTGTGCTCATGTGAAACTAGAATCAAAGAACCACTTTCCTTGTCACCCACAACTGCTCTGGTCTCTGCCTAGGCTGCCTCTTTCCTGATGAAGTTGCCTCTTACTTCTCATTTCTACTACAAGACAGATGAATATGTTGTGTAATTCAAACTTTCATACCAGTCACATCTGATTTCTAGGACTGTAAATCTGCAAGCAAGGGAGGAGGCAGGCAGAGAAGCTGACCTTTTCATAGCAAGGAAAAATCTGTAGTGGGGAAAGGAAACTGGTAGCAGCACTGCAGATAAAAGAGAAGAAGTGTGCAAAGCATAAAAAGCAAATGCACAGTGACACAAAAAGGCAGAATATTAAATGAATAGGTAGTAGGATGGATACTTTTCCACAATTAATTGAAATACTATTCAGTGCATGCTACCTTTCTGAACTCATTTACTAATTTGAATCGAGAGGAGTGGAAACGCCTCATAATTTCCAGTATAAAAGTCAAATTGTTGTTCAATTTTGAAACAAAAGGGGAAAAAGTCTCTTGCTCCATCCCATATCTGACCATACAAGAATAGGAAGCTGGTAGAAAAGAGTTTTAAAATGTATTTTAAAAGAAAAGCGACACATTATGATAGACACAGAAATGGAAAATTGCCAGGGTGATTCCAAAGGTTTGAAGAAGAATCAGACAGCAGATAAACTTTTGAACATTCTGCTAAAGAAAAGCCAGACTTCATGTGAAATTCAAAGTCTAGCAATGAGCTGCTAGCATAGAAAAGTGCTTTTCCTATACAGCTGTGTACTGCTGGAGCCATTATTGTGCACTCTGTGTCAGTGTTTGAATCACAGCTCTTGGTACAGCTCAAGATGCAACTTTTTATTTTGTATTATTACCATGGAACTAAAATTTTTGCTTGTTCTTAGCAGTAATCTTTGTCCTTGGGATCAATATTTTAATTTAGATGGAAAGAATATTCAGGGCATGTGAATGAGGAAAATTTTAATGTCTTTTATGAAAACAATTCTACCGGTAACACTTTAACACTAAGCTTTAATCTACCATCCTTTTATAAACCAAACACCTTTTACAATCATTTAATTACAGCTTGGATGGAAAAAGCCTGGCAGCACTTGGACCATTGTTTCCACATTTCTGGCACATTTACAGCATGATATTTTCTTGTTCTACTGACTGTCCTGAACAGAATGACTAACATGTTTACTCACCTTTACTGCCTGTCAAAAGAATTTTAGTGGAGATGTCTGTACACAGTGCTGTCAGAGGACCTGCAGGATGTTCTGAAAATGGCAGAAGTTCTTTCATCAAGTTTCCCTAAAACAAACAATCAAACAAACAAATAAAGAAACCCCACATATTTATAATACCTACATTAAAAATATTAATTCATCAGAATTTGAGTGCAATTGATCTTATCTATTCAACATTACCGAGCTTATATCTATTCAGAAAGCTGATAAGATGGTAAATTCCTAAATCTACTGAATGATGAAGAATGCTGTAGTGTATTCTTCTGGATTGCTGTCTCTTATACGTTGAAAGGACAAGCTATTTAATTCTTCATGCAAGTCAGTCTAGTTGCACCTACCCCTACTTCACCACTTACCCCTCATTTGCTATGGAATAACATCAGTATGCCCCTCATTTGAAATGTTGATTTTGATATTAAAGTGTTGGTTTTTTGCTGCAAATGGGCCCATAATGTCTCCCTCACCAACTTGTTCTATTTTTCAAGTTAGCACCAGTAGATTTTCTCCATTATTGCCTCTTCAGGACTGCCAGGATGTGAGGGAGAACATTTTGCTTATAAGAAGATTCTTATTTTGTCATCCATGTAATGATGATGACAGTCATTCCAGTGATGACACCACTGGCATATGAACTTGGAGATTCCTATAGGAATCTAAGCACATTAATATACAAACTGTGAAGAAAACAAAACCCAACAAGGCTCACACCTACTGTACTTGGATACATTTACCATAATTTTCCATTTTGCATAAAACATCTGCAAGGTTACCTCACCATCTTTCTGAAAAATTCCTCCCATGACTTGCTTTAGCTTGGATTCCTGTAAAAGCCTTACATGGCTGACTTTTTATGATAACTGTCTGCCACAATGACCAATATTACCAATCAACCAATCACATCATGGTACTTTTCCTTCTCGCTGTATTTACTTTGTGTATCTTATTTAGAGTAATATGGTTTCTGGAAAAGTCTTATAGATCTGAGGTGATATGACACATAAGCCTTTGTCATTTGGTTGCATGACTGGCTTTTCAAGCCTATAACAGTTGTAGATGTTATGTGTTAGGACACTATTCTCTCCTGGTTTGTTACCCTACTAGTTCTAGCTGGCTTGTACAATTTTCCAGACATATTTATCCTCTTCTGAGAGTAGGACACTTTGCCTTGCCTATCATCCCTTCTTAGAAGGTAAATGCTGTGGGTGAAAAATCAACTTCTAGACTTTCAAATAAATTTAGAGTCAGTCTGTTATAATTATTTCAAATCATGTTTCCTTGTTTTCCACTTGACCATTGAGCCCTGCTACAGTTACTAAAGCAGAATTAATTTGGGTCCATAGAAGAAACTGATAACCAAAACATGCAATAAATATCTGCTACTGCAATTGCTAGTTAAAGAGCAATTTCCCAAAGATTAGTGAAATTATCTTCTCAATGTTCCAGTCCCTTCCCAAAGACATTCAGTTGGCTACCTGAATACTCCATAGGCGGATACAGCTACTTTCATGAGCAGAAGCCAGTATAGGTGAAGATCCTGCTTTAGCCATCAACAACTGTGCATTCATCTTTGGATTTTGGGTGTCCTTACAGCTAGTTGTTTCTTCTGCTTTGGAACAGAAAGGATCACATATTTTCTCAAAGATTTTAGTATTGCTTTTCAGTGCACGGAAATTACGTAAAACTAGAAAAAGAATTGCATTTGAAAAGAAAGTCCATCATCAAGATGGCATTACTCTAAAAACATTAGAGGTATTGATAAAGACAACTGAAAAGAAATGGGAACAATCTTCATTAGCTTATCAAAATCAGCTGGAACTATTGCTCAGTGATGTAGGGGAACCTTATTTAGAGACAAACAAGAGAGCCATAGATTTTACAGGAACTGCAAGCACAAGTGAGAGTGGAGGAGGAGTGCAGGATAGTGGTCATCAGAACAGCTACCAGGCACATGTGCAGCCTCTGCATGAGGCTTCTAGAGATAACAATGAATTCAGCAATGAAATATAATAACTACATGACACTTAATAATTCTGGAATCATACATTTCTATACTTCTCCAATTGAAAACTTTTGCTAAGTCTAAGGGGATGGTCACAGAGACCCTTTTGAGTTTCTGCTGTGACTTTTCCAGAGCTGGAGATGATGGCAAGACCATCACAGACATTCAGTGGATGCAAGACCTAACATGCATGTCTATTTTGTTGGGCAGCTACAAGGCTTAGGAATATTCTGGTTTTAGGGCGTGCTTTCTTTGCCAGATAAATTGATCTTAAATCCATATTGCAGATGATCAAATTCCTTACTATTGGGAAATTCTACTTTCAAGCAGAGGATTTCTAAGGGATACAGAAGAATCTAGAGGATTTACTTCTTGCAAATTCACCAACTCATTTGCACAACTACTAGACTCTCTCTTGATTATGATTTTTTAAGGACAGATACCACAATGAAGAGTTTTCCTTCTAAAATTTCACTGAGTTTCAAAGCTTTTGTCTGTGAGGCCATTTACTGATGCTTGACTCAAGTTTTTGAGTCAAGCTTTTGCTATACTATTTCAGTAATTCATTGTTTGAATATTTATGAAGGTGAAAAGTGTGTATAGTTGACAGTCCCAAACTCTGAAAGTGTTATTACGTCTACTTGGAGAAAAAAGCAATTAAGGTCTTGCATATCCTGCATCCTGGCCTGGGTTTTGGGAAAAAACTGCAAATCAGGAGGGAGCAGAAAATGATGAGATCTGTCATCTACATACCAAAGGTATCCCAATTATTCTAAACTTCGTTTGCCAGACAAACTGACAAACTCAGTTTCTACAATAATCTGGGCAGAACTCGTGGATCAACATCGAAAAGAATGAAAAACATCTTTCCATACCTTTTTTTACTTCAGTATTAACTGCATCACTTTCTGCATTTTCCTAAAAGAAAAGAATAAAAAGAAAATTAGGAAGTGGAATTTGGGTGTAACTACATAACAGTTCCCTAGCTGAAAGTATTTTAAGAACTTATTTTTTCAGTTGGATTATTCAAATATTCCTCCAATTTCCACTGAGTATAAACAAGAAACACTTTATTTGAAGAGAATCAACAGGTCAACAAATCACAAATTAAATTAATGGGAATTAAGGAGCATGTTAAATATAAATTTGTCTGAATAGCCTTAATTTCTTAAGACAAGCAGAGTCTATCATTTACAATCACGTAAATATAACCCAGATCTCTTTGAGAGTGTCATTCAGAACATGCATTGTTACTGCCTTGTGCAAAAATTAACAAAGTGTATAAATATATTTATACAAACATAAATATTTATTCATGTCTGCATTTTCAGTAAGAGAATTTTCACAAATCCTCATTTGTGCCTTGCCACACAGGCTTCTGAGGATCCCCAAGGCTGACATAATCAGTATACTGACCTCAGAAATTGCCAAAGTCAAAAAACGCAGGGAAAACTCTTCAGCCACCTCAAACGAGTGTTTGAGGTATCTCAGAAGAGGACAAGTCACTTAAATCTCATCCTACACATTTATATGTAAGGCTTGATGTATGGGACTTTCAGGGATCTTTTTAAAGGCTGCAAATCACTTTCCATTTGTTATTCTAATGAGGACACAGCACAGTGTATTGGATACTTTAGTTTGCTTATGGCAGTTAAGCCAGTGTTTGCTTGGGAATCTATCCAAGTGCCATGTTCTGCTGAAACAACACGTTGGTAAGAATCTGAGAGGTAGCAGGATTTTCCTCTTTTTACCTACTTACTTTTTATTGCTCTGCAAGTATGGATGTCCTTCTGGCACAGAAGGGCAAAATGTGTCACAAAACCCATAATGCTATCCTTAGCAAAAATATACAGACTGAGACACTGGTACAGTGATGGTAAAAAAAAAACAACCAAAAACCCAAACAAATAAACAAACCCCCCCAAACTTTCATTTGAAAGAGTGTATCCAAGCAACTGTGGTAGCAATGTAAAAGTGGTTCTGCTTTTATTCAAGTACTTCATGATTTATCTGGTTTACCTTCCCCTTTGAATCCTTGTATACTCCCATTTGAAAGTCAGAATTGCTAGTGATAAATATCTGCCAAACACTTCGATAGTCAGCTATTCTATGTCTCACAGAGCCAGCTGACTAACAAAGGATTCTTAATGCACTGCCCCAGTCAGTTTAACAAAGCTAAACAAAGAGAATTCATAATTCTTGATATTTAGTTTTGTGAATGGTGTTATGGAGGAATTTCATTAAATCACAGTATTTTAAAACCAAAACCAAAAAGAAACCAGAAATTTGTTTTGAATGCTACCAAATCCATCAAATCACCACACCTACCTCATGTAGGTCCAAAGAATTTCTCTTGTGCTCTGGAATGGCACTGGCCTCACTCCTCACAGTAGGAGCAGGGGACAGGGAACTTCTTTTCCTGTGTGAAAAAAATTATTGAAGATCCCAGACAATCTTGAAGATACTATTTGATATCTGGAAATCAACATCACCCAGCACTAAAAAGCATAATAAAACAGTACTTGAACTGATTACACTGATTAGACTAAGGGTTGTTGGTTTTATAGATTTTTTTAAGTAACTAGGCAATATTTGCATATAACACAGTCAACCTCTCCTGGCAGGAGTTTTGAGCTAATGAAATCCATGTTAAATGAAAAGTGACATTGGTATTCATCCTTAAGGCATGAAAGGGAAAAATTAACCACACCCCAATTGCTTGTTCCCTTTCATTTTATACAGTACTTTCTCTGCAAATAGCTTTCAATTAATTATAGAAACTTATTTTCAATTTGTTATGAAAACTCTCAATAATGAGGTTTTGTGGAAGAAAATAAAGAAAAAGATGGATGTCATCATCAACGGTTTTGTTTCTGAGTCAAGAAGAGCTCTGACTGTGTTAACAAGTGGTTCTTGCCACATAACACACTAATGTTACAGCTGCTCGGTTTTTGGCAAGAGTATCTGAATAACTGGAATAGTTAGAAAGTATGCAGCTGGGGTAGTCCCCTTACATTTGTTCAGGTGACCATAACTTTGCAGTTTTTCAGTGTTTGATTTTATAGATTTACTATCATGCTTGAACATTTGTGTATGTGTGTATAATCATAGTCAAATTTATCCAGGTATCTTCCCAGTAAATACAAAACATCCTAAGACTGTATGATTTTCCAAGTCACTGTAGGATCCTCCTGTTTAAGAATAGTAAAAGCTTATCTTCATTTATATAAAAAAAATCTATTTATGAATTTTAACCACTCTTTTTTTTTTTATTTAGCTATGATTTCTTAAACTAATCATTAAGTTATAATGTCAAAAAGAGAATTTATGTTCAATTAAGTAGCACTGATATCAGGTAGCATAAGCTACTTGAAGATTTTAAAGCAACATAAGACCATAAACCAGCTTTATGGTTCACAAGAACAAAAAATCTGTTTAATTGTTAAAAACTTAAAGCTGCATATGTATTTAAGCCATACTGAATCCTTTTGGCTACCATTGTCTTTGCAAATCCATTGGAAGACAAGCATTTCTGAAGTGATGTAAAGGTGCAATGCCTTTCTTTCAAAATGAGCATATTTGGCTAAAATTCTCTTTTTCATCCAACACTACCAACCTATGCAAACTTCTGGTTTGTTTAAAAGGAATCTTGTAGCCACACACTTCAATGTGCTTGCCTCTTTGCTGAGAGTATCTAAAAGCAGGAGGATTTTATTAGTCTTAAAATAAAGAAAAAGCCTGCAGCCACACAATCATCTCACAGAGATGAAAGAAGTTATGGTACACTGGAAAACAAGAAGTTATGGTACACTGGATATTGGGCAAAAGCTACATTCTGTTGAATTCTTCAACGTAATTGAGACTTATGATATCATTTAGAGGAAAAAAGGGGAGCTGAGTGGAAAAAATAATATATCATATTGTTTGACAAGCATTATGAAAATTTAAGAATAGGTAAGCTAATTAACTGTATGGACTTGAACTGATGAAATACAAATAAATTCTGAATTCAAATAAGCTATCTTGGAGAAACATTGCATCATTTTACTACAGCAAAATTCTAGGTGGCTGTGCCTGTCCCTAAGGAAGACAAAATTCAGAGTTACCTTGAAGAGGAAGCACTATGTACTAGGAATAATATGGCATTGACTCCAGAGCCCTGGTTGTCTTCAGTTGTTTTACGCCTGAAAACAAAGATATTTGTACAAGATGTGTCAGATAGGTTGTGTATTGTTCCAGAAAGTGTTTCACATTCAACTTGTAATTAAAAAAATTGAACTTTTAATTTCCCAGAATGCATGCCACCTAAAGTTTTAGACAGTTTTTCAGAATAAGTTAAGCAGTTATGATGGTTTAATGTCAGTGGAGAGGACATACAGAATGTGCCTGTGCCAGGAAAAACAGGTACCCGATGGAATGGTGAAAATTTCATTCAGCCAAGTATTTTCTTGAGGATCAGTATTTAAGAGGAAAGTGAAGTAACTTAAATAGCTAAGTTAATGCTAGCAATGTACCTTTTTCCTGGCACTCAAACAATGATGTGAATCCTGGGTAAAGTACTCTACTTACAAAGTATTGACTTTCCTGTCTTCCATGCATCAATATGAATTGGCTGGCTTATATATGCAGAAGAAAATATAAAGGAACAGCCACTGTCTGATCTGCAGTAAAGTTTTGATTATTTTCCATGGTACAGAAAATTTGTCTCACTTTCTCACAAACTGGCCAATTTTACACATGAAGGATGAAGTGAAACTCCTGGGTAGGACAGTTAGATATTGACTTTGTATGGTCCTAAAAGACATGTGTGCCTTCACTAACACAGGAATACTACCATGCTGCTCCATTCAGTCTAACCAGACATATTGCCACTGTTCAGTTTACTAAAGTAGCAGCTTAATGGGCATAAGAATATCTGGAACTCTCAGATATTCACTGAGAATGAATATCTCACTCTTTGTCACTTTCTCTGAAAGATCTTTACTCTCAAACCGCCAAAATCACATCAGGTTTCTCCTCCTTGAATGTGACTTCTAGTCTTCTAGGTATGGACAGTGATTGAGATACTGGTAATGCAGAACATCTGCCATTATCATCTGAAGTAGTATTGCTTCCAAATGTCCTCCCAAACATAAAGCTTCCAAAATAAGGATGTTTCTACTGCTCAGTAGCAGCCTCTAGTCAATGAGTAGAGTGATGTATATAGTGAGAGTTTCCTTCAGTGGCAGTACTGATTATGTTAAAACATTAATTACATTATCCCTTCCCCAAATGACTTTCCTCACCACTTCTCCTACCTAAAATATCAAGACTAGCTAGCAAAGTAATTTGAAGCGGGAGGGAGGAAGGCCCAAATAATTTGCTACTTTAATTCCTGCTTGTAAATCACCTTTTATATTTGGGCATATTGGAGTTCCCAGTATGCCATTTGAAAAGTTTGTATGACATACTGGAGATCAAAAGGCATGAAAGTAATACTTACAGGCATTTCACAGAGGCAGATTCAAAATCCCAAAAATTTATTTCGCCATTTGTGCTTCCTGTAGCTATCCATCTGCATCCTTCTTCTTTACAAACATCAAAACACCTAATATCCACAGAAGATAAAAACGTCTAGAAAGAAGATTAAAAGAAAAAAAATTGAGTAGGATTAAGAGTAGGACTCTGTAGACAGTGAAATATTTTAACTGTTAATCTAACAAAATGCCTAAATTGACAGTGTCTAGAACAACTGCATATGGATGCTATTTTAATATTATTGTATTTCAGCTACATAGAAGCACCAGAGGAATCAGGGAGTAAAAGTATTGGGAGAGTCCCTGCTGCAGAGGACAGGGGCCTCCAACCTGACCTTGCTTTTTACAGCACAGTTGCAATTTGAGCATGTGAATACAGGTGTAAGGGCTGAAGATTAATCAAAAGTAGGTATCTGTGGAGATATTCTAATCAAGTTAAAGGAAGAAGTCACTGAACAGAGATATAATGACCTTTCCATAAACATCATCCACACCTGTTACCAAGTTAGTGAACTTCTACAAGACAGGACTTAAGTCTTGTGGACTATTCAAGGTTAAATTGAGACATAAGTGGAAACCTAAATTTGACATTTTATTTTACTGAAGCAGTAAGAGGAGAAAATGAAATCACTCTGATACTCAGCTTGATCTTTATGTGCCACTATTACTCAAGGTCAGCCTAACTATAGGAAGAAAGACATCTCATTTATAGAGGTGTTTCTGTGAGAACCTCAACTTACTATATTGCACAGGAATGTGAAGTGTATGTTCAGAGCAACTCCTTAATTATGGTGATAACCATGAAATGGACTTCTAGGAAGATACAGCCCTTAGAAACAGTGACATTCTTACGTGATTTATTCTGTGTATTTATTTCAGTGTAGTGAAAATTTGGAATCACAAAGTCATAGAACATATAAGGTTGTAAGGGACCACAGTGGGGAATAGTTATTTGGTTCTTGTCCTGTTGCTAAAACATGAAATCCTTGTGAGCACAATAAACATTTTACTTTCCAATCTTCTGTAAATGACATGAAACTTTGAAGCGTTTCTCACCTCTGTATCATTTTTCATGGAATTGGTGTTACATAGAAGCCGAATGTCTGGGAAAAAACCTTGTGTTTTCAAGGAGCTAGACTTCAGTGACAGATATACAACTGGATTCCTTCGTGGAAATGGCACTGTCTCAGGAAGCACCCATGTGACATATAGATCTGCTTGAGCTGAGTCACCCTATTAAAATAATTGACTTAATGAAAGAGGAAGGAAAGGATTTCTCTATTCATAAAGAATTACAGCAAGTATGTATCAAAAGCTTGTTTTCTGTGACAAATTACAAAACGTTTTACAGGTATTAACTAGCATATGCATAAACTGCAAACTGAAGCTTCATCTAGGCATATTTCAGCTCCTCTTAAATTACCTGCTGTTATATTAGAAGCTGCACAGCTGTGGAGCTCAGAGCTATTGACTTTACTCAGTTTAACTACCTCCTTAAAGTAAGTTGTCTCCTTAGTTTTACCTGATTATTTCCAAATACTGTTATTCTCCATTTCATATCTACCAAAACACCCAGCAAAAGTGTGTGCCTCCAGTTGTGTGAGAAGAGAAGCTACAGCTCAGCTAAAGGCCTGAGTCTCTGATTCCTCCCCATTGCCCCTAGAGGCAACTGGGAGTTACTTTGATGTTTTTCCAATGATAACAAATTCACTCCAGTATCTACTTCCTGCTTTAACATTGAAATTTCTGTCCATTTTGAGAAGTGTTACTGAAATCAGCTCTTTAGGTTTGCTACTGTTTTCACAGATGTCTTGAACTGCAGAATGAAGCAATAATTAAGATTTTAATAAATCTTATGCTATTGAGTTAATCAAACAAGAAATACCTTTATGGAAGGACTAAAAATTGAGAGATCTGTAGTACAGTCCTGCCAAGAATGAACTGTTTTGGGCTGTTACTCCAGTTTATCTTGCTAACTACTGTATTTAAAGCCTTTTAAAAAGCTAATAATAAAACAACCTGTATTTCTCATTATTGCAGAAATGTTTGTGGAAAAATGCAGTTCTGCAAGTATGTGAAACAGCATTAATCTACTTAGCTTCATAAAGGCTTGAAGGAGATTCAACTCCTCATCAGCCTGTCATTTACAGTTAAAGGATTGTTAAACCATTTCAGAAATAACACTGAGGAGCAAGTGGAGTGATGCAGTAGTTCCAAAAATCTGAATAACAGAAGCAAACCCTGCATAAAGCAGCTTTTCATTAAAAGGCTCGAAAGAATAAATTATCTACTAAGGTGAGAGCCTCTATATTTTTTTTTTCTCAAATATATCATCTGTCTAAACTCACATTTTCTACCTTGCACATAGCAGCTTTAAAGTTTCAGAAGAATTTTGTCCCAAGTTAAACATTCCAATTTGAGGAAAGTAAACCCCCAGAAACATGGAAGTTTGTCTGAGTAGTTAAGCCATAATTATGGTAAGCTGCGAATGCTTAAGGAATGGCTGAAAGGAAGACAGAGTAGATGCTCAAAATCAAGCCAGGCAAGTCAATCTGATTTATTACTGCCTTGTTTCAGTTCCTAAGAATCCACTGCCCTAATCTATTAATTTGAAACCAAAATAAAATAAAATAATCTTTTCATCAAAGTATTATCTTAAGAAACTCTTTAAATAGACTAAACACAATCTGTAGTAACAACACCAATATTTTAAAGCTGTTACCTCAAAGTATCTGTAACTACTGAAACCTCAATCACAAATGAAAAATTGAACTCAGGGAAAAAATATGAGAATGCTGAAAACCAGTGATGGACTAATAAACATTTTAACACTAGATAGAAGGGAAAAAGCTAAGTTGATTACATTGAAAAAGGAGATTGTTCCTTGACAGTTTCTAGAAGTTAATCTACTAATTAATAAAAAAGTCCTATTTTACCTCAGAAATGAGGGGCTACCAAATGAAATTAGGGCAGGGGAAAGAAGAATATTTGAGAAACCTGAATGATTTTTATCTTCCCTCTCTGCTCCAAAACAATAACTGCATGTTGATCCTCATCAGCCTTCAGATATATTATCTTCAGCATACGATGCTCATCATTGCTGTGTGGCGCTAAAGGCAAGGCTTTAACTTCTTGCCCACTCTCAAACTCCCAGATTTTCACTGTCCCTACACAGGGATGACAAAAATGTAGAAAAGAGAATGAACTTTCAGCAATAACCTGTGCTGCAAATCCAGAAGCTTAAACAGGATCAAACAGGGAAAAGAGAAAGAAAGAGAAAATCAATTTGAGGTCAAGAGCTAGGTCACTGGTCTTTCAAAAATTGTAACAGTGTGTTTCTTAGCAAAGCAGCTGTCAGAACAAAAAAAAACCTTACGAGAAAACATCACTACCCTCTCAATTTTTCCATCTTTTTTTCATGTCTATTTTTTTGTGCAGCCCAGGATAAAAGATCTCTGCTTATCTTGCTTCTTACAGTTTCTGAATAACATTATCAGAGAGCAATGAGTGTGTGGGCCTATCCAGCAGAAGACTTTGGGTTCTGAGTGACAGCAATGAGCAGAGGGACCTGATTGCTGGAGATTTATCCCAGAGAGCTAGAAGGGAAAAGGAGCTATGGAGTTTTCTTAAGTAAAGCAATTAATTACATGTGACTTTTCTTTTATAAGACATGACAACATTCACCTTCTGTTGTGCTCTTAAGATCCATAAAGGGTGCAGTCTCTACTCCCAAGTAGAAACAAGAAATATTAGCCAGTATGTTGTGTGGAAAAGGCCATCATTTCCTCTTCATGTGAGGCAGCTTTCATAAATTTCACATATTTTAGAAATTCAGGTGTGTACTCATGAACATTTTAATGTAAGAAGAATTATTCTTTCATGTTAACTGATTATAAAATTAATAAAGCTTCCTGCACAATTCAATGTGCATTTGTGTATTGGAGAGGTCTTGTCACGTTACCTAAAACTCATGCACCCTTAATAACAGACACGAAAAATACAGGAAACATCTATTTATCTATCTATCTATCTATCTATCTATCTATCTATCTATCTATCTGTCTGTCTGTCTGTCTGTCTGTCTGTCTATCTAATCTTCTAGTGTTCAATGACTTCCAACACTATAAAACTGAGGTTAGAGACTAGAAAATTTACAAACTACCATTCCTCATCTGTAGCCATTTAGTTATAGATCTAGGTATTATGAGGAAACAACTTTTCAACAACAAGAGCTTTGAAGACAGTCTTTCAAAGAGTAATAGGCTAAAAAAGAAACAGAGCCCAAGCAGTCTGAAACCACATTTCTGTGAACCACCTATGAAAGAGAACCCAACCAAGACCCACCCCAACCTTCTACAGACTGACAGCTGTGCAATCAAAATTAATTCTGTCACTGAGACAGTCAAGGTGAAGAGTTCTGTCTGCTAATGTAATATGCCATTGAAAAAAAAAAAGGGTAATAAAAAGTAGTAAAGGTTAAAAAAAGGTAGTAATTATTTAATTGCTTTACCATCACATGCCCCAGTAGCAAGATAAACCCCATTTATTTCAATGGCTGCACAGGTCACCTCAGTTTTCAGCCCATGTGCATCTTCTATTTGATATATTTGAGATCCTGTTTCTAGGTCCCAGACCTGAAAAAATAATAGGATAGTTATTTTTACTACATTTTCTATAACTAGTCACACAAAGTATTCCACTGTAATAGGAGAAATTATGGCCAATAGCAATTTTTTTACTGAAACACCATTGTACTTTCCCTGAAAATGTCCCTCTCTCTAGGGAAGCCATCCAGGCAAGGGGAAGCTCCATTTTTTATATATATTTTAAAGATCCTTGTTAAATCAGAGAGACTGACATTAAATATAAAGTATTTTTACAGAGGAAAGCAAAGAAATTTAACTACAAAGAATTGTTTGAGTTATAGTTTCTGTGCCAAATATGTTAATGAGGCTTTTCATAAACATTTGGTCCACAAATGTAGAAACTACTATCTCTGATCATTATTGAATCCTTTTAGAAATTTAAGCAACACCTTATAATAAAATACCAGTACAAAGTTTGGTCACTGTAGTGGGATAGTTCCGATTCAACTGGATTTATCAACTTAGCCACTGATTTCATATGCACTGGAATCTGATTTTCTGTAGCACCAAGTTCTCCAAATTATTTTGTGATTGTAATAGTGTTGCAGCCATGTGGTCTAAGGGAGGCAGGGTTTACAGTGACAAATAACATCTTTAGAGAGAGTATACACTGAACAAGCCATTACACAAACCAGCCTTTCATCATAGGAAGGCCATGCATCACCAACTGACCCAATGAAAGATGCTACCTCTCCCTACAAATTTTGCCATCTGTGTACCAACAGCTGGTGAAAACTATAGTACTTCTTATGATTATTGTAGCACTGTTAAAAAGAAAATTTGGATCTTCAGAACCCAAATAGGGTTCATGGCTACCAGTTCTTTGGACCCAAAAACAGCCACAAAATCAACACTTTAATTAAAAATACTAGTAACTTATCAAATTTTCCTGATAACTTATTCAGAATAAAAAAGCTGAGACTTTTCTTTTTCAGTTGAAAGGGTGACAGCTTACACTCACCTTCAATATTGATTCAGTGCAAATGCTGAGAATCTGGTGAAAAACCCTGTTGTAAAGCAGAACATTGAGGCTCTTCTCATGTGTCTTAGGCAACACTTTTGAATCTTGCATCACGTTAGCTAGAGGATAAATATCAATGACATCTGAACCTGCAGAAAGTGAGAGAAGTGAGAATATGTACATTTTGTGCATAATTACTTTTCCTGGAAATGGAAAGATTTCATGTAAACCATTGGGTTCATATGAGTTTCTCTGAAGAAGATATGGAATATTGTTTGTTTTTTGAGAATACCTGTTCTCTGAAGCAGAAAACATTCCCACACAGTCCCCAAAAAGCACCAGTCAAACAATGGCTAAGTATTTACCTATCTTACACAGTCCTCTGCCCATCTTTGATGAGATTGACATCCTGACTGCAAATTAGTAGAAGCCATAAATCCCCTAGTCGCAGAGTTGGTTGTCATGAAATGGAATGAACCCAAATACATAAACTCTGACTGGGAGATCTTTCATTCAAATAAATTCTGGTTTCTTCTTTCTTAGAGATAAAGCAATTTTATCTGCAGGCAGTGATGACATCTTTCCAGTATCTTCCTTTATACAGAACTGCAGTTCTGAATGGTGTTTTCCAAACACCTTCCAGTGCTCTCAGACCAGAGGTTGCAAAGACAGAGGCAGATGGAGACAATGAGACAAAAGAAAAGACAACGTCTGTACAGTGCTTTCAGGCCAGAGTGCATGTGCAGTCTCCCACTCCAGCTCCAGTACTCCTGTCCTGGTATCCCTGCTGATCTACCAGCAGAGGAGCAGCAGTGAGTACAGAGCAAAGGAGGAAATTGCCTAATCCTTGGCATAAATCCAGGTGCAGAGGGCAGCAGCTTGGAAATAGGCACAGAAGGAAAGCTATGGCAATATTCAAATAAGGCATCAAGGTGAGCTGTCACTTACAGATGTTAGTGAATTACTAAGTGAAGATCTCCTCTGTGAAGCCAGGTATGCAGCAATGAGACTGAATTCACTCATATACAGCCTCAGTGTCTTGCCCCCTTCATGGCCAAGGAGACATTCACTTGGGATTTTAATGGAACCATTAACAGAGTTTAGGACCAGACTTTTACAAATATTTAAGCACTTACAGAACAATTTTTTATAAGGGCAAATTACCTCATTTTGTCAAGGAGTGACCAGTATAAATTCCTGACATTGCTAAGCCTGGAAAATCTCACAAGCATAAATTTGAAATGAAGACAGTATCTGTATCCTTTAGTGATTAAAAAATTCAGTAGAAACCATCAGGTCACTGAAAACAAAATGCTTCATATTCATCTTCTCAGATCTGACAAGCTTTGCAAGCTTTGTGCCTTGTTCCTAATCTAAGGACAGAAAAAGCTGTCTCTAAAGACAATTACTTTATTTGCCTGGTACATGTCAGGCCTCTATAGCTTCAGAACAAGATCAAAGCTGTCTTTTTTGTGACTACATCTCTGGGCCAGACAAACCCTGCCAATTTAAAGAGTCTCTGCCTTAGATACAAAAGGCTAACATCCTTAGTGACAACTGCAAAGCCCTGGTCCCTCAGAGGTGCTAGCCTTCCTGCTACAAAGTCAGGAAACAGAGCCCAGAAACCCCAAGTGGAGTTACCACAATATTTTATTCCTAATCAGTGTTTTTAATATTTTATTCCTGGGCAGTGTGTCTGTTGACACCTCAGGTTGTAGGGCTGTCTTTAGCTACTGAGTTATATAAGGAGTTTGAATATACTTGTGAGGGCTCCACAGAGATCATATGCTGCTGTTTTCATTTCCAAACAAGAGGCAGGTCCTAGAAGAATAGTTAGGGGGAGATGAATAACTTAACAGCTTTCAAGAAATGAAAAGTCTATATAACAATATCTGTAGTTTAATTTTGCTGTGGAAGGCTCACCTTGCCTTCAGAGAAGCCTTTCTCATTTCCTTTGGTTCCTGCTGCAAATTTTCATGCTGTTTTCAACATTGAACTTACCACCATACATAACCCTCTTCAAAACAATCTTAATGTGCCATACCCTTGTCTCCTAGTGTTTTGTATATTCTCATATACCTTACTCCTGTACTGAACTTCAGTTTTATTTAATCATAAAGACAATTGGATTCTAGGAGAAGGGGCATGTTCTCACACACCAACTGCAATAACATACCTGTGAAAAGCAGGCCATCATCATTGTCAAATACCATGGGAAAGGCATTCAACTCTTCCGGAGTCCCATGATCTTCATAGAAGACCTGCAGTGGTGAAAGAGTCTGTATATCCCACACTCTAAAAACCTAGAGAGAGAGAGAAAGAGAGGAGAAAATCCAGTACTGTATCCTGACTAGGTTTTCAACTATTTTGTTTCCATGACATTAATATTATAGCCTCCAATGAAAATCACATTATTAAATATGGTACATCACAAAATAAGCAAGAGAAATATCAAAGCTGTCTTTGTCCCCATTTTGCTAAGGATAAAATGCACAGAAAGGCTGAATTTTGTAGTCTTGACCTGAAAAGTTCACAGCAGAACCAGATCTCCTGAAAACTGGTTCTACCCCTTAATGACAAGATGTCTCCATTATGTCATACTTTTCTGTCACATATGGATAAATACCACTTGTTTAATAACTTGTATTTGAACTGGAGTATGAAATGGTGTGCAATAGTAAAAAATTAATTTCAGGGGGACTGGATAAAGAAATTCGTGAAACCTTTGACTGACAGCAGATGTTGGACCAAATCAGGATCAGAACACATTCCAGAAATATTATTTTTATGCATATAACGTTCTTGTGCTCTCCATAAGAAAATGCTATCAACCACAGTCAGGGTACCACCCTGTAAGGAGCATGAGATGTATTTAGATGTATCTGTTCTTATCTTCAGGTTCAATGGAAAACACAGCATCTGCTTCGAACTCTAGAATAATTGTATGTTAGCAGCACTTCTCATCCTGCCTGATCAAAAGCTGTGTTGAACTTACTGCTATCCCATGCAAACTATTTTTAATACTTCAAGAAACCATGATTTCTCAGATCCCATGGCCTTTAGTGTGGTGTGTTTCTCTGCAAGATAATTTTACTATGCTCTCAAAAGTTATTCTGTCATCACATCTGCCTGCAGTTCTTACTCAGCTGCCATAACTGGTGAGTCGTATATAGGCATTTGTGCAAATTATTTTTATTCATTCAGTTGTGCTGCTTATTATGGCTTTAAAGACACATGTTGGTACAACATCAACACTCTCATCAATACTCTGAGTGTTGTGGGCCTTGACAGAAGTCACAACCTGATTTTAAAGGATGTTACAGTGGATCCATTAGAATTCTGAAAAGGAAGGGAATAAAAGGAACAGATACATCAATCAGTGTTTAAACAAATCACCTTTGGCACCAGAGAGAAATTCATACATGAGTATTTCAGAATGTTAAGTAGAAGAAAATGTCTCCTTAGTATTTTGTTTGTTTTCAGGAAAACTCAAAAAGAAAGGACTCCAGAGAACCTTTTACTGAGAATAAATTTTCCCTGACACAGTACTGAGTCAAAAGAACCATGTCCATCACATTTCTCTGACTGACTTCTGATTACATTTCAGAGTTCACTCAGACATGCAATTTCTAAAGTCTACAAAGAGCAAAAGAGTCATTGAGAAGCCTTGAAACAGGAAATCCATTTGAATAGGAAGAAACCATGAAGCCCTTCATCCAGCTGAACACCAGACTAGCAAAATGGAAAGAAGAATCAATGATGAGAATCGAGAAAGTTAGGGCAATCCACCCTTAGAGAATCTCCAAGCTCAATTCTGGTACACTCATAATTACAGCATGTAAAAACAGGGGTAAGAGCTGCAAATTAAGTAAAAGTAGGTATCTATGGAGATACTACAGTCAGGTGAAAATAATAAGTCCCTGAACAAAGATAAACCTTCCCATAAACATCACCCAGATCTGTTACAGTGTTAGTGAAATGACACAAAACAAAAATGAAGAAAGAAAATTCTAATAGTCTAATGGACTATTCAAGTTCAATTTGTCAAAAAGTGAAACATAGGTTTGATACAATATCAAAGCAATAAAAAGAGAAGATTTTTATAGCACAAGAGACTATAAGTAAGAGCTTCCTGTGCTATTTCTTGCTGCTTGTTCAGCTGCTAAGGCCAGTAGCACATTAAGAAAATGCAGTCACTTAAAGTGACAGCAAAAACCTAGACAGCATTCATAAATCTCTTCCCTGGCTTATGGCTGCCTTCTTTTCTCAGCCCGTGGGCAGGGATGGGGAGGTTACATAAACCACTGTTCCACATGAGTAACTCTCACACACGGCATCACCAGCGTGGCTGCAAGACACAAGGTCAGAGCTGCTCATCTGCATCAGCACACAGATTGTGCATGAATCCATGCATGAACAGAGGCAACAAAAGGCATGCTTGTTCAGAAATCAGGAAGTGGCTAGGGGGAGTTGCCCTAGGAGTGTTTTGTTAATACTAACTTTACTGTCCTTACTTATTTATTGAAGAGTTTCCCACAGCAGCCTGAGAAATACCAGGAATCCCTGAAAACCTCTGAGTGCATATTCTTTATGGCAAAGTGCTTTTGGACCGTGTCTTCTGAAATGCAAAATACAGACTATATATAAGCAAACAAAACATATTAGGGAGAAGAAGGAATGTGGAAAGCAGGTGCTTCAAGTGCTATTGGAAACAACCCACTGTTCAAACTTTACAGGGAAAGCTGAGCTGTACTTCCAGCAATATTATATCTACAATAATGGCTTACATTAACGAGAAACTTTGTTCAGTTTAGTTAGCAGAATTGGCTTTGACCCACAGACAGGTTTTTTAAGAGTTAGGAGAGCAGAGATACTCTCCTCTTTTCCCAAATTGTGACCAGCCTTCTCCACACAGTTGGTATCTTGCACACAGCAGCATTCAAGGAATGCACAGTGCATCTCCTTCCTCTATCTTGGCTCCAACAGCCCCAGAAAAGCACTCTGTTATCCTCTCCAGGACTGCAATCTGGAGCAGTTCCCTCTGTTCTGGGGTGCTCTTCTTGTGTCATTCATTTTTCAACCCAATGGCAAAATCACATAGTTACAGATGGATTTTCCACAGACACAGATAAAAATTTGGAACCAAATAAACCCCTGGAATTCACTGGGAGTTCTTGCCACTGAGACCCACTCTGAGCCTTCTGACATCTCCTGAAAAATTTAAATGTCTATATTTGTATTCATAAAACTTTTTCCTCTTGAGTATCACCTTCTTTCAAGTCCTAAAACTCAGAACAATCTTTTCCGTTGGCTCTGAAGCCTTTGTTTTATGAGCACATAAAACTAGCAACATACCTCTCTTCTATTTTTCTCAATACACTAAAAGACAGAAGGCAAAAGATTCATCTTAACAACTAAATGTGAAAGCAGAGGGAAATAGAAAAAAGATGGGAAATAGGGCCAGAAAAATTGGTAAATAAATTTTTTACATGATCTTAGTACAATAAAGTTCAGGCTTGGGAACACTTATCTCTTGCCAAGTTTCTATTAAGACGCTACTGTCTTAATAGAATCATGCTGTCACTTTCGAAGAAGCAAATCCTGTTCTCCTTTCTGTTTGTAATTAACTGAGACAGATAGGGACTAAAGAAGTTCAGCTTTTGTGCCTCCCCCATCCCCCACCAAAACATAATCCCGTCAAATTTCTGCTAGTTAAGAATAAGTGATTTTAAACAGTGGTCTATGGGAAATATCGCAATAACTCTAGAGAAAACAGTAACTTTCTTTCAGTTCTTCCAAATTTCACATTCTGCTGAGACTTTTTGAAAATTAAAGAATATTTGTTTTTTGAAGAAGTCAATTATCTTCAGTTTCACAGAATGGTGATGCTGCAAGTCTGTAAAAGGACTTATGAAAAAACACTCACACAGGAAAATCCAAAATCCAACCACTCATGGGGCAGAGGGAAGTTGTGCTCGCCACAGTATTCACTATGCACATAGACAGGAAGAGTAAGGAACAATTGAAGTTGATTTTTTTGAAGAGTTTAATTTATCTCCTCCTATTTGCTACCCTGCTTGAGAGGGTCATTTAAAGCTCCATGGTCTAAATGAAAAAATTCACAAAACCATACAGAACATCTGAGGCCTCAAAGACAAAAGTCACCAGGCATGAATGTCAAACTGCAATTCTGCTTGCTGTGCTAAGTTATCTGCAGAGAGTGCCTATATGTGTCTTGTGATCCCTGAAGGTGATCCTGCAAAGTGCTACAACTCTGTCACAGTAAGGAGACTTAAGAACAAATTGATGTCAATGGGATTACTTGTGAGGTTAAGGCAAGGTGGACTTAGCTCTAATCATATTAATGCAATGTGGTGCAGCAGCCAGTTCTCTAGCTACTGCCTTATCGAGATAGCAACATGACAAAGATCAAAATTATGAGCATTTCAAATCACTTCCTCAGATAATACCATTAACCTGGTAGTATATAAAATTATTTACTTTTCCCAAACATGAAGGGATACTGGAAAGAAATCAAACTGTTGTATGGAATAGTGAGTCTAATAACATAGTAACAAGCCTGAAGGATATATGAGCCTGCAGGATATTTACTGGGTGCTGCCATTGAGAGGGTGTAAATGCTCTGAATGTCTTGTCTCTGTACTGTGTGCAGGAAATGCTGACAATAGAAATACCTGATCCCTGCTGCAAAGGCAAAACAACACTCAGCATTTGTGGAGAACAGCTTCAGTGGACGTGTAGATGGTGTGGGGGTCAGAAACAGGAAGCTAGAGGTGTAGGACAGAGGCTGCTGCCCATGGATACCTGAATCAGAAGAGTTAAAAACCAGTCACGTTCCTCCTGTCAATCTTCAACCAATCTTAGAATGATTCTCTCACCTTAGACAAAGTTTTTGAAATAATTTTATTTTTTCAAGGAATAACAACAATTACTGTTGGAAGGGACCTTTGGAGATCACTTTGTCTAATACCATGGTTCAAGTTAGGCCACAATAGAGCAGGGCCATGTCCTGATGGATTTGAAATATCTCCAAGGACGGAGATTCCACAACCCCTCTAGGCACCCTGTGTCTGTGCTTGGTCTTCCTCACAGTAAAGAAATGTTTCCTGATGTTCACACAGAATCTCCCGTGTTTCAGTTTTCATTGTCTTTGTCTGGTCACTGGGAGCAACAGAAAAGATCAAAAAGATCCTGGTACCATCTTCTTTACACTCTCCCAATATTTATCTACATGGATGACATCTCCCTTGAGACTTCTGTAGGCTTTTGTAGGGTAGGGTTTTCTTTTTTTGGTTGGTTGGTTGTTTTTTTGGTGGTTTTTTGTTGTTGTTGTTGTTGGGGTTTTTTGTTTGTTTTTTTTTTCCCTGACTATTTTAGGCACAGAGTGATTTAAATATTAGAAAATGGGACTGGGAATTACAGAAAATTGAGTATCTTACATGAAAAGTCTGAAGAATATTCAATGCCATTGAAGGATTATGCAATATAAGAGAAGAATTTTTAGTATCTGGGAGAAACAAACAAACCAAAGAGAATAAAGGCACAGCAGTAAGAGAACTTTTGGTTTCAAAGATGTAAGCAAAAATGTGCCTGATATAGATGTGGCCACATAATTTTTGTGAAGGATGACTGGAGCAGATTTCCCAAATGCCTCCTTTTCAAATTATCTAGATTAAATTCAATATTGTTATACAGTACATTCCAGTAACAGACGTGATTAGCAATGATTTGACATAAATTAAGCAGTGTGTTTCCAGCTGAATTGCTCTCCTTTTTCAGGAAGACAAATGACTGTACTATAAATATGTCCTTATAACAATATCATGTGCTTTCAAAACTGGTTAGACAGACATCCACACTAACAGGCATTGATACAATCACCTGCTCAGTGCCAGACTGACAAAGACACTTATGACTTCCCACAGGGATATCGCCCCGTCGATATTAAGCAGATTAGGAGAGGACAGGAAACTGATAACATCAAGGGCTGAGCAAATTTGCAAAAGTCAGAAAATGAGAAAACTAATAACATGTCTTACCTCCCTTTATCTTCTCTGAAATGCTAAGAATTTATCCTTAGGTTGTGTAAGAGTAAAGTCAACGTATGTATAACAGAGTTCTTTAGAATAGGCAAATTTTAGCAGGGAAATGTTTGTGTTGTTGCTTCATGTTGGCAGCATTAGAATTTGAAGAAATTATGGATGGAATGAAACTCTCCCATGCCTCAGAATTGAGATATGAAAAATCTCTGCTTACTGCACTATTCTCCTGCCATGTGTAAATGTATGCATTGCTCTTTAAGCTACCAAAAATGAAATTACTTTTAAAAAGAAAAAACCCAAGAACACTGCCTTCAGTTGTTTAAAACAAGGTGTATGTGTTTACAAATGATACTGTAGAGTGGCTTAAAGATTGGGAATATTCTTCTTATATTAGTCCTACTGATCATCAAACAAAGCTGTTTGTTTTTATGAATTGAAGCCTGTAGGGTCAAATCTTATTCTCCTGACTTACTTATGTGGTCTAATTCAACCAAACCCACCACTGGAGATGTTCTAATAAAATCAGTGAGACAACTAGTGAAGTAAATTTTTGCTTTCTGACTTCCACTGACAACTCAAGTAGGCAAGACATGAAGCTGTAGCCTCTACTGTTCAAGTTGTGAATCCCTTCTCTGCATTGAGAGAGAGTGGTTGTCACTGCTTCACAGCCTTTCAGTACAAGACCTATTCACTCAGGTCTGGTCTCTGCCATCAGCCTTAACCTCCTTGTTTCCACACAGTGTAAGATCATCTTTCAGATAATGGCCTCTTCTCATATTACCATACACTCCGTAAAAGTAATTTTTCTGTTTATTTGGCCCAACAGGAAAAAACCAACCTAATAACTATAGCAATTTCTATTAAGTTAGCATACTGGTGTTTGTAGAAAAATGCATTAGTGGTAATGTAATAACCAGGAAGATCAAGAGCCTTTATATAGAACAATCTTGCATTGCCTGGCTTGAAACATCAAACTCATGTCATAATTCATTGTCTATCTAGTGTAACTTGAAGCATCTGAGGATGCTGCTTAGCTGTAATTCCAAATCCAAAACTGGCTTTTTTTAAAAGGACTTAATATATTCTACCAGCATTTCTTGTAAAAAAAAATGTTGCTTCACTGCTTGAATAAAGCCATACTATTTTACTTTGTAGAGAAAAGGACTAAAATAGTTCTAACAGTAGGAAATAATAATTCATTCCTCTTTTTATAGCTCCCAAATGATAAATATCAATGGTATTACAACCATAAATCTAGAGGTATGCTTTGGCAGTCATCTTGGAAAAAATGTTTCCTGAAAACTGCTTTAGTGGCTTCAGCAGAATAATTCCAATCAAAGAGTTATATACATATGCTCTTACTTTTATGCCAATAATCTAATCTATGCCTATAACATGCTGACACTTTAGCAAAGAGTCCACATATTATATGAAAACCTGAGTGTGTATTTTGATACAATGACACAAGGGATGAGTTTATATCTTCAGACAAATTCAACAGTAATTAGTTTTTGTAAATATTTTCAACCAAAGTGTAAGTCAAGACAGACACACTCGAAGTGTGAGGAATGTAGTTCATGTTGACCCGTGGTATATAATTTAACAGACAATTGTGTTTGTGGGAAATATCAACACAAGATTCAGAGCATGTTCCTAGGATTAAGAACACCTAGATCACATTATTATTTCAGATCTTCTTGTAAATTCACTTAAAAACAGTGTTGGGCAAATTTCATTTACTTACCTAGGACAGGGTGCAATTTGTTAGGAAGAGACCTACAAATCAGGTTAGGAGTAGGGATCATTCCCAAAGAGGGGAGGACGGTCATGCATATGATGAGACTGACACAGAAAGATGTAGGAGAGATAGATCCAAATGTGTGGGCAGTAGTTGGAGAATATGGATATTTAGATATACCCCCAATAAAAGTAGAAATGCAGGAGAACATTTCCCTGATCAGAGTTGAACAGTATCCAAATCCCTTGAAGGAAGGAAAAGGTTAGTACCTATCATTAACCAACTATTAGAGCTGAAAATTTTCTGCTGAAGAAAAAGATGTGGCTGTAACTGCACCTATGCGAACTGTTATCTCCAAGGTCTTCACAATTTGGAAGATCAGGAACAAACTTATTTCCATGAATATTATACTCTGGAGCAAGTTTAGCAACACAGAATTATGAAAATTTCTGCCTTGGCCTTCCCCTCTACCTCAATATCATTAATACAGAAGTAGTAATTCATATGACTGAAGATCATACAGAAATTATCTACAAATCAATGTCTCTGCCTAATTTGTAGACATTCTTATATTATAAACCCAAAAAACTATGTTTAATTTTTGTGATAGGAGAATTAGAAAAATTTTAATAGCTGCCTAACAACCTGTTACTAATAATTAGTTCTATCAAGAAATCCTTATAATATTGGAGCAAACAAAATGCTTACATGCTAGAATAATTAAAGAAATCTTGATTTTCTTAAATAGAATGATTATTTGAATTCAAATTCCAAAATAGTTTCTTAAGTTTTGTGATAATTTTTTTGTTATTACTGGCTCAGGACAGCTAGTTTTTAATCAGATTTTCTGATTTCACAGAGGTTTCTTTAATGCTTTCCAGAAAGCTGTATTGAATATTGCCGAAAATGCTACAGAGTAAACCATGCAGTCTGCTCCAAGGGGAAGAGAGCATTGCTCAGTGTCGTGGTTGCGGGGGGAGGTGAATTTTTCCTGGGGGATGTGGGCAGGCTAATCAGTGATCAGCTTTTCTGCTGGCACCTGGGTTGGTCACTCAGAGGTTTAGACACGCCTCTGAGGACACAAAGAGTTAAAAGCAGGACTCCAGGGGGGTTCGGCCTCTTTTAGATTCTGGTTCAAGCGGAGAGAGGTCTCAGGCCTCCTTCCCCTGCCCAGCCACGAGGCTGGGTGGGGGAGGTGAAAACACGTAGTCGGGCTCAGCTAAGCCGGAGCCCCGGGGGGGAGAAGAGAGGGAACAGGACTGGAACTGAACTGCCCCGTCCAGGATGGAGGGGTGGAAAACTGTGGAAGTGCCTTCTGTGTGTGCTCACCCCCCCTTCCCCCCCGCAAACTCAGGGAGAAGGTGCCGAGCCACGTGGGAAGCCTGGGAGTGCCTGAGCCTGCACCCTGCCGAGAGCTAGAGCTCTTAACCCTTGTGTGGCAGAAAGAAACTTTTCTTAGACATTGATTCTCATGACTGGTGGTTTCGGAGGAGAGAGGGAAGCAGCCTGGGACCGAGATGATGAAGCACGATTGGAAGGAACTCGATGGGCAAAGAATGAGAGGAGTAGCTTTCTGAGCTGGACTTTTCTTGCATAATGTCAGCCATAGACTGAACTTAAGTCTCTTTTGAACATAAACTGCATTTTGGGTAGATACAGCTGCCCCTGCTTTTGCTACAGTGACTGGCACTTGAAGAGTGGAGCGAGCAGAGAAAAGAGGGGGAGGGTGAGGTGGCGCCCTCTGCCCTCAGGAGAGACCTGCTCCTGGAACCCCGGCCCCTGGGTAAAAAGGGGAGAGCTCGGCATGCAAGTATCCTTAAAGAGCCCTGTATGCAGTTTTCAGCCTGTGGACAGCGGTGAGAGCGCTGGACATAGGAAAAAGAGAGAGTCACCCTGGCAGACTTCTCCGGGCAGTGCCATGGGTGACATGGAAACACATAAGGGGTGGACCCGTGTTTTCTGAAGAACAGTCTGTGGTGCGAGAGAGACTCCTCTCTCCCTTGCTGAATTGAAGATTGGTGTTTTTTTAAGTGGTGATTGTTTGATCTAAAACTCAAAGGTTTGGTCTGTGAAAAGTAATGTGTGGGGGGTGGAAACTGAGAGAAGAGAAGAAATGTTCTGAGAAGTTTTTATTTCTCTCTCTGTGTGTGTTTAAGAGTTTTTCTGTCTCTGTTCTTATGTAATGTAATAAAGTTTTGGTGGTTTTTCTGTTTTCAAGATTTAAGCCTGCTCTGCTCTGTTCCTGATCACATCCCACAGTAGTTAAAGAAAAAACATATATTCATGGGTGCATTAACATCTGGCCGATGCCAACCCATGACACTCAGATATTTCTTCTGCTGACAAAAGTAGAACTGATCTAGTGAAGTGTACTAGTTTTGACTGGGATAGAGCTAATTTTCTTCCCAGTGGCTGGTATGGGGCTATGCTAAACACAGGTTGATAATATAGAGATGTTTTTGTTATTGCTGAGCTGGGCTTGCACAGAGCCAAGGCCTGCTGAGCAATCTGTACTTTTGGAATCTACCTCACAAAGTTAACACAGTGATGCCTCCCTCCTCCTGGGATCTACTCTCTTTTTCATGCTCTATTATGTTCAGACTGTTAAAAATCTTCTAAACTAGTTCTTCCACTATGTTACAAATCTCCTGTGATCTCTAATTCTTTTCACTAGTGCTGTGAAACCACGGCTTTGGATTTGTTAATTTTTACATTTTTGTATAAACCACAATATATATTTGCGCTCTAAAGTATGGAACTAAGTCTAATACCACCAAAAAAATCCCCTAGTACTCTTGTAATAGATGTGTAAGATTTGTGGTATCTTTAAACCATTCACTGCAGGTTTTGAGCCCTTAATTCAGCCAATAATTCTTTAGACTGCAATGTGTTGCTGCAGCACGAGTCTGAAACCAAAAGCCAATGTGGTTCCTTACTTTTGAACTCTGTAGAATAAATCAGTTGCATATAGGCTGCAGAGACATTCTTGTGAGCACATTTTACATTGCACAAAAATATCTTTACAATGACAAGGAATTTTTCAATATAGTTCAAGAAAAATAGCCATTAAGTTAAAATCAGTCTGAATCTTCAAATATAACAATTAGGTAACAAAGATAACAATTGCAAATCTTAACAAAAAAAATTACTCCTACTTTTCACCTTGTTTTGCAACTTGAGTTAAAAATGGCACAATAAAAAAGCTTTTTTAAAATATGGATAGTTGATATGGTTCAGGTCCAATTTAATTTTGGGAAGGTTCTGAAAAAGTGTTAATTTAATTTTCCTAGGCCTTTCCTCTAGTTCTGCTATTCCGTCAAACATGTATTGTAAAATTTGTATAAAGAGATTTTGTTTTGCTAGGATACAATGCTTCTATGAGATCACTGATACGTCTCTAACTTATTTTCAGTAAAGACATAGGCAGTCCTTATTTTGCTTCAGTGGCCTCCTATATCACAGTCACTGAAAGATGGAAACAAAATAGAGAAGACTATTCTGATTTTTTTTTTTATGCTAGGCAGATTGAAAAGCAAATTGGTATTTGCTTTTTAGGTGGAAACAAATTAAATGATACAGTACTATTAAAAGTTCCCAGAGAAGTTGCACACCTTTATATAATTCCTGGTTCTTGACTGTCAAACACAAATGTGCTTTAAGCAGGCTGGAAGCAATCCTGTTATAGCTGACCTGCTATTTAGTATACCATATATTTTCGATAGATTACATATTTGAGGTACAGAGTGATAAGCACCTTATTTGAAAGTCTATGGTTAGACTCCTCTATGAGATTCCTTCTTTTTTGATATAGTTTTCATTATGACCACAAGATTTGTAAGACACTTGAAAGTCCAGGAATTTGTGATATTATTTTTTTGAGAAGTGTAACTTATAACTCACTGCACTATTAAAAAACATGGTTTTTTAATTAAACATACTTTCATATATTTATTTGCACGTACAAGTGGTCTTACTGATGTCATTGGCACTACTCAGCTTATTTAGTTAAGATCACATATCTACACACTTAGAGACTTTTAAAATAGGTTTTTCTTTCTTCTAAATCATCATATTGAACCATAGAAAAGCCCAGAAGGGCCCTCAAAAGATCTTGTACATTTACTGCCCCAGGGGCTTCATTCTCAGTTGTTTTTTCATAAATATCTTAATGTTCATTCATTCTCCTTAAGTCATGTCTTACATCTTACTCCATTTTTCCTACATGTATAGCTTGAGGCTATCTGTCAAAACCCTCCTTAATTCACAGTAATATATGCCTTTAGCAAAGTTACAGAGTTATCTACAGAACAGACAGGTGTAGATTTAAAGGAGTGAGGAAGGGGGGAAGGGTTATGGCTCCAGGATTATGTGAAGATAAGAATTTTTGATAATTTATTTTCAGCCAGCATTAATTTAGAAATGTGTGGGGTTTTTTAAAAATAAGATTAAAGAACTGAAAATGTGGTATTTACTGCCACCACAATGAGCAGTGGTAAGCAATTACAGCAGAGGAGTGGCATGGATAGGACAAATAGTTTGGCAAAATTTCCTACATAACCCAATAAAAATCTGGAAACCTTTGAGATAGAAGGATATCTCAGCAGACATTGAGTCTTTATTGATTTCTAGGAGCTATTTCTCATAATCATACTTTTAATTTTAATGACCATTCTGAACTCTAATACTTCTGCTCAAGGCGTGCAGCTTTAACCAGTTTGGTGCAACTGCCTAATCTACCCTCTCTACTCCGTCATTGTAGATGCTTGTAAGGATATTGAATAGTGCTAAATATTGAAAATATTGCATTGGACTACCTTGAAAGAGTTCTATAGCCATTCACAACTACTCCTTCAGGGGCTTCTCTTTTATTTTTGCACATATTTATAGAAGTTGTTATTCTCTCCTGAGAAGTCTCATTTTGACAAATCATATAAATAACCAACACCATGATTCCACCAATCACTTCTCATACACCCATCCCTTTCCTGAAGAATCTTGCAATATTTGGTGGAATAAGTGTTATTACTGATTTTATTAGCATTCCTGTTTATGGGCAATCATTCGGATCAGTAAACCTTGTAAAAGACATTGGTTAGAAAGAGATCAATAGTTGAACATGATATATAGAGACACCAGAAAAGCTCCACCCATGGATTTAGTAGGCTGGTGGGAAGAGAAAAGTGCAAAAGAACTGTAGGAAAGTTTTGCAGGTAATTGCTACTGAATGAAGCATTTGAGTACAGGTTCTGTTTTAAATCTGTCAGTTACTAAAGCAATACAAAAATTATCAGAATGTTAATATCTACTATTGTAAGCATCCTTTTGTCACACTCGTGAAGATAATGTCAACTAGCTCCATTCTAGCCTTGCTTCTCAACATAAAATAATTTGGAAATTTCAAGCTAAACTTGTGCCTTTTTATTAAAATAAATTAACTGATAACCAACTATCAGAAGTACTTACTCAAAAATAGATTCCTACTTGAATTCGTAACACTGATTTCACAGAATCACAGAATCATTTAGGTAGGAAAGACCTCCAAGATCACTGAGTCCAACCTCTGACCAAGCACTCCCTTGTCAACTAGATCATGGCAGTGCCACATCCACTTGTTAATGCTTCCAGTGATGGTGATTCCATCACCTTCCTGGGCAGCCCATTCCAATGTTCACCAACCCTTTCTGTGGATAAATTCTTCCTGATATTAAACCTAAACCTTACCTGGCACAGTATAAGGCCATTTCCTCTTGACCAATTTCTAGCTGCCTGGGAGAAGAGGCTGATCCCCACCTGGCTACAGCCTCCTTCCAGGCAGCTGTAGAGCGATAAGGTCTCCCCTCAGCCTCCTTTTTCTTTCCAGGCTATACGCTCCCAGCTCCCTCAGCCACTCCTCCTGGGACTTGTGCTCCAGACCCCTCACCAGCCTCATTGCCTGTATCTGGACATCATCCAATGATGTCCAGGCTGCAACATCTCAATGTCTTTCCTAAAGTGAGGGGCCAACACTGAACACAAGATTTGAGGTGTGGCCTCACCAGTGCTGAGCACAGGGGGACAATCACTGCTCTGGTCCTGCTGGCCACACTATTGCTAAGACCAGGATGCCATCGGCCTTCTTGGCCACATGGGCACATTCTCAGCTCAAGTTCAGCTGCTGTTGACCAGCAACTCCAAACCTTTTTCTGCTGGACAGCTTTCAGCCACTCTTTCCCAAGCACGTAATACTGCCTTGGGTTGTTGTGGCCAAAGTGCAGGACCTAACGCTTGGGCTTATTGAACCTCATACTGTTGGCCTTGGTCCATCAATCCAGTCTCTCCAGACACCTCTGCAGAGCCTTCCTCCCTTCCAGCAGACCAACACTCCCCTAACTTGGTGTTGTCTGTGAATTTACTGAGGTAAATTGGTCCCCTCATCCTGACCATCAGTTGGGATATTGAAGAGGTCTAGACCAAGCCCTAATCCCTGGGGTCACCTCTAGAGACTGGTCACCAGCTGGATGTGGCACCATTCACCACCACTCTCTGGGCCTGGCCATCCAACCAGTTCTTAAAAGTAGCAAAATGGCACCTGTGCAAGCCATGGGCTGACAGCTTTTCCAAGAGTGTGCTCTGCGAGACAGTGTCAAAGGCTTTGTTGAAGTCTAGCTAGACAACATCCACAGCCTTACCCTCACGTACCAGGTGAGTCACCTGCTCATAAAAGGAGACCAGGTCAGTCAGGCAGGACCTGCCTTTCCTAAACCTGTGCTGGCTGGGCCTGATCCCTTGGTTGTCCAGTATGTGCGGTGTGATTACACTCCAGATCCTCTGTTCCATAACTTTGTGGGGCACTGAGGTTAGGCTGACAGGCCTGGACTTCTCTGGATCCTTCTTCCAGCCCTGTTTCCTTGAGGTTCAGAAAAGTATTTTACCTTTGCACAGGAAAGGCTGATGACATGTTGATCTTTTTCATTTGTCACAATATCCACAACACTATGTCTGTGTCCTAATAGCTTCCCTATAGGACTAAAATTAACAATAGGATTCCACAAACGAAGGATTCTGTCATTACCTGAAAGAAAAACATATTAATATATATAGTGAGAAAGATTGACTAGTCACTTGTATTACAAATAAGCTTTGTAGTTGCGAGCTTAGTGTTCATAAGTCTGTCCTTTCATTCAGGTAGGCTACTCCCACACAAGGATGTGAATTTTTCATTCTAAGGGCTGGATTGCAGCTTATGTTACATTGCTTATCCACAAACACATATTAAAAATGCATAACTGGTTAGTTTTTCAAAGCCTTTTTATTTTGCTAAAGGAAGGGCAGGGACACTGAATGGGACTATGTGGACTAATCCCAGAGGAGTAGAGTACTTTAATAGAAATACAACTGGAGCATATACTTTGTCTCCTTCAAAGATATAAGTTATAAAAATGTCAACAAATTTTTGTGTCCAGTTAGCCAGGACACAAAGGGGTAACCTCCTTTATAGAAGAAAGTGAACATGCAGAAAGGAGTGGGCATGAAAGCTGAGGGCAGACAGAAAACTGCTGATGCTTTAATTTGTAGTAAAGTAAATGAGAATTAGGTATTTCATACTTACTTGTATGTTCAAACTTTGAATTTGCCTACAATTTAAGAAATAATCTTTATATTATAGGTGAATGTTTGGTACTATTTTGCTAATAGTTTACATAAATATTTCAAAACAGAAGTATGTTAAAAATATATTTTAACTTCCAATTTCTGGTAAATATTCGAATTGTACAAACTGTATGCATCTAGTGAACAGTCTGTTTTGATACACAATAAATGAAACAGCCACATTTTGTCTAGACTTCTGTTTGAGTTCTACTTTTCTCTCAGCTTAAAATGAAGAGCAAAAAGCAAAAAAACCCCACCACAGACTAGGAAATATATGCCCCAAGAGAACCAGCTCAATTATGTTAAGCGCTCAGCTCAATTATGTTAATCATCTTCCTTAAACTCGTTCAACCTACTCTCATTAGTCAGTCCTTCCATTTCTCTCTTTAGAAATCTATTCCCTTCCTTCTTAATGCAGCAAGATGTGATTTGTTTAGGAGCACCCCATCTCCCTTTTCCTCCATTAAACAATATTGTTCTCTCAGCTAAATTGATTCCACTGTTTATGTGGCTTCTCTCTAAATGAGAGGCTCACTGAAGGAATGATCTACTCTGAAAATAGCTACAACAGAAAGCCATTTTGATGTATGCCAGCTCATTTCACAAGTGTGACTGAGAATTCAACTCTGCAAACAGCTGTATCAGCACAATGGAGGGAGGACTTCTGCACAGGAAAGGAAGGCCATGCACAAGTAGCTGACTGGCTTGAAACTTCAGGGGGAAGAGATTCTTTTTTTTGGCAAAACTACTCTAGACAATCTGTATATGCCGTAAACATGGCAGGAAGTAGCTTAAATGGGTTATAACTGCAAAAATGGTTTATGAAGCCCTTTTGGATGGGGAAACTCCAGAACGTGGTAGATGTCCTGCTCACATCCTCAGAGTTTGTGTTAGGCTGTCCCAGACATGTCCTGCAAGTTAGCAGAACCCTTGTGACCAGATCAGAGTTTAGGGTCAAACAAGTCTGGGGGAGTAAAACTCCGCTTGCAGACCTCCCATGAGAATGACATGAAACACAGTTGACAGAACCTCCAATGAGACTGGTGAGATTGGTTATAATATCAGAGGGAACAGACATTGCTTCAACAACACACCCCTTACCAGCCCCAGATGGAAACTGTCATGTCTTAAGATGATGGGGAAATGGGCAGAAGTTGACAATATCTGATCAAACTGACTACCTGCTGGCCACACTTTTGAAGAACAGAACCTTTCTTGGTCTTCCCAACTGCTCTGTTCTTTATATTCCTGAAGTGATGGCAGATGATTGAAAGGGAGGATAGTGTCTTTTAATTCTAGCACAGAATTTCTTTTAAGAGTAGAATCACTAATACATGTCATTTACTTCAGATATTAACAGGAGATCAAGTGACATTTGGGAAGAAAACCTTTCCCTACATTAAAAAATACTGTTTGCTCTTCATGTGAAATAGTGGATTAATTTTAGTTCCTTTTACTGATGTGGAGATAATGATTTTATTATAGTAGATGTGCTCTCTTCCCTGTTTCTGGACTAATGCCAGATTGGCCCTAACATTCACTGCTACATTGGAACATTTCCTGGAGCATTTGTTCTCTCCATGCTCCAAATATGCCTCCAGGATTCAGAATCCTGACACAGAAAGGGTGGGTACCAAGCACATTCAAGAAAAGCTTGAAGAAGATGATCTATCCTATCGAGATTTCTCCCGATAACTCTGAGGGTCCAGCCAGCAGAGTAATGGCTTAATAAAATAGCGAGACGGCTTCCCAGGATATGCTTAGTAAAATAAAGGTTTTAATAACAGCAAAAATAATAAACATTACAAAATGAAAAGAGATAAGCCGAGCACAGTGTACCAAGCACAGTTACACAGGCTAAGGCACTCCCAAAAAGCCTCGTGCACCCCCTGGGCAGGCCCTTTAGTACTCGATGGTCTAGGTGGGATTATTTGGCTCCTTGCCCAATGAGATGGACACTAGGCCTTGAGGTGCACTTCCAAAGCCCTATCACTGTGTCTGTGCTGGTACTGAGCCAATTGCAACGAGCAGGCTATAGAAAATTCTAGCTTAACTTCCTTATATAGAAACACCTGCTCGGGTACAGAAATGCACGACTACACTATCCAACAGCAATTTTTAAAGATTTTGTGAAGTCAGTGATTTGGATCAAAACAGATTCAGTTGTGTGGGGTCCTTTCCACGATAAATAATTATAAAGACAGATGGATAGGGTTTTTTAAGAAGTCAGATTCTACAACCACAGCTCTATTGTAGCTATATGTTATGGACTCCAATACCTTCTTTGAACATGTGATGCTTTGTCAAACTTTATCTCTTGCTGACACAGTTTTGCAATTTGTGTGGTATTACAAGCCTGTTGAGATGTCTGGATTTCAGTGGTGAAACCCACTTGAGAAAAACAATATATCTGAATGGAGAAATACTAGGCTTAGCCTGGCATCCTTGATAGACTGTAAATGAAAAATATGCCTCCTGGTTTCTTTCTATCCTGTTACTCTCACACAGAAAACTCTATCCATTAAAAGAACTTGTCTTACTTTCAAATCTGTTTTTTAAATAATCTTTCCTTATAATGTCTACAAAACTGCTTCAGAACAGTCAGACATCTAGTGAATTAGTTTATCGTACTGACAAATGTCCCTGCTTTATTTTTTTCTTTGTGTTTCCTTCTCTGTCTTTATATGTTCTTCTTAAATTTAGACTGTATCATAGAAAAGAGTTTGCTATGCTTCTGAGAGCTAATATTAGAGGAGATCTGGTGATTTCTATCACTGGGATTCCTGGGAATTCCTGAAAACGTGCTTCATTTGTTCCAGGAATTCACTAAGGAAACTGAACAAGCACAGAGGAGTTCCTTTTATCAGTCTTAATCTGTTACTCTTAGATTTAGAAATCACTGAAAGTTTTTCTTTTGCTTCACTGTTCACAGGAAAACAAAAGCCAGATTTGAAGAACTAATAGGGTTAGAAATTGATGTATCATTTAAAACTGATCATCTCCTGCTTTTATATGCATACCTAATTTAACTTTAACTGCAGTCATTCGCTGAAGTGATGATTAAGACAAAGCTGGAATTGAAATTAATACAGAATAAGAAGAAAACATTATCATTCAATTTAACTTTACCATTCTATGTAATATTAATGCAAAATGCTACACACAGAAGTTATTTTAAACTTCTCTGGGCTCCATATTTTAGGCAGCTATCAGGCTTTTATCCTTTTACTGATTGAAATTTAGCCTTAAGCATGAAAAACAAACTCAGTACCAGGTTTGTTTTTACCTTATTCATTTTTATAAATGTCAAATATCTAGAAGACAAAATTAGGTTGTTTCACAATACTGACAAACTCACAAATACAATCAAATACAAAAAATGATGGAAGAGTGTGTTAAAATATGACTTCCTTAATAGTCACAGTAATAATTCGTCACAGTATACAACATTCCATTTGTGCTATAAACACCTGGCTAAATAACATTAAGTTTGGGCTTACTAAAATGCTTAACAGATTTACCCCTGCTGAATACTTTGGAAGCTAGCCTGCAATCAAAGGCTGGATTTTCTTTCATGTTGACTGCCAAATGAGACAAAGAAACACAGCTTTTACAAATGTTTGAACATGTCACTAAGAAATCTATATATTATGATTCCTGAATTATTTACCTGTTATGGTCTCTTATTTTTAGGGTACATTACAGGTAAAATTGCAGACTCCCTAATTAACAGGACTAGCTTATGTTCATCTAAAATAGCTTAAATCTGTCATTAATTGGATCATCAATGTGTGCTTCTCAATTGGTCAAGAGTGAGATCACTTAAGATACTGAGGCAACCATAGTGTGCTCCAGCCTGAGGTGTGCTGTGCCACTGTGAGCAGTGTATTCTATTAACAGAGCACAGAACTCTAAAGCTCAGCTTTTGAAGGCTTTAGCAGAGGGTCTCTCAAGACCTGTAGCATTACTCTAAATACTGGGTGCAGCTTCATAGTAGGCCCTGACTGATCTAACTCCATCATGAAACTGAGAGAGATGACCTCACCATATCTTTGTCTTTAGTCATGCATTCCCACTGTGTTCTGAGACTCTTGGTAATATTGCTCAGGAATAATTTCCTTTCACATTCAAGGGGAACAGCAGGGCTAAGTTTTGGGAATGAAGGTGAGCGGCAGGAGGACCTTTCAGTAACATGATGAAGGATGGTGGGAGAAGAAGCAAGACAGGATCCCAACTCAAGGGTATGTAAATATTATGAACAGACAGGAAGACTGGTAGAAGTAAGTACAATTTCTTACACTTCTTCAGAAATCATCATTATAGAGTCCTTAAATAGAATGCTATTAAACTTTTTTTATATTGCCCACACTTTCAGTACTTTTGTGCAGCGAAAGTCAAAACAAATTAGAAATCAGTGTTGAGAAAACTCATCTGTTTCTAAAATATTCTGATCAGGGATCTGTTTGGTTGGGATAGGAGCCCTGGTATTCTAAGTCTATCCTCCAACCATCAGAAACAAGTATCCAATCTAAGCTTTCCAAAAATCCAAGCTCTGTTTTAAACTGAGAATGTTTTTGCAACTGCCACTGTTCAGAAGGATTTTCCTGAACATCACTGCTCTAATTTTTGCTCTAATAGACATCAGTGGCATTCTTTGTTAATTGTGACTTTTCTAGGTTACAGAAAATATACTTTTTAAATCTCTGCACAATAGTGCAGTTAGAGCTTAGCTCAGCTGGTTAGAGCCTGCTGCTATAAACACCAAGATTGTGAGTCCACTCACTTTACGGGCCATTCACTTAAGAGTTGGACTTGATGATCATTATGGGTCCCTTGCTCCACCTTTTTCTATATTCAACTAATCTTTCTCAAACGTGGTTCATATCAGCAAGATATAACCAGCACATGTACCTAGGGCAAGTGTTGCTGCATGATTGCCCTATTCCTTTTCTATGCCATGAGTGTACACTGCTGGTCTCCTACAAAGTGGGGTGAGTGCATGAGGCAGACCTTTGGTCTGGCCTACCACAGCTATTATAATTTTCTTAGAAAGTTTATCCAGATTTTTCTCTTCTGCTATTTCTGGAAGGAGAATTTTCAGTGTGTAAAGGAAACCTTTTGTAGTTCCTGTGTAACTGACCTTCTTTTTCATTCAGACACTTCACCCTGGTTTTATTACTACAGCAAAATCCTCCTGTTGTACCTGTAGGAAATACTGACCACATTTTGTTCAACAGGACCTCCCTACTTTATGTCATCAGTAAATTTCTCCAGACTACTTTTTCTGTGACAAGACAATCAATGTAAACAGTATCTCCTCCAAGGCTAAACTTCAGAATTTTCACCAATAACTCTTCTACAGCTGTATTGCTTTTCCTTTAAATGTTGTGTCTAGAAAATCAATAGAACTGGCTGATATTTATGTTGGCATCTTCCACAGTTTTCCTCTTGCTAAACTGTTACAATTCAACATGAATTGCATTACTTCCCATATCCTGCCATGTATGTTATCAAGGCTGGACAGCAGAGTCTCAGCGATTTTTTTAGTTCTTGTTGTATACAGATGCAAGAATTCTTATGTTTGCTATTGCGATTTTTAACAAAGTTTTAAGCAATAAAGACTTGAAGAAAAGCAGCATCAATATCACTTGAGGGCACCACCCTATCAGACAGAATATATAAAAAAGATTGTTGCCATACTCCAGCAACATTTCTAAAGCATCAGACATGACCATTGCAGTAGACAGACCCATAAAATCATTGGATAACGGGGAAGAAGTGGATGTAAGAGTGCCATTTCTGCAGTCTGCTTTGGGAGAAAGAACAAACAGTAACACTATGGGGAAACATGATCAGAGAGACCAATGGAAAGTATTAAGATGGGCCAATATGACTGCTTAAGATACGAAAGGATGATGAAAGAGTAATAGGGTGGAACCTCTGCTGATACTGCTAGGAATAATGTGTATAACTTGGTCAAGGCCACTGTGACTAGGAAAGATACTTTACAGTGGTTGAACATACTGTTTCTTTTGTTTTATTATAGAAATGATACTTGAATCAAACCCAGATGTAGCCCTTGACAGATTCCTGTCAGGAAGTATATCTCCTCAAACAAGGGCTGACAGCCTCTGTTTCCTCTAAATGTAGGCAGAACCCATTGTTGAAATTTTTAAGATGCTAACTCAGCTTTATTTGATCTTACTTATCTCGAATAAAAAAATTCAGAATTTTTTTCCAAGAACAATCTTTTGGGAAAAACCCAGGACTTACCTCCAGTGACAATGACCTTTGCCTTTCCACAGTATGTGAAGGCATTTACTCCTCTAGGGACAGAAAATTCCTTTACAGGTCTGCAATCATTAATAAAACAATCATGTAAGAAATATTTGGAAAATACAGTCTACAGTCATTCTGCCTTATTTTTCTGTAGTATACGGAATAGCTGTTTGCATAATGTATGCAATTTTATGTTAAAGGCAAATTGATTTATAACCGGGAATTAGAGTGATACTGGCATCAATGAAACAGGAAGAGAGGGCACTTTCCATTAAAGAAATAAATATCCAATCTGCACACCTGAATCTTTTAACAGGCAAACTCCAAACAGACTCCTAAAATGGTGGCTGTTGCCAAAGTAAGCTGCACACGAGCCTGTGTGCTTTAAGCAGTTCATCACTGAGGAAAAGTACCAAAGAAACTGTGTCTTTCCATTTCAGATATGGAGGTCTATTGTGATGTGAATGTTACATTAAGTAAGTCCAGTTACTTTTCTGTTGCTTCTGTATAATGTACTGTAAAATGAATAGTCTTTATATGATCTATTTTGTGTTGTATGACAACATGAAGAGACAACAAGTATCTGAAACTCAACAGTTATTCTATTACATTTGCTGCTAGAGCATCAGAATTCAAGCAGCCAACAGAGACTGAAATTAACCCAGTGTCCCATCTAAATCCATCCTTTGGGCAACTTCTGTTTGTCTCTCCAAGTTTCAGACATTGCTACTAATGAGTGACTATTTTATTGATTTTTGGATGTAGCAGTAGTAGGGTTAACACCTGTCCTTCCCAGGAAACTATGACTGCCAGTGTAAATAAGCTGTACAGAACTAAATCAGAATACTTTAAATTTTTTCCTCTGAAATTCAGACAAGTATCAGTTCATCTACTCTGGCCTACAGTAGCCATTAATATTGAAAGGCATAAATGGGGGTGGCAGTAAATCCGACAAAAGACTCTGGAAACTTTGAGGATTAATAAAAGAGTTGTTATTTCTAGGCAGGTGTAAATAAAAGGCTGTTTGCTTCCTATTATTTAGAGGGAAGAAAGATTTCTTTCCAGAGCATTAACAAAGAAGTCTCAATTCTCTTGACAGTACAAAATAACAATTAATTGATTAAAATGTATGATTAACAGACTTGCTAAGTTTTTTTCACCTTTTATACTTCCATATAACTATCCATTAGCTCTTTAATGAACAGTCTTGATACTATTCCAAGATCAGTAGGAATAAGGGATTCTGGCACTGTGAAGTCCTGCCCAAGCTGTGGCCTTATGATCGTATCCATACCTCTCTTCTTCAGATCCTTTACAAGAAAATTTTATAGCTGTTGCTGGCCATTACTGACAAACAAACTTAAATCCCATGAGAGAGAAGATGCAATGCATCCCTCTTGGAGTACAATAACAATTCCTTGCTACAAAGTTAATTGGGGAAATTTCTTTTGTTACAACCAGTAAACCATATTTTTAAGCTAGTTACTTATTAGATGGACATTTGAAAGTAGTTTGATCTATAGGTATTTTTAGGACTAATAATTTCATTTTAACAGCTGTGCAATTCTATTTACTGTGAGAAACTGCTTAAAGATATGTATTTATTGCATTAGGAGATGCAACTACAGCCAGTGTGAAATGAAATGAACTACTAAGCTAGCTGAAGTTAATGTTCTGTATTGAAGAATACGATGGCAGCACCTACTCTTTTGACTGGACCTTTGGTTCTGCAGACTTAGTCTTTTTTCTCTTCTAACTAATTCTATTTTTCCAAAGCTCCCAACAAAAACAAACAGGATTTCTCAGCTTTTCAGATGCCACATATGTGACCTGGGACAATCTAGAAGTGTTTTATAGTTCACTCTCCCCATCCTCAACAGACATGTAATACTCAGAAAACCCAAAGTTACTGTATTGATTCAAGAATGACTACAAGAATATTTATGGTCTGTGTTATACAAGAAATAAAACATATTATAATAATTATAGCTACTAGCCTTAAAAATCGATTAATCTCTCTGGATATACCTCAAAGAGGAATTGAGAAACTGTAATATTTACAATCTTTTGAAACATTTGAATGAAAAGTTCTATTTATGTGTTATTTATAGGTCCTTCTTACATCAAATTAAATTTGTATTATTTAATTGTGCTATAGTGCTATAAACTTTTCTAAATTCACAGACTAATTAGGCTTGGAATCAGTTAAATCAGCTAATAGCACTGAGGAGCCATATGAATAAGGACTTGGCACAAATAAGGAGGCCTCTTAAAACCTCTTTTCTGCTGCAAAGTAGAACCATTTCACAGCCCTCAGAATAAATTGTGTTTTTTATTTAATCTTGTATAGCTCAAACTTGTGAAAAGAAAACTGTAAATGAAATTTAGTTGAATTTATTTTTGACTGGGTATAAATTTTAAATGAATGGATACATGATATATGTGCAACAAACCAATCAATTTTCTACCTAAAATTTGCTTGCTGAGGAGATGGAGGAGACAACACTCTCAACATAATATATTTTAAGGATTGTGAGTAGTGAACATATATGGACAGTTCTCTCCTACATCAAAAGCTAGCACACAAAAATGTTCAAGCATTTAAACAATTGCATTCTTGTTTTTCTTAGCAATGCTAATAGAAAAGGCAGATTCAATCTAACAAGATGACATCTTATGAGGCACTGATCTCCAGCAGAGTTATAAAGCAGAAGATCTATTGTTTTCCAGAAGGTGTCAGATACTTACAACTGGTCCTCTAGTCGCTTTATGTCATCCAAAACAAATGAACTAATCCTGTCTGTGGAGCAGGATCCAAAACGTTTCAGGGCAGAAAAATACTTAATCTTCCCAACCCAGTCATCATGTAGCTTGCGCTTAGGACTAGGGATACAAATGGAGAAGTAATTGGCTACAGTGGCAACTGCTGTCAGGTGTCCATAGGTGGACAGGGATTTTGTCAGAGACTACATACACAACCAATGCTAACATTTAATATCCAGGGCAGATACAGGGCTCTTCCAGCTCAAATGGAAGCAGACAGAAAGTCGGGGTTGAACCATGCACTTATCTAGTCACAACTGTGCTTCCACCTCATTGAGCACAGTAAAGCTGTTCCTTTGTCAAAGTGGATAACAGCAACTGTGAATTCTCCCCTTGCATTGTATTCTGATCCTCTCAGCTGTAAGATTACTTGTAAAATCTTCTACTGAAAATGATGGCATTTCCTTCGTGCAACAACTAGCAAATCATACTTACTGTAGTCTGAAAAATTATTTTCTTTGGTTATAAGCGGTTAATTTATAAACAGAAGCTAATCCTCCACTTAGGGCAAACAAAACCCAAATTAAAAACAAAACATAATGCAAAACTGATATTATTTTATCATAAGCAACTTACATGTCAAAAGATTCGGAGTCCAAGACTTTAAATTGTGATACTTTTTCAGCTTTAGATTGTTTCATTATGAAGTCATCACTGGTAATAGTAAGCAGATAAACATAACCTTTATCATCTCCCATTAAGATGGTATCCTTAGCCAGGTTATCTGCCATAGTCACCGTGCAAACACAGAGCAGACAGTTTTTCATTGGTTTGATGACAAAGCCATCACTCTGTGGAATATGATAGACAGTTTATTAGATATTGCACTGGAGCCTTTAAATCGAATCTATCATGTTGATCTAGTGACATCAGCATCCAAATCTTGACTTTATTTTTTCAAGCTACCCCTGTGCTAGCTCTTTCCTGGTATCAGAAATTCATGGAAGACCATCACAAAGTGGAGTTAAAGCAAATCCTAGAGGTTTCAGCAAGATTTTGTTTCACAGGTAGCTTTTTGCATTTCAGTGAAGAAGTATTAATTACAAATTCGAGGAAGGATCTCTGCATGCTATGTGGGATGGTGTATTTGCTAAGACTGTATACGGTTTTCTGTTCAAAATAATATGCTCTCTACAAGAAAATTAGAAATAACCAAATTAAAGAATAATTCAAACCATGAAATACAGCTGTAATACACAGGGAGAATCCATATCAGAGTCCTAATTAATAAAACAGCCTGGGAGTGTCAAGTGTACCAACAGGGGCAGGTGTTTCAATTTTTGAAGCATAGAGATAATGGGAATGAATACAGTTGCAAGACAGTGGTATTTTGCTAGAAGGCCCAGGAATAGGATTTTGGGTCATCTTCATGACACTGTTTATTGGTTCTATTGCTGGACTCCATCTGTTATTTGATTAAAGTATCCCTGCCAATCTAGACTGGGAACTGTTCACATGCCATAGGAATTAACTGCATCAATGCTGCCTGTGTAGCACAGAAAAATTAGAGATGTAATAGAAATAGAACTATCCATATATTATTTCTGTGATCTTCAAAAAGAGCTGCACATTCATCAACAGGATACCTGCAGCTCTCACTGATGTACTGAGTAGAGGGAACATGGAGAATAATAGGTGCAGAATAAATATTTGACCTCTCCTCCAAGAAGTTCAATTGGATTGACAAGAAGACTTATATTGACCTGTCTGAGCTTGGGAATCAAACTCTTAATATTGGAAAAAAAAATCAAATTCTAAGAAAATCTTATCCTAAAAATAATTACTTTGCTTCTCCTCATCATCTCAGCTAACTTGGGATTTCCAAGAGAAGTCCCAGGAACAGGAAGAAAAAGCTAAGATATGGGTCAGCAAAAATGCGTACGACATTAAAGAAAACTTTAACAATTTGGACATATATTATTAACATCGAAATGTTTTTTATCTTAGAAAGTCCTGAACGAAACACAGGATATGAAGAAATGTTTTCTTTAAATCGGGAAGTGACCTCAAGAAGAATCTGTGTTATATTCCTTGTAAAACCCGTTCCTTGATTCTTAATAGATTCTGAGATGTATGTACACCCATGCACACATTTTAGGTATACACGTGCACACATCCGCACTAGACATACATAGAAAAGAAATTCTTTGGGGGTTTGTTTGCACCAGTGTAAAATTTTTCTTTTTCTTCCAACTTTTAATATACTTTAATAATCCCATTCGGCATGTAGAGAGTGTTCCTCCCTTAGTGCGAACTCCACTGTTTCACTGAGTTCTTATGAGGACAAAAGTTAAAAGCCTTCATCATGTTAGACCGAAGGGATGTGAACATATATTGGAAACAAAGATTGATCAGCTTTCAGGTTTCATTTTGGCATTTGTCTGATCCAACACAATACCTTGCTCTCTTTTGATTTATAGTCCCAGAGAATGACTGTGCTTTCAGTTACAGCCACGACATATTGCAGATTAGGCAGGAAATCACATCCAGTGATCCAAGCAGTATCCTGATGAAAATAAAGAGTAGCTAAAGAAGGATTTTCTCTGTAAATTTATCAACTTTTCTATCACGTAAGTACATATTTTAAACCATTTTCACATAAATCACATATACTCTGCACTAGCACCTGCTAGGTCTAGTTCCACTGAGAGTCCTAACTCCAGGAATAACTCATACATGAAGTTACAGAGGCACCAGGCTCAACCTCTGTGATCAATGACTCATCTGAGAGACACAAATGTTGCACAGGAGAGGACACAATACACTTATACAGTTAGTCGAACTGCAATGACACTCTGGAAAAGCACTCTGAGCAGAGAAAGCTTAAGCTAAAACATCCATAGTAAAGCAGATTAAGCTTTTACCTGGATACATTTTGGTTTAAAACAAAAGAAATTTACAGGCAGTCAAAATTTCAGCTATAAAAACAAAACTGAAATGAATGTTTATGAAAATAAGTAACTTTATTAAAAAAATTAACTCCCCCAATAGGTAGAACAACTATTTACAAATAAACACATCTGACCATATTAAGCCATTGTTCAAGTATACCTCCTATTATAGAGGTATTAATGTAAAATAATTTCTCTTGCAAAGTATACATCAGAATCCTGATGCTTCTACTTTTATTTCCATTGTTGTACACAATATTGGTTTTGCTCTTAGTGTAAAGGGTTCAAAGTCCTGACAGAGGATATCAACACTCTGTTGCAGGAGAAAGCTTCTCTCCTTCCTAATGATCTCTGGGCAAGTGGTAATGGACTTAGATAGATTTTTGTGCCCGTTACTACAATAAACATGGAAAATGTCAGTCCTGCAGGAGCCTTGTGGATTATTTGGTAATTCTTATGGAAAAGTTTGTTAACTGTGGCTTTTTGAAATCCTTTAAATAGTGTCAGACAACAATGACTGAATGGCTTGAAAAAGATAATTTTACATTTCTAGTTGTTACTAATTTGTTGTGTTGGCTTGTGATGATGCAGTCAAAGTAACCAGTTTCAGCTTCAGAGGAAAGGTTAAAAGAATTTCTCTTCTTAGTGCTGCCATACTTGACAAACTAGGCAGCTGCATCAGATCAACCTTTTCATTATTTTCTTATTCCATCCTGTCACTCAAGGGCTCTTATCTTTCCTCCCTTGTTTTCAATACAGCTTCTGTTTCACAATGTCTTGCTAATCCATTGGCTCTGTTTATGCTTTTCTAAGTGATATTTAAAATACATGTCATTTCCCTTTTTGAAAGAAGTAATGTATTCACTACCAATATTCCCATCATCATTCAGCAATGATTCTACACTGACTATTATTTTTGGGACCTGTCAGCCGGACAATTGTTAATCAATGCAGCCGACTGTTTTTTTCCAGTGGTCATATTTTAAAACAGAAGGTTGTGTGGTGCTAAGCGAAATACTGCATTGAGTATTAAGTGTATTTTATTTATGCCTCTGCTCTTCACTCAGCCACATAATCTCATCAAGAAATGAAATCAGTTTTTCTTGAAGTGACCTGTTCTCCGTAACATCCCTGTAACAAATGTACCCCTAGTTCATGTTCCATTCATTCCAACACGATGCTAGGAAAGTTCTGATGGCTGCAGTCCACTGGATTTTATTTCTAGCACTACTGTGTTACAGTCTTTCTGGCTTAATATCCTCAGGGCCAAGACCTCTGTCGCTCTGCCTGAGTGGGTCTCTATTCTGAAACACCTCAAGAATGAGAACACTGAATGGAAGAAAGCATAGGAGTATAAGGATTGTTGCAGTCTGTAAGCCACCACCACATTAATATTTGTCGATAGATAGAAGGTTTGGAGTCTGATAACTTATCTCTGAATAAGCCTTGAATTCAGTACCTTACTTCATTTGCAGGAAGATGCACGCAATATATAGCTTCATCAATTAGCTACTGATGCCAGTATTAATGATGATGTAAAACAGTTGAAAATAGCATAGTAATTGTAGTGAGAAAAGAATGTACTGTTATTTCTGCAGATCAGAACTGAAATGTAAGCCCTAAAAGGTAGTCATCTTTCTCTGTTTACCTATTTAGATATTAATCATAAGCTACTATTCATAGCTGTACATTATGATCATTTGGTACTGCAGTTTTCAACTAGTATTGTTCACCATATCTTTGATAAGTACGCGGTGAGGGATGATTTACACTCACATAAGATATTGTGCTTTGATTTTTAGTAAATGTTTATATAAAAGGTACTAAGCGGGAAAACTATTTTTATAAGCATGCTTGACATTAGAAAAACTGTGACCAAATTCTAAAGATAAATCTCTCAAAGAATCCCCAAGTTAATAAATTTAATAGCATGATACATTTCAACCATCTGGAAAGTGGTATTTATTATCTCAAAGAAATCCAGAATTTTATTTCATTTGAATTTGTGAATTTATATTTAAAGAACAACATAGCTTAAAATATTATATCCTAGAAGCATCAAAATCTTTCAATAACTATCCAAAAGTTCAGGAACCTCAAGTCAATAAAAGCTCCTTTAATTCATTTTTCAGAGCAGTAGTTAAGAGGAAAGATGAGACAAAATTAAATTGATCAAGGGCAGGACCATTCAATGCAAACACTTAAATAAGAATATTAGATAAAAATTCCAATTCCATAAGACAAGGCTGAAAGCAAAGCAAAAAAGGGTAGTTTTTAACTAAGCCTTGTGAACATTTCATAACTTTGATACAAAAAAGTGAATATAACTTCAACAAAAGTAAAATGCCATCAAAAATACCATAAAATCTTTCAGACATAGAGTCAGAGGGATTTCTTAAGGTTGTGGGCATGGGTTTCTCCTTTCTTTTCACTAAGTGTCAGCTCTGCAGTCAATCAAATGTCCCTGAGAAGCCAAAAATTTTCCCCTGAAAGTCTTTATACTCTACAGTAGAGACTGTCATGTTCAGCAGTAATTATATCAACTGATCAAATGATCCCCAAAAGCAATGATCCTTCATCCCAAAGATGGAGAGGAATCCAAACTATTTTTAACCTACTTCTTCCTGCCTCTAGGAAAGGCTGAAAAAGTGGAAACATCTCAGCTGGGAAAGGATGGGAGTGTGGCTTGTAACAACAGTGACAGCAGATTAGAGTAGCCCACAAAGATCTAATGCAGAGCTGAAACAAGTGGATGCTCACAGATGCTAAAGCTACCAACTTTAGTATTGTATTTGTTTGGAATCACAATCCTAATCATTATGGTATTGCACCATTATACAGGGAGAAACCATGATGTTAAACATATCCTTCTTTCACATACTTTACAGGAAAGATACCCTTCAATGGTTCCTAATACTGCCACAGCTGCCAAATATTGTCCTACTTTCACCACAAAAACCCCTTCACCTTCATTGAGGAATCATTTTAAGATGAGTGCTTAGTGCTTAGAAAGGAAAGGGACCCTGCAGCCCAGTGCAGCATCAGGCTGGCACTCCAGTTTCTTTCAGCTTCTTTCCCTTGGTGTCTCTGGGGGAGATCCTACCTTTGTGTATTTGAATTGAGGAAAGTGGTTCCTACAAGCAAAGTAGGAATGATCAAAATTTACTCCTGTAGCATTCCTGTAGGAGAAACTCTAATTCTAGTCAAAGTTTCTATAAGTCAGTTGGTGTCAAGAATATTTCTCACAGTTACCTCTCTGCACTAATTCCACAGGTCAGATTAGTTGTTGCAATAAATTAAATGCAACTCAGGCCCTGAGCTGTTTTCTGAGGTGGACTAGTAGGGCCTCTGGTATGGAGAACTTCTATTGCATTTTAGAACTACCACAATATGTAAGAGAGAACCAACAAAATGCATTGCCTCCTGACACAAAGATACCTACATTGACTTTTAGGACAAGGGTTCATGTCACTTTGCTAAGACTGATATCTCTTGTGTACAGATCAATTTGAAAGAAGCTCATTACCTAAAATTTGTAGTGATACTCCCAGGGTAAACATGAGGTTTTAATGTATACACTGTGTAGCAAATCATCTACCTAGCAAAATGTAGAACCATTTTTCATTAGCAAACTTAAAATTTTAATTATTTAAATTTTACAATGACAGTTGAAATTTTGGATTTTAGAAGAAAAAATTCTGGCAAGGTAACGGGTAAAGGATCATTTGGCAGAAAAAGAAGCATTTTTCTGAGGTTTCATTTATCAGAGGAAATAAATGAAGTTACTGAATTGTTTCAAGAACTGAAAGGAATAAATTGAAACTATTTGACCTACAGCATCTTATGAAAAATCATGCAGAAATCTCAAAATTAGAAGTGGCATTAGAATAATGCTTAGTTTCTAATTATTTCAATTTAGTACATGCTGATTTTTACTTAAAATTATTTAACAGGAAGGAGACAAAAAAGGACTTACTTGAACATCAATGGTTGTCAGAACCTTCATCTGAAAAATCATGAAAGATATTGTCACAATAACAAGGTAGTTCTTAAACTAAAAGTCTAAACAAAGTCATCTCTCCTCTTCACAGGCAGATCAGAACAATAATTGCTAACTGAAAGAGTAGGCGGTTAAGATCTGAGAAAGATCCTTGCCTGCTGTCTGTTCCCCTTTGTATTGTGAGGAACTTAAAACTTCTCTTTCCCTCACAACTGTTTCATAGTGTCTGGTTTGGCTTGCGTTTTCTACATCGAGATGTTGAAATGAGCAAAATAAGTAAAAAATTCTCATTTCTACAATGTACAGATTACAGATCAGCTGGTCTTCTGATGGAATTGTGCTTTTAATGGTTATTGACAGCTAGAACAGCATCAGCTCATGTGAGAAATAGGATGTGTCATACAGAACCCCAGGCTAATGCTGGCCCAATGCCATGTCAACTGGTGCCAGCGAAATCCCCAGCAGAGGCAGCACTTCAGGCTGCAAACAGGAATACCCACATTGGTACAGCATCTTTCACCAAAGGTAACTACAGGCAGAGAGTGTAACATGTGGCTCAAAACCTGAAGTGTTTAAATGTCACCATCATCCAGAAGAGACAGGGTTATCTTCCATGTCCTTTAACAAAACTACTAAGTTTTCAAAAACAGTTTCAACATTTTCCCTTCTGAAACACCCACAGATGATTTTTCACTTCCTCTCACCCCTGCCCCTACCCCTTGCCAGTAATTATCCAATGGCACCTCATACCTATCCCAGCAATTCCACATTTCATAAACCAAGAAACTAGGATCAAAGTCTTTCATCCCATAGAAGTGAGATGCCAGGTGTTGTCATGGACAGTTTCTGAGCAGAGTTTAAGAGTATTGTTAATCAAGAGATATCCATGCACTGTATCAGACTTGTCTTTATCTAAAGTAACTAAACTGTGTCCTTGAGGCTGCCTACTCCTACAGGTCTTATGTACTGGTCAAGGCAGTATCATCCGAGAACCTGAGAAACGTGTAGTTGATGGTGTAGAGCTGTATACAGGTGTGGAGTCACATTAGGCCCACGTTTGGTGCAGAAAACAATGCTTAGCCCTCAGACAGAATCATGAAATCATAGAACAATTAAGCTGGAAAAGATCTTTAAGATGATCAAGTCCAACTGTAAAACTAAAAAACTGCCAAGTCAACCACTAGATCATGTCCCCAATAGCCACTTCTACACTTCTTTTGAATATCTCCAGGGCTGGTGACTCAGCCACTTCCCCAAGCAGTTCCAATGGCTGACAACCCTTTGGATAAAGAAATTATTCCCAATATCCAATCTAATCCTCTCCTGGCACGTTTTGTTGTAATGCCTTAGTCATTTGCAGAATATAGTTTTCTAAGTGGGAGTTTAGGTCCCTAACTCACTGTGTTAAGCAGCTGGGTGTAAAATCATTTACATTGCAATCACTGATGTCAAATAACATCAGCCCAGCCAATGAGAAGGCAGCAATTCAATTTGAAAATAGCAGGGGCAGGTAGGGGGTAGGGAGAAGAGCTATTTTTAATCTTATACTTTGGGAAATTATTTTTCATAGGTACATAAAAGGGATAATGTTCTCCAGGAACATTAAATTATTTCTGGCTTTCAAATAAATTATTTCAGCATTTACCAACGCTGCAGTACTGTTTTGTTATTTAATCATCTGCAAGAGTATTTTCTTGGTTCAAATGCTCCCATCGTAAGCATTATGCACTAAATTAGCTAAAACCCGTAGAAAGCATTAGTGCTGCTTTAACGTTTTACTGCATCTCCTGAAATAACTTCTAAGAAACTGGTTGCATTAAAATTGTACAAATGTAAAGCACCTATAAGCACAGATGTGTGATAGCCTGGGTTTCTGTATGGCACATTCTATCTCATGGCTTCTACAGGGGCATACCACTAAATAGTAATATAATCATCTCAGAAATTAATGTAAAAACTTTAGTTTAGCAGCATCTTAAGCCTGAATTTCTACTTATAATGGTACAGATAGCCTTACATTTTGCTGATGAGGGAACCAATTATGAGCCAGACTCATGCAGACTGTTGTAAAACTCGTGACTTTCCAGCTTCTAGATGTTACTGTATTGAATAAATCTTATTTGCAAACAACTGTCTCTGTCCATTCCAGATATTTTTAGTAGCTGTAGAAAACAGTTGATTTTCTGATTTCCACTCTATATCTTAAAGTCAATTCCAACAGCATATTTTTTATTTAGGGAAACCTTTTCTAAATAGAAATGCAGATTATTTTCTATTAAATGAATTTCTATGACGAATGTCTATTATTAGCCATCTCTACCTTCTATCAATTTGTGTGGACTATCAAATAGATATATAACTGAAAAGAACAATTTCCTGCTGTACTTAAATATATAGCAAAAGTTAACTTTGATAAGAAAGATGTGTAGGTTTTTATGGGAAAATGTGAATGCTAGATCACAGTGTACTCAGTTCCCTTTTGTACTGCCTAATGGCATAATAAAAGAGTTTGATTTAGAATTACCTGTTTGTTAAACACAGTTAGCACTCCTCGCTGAGAGGCTGTTACTGTGAGATGCAGAAGGGGCACCTTCACTATACCCTTGATAAGATCTTTTCTCTTGGCAACTGTCAATGACAAAATATTACTCTTAATGTTACAGATAAAGAAAACATAAACAAACAGAACTATATTGATAAGGCAAACATAAACAAATAGGACTACAATAGTACGAACTGTTTCTTTTTCTGAAATGCATTTTTCTTTTCTCTTCCTGAAATGTACCATATACAAGGTAGTGATGCAATATATCATAATTTATCCTATACTTGGTTTAACGAATCGTGTTGCATTTTAAATATCATTAATACCATAATTCTGGATGTGCCAGTTCTTCCTCCATATTTTTAAAAAATAGAGAAAGACTATGAGTAACTGCATAAATAAATAGTCTGGTTCATAAAATTTCATAATTTCAAAATAATTTAGGAATATAGAGAACTGGGAAATGCAGCAGTGGAGTGTATTTTGGAACAGATGAAGAAGCATAAATAAGCAAAAACAGACATATGATCTTATCACTCTACTTTCAAGAAAGTAAGGAGCACACTGCATTAGAAAAACACAGTTTTTGATGTAAGATGAAGCATGTCACCTGAATGAGTAATCTGCCGTTTTTCAGATACAAGAAAAACCATGTTTTCTCTCGATGGGGATGACATGCCATCCCTTTCTCGTGTGAAACAGCCAAAAATCTAAACAAAACAAAATAGAACTAAACAAATAATTTATTGCAAAACGACTTCTGGAAGATATATGTATAACATCAAACAGTTATCTCACATTTTAATAGTTTAATATTCTTTGAGTAAGTACCTTACTATTATTTCTTTTAACCATAGTGACTTCAATGTGACTTTAGGCTGCTGAGATCTGATACTCAGGCACAATCTTTCTTCAACATTTGTAAAGAAGTCAGCTTACAAAGGGCCTCTAGGAATGCAGCCCATCTATTTTTAAGTTGTTAGTACAGTTTTGCTATGTAAATAACCATATTTAATCTTCATTTTCCAGTTCCACCTACCTCAGCTAGAAAAAAATAACCTAGCAAAAGGCAGACAAAACAGACAACTTCATATTTATAAACCGAGACATTCAATGCAGCATAGTGGCTTAGCCTACATAGAAGAACTTTTCCACAAAGATACGTAGATCCTCATTTGCCTGAAAAAAATGTAATATAAAGACAATTTTTAAAACAGCCTTTTTTGGCCATCTTCCTAAGTCTGACAATGTTCCATTTGTACTGAACATGATGAAGATCCCTGCACAGGATAGTTAGGTCAGTAGCTTATTTCTGCTCAGGGGTGTGAAATTTTCAGCTGAAGTGCTCTACAGATCTCAAGCTCTGTACCCAAAAGTAGTTTAGTCATTTCTTTAGGAAACTAGTCCCACTTAGCTGTACAGATATTTTTAACTCCTTTCTCATATTATAGACATTATATATACTTCCTTTCATGAGTTCTAAAAGCAATGACCCTTTGGATGAGAGACACAATGCTGTATTTTATTCTAGTTCAGTATCTTCCATGTTATACAATAGAGCTCCCATTTTCATTCGAGAGATTCAGATGTACATCTTTGAAAAAAATACTCTCTCACAACATTACTCTCTATCTTTCACTTCACAGCTTCGTCCTTTCCATATACACAACTATTAGCTATCCTACATCCACATTTTTCAAGAAAGTTTAAACGCAAGCCATATTAAAAGACTGTCATCACTCAGCTCATACTTGGTAAAATTTGAGAAATGCTCACAGAAAGGGTTCTGGGGAATTTTATCCCAAGAAATTATGCACAGATTTCAAAAGGAAACTAAAGGGGCTTCACCTCTTTTAGTACACCCCATACTGTGCTTGCTTGTGTAATTATGTAGCCAAATTATTTATGTAATTATGTAATTTGGTAACTAGTCCGACTGCATTAGAAACTCAATAAGGTTTTGGAGTAAATGATCTGCACTCCAGAAAACATACAGAGCTTCCCTTACCACTCTTATAAACTAATGAGCCCAAACATAATTTGCTACTGTTCTACTACCCTAAACAAAGGATAATCAGTGCTTCAGACTGTGAGCTATTTTCCAGATTTGCCCCAAGCCCTACTTGAAGGAAATCTTCAGTGGCTGACATGAGCAAAATCCATTAATAATGTGACACTGTAAGTAAAACCAATAGTTAAAAAAGGTAATAACCAGAAATATTCCCATACAGAACCTTATTAAACAGAAGTGGCTGAACACATAGATTTTAGGATGATATTAGGAAATCACTTGATAGCAATTGTTGATAACACGTAAGGAACAGGTGTTGGGTATCTTCAAGGTTCCAATATTAGCATGATGTTCCAGAGTAACATAAAATGTAAATATGCTGACAAATTTATAGTTTATGTTACTTGCTAATACCCTGCCATAAAACTTTAATTCCAGCAAGGATTTGCCACGTGTACAATACCTCCTATGCTATCATCGGAAAGTCACCGTGTGCTGGGAGTTCTCCACAATTCTGTCTTTGGGTAAGAAACAAACAAAAAATTCCTGCAGTAATATGTGATGATGAGTGCTCTTGATAAGTATTGGCTCTAGCAACCTAAGAATCAGCAATTTTTATAGAACAGTTGCCTGAAACACTACCTATGGGAAATACCTTAATAAAAGACACATTTCTAGAGCAAGTGTTAATTTCTCATAACAACGTGCAAGTAAAAAAGTGCATCACATTTAAAAAAAAAACCTGACCAAGTACTTTTTCACAAAATGTGAAAAACTGGGTGCTGTGGAGATAACTTTCTCAGGTAGATTCAGAAATAACTTACAAACAGATAGATTAAAAATCCAGGAGGGGATATTAAACATAGAGTGCATTTGCAACTCTGGCAGAGGAAAACCTTAAGATTATGTGCAGATAGATGCAAAGAGGGTAAATTTGATCTATTGTTTCACAGTTACCTCATTCTTAAAAGCTTTTTACAAAGATTTGCTATTTACCACCATTAGAGATGGAAAAATTTATTACAGATATCTCATTCATCTTCAGTACTAAATAATATATGCAGAATTCTCTGGTTAAAAAACTCTACTAAAATGCTGCTCTACCTTTAATTCACATTCATAGGGCTGCTTCATATTCAAAGGGCCAGATTTAAGCTGTGAACAGGGGAAGAGAAAGGCAAGGAAGCAGAAGTAAGAGAAAAGAGAGGAAAGGAGAAAAAGAAGCATTTCTGAAGGTTTAGCTAAAGATAGACTTATCCTCAGAGGACGAATGGCATACTATAGTCATAAGAGATTTTGCATTTTGTCAAGAAGCCTGAGGACAATGCATATCACAGAAGTAGTTCTGAAGACCTGAACACATCCAGGCTTCAGGCAGCTAGGATAAATAACAAGAGAGTGCTTCATTATGCCATGGAGCTCATGAACAACGGACTCATGAACACAATCAATACTGTCACCAGACAAATATTGTCACCACTTAAAATTCTAATTAGTTTTTCATATTTAAGAAAACTTTAGAAATCCTTACCTCAGGCCATTCTGGCCTTTCATCAGGGTTGCTCATAATCTTCCTGAAAAAGGCTTGAACATTCTGATCCTTGACTGCTGGACCAAAAAGTGTTCGTGTGGTTGTATAGAACTTATCATAGTCTATCTGATCTGTGTGGGAGGAACAATATCCACACAGTTTAGAACTGGCAAGCTACATATTCCTTTCTTATCCACCCTACATCTGGTTTTATTTGTCCTTCAATACCAATAGCATGCAAGTTCCAGCTTCTCATATTCATTAAAGCATTTGAAAAGAAAAAAAAAATCAGTCCTAATATTTGCTCTTTTCAAAACTATTTAATTTGTGATGCATAACACAATGCATGAGGAAACAGATAAAAGAATAGATACAATTTTCTCACTTCTTTTTTCTTCACTTACTTACCATAATTCTGATTTGTTTTTTGAACCTGAATGTTTTATGGGATAAAGTTTATCCTTTCAAGCAGCAATACTCACTTGCATTGAGAAAAGCAAAATTTTATCCCCATTGTTTACAATTAGTAACTGTATTTATATAATTCATCAAGTTTGTGCTTTTATAGAAACAAGCTAGCATCATGCTAACTTCCATAAGTGGCAACTCCACCCATTGCATTTTCTGAGTGATCACCATGGCCTTAGAATTTGGCCAGAAATCTTAACAGGAGGAGAAAATAACTTTCACAGTGCAATCTCCCAATTTCCTGTTAAAAGCAAACAGTTCCAGTTAGAATATTAATTTGAAGAAAATTATCATCTCTCTAGGATACGTTCTCTACATGTCAAAATTAACTTTTCCATCCAAATTAATATCTCTTACCACCATCTTTAGTATACAAGCCTGAAGTCTCCTTGGTCTTCTGGATGACCATTTTTTCAACTAGATTCTGGAACTGCTCCAAAGCATTCTTGAAATCAATCGATTCAAGGGCAGAGCAACTGTCCTTATCACGAGCCTTCTTTCCAGACATCCTTTATGAACAAAAGACAAGAGGGAGAGATCTTCTTACAGCCATGTCCAAGACTTGCTTTGTTCCTTTAACTCCCACGTGAGTTCATGTGAGATGCAGTTGCATGACAAGTATACCAAACATTACATAACAAAAAAGAGGAGACCCTGGCTTAGCATCTCAAGCTGGCAAACAGTATAGTGAACTGTGGATGTCACAACATCCCATCACATCACAGAATCCTACTCATTGAGTGCCCCCATGTCATGAACCAGGATCACTAAGCAACCTGGCATGTGAGATTATTTCATTTTATCTCATGTAAGTGGCATCAGAAAGACTTCATGCTTTTTTTCACAGAATAGTTAGGGTTGGAAGGGACCTCTGGAGATCATACAGTCCAACCTCACTGCCAAGGCAGGGTCACTTAGAGCTAGTGACACAGGAATGCATCCAGGTGGTTTTTGATACCTCCAAAGAGGTATTTCCCCCCAGCCTTTAGTAATACTTTTCCAAATGCTTCTTTGGGGAGAGAGCTGAAGGGGTGGAGCGCATGTATTAATTGCATGAATAAATCTGACCTTTAGCTCTACTTTCACCTTCTTTATGTTACAGATCAATAAATGTCAGCCATTTATCACTACATTGAGCCCAAAACTTTGTTCTAAAGTAGTTATACTTGTGGTAAGGTGTCAAGTGTTGATCTTCAGACACAAAAAGATGGAGAATCCACATGTTTGTTTCAAAAGATAATTGCACAAACTTAAAATTTAAGCTTCTTTGTGTGGCTTATGCTTCCTTTCAGCAGTTCTTGTAATATCGTCACTAATTTAGTTGGTACATTGTAGTACTAGGGGCCTTTGTACCTGGACTACTTCTCCTTTCCTTTAGGTTTCAATATAATTGTGATTCTTATCCATATTTTTCACCTTTTCAATATCTTTAAACAATATTGATGCCATGTTACTGAGCTGCATTCATGCTTTGAGAGGCTCCCTGGAACAGAGGCTAGACAGTGTTAAAGGAGTAACGTAGGTATTTATTAAAAACTTTCAAAGGATACACCTTGGGCAGTACAAGAGCCTGGCCATGGCTCTACCCAAGATGGACAAACGGTCACGTTTTTACACTTTTTAAAGTTTTGGTTCATTTACATATTGGGTTAATTGTCCAATTACAGCTTCAGGTTATGAAGTGTCATCCTCCCAGTTTGCTTTCGTCAATTCACTGCTGTTTATACCTTTTGGGCCCGAACCTGCAACGGTGTCCTTGGTTCTCAGGATAGAAAAGGATTTTTTTGTCTAACCAAGCTGTGAGGAGAACTTGCTAACACTTTATATGAAGTTCGGAGTTATATGTTAACGCAGTACAGAATCTGGAAATTATGAAAGCTAAAACTTAAGGCATCAATGCCATAATAGGCAAATTATGATTTTCAGACTATTTGCTAAACTCACTTTTCTGTAGACCACACTGATCAATTTCTTTGTATTGGTCTTTAGCTACTGATCTCCAGATCCACTTTGCTATTATTTCACCCGAGGCTGATGCCAGGTTTACTGGGTAAGGCTTTCTTGAATTCCTGAACGTGGAGTCTTAGCTCTGTGGAGATTGTAGTAGAAATGGAGAAATTACATTTTATATTTCCTCATGGCAGTCTAGAGGATTGATACCAAACAGACATGTTTCAAGAATATTCCAGTCACTTCTTCAAAGAAAACAAAACAAATAAAGACAATAGTCTTCACACACACTCAGCATATCATCTAAACGACATTTTTGAAACATATAGGGAAAGCAACTAGTTGGTATTAAATGGTTACTAAAAATAATGCATGGAAATATCTCTGCATGAAAAAGCTAGTTCTTCAGGGAAAGTGGTGTCTCATGATGTGCTACCTTACACAAGCAATCCAACAGCTTGTAATTCTATCATTTCAAGGGAAGAACCCCAAAGTTTCTGAGTACTTCTGCTCTACTGCAATGAGCACTTCTTTTGATCAGAATAAGGAAAAGAGGTTGCCAGAGAAAAGCAGCAGTGATGCCTGAAAAAGGGAGGGATGGTTTGAGGATACATTTTTGCTGTTTCCAACAGTAATTCTCCAAGAAAATATTCCTTTGTGTGTCAAGGTACTCAGTGGCTGGTCAGATATTATATCTTGGTCAGAGCTGTGGTGTATTTGACATACTGCCTTTAGGTGAATACTTGTTATGCAGTGCTTCCTGTTGATTAATTTTCCCAGTCTCTCTCATCTAAGCTTGTATGACATCAGGTTATATTCTCATTTCCCAGTTAATAACAGTGGTTTAAGGTTCATAAAGGGTATTAGCATCCATCCTCAGAATAGAGAAGTTAAGAACAGAAAGCTATGTTTTGTTTTCTTGCAAAAACACATGTGGAAACTTCATGTTATGTAACATAATGAAAACATAAATAAACTTCAAATGAGGAATCATTGCTTTCAGTACCAGCTGATTCTGTCATCTTTGGTGTTTAAATAAAAAAAATAAGTACAGTACAATTTAAAAATAACATATGATGACTGAGTGGACTGAAAAAAAGTAGAGAAGATAGGAACTGCATTAGAAGATAAGTGAAGTCTAAAAGGCAAATTCAATATGTAATTGATGAGTCAGGAAGTCCTTGCATTAGTAGCCCTACAGTAGCATTAACTGAATGAAAAGTATTTCCTTCACTGTCTCCCTTACTGACAGTGTGGAAAGCACTGGATATAGAATACAATATAATTGATATTTATTCAGAAGTTGACTCTTTCAACTCTTCCCTTCTTACCACATAATCTTATTAGTCTCAATTATTGGAAATTCTCAGATTTAAAGATAATGATATGTCTGTATGGGTGCAAAGCACAGCTGCAGCAAGTTCATTGTAGGATTGGCACCTCATTTGAAAAATCAATAATTTTCAATCTTTATCCCAATAACTACCCTAAGTCTATGAAATGCCATGGAAGTTTTAAAATTCTGACCATGTAATTTGACAGCTAATAACAAATAACCCAAACCTACTGAAGAAGACAAACAGTAAAGGTGACAGATCTTTGCTCCTGCCTTTACAAGGCTGCCAGTTAACTCTTCCTGGTGGTCTCATGCAAAAGCACATTCTCCCCAAGTAAAATGATGGTTCAGAACAGCCCAAAGTGGATCACACAGTGCATCTAAACTGGTCTTAGTTGTCCCTAAAGAGGCTCTGGGACACAAAAGACTTTGTTCCTGACTCTGATTTTGGTCCAGATAAAGTCCAGCCATTTAAAAAGGAAAAAAAAAAATCAGTCCCTGAAGATGCTTTCTTTTGATAAGCTTACCCATCCTTTGCTATTTCTTCCTAATAAACATTTTGTGAAACCTGTCTGAGTTTTAAGTTGAATCAGGATAGAGCTGCTTGAGTTCTGACTAACTGAACTATGGCTAAAGAACAGCAAAAACAACATGTAAGAAAAAAATATGCCAGGAGAACACTGTAAAAAACCAAAAAAGCTGAAGCTAGGTAGCTAGAGTTTTTGGGAAGTGCTGTTTGTTTTGTTTTGTTTTTGTTTTGTTTTGAGCAGCCTGCATTCTGTCTCTGTACCATGCCATTTGAAATAATAAGCTTACAAAGTTCAAAATAGGCATCAAAATCCCAGTATTATCTGACTCCTAGAAAAAATGTATTTAATACGGACAAAAGCCTGACTTTCCTGCTCACTCTCTGCTTGTCAGGAAAGATGGGAAAGAGCCTGTGACTTCAAAGACACACTAGTAGAAGACAGAGAACAGAGAAAATGAGTGAAAGTAACACATAAGTCAGTGAACATAAAATGAAATAGGTCTCTTGAATGCCTTAAAACACTCTTTTTCCACCCCACAATGTTCTCACTGCAAAAGACTGGACATTTTTAATGGTGCAGTTACAACCAGGAGGCATATTTATGGTTTGTGTTTCTACCCAAGCTTAGAGAGCAGCAGTGACTTTGAAAGTTTATTTACTCTGCTTCAGATTCTTCAGCTCTAACCTGTGACACTCAATGCTCTGGTGTGCTGAAGCATTCCAATTACTAAATACTATAAATTTTTGAAGACAGTCCCAGACATCTGCAAACTTTGTACTTGTGAATTATTAGTTCCAAGGCTGGGTTTTAAGGTTTGTCTTGTGCATATGTAAGCATATGTTGGCCACCTGAAAATTTACAACCAGTGTATTCTTCCATCCCATGTGAATTATGCATAACAGACAACATATTAAAAAGACTTTTGCAGAAGAGATCTAGGAAGCCCTTGGGAGTTTCAGAGATTGTTTTTGTAGTACAGGACTGGAGACCTTCTATCCTGCTTCTCATTGTATGTTTTTAAGCCCATGAGCTCAGCTACGTACAAGTTTAGTACTTTGACACCCTTCCAGTAAGTCACACACATAAACTTTTGGAAATGGTTCTGGTCTATCTTTTTATGCAGTGGTAAAGGTAAAGGAAAAACCCTTTTTGCAGCAGAAAAGGATTGACTAAAGATTTAATTAGATTATTAAAACCATAACTGCATTGGTTCTAGAGTGGGTTAGGTGAAACAGAATCTGAACTAGAGCTGGGGTCAGGGTTCTCTATCCAGCTTTGCCTTTGACCTGATGATACAATAAAACATCATTTCTTTTTGTTTTGCCTTATATGAGAAGTGACACTGCATGGAAGATGAATGGAACTCTGCTCATGAAGTATCCAAGACCGCTAGAATAACATTAGCAATTTGACAGTATTAATAATGGGAACTTTGCAAATAAAGCATTGCAGAGATTGCACATCTATGGATCTATTTAGTTTTGCTACAAAAAAGCTCAAACCAGGAATTCTGCAATATGATGTTTATAAAATGCAAGTTATGGGTTCTCTTATCTTCTACAAATTCAAAGACATCTAGAGGGAGTATTTGTGGCAGGTGCTGTAGTGAAATACCTCTTCAAAACCCTAAGTATATAATGGAATCTGCCAGTGGACACTATATTGCCTGGCATGTACTACTTGCTACACTAAATTTTTCCACTTCTTACCACCTTTTCTCTCCTTTCATTTTGCAGGGATAGAAAGACACACCAATTAAGATTTTTCTTTACAGGCAGAGGATAGAGATGTCTTGTTCTCAGTGAGGTGTAGTATTAATTTAGTTCAGTCATGTCATTGTTAGACTTTTAGAATGCAGTGACTGTTCTAAACAAACCCCTAACTGTGCATTGATATAGTATTTTTGCACATGGTCTGCCATGTACAGGTAAGTTTCTTTTTTGGATGAGGAGAGACAAAATTATGTCTTCCCTAAAACTGATGCTCAAGTACTGTGGTCTATTACCAGAAATTTTAGAAATTCATGTGTTCTGTAACTACAATTTTTATGGCAGAAAACATACAATTGATTTTGAAAAAGGAAGCTGCTCCTTCCTTTGCAATGAGAAAAGCCTTGTCGACCAGTGATGAAGAAACAGACCGCACCAGCTTTTTAATGTAAGTTTCAATTACTGATTACATCATATATGAGATTTAACAACATGGATCGTAAATAAAGCTAACATCAATAAGAATAAGTACTTTAATCAGTGTTTAATTTTTCTGACCTATGACTTTGTTCCTACTGCCTTGTTTTACAGCAGTAATTTGTCATATAAAATTCACTGCCATGAGAAGCCCATAATTTCCATATAGGTTTGTTCTGAAAGACATCAAAACTACCTCAACTATCCATGTTTTCAATCTCAGTTCACCCTTAGTCTAGACCATTTAACACCACTGTGTATTAGAGAAAAAAAAAAAAAAAGCTATTTTTTTGACAAGACATGTATCCATTAAAACATTAAAATGTTGTTGCTTTCACAGCTGATTTTTTTTTTAAACTAAAGTAAGAATAGACCTAAACGGAAAGTTTTCTTCGGGCCCTTAAGAAGGCTGTCACTTAGCAACACATGTTAAAGCAAACAAACCAGAGGTCTCCCTGTGAGGAAAACCGATGCTTGGTCTGGCGAGGTGTTGTGGGTGTAGAACCCCGGTGAGCAAAATTCGCAGTGAAACACTCCGGGGTGGGCTGGGCTTGGAGACAGCGCAGCCACCCTAACACAGCTGGGGCTGAGCGGGCACAGCTAGAGCTGCACACAGGCAGGCCTGCACAACAGACACTGGAGACACAGGTATAAAATAGGAGACTTCACGGTGCACACTGTGGTGTCCTACCTGCCCCGTGGCTGACAGAAACAGCGTTCACTCACACCACACCTTTGCACGGGCCATGGTGTTGCCAGGTCGCTTTGTGGGGTTCCAACTCCTAGAGCCAAGCTGTGAGCACTGCGGGGAGCCTCCTGAGAAGACACTATTGCCGCAATAGGAGTTTTCAATGGCAGGACGTCTGGGCAAGACGCCTAAATAGATATGAGATCTGCCTCTTCCCGGAGCTGGCCGCAGAGCAGGTCTGCCCAGACGCGGCCCCCGTGAGGGAAGCGCTGCTGACGGCAGCCGTGGCACAGCCAAAGTGCACAGAGGATTTTTAAGGAAGAGGAGACATCAGCCATACCCCAGCCACAACCGGGCTGCTCACCGTGCTAAGAGCGCCAGAAACGCTGTTTGATCGGGAGGAGCCATGCCCGGCCCGGGCCCCGGGGCAGGCGGGGGCGAAGCCACTCGAGGGCGCGCCCTCCGTGGGCGGGAAGGCAGCGGGGACTCCTCCTCCTGCCCACAGCAGCGGTGTGCCATGGGGCTGGGAGCGGGCACGGAGGCTTAGCCCGCTCCGGCCGGGAGCCATGCCCGCGGGGAACGGCACGGGCACCTCCAGCCGCCCGGAGCCCGCGGCGCCCGAGCAGGAGGGGCCGGGCGAGCGGCCCCTCTTCAGCGCCGGCACCTACGAGCTGCTGGCGCTGCTGGTCGCCACCATCGGCATGCTGGGCATGTGCAACAACTTGCTGGTGTTGGTGCTCTACTACAAGTTCAAGCGGCTCCGCACGCCCACCAACCTCTTCCTCGTCAACATCAGCCTCAGCGACCTGCTGGTGTCCGTCTTCGGCGTGAGCCTTACCTTCATGTCCTGCCTGAGGAGCCGCTGGGTGTGGGACGCCGCCGGCTGCGTCTGGGACGGCTTCAGCAGCAGCCTCTTCGGTGGGTGCCGGGGCCGCGGGCGCCGCCTGTCCCTCGCTGTCCCGCTGGGTCCCTCCTCGCCCGCTTCTACCGGCGGTCCCGCGCCCGTGCCCGCTTCCCAACCTCCGCACCCGCCCCGTGCCCGCTTCCCAACCGTCCCAACCGCCCCGTGCCCGCTTCCCAACCGCCCCACCCGCCCCGTGCCCGCTTCCCACCCGCCCCGTGCCCGCTTCCCAACCTCCGCACCCGCCCCGTGCCCGCTTCCCAACCTCCCCACCCGCCCCGTGCCCGCTTCCCAACCTCCCCACCCGCCCCGTGCCCGCTTCCCAACCTCCCCACCCGCCCCGTGCCCGCTTCCCAACCGCCCCACCTGCCCCGATCCCCCTTCCCACCCGCTCCGTCCCCCCTTCCCAGCTGCCCCAGCCTCCGCATCCCTGCCGCTCCCGCGGGGCAGTCCGGCCCGGGGGGGGTTCAAGTCGCCGCCCTGGCGGGGGGATGGAGCCGGCGCTTTTTGGTAAAAAAAGAGCTACAGTGCTGGAGAAGGCGATCCAAAAAAAAAAAAAAAAAAAAAAAAAAAGGAAATTATTCGAGAATCAATTTTTCGACCTCCGCCTTTGCCTGTATAAGGTGTGATGGGACATTTAGGGAAAAGGGCAGCTGCGCTGCTAGAAGAGGTCTCGAGTTGACCGAGTGATGCGCAGAATTCATGAGCATAAATGACTGTATTTTATAGGAGGAAAGTATTGCAATCTGTGGATAAGGAGCACGTATGATTCTGGGTGTAGGGTCAGCAGCGTTCTGCCTCCCTGGAACAGGTGGAAAAGCTGCTCCCCAGCAGCCTTCTCACTGCTGCAACTTGTCTGTTTATAAAGCTATGCAGTGTCTGGCAGTGCCTTGAATTTCCTTATCCATACATGAAATTTTGGGCACCATCCTTCAGTCATAACGGTGCCACAGTCGGGCTTTGGGAAACCACTGATTCCCGTGAAATTTTAGCACTGCAGAAGCAGTACTTACACTATTTCCATTTTCAAAACCTATAAGCTCTTCACTGCATTTCTTCCTGAAATGAATACATAGCCTTTGCAGAGGTCTGCAGAAGAACAGGTTGTAGTCCAGTTATGTACATGCAGCCTCTTCAAAGGAATATTGCTTTTTCTTTACCAGTAAAGGATGCTGCAAAAGAAGAGACTCATGTTTCTAACGGTGAAAGTAAATGTTTGGCTAACCAGTAATGAAATCTAAAGCTCATATTAGATACTTTTGGCAGAGGTGTATAAAATTAGAGGTGGATCACAGTGCACCCACTGGACATATATACACTGAAAATTGACTCTAGGGTGATACATTAAAGTCTGCAATGAGCTTTGTAGCTTTCCTGCATACATAACCTTTGATTCACATGGCTCTGTGGTCTGCATTTGGTGGGCTACTCTGCCAAGGTGCATGGTTGCTCATGCTTGATTTGAGTACTGCTGCATAGTGCAGCAAAAATTTTATGTCTTGAAAGTTATGGTGGGGGCAGGATGTAGTTAATCATTTGTGCAGTGTTTGGTACCAGATGATTTCTGCAGTGCAGAAATCTGCTCTCAGACGTTTGTGTAGCTGTTGGTATCAGGGAAAGTACTAGAGAACCTCGCTGGCATAAGTTTATTTCCATCACTCAGCCTGTTCAAATTCTTGAGAAACTCAAGTACTTGTCTGCCAAACAGATGCTGCCAGACAACTGAATGTTAATCTTACAGAGCAGATGTAAAGTACAGTTCTGTTTCAACCTTTATCTCTTATATATAATACTTATTATTTTTGATGGAGGCATTTTCCATGTAGGTTCAAAAAATAAGGTACAAGGGTACCTTTATTATTTTTACCCTTTACAATAAGGGTAAAGCACCAGACTATAATAATCTCATAGCATCTTCTGAAATAGTAGAAATAGAAACAATGAGGTGTAAAAATTGGCAAGGAAATTGCTTGATCACATGTGGCTTTTAATTTCTGTTTATTTTGAGATATGCTACATTATTTGTTACTAGAAATATATTTAGTGTTGATTCTTTCCTGCATCCTTCTATTTAATTTTTTTTTCTGAAAGAAATGTGGGGAAATTCATGGGCCTTGTCTAGAGAGTTGTCAAGTTAGCATCTGTGGTTTGTAAAATTACATCTTCCTGTGGTTGGTCATGTTATGTTCCTCCTCCATAATGTTCTTCATTTGGAAGAATTTTTTTATTACTATTATTAAAAAAGTGCATGTTTGTGTGTAGTTGATCATATGAAAGTGGAGAGTAAATGCACAACTTAATGCTCAGGAATGATGCCTTAGTTTACTTTTTTCAGCTGTCATGTAAAGCAATCAAAAATACTTAACTTGGCTATCATAATTGAATGCTAATCTGATAAAGTGACGTCTAATTTTAACCTCCACAATATTGTTTTCATGGTCTCATCTAGAAATAGAAGGATTGTTCTTTCCTGTGTTTGAAGATAAGTGGTTCCCCACCTGCATAGGAAAGCAGGGGCATGTCAATGCTGAGGAAAAAGAAATTATAAATGATGCCCTGCAGGTAGCATCATACTCTGTTTGCCATCTGGATTATCTGGATTATTGCTACTATGCCTTCTTTTTACATTTTGTAATGTGTTTATGGAAAAACCAGTAATTTGAAGGTTTGTTTGCTTGTTCCTGTTTGGTAATGTTTTGTTTTTGGTTTTTTCTTTGGGGAATTTTTGGTGGTGGGTTTTTTTTGTTGTTGTTTTTAGTTGGGTGGGTTTTTTTTCTTTGTTTGTTTATTCCTCCCCCTGATGATAGTGGTGAAGACACTGATTAAAGACATCATTCAGAGTAACCAGGTATTACATTTATAAAAATATAACAGCCCAAGTCACCTGTTATCTTGAGGTGGTGGTGGTAGGGAAAGTAATGTAATGGAAGTCTTACATGTGTATTACTTACAAGTGCTTCTGAAAGTATAACAGTCTCCCCAGGAACTTTTGGTAATACAAAGTACATTCGTTGGTCAGAAAATATACAAAATTGACAGCTTTGAAAAGTGAAGTTCTCATTAACTAAGCAGGGTGCTTACAGCTTTGCGGTAGTCAGTGGCACAGTAAGCCACAGTGACACAATAAAGTGGTGGTAGCTCTGATACCATGGATATGGAGTCTCTTAAATCATAACAGATCACGTGAGGTTACTTTAGTGGTGTGGGTACATCCTGGGGTTGGACCCAGTCTGGCTCATTTGAGATGAGATGACCAAAACCTCTTTATTTACAGCTTTGTGATTTCATTCTTGGTTATGATCTTGGACATTTTCTTTGTACGAGTGCTTCTTATTTTGCCAGCGAGTTGGAGGCGTGTTAAGATCCGGAACTTAAACACTGTAAGCAGATGTTCACAGTCTGAAACTTTTAAATTGAGAAGATGGCAGCAGAACTACAGATTGTCTCCCTAGGAATAAATGGCTGGATTTTGTGTTCCTCACTAGTCTACTTCTGCATTATCATAACTTTATGTGACACAAGCCCATGTAGTAACATCTGCTTTTGAGCTGCATTGCACAGCTCAGAACCTGATGTTTGTGCTACTGCCTATGTTTTCTGTGACTTGAAAGATTTTCATTGAGCCTTTAGAAGGTACAGAGACCTGCTTGCTACAGTGCAAAACTGATCATTTTGACTACTGTACATCTGTGCTTGTAAATAACAGTCCCTATTTTCTTTTACTCGTTAGAGTCTGAAGTCAAGATACAGTTTAGGTACATATTTTCATAGCAGACGCTGCGAGAAGGGCTTTTTTTCTCCACTTACAAAGCCATTCTTAGCACCTCATATATTAGTCAAGGGAAAACGACATAAATGATTACCTGACAAGTCTTAGTCTAAGCTTTTGTGACGTAGTTGTCTGTTTTAGACGCTAATCCCCACTTAATTTTGTTTCACTGAGTTCCGGTGTTTATTTTGTTATAGGTGATGTATCCTGGTGTGATATGATAGCTGCACATCAATTAAGTGATGTATTTATACCATGAGGGCCACCTTTTTATGGAGGTGTGCAGTCAGCTCTGTGCTGGCTCTACTGCATCTGCCACTCTCTCTTTATGTAAAAAGCTTCTAACTCTTTCCCTGTGTGTAGTAAACCAAGCTGTAAGTAGTAGAGATCTGTGTAATCTCTTTATCTGATTTAGCAATACAACTCATATCTGGGAGGTGTGCTGCCTATCACTAACAGCATAGCTTTTTGGTTATGATTTCTGGAGAAGACACCTGACAGCTAAACATACCCAAAAGTCTTGGTTAGCAGACATAGATAATTCCTTTCTTCAGGTAAGAGGGTAATTGTGAAATACAGGGTCAGGGTGTCATGATCTTTGTGTATACCTGCTGCGTTCTCACAGATATTCAAGGGGTTTTTTTGAATGATAGTGACTGTCAGAACTTGATGTGTACAAGAGAAATTTGTGTACTGCTCACCCCCCAGGCAGTGGGTGTCTGCTTTAATGCCTTCTGTACATAGAAATAGGCCCTGAGGTTTTGAGGTAAACTGGTTTTATCACATGGAGCATACACACATAACCCCTGAAGAATAAATCACTTCAGCTAAAAGTAATGGTAGCTAAACCATTGGCCAGTACTGGTGTTCTAACACCTTCTAAGTTTAATTGTGCAAAGGGAGAAAGGAGTGAAAAAAAGTGGTTGATAGCAGGAATGGTCTTGAGGAACAGGCTCTTTATCTGATGCAGTCTCTTGACAGAAGATTGCATAGTCGGAGTGTACTCTGGGGTAGGCTTTATATCATTAAACTTTGTTTGTGATTGAAAGGCTACTGTTACTGAAGCGTGATTAGAGACCTCTGTCTTTCCTAACTGTAAGCTGTTTTCATAAGAGTAAAAAAACCACTCCCAGATTTTAATGTCAAATTAATTAAAAGTATTATGCCTCTTCTGGACAAATTACCATTGGTATGTAGCAGCTAGATCTTGACGAGCTGCCAAACCAATTTGGAAATCTGGGTGTATGCTCCATTACAGTAATGTGAACTAGAGGATGAGAAAAATTGTAAGAGTTTTACAGACTGTACTCTCCTGTGAAAAGCTATGCTGTGTACAGCTTGTACAGCTGAGGTTCTTTTGTTTGTTTCAAGGCAAGCTGATAACACCACCACCACGCCCACCAAACACTGAAGTAAGGATTAATTGCTTGAGAGTGTCTTGTGGACCTGGCTTCAGTTACAGCCTGTTCAGCTAAGGCTTTTCCCTGCACAGTGACAGTGATGTCCTGTGGCACCCTCTTGCATTACCCATGTATGTTATATGCACTGATTTAATCTCACTAAAAGCATTTTCAATTGTTACTCAGCAGATAGTTTTAGGATCTTGTGTTACAAATAGCTGGAGGCTCAATCAGCATGCTTTCAGCTTTAGCTTTTTTTTTTTTCCCAGAGTGAGTTAATCACTTGGAATATGGAATTTGGAAGAGGTGATTTATTTCACCATAATTTTATAGGACAGCTACATATAAAATATACTTGAAGCCTGTTATGTCTAAGAGAAGTGTTTTTCCCCTGCCTAGATTTGAATGCAGATGTTAAAATTGCTTGAAAAATTAGCAGTGATACATAGCTGGTGCCTAAAACTTATTGTAATGCCTAATTGCTGAATTCAAATAGACTGGTTATATATTTTGTACCACAAAACTAGAGAGTGCAACACCTTTTCTTGCCATGGACAGGAACTTGCTTCTACTAAATTGCTGCTGTCTAGCTTTTCAGACATGAAAAGAGGTGAGGAGGGATTGCAGATGGGTGGCTTTCTTCTGTGATTAGGTATGAAAAATAGTCATTCAGCACTTGAATGTAGGGCAATGATTAATTGATATAGAAAATAATGTGGCCTTTGACAGAAGCCACGGTCTGTCTCAGAAATGGATCTTATTTGCTACATGATGCTGCAGTTGCTCTGTAGAGATGCCCAGTGATTGGGAATATTTGATATCACCCCTGACCAAATTATAGGCCATGCTTGGGGCAGGGGCTCAATATGAAAATAAGGTGCATCTTGCATGGAGAGGGCAGAAGCTGTTGTGATTGTTCAAACCTGTTGAAACAAACACTTCAGTTCTGAAGGCACTGCAATATTTTTCTTCTAATTAAGGATTACAAAGTAAGAATATACACATTGTATGATATAACAGTGCAGCTTAGCTGTGTTTTGCAGTCTTCTCTGTGATGACCTACACCATGCAGATTGAAGTATTTAATGATGTATCCAGAACTGACTCCTGGAAAAGCCCAGAACAGGGAAGAGATAATTATCACATAGGGTACATAATCAAATCTACACTAAATGCAGTGTTTCAGTAGGAAAACAATACAAAAAGGCAAAAATGAGAATTTTCTTCATAAACATCCAAATAACAAGAAGTAGATTGTCACTGCTCCCTGATGCTGTGTGGCTGGCTGCTGGAGGAGATGCAAAATAGAAATTGCAAACTAGTGGCTTAAACAAGAAGACACTTCAGTTTTGCTACTTTTATCTGCAGCTTCAGTGGAAATGACCCCATCTGTGCCAGGGTAATTGCCCAGGCTTAAATCAGAGCTAAAACTAGCAACAGTTCCTAAATGCAAAGAGTGTTTATGTTTATAACCAGCACTTACAGATAGGAGCATTTTCTGAGATGAAAATCTGTCTATCAGACATGCAGTCTCTGTAAACATTGGGCAGTAAAGTCTTTCTGAAAGAATTAGAAAGAGTGAATTGCTGGTAGAGTAAATCAGCCCTCAGAATCTTGGGTCCTAGCCTTGAATCAAAATATGTAGATCTCCAGTACCTCAAGAAGCATAACAAAATATGTTTCAGATGAAAGGTAGAAATTGGTTTGAAATGCACATTTTTGCTAAGGGAGGAGCTTATAGCCAAACAATAACCATGATGGCTTTCTGTAACAGATTTGGTTTTTTAATCAGCACACATTTCATCATATTAAAATACGCAACTCACTCAGGATGAAATTTAATAATTTCCAGAAAAGCTCCTGTAGAGGAGTGGGGGCAGGGAGAGAAGTAAAATTCAGTGCTTTCCTCTGCACTAGACTACAGAAACGGAATGAAACACTGAAAACGGAGCCATAGGCATGCATAAATCATACATATGCTGTGACCTGCATTTCCTGCCTCATGTCTGTGTGCTGCCAGACACTCCTTGAATACCAACAGAAGAGGGATTTGCATTTGGTGCATACTGTCCAGCAGGCTGTCCAAGGTCCCATTTACAGTTCAGGGAGGAAAATTCAAGTATGTCTTTCAAGAGCAGTGCTTTCAGACTGAAAGAGGCTTGATAGAACACTGTTCAAATACTTATGTGCACATACAGATTTTTAGAGATATTGAGCATCCTATGACTTCTTTGAGAGTGTCAAGGACTTGGTAAATTATTGCTTGTGAACACCTCTATTTTCAGCCAAGCATGTGTGCTTTTGATTACTTTGTCATAGCTGGAATTCAGCACTCATAAAAGGGATGGGGAAGTTTTAAGACAACCCAGGGACATTAGTCATTGAATACTGTTGAATGAAGGAAGGTGGTAAAAAGCAAAAGGTTAATTTAGGTCTTCTGACTCATCATGCTGAGGAGCTGCTCTTTCTCTTCACTGATCAGAGAAAGCTGCAGTGCACTATATAAGCAAACTGAGCCTTTAGTTGAGTGATGTGATTTTCCTCCATAAACATGTCTGTGGATGACTACCATAATTGTCAGGTAAACTATTGTAATTCCTAATCTTCGAGTAAGAGAAATGGAAGGGAACTTTTTGCCTTACCTTGTGTTCAGGAAGAAGACTGCATTTGATTGAATAAAGCACTTACCTGAGTCAGTGTAAGTGTAGAATAGTACCTATAAAATCCTGTAGTCATTTTCTAATGCCTGCTAATATTTTTCTTAGATCCACATCATTTAATGTATTTTCAGCATGTTAGGTCACAAAAAAGGGTGTGGAGGACTATTTTTCAACTTCATTAACACCCCCCCAAAACAAACAAACAAACAAACAAAAACAACAACAACAACAACAAAAAACCACCAACAAAAAACCACCAAAACAACAACAAACCACAAACATAAAACCCACCAACAACCCCAAATGTAGATCTTTGGAAGCCTTCTGGCCCACATTTGCTAGTCTGATTTCAAACTATGAAAGTGAAATTCTACAGCAATGATTTGTACAAGGAAAAAAACCCACAAAACTCAATGTGAAAGGTCCCAATGTTGGCCAACAATGTCTCATCTTTTTGTGATGCAAGTTTAAAAATAGCTAGGAAAAAAATAAAATAGAAAATTGTTTTATTTAAAAGAGATCTGTGGAAGAGTGTGACATTTTCTTTTAGAGTGGGCAATTCTCTTAATCAAGACAGCTTTCTAAGCTCGCCTCTTTTAAAAAGGGAATCCTTTAATAACTGCAGCATAAAGTAACTTCCTTAGAATCCTAAAGGATATCCTACTGGGACATACTTGGCTAATAATAAACTGCTTTTGCTTTTGAATACCTTTACAGAGAGGCTATGTGTTACTCTAGATTTTGTTACTCTTGGTTGTCTTCCTAAAATCCATGTTGCTGGTCCTTCTGTGCTGTTGTTAATTTATCTTCAATAAATGTTTATCCTTTTTTCAAAGTGAGATCAGGTTCCTGCTGAGTATAAGATGGTTGTTCTCTCTTTGGTGGTGCAATCTGCTTAGTTAACCTTCTTAGAGCTGTATACATGCATGTTATGGCACATATGGGTGTGCTTGGAGAAATTAAGTGCTGTGCACTTGAAATGAAAAATCACTTGTGCTTTGTATTAGATAAAATCTGTACAGATTTAGAAACAGATAACTGTGTAATCTCACAGAGTGCTGTGAAATGCACCCTTTTGTTGTTTAAGAGCCTGAATGGATGACTGAATCATAACACGTTTCAGGTTATTGGCAGTTGCCTGATGGACAATTTGGGTTTTGATCATCAAGTGTTACAGACCATTGAAATAGAAATTCTTGTATTCTAATCAAGACAGAAAGCCTTGGCTTCATGAAATTATAAAAGTATCTGGATAGGGTAATACTGAGAGCTGAAGATAATGTGTGGTTTCTCTCATGACGTGTTAATAATTGTGTACTGGGTTTGAGGTGGACAGAAAAGGAATAGAGTGCATAAATAAACAACTGGTATTTTTATGAAAACTGCAAGATAGAAAAGGACACTCAAAATAATGGAATATGTTTCAGATGAGACACCTTCAGCAATGTAATGCTCTGGCTTCCTGGTTCTTCTTGGAATGCAAAGACTTCCAGGATATCTTGAGATAAATTGGAATTGTTCTAGTCCTTTTGTTCATATTAAAGATGCACATCTCTGCTTTCAGTTGCTGAAGGGTTTCTTTAATTTCAGTCTCAACTCTCAATTCACTAAGTTTCTAAGAGGTTTTTTTTTTGTTGCTGATTATCTCAGTTTTATATGATAGCTTTTCCTTTTAAAAACCCTAAACAACAACAGCCAAAGGAAACCACAAACCCCAAGGAACATATATATAACAGCAACAAACTCTACAGCAATGCCAGTAGAAAAAAACCCCAATCCTTGGACCATAATACCTCACTTAATGAAGTAATGTTTAGGAAGAAGTATTGGCTTGGTCTCTTTTTCCCTGTCCCACTTCTTAGCCATTGTACATCATGGACCAGATGTCAGCATCCTACTCTGAGTAGTTTGAAGTTGGTGATTCTGTTTGGCTTAGCAGTTAGTGAGTAATGCACAAAAAATCTTATTGGTGAGCCAGGTCATTTTGAGTTAACCTGCTAGCAAAGGAAACATTTATCAAGAGGAGTTCAGTCCAGTCTACGGTATTTGTGAATAATTTGATTTTCTTTTTTTTTCTTTTTTTTTTTTTCAGGAATTGTTTCAATTATGACTCTCACTGCTCTCGCCTATGAACGGTACATTCGGGTGGTCCATGCAAAAGTGATTGACTTCTCTTGGTCTTGGCGGGCGATCACGTACATCTGGCTGTACTCACTGGCCTGGACTGGAGCTCCTCTTTTGGGCTGGAACAGATACACACTGGAAATTCATGGATTAGGTTGCTCAGTGGACTGGAAGTCAAAAGACCCCAATGACACCTCCTTTGTGCTCCTTTTTTTCCTTGGCTGTCTAGTAGCACCTGTTGGGATCATGGCCTATTGCTATGGCCACATTCTGCATGCAGTAAGAATGGTAAGTTAGTTCAAATAAGACTTGCCTTAATGTAATATTATCAGTGAAAAATGTTGAAGCTGTACATTAAGGTTGGATCCAAGCCAAATTTGCACTCTGACTTTCCTTTTAAACTTTTGAATATTTGATGTTAGATGTTCCATCCAATCCTAGGTTACAGGATTGGGAGAGAACCAGCCTAGAGGTACTAAGGTCTGTTTGTTATGTGGTTTTACTGGCAGGAAGTAGGGAACTGCTTATGCTTGTAATCCACATTAGATCCTCACCTGAAAAATCAATCCAAATCCTTAGTATGAGAAAGTGTTAATGATTCATATTCTGTGGGTAGTTAGTCTGGACCCATTCAAATTTATGGTCAACAGTATCGGCACAATGGATAATTTGTGGAGTATGTTCATGTGCATGTCCTATCTTTTCCTTATCTTATTACTCAGGTAACATGGGAACCTGCTGCCTAGTATTCTGCTTTAGAGATTTCATAATTTTAGGACAACAAACTATGTGACAAACAGCACAGAGAAATCTATTCATGAATTGTCTTTTCTCTAAAGATTTTTTTCACAAATCCACAGGACTGTCTAACTAGTCAAACAAAGGACCACTAATGCAAACTGAACTTGCTTATGCAGTAGCTGAGGGCTGTTTTTCTAAAATACTTGTAACTGCAGCATGCTTTGTAACATATCTGAATTTTTGTTTTCTAGTAGATTGGCTATTCTATTTTTTCTCAGCTTGTATTTTTTTGCACTTAATGTAGAGAATGAAAGTCTAAGAAACATGATGTAAACTTCCAGAAGAATTATGGTTTAAAAGATAAGGTGTATGGTGTCTGTATCTTAAACTAAAAGAGTGAGTCAGTCACGTATAAGTAAATGTAGAACTATTCAGGTTCAAGTAAAACATAAAGCTTTTTTTTTTACTATTTTTTCCTCTACAGCTTCGCTGTGTAGAAGATTTCCAGACAGTTCAAGTGATCAAACTTCTAAGATATGAAAAGAAGGTGGCTAAAATGTGTTTCTTGATGATCTCCACGTTCCTTATTTGTTGGATGCCCTATGCAGTGGTGTCTCTCTTGATAACATATGGCTATAGCAATCTTGTAACTCCAACGGTAGCTATCATCCCATCTTTCTTTGCCAAGTCAAGCACTGCTTATAATCCAGTTATCTATATCTTCATGAGTAGAAAGGTAGGTACATTAAAGGTTTTCTTGTTTGAATTATTAGTAACCAGTATCACAGTTGTGGAATGTAGGTCTGATATACTTTACACTGAAAAAATTTTTTAAAATTTCAACAGCTAGGATAAATGGTAACAATCTAGAAGAAATAAAATCCCTGATGGTTAGATTAGAAATTTGATTTTATATGTGAATTCAAACATTTAGCTCACATGAAAGAGTTGGGAAAGAGTGTCAGAGTTTAAATGTCTAGCCTTGACAGTTTACCTGTGAAATGGGTTGCTGCTAGAAGACCTCATCTGAATCACTCCCTTACCACAGTAGAACTCAATCAAGGGAAGTTTAGAATAATCCGTGTCTGTTTTTTAGGAATAAAAAGCTTGCCTCTGGCTTCTGTGGTATAGCAACACAAGGACTGAAACTGGAAGTGTAATATGCACATTGTAAACTTCTGAAACCAAGGTTGTATAAAGATGTCTGGTGTTTAATAGAATCCTTTGACAAAGGGTAAAAACCATGAATGATTGCTGGAGGGGTCTTGCTGGGTTTTCCTTACCTTTAAACGCATTATAGAGATGGAATTTGCTGTTATTTCCTACACTGGCTTGCAGTTGCCGGGCAGCAGCCTGTAGGGACAAGGCAGCCAAGTCAGTGGGTCTGGGCAGCCAAGCAAAGGCTGAGTGCGGCTCAGATCAGGACTAAGGCCAAAGGGGAGCTTACATGTTTTCCTGAGTAAAAGCAGGAGGCCTCCAGTGTGGCATCTTGCAGTTCTTCCCCTGGAGCTCATTTCACAGCAGGCTGATCCACAGCTACATGGCTGCACAATATCGGAGTTATCCTGGATATGGAAGCTAACAACAATCACATTCAAAAAGGCTTTCTCAACAGAGTCACTTCTGAAATACACTGGCACTGACTCTGTACCTAGTTGTCAGGCTGAGTATCTTATGTGAAAAACATTTTATGGGTTCTGATAGCCAGCAGCAAGTCAAACTTGTACCAGGTATAATGCCAGTAAAGATACAGCCAGGGTAAGTATCAATCATCTGAACACGCTTATTGGAGATGCATTGTGAAGTATTTTTCTCTTCCCTCTAATTCTAAATTAGGACCAAGATGATAGTATTTTTGCTCATTTTTTTTGGATTATTTTACCCTCAGAAGGAATCCTAAAACAAGTTCTCTATAATAGGCTTCCCTTATCTGACCTGGTTCTAACATGCTTGTACTTTCTAACTTCTTTGCTCCTCTGAGGTAGAGCATTACCTCTGAAGTTGTCAAGGCTTCCACATGACCATTCTTTCTCTGAGATTGTCCTTCTATGACATCTTGTAATTAGCTAGTTTCCTTTCCCAACAGGACACACCTATTGCCTTTCCTGTGTTAGAGTAAAATTGATTTTCCACATCAAAACCTTTTTCCAACTTGGCATGTTAGATTGCTTCTCTCATGATATCTGGGAAATTGGAGGCACTGGCCATGCAGGATAATACAGAGTAATCCTTAACATAGCTAATTGGGAGATTAAAAAATGATGTCCTACTCCCTTTTCAGAGAAAAGGTGCATTATTTCCCACCTGCTCCTGGATGTTTGTTGTGTTTGGGGTTTTTGTTGTTTTTGTTTTGGGGTTTTTTGATATTTTGGTTGGTTGATTGAAGTCTTCTTCATACATTCCAGGAAGGCTTGTTACAGGTTATTAAACGAAGGGAAAGTTGCCCTCTTATTTCTTGTAGAACCAGAGTTCTTCCCCAAAGGATCGTATTTGAGCTTTAAATGTGTACAGACATAGAACTACTGAATGAATGCATCCTCTAACCATCATACCTGGATCTTTGTTTTGTGGAAGGGGAGATCATAATTAGAGAATTAATACAGTGCTACTACTGAAATTTCCATTCTGTGTGCTGGTGTGAGCTTTCACTGAATACCTCACATTATTTTGACACACAATAGAAGAGGTTTCCTGTGTCACAGATAGCTGCTAGTTAGCTGAAAGACTTCTGTTCCATCCATATTCAATGGGAACATTTGACTTTTGTGTTACTAAACATTGAAATTTCATTTTGCATCTGTAATATTAAATGCTTTTGTTAAAATTCCAGACCCTGGAGTTACTTAAAAGGAAGAAAACATCCCTTTGTATCCCCTTCCTCACCTTGTTCCTTCACTCTGTATCCTCCTGTGAAGTGTTTGTTACTGAGAATATTCTTCCCCTGCTGGATCTAATGTGTGATTTTTGAATACGGAAACAAAACCTATAGCACACTTTGGAACCTAGTCCTCTTGTCTTTTGCAGATCTTGTAGCTGGTAAATTATTCAGTTGCATTTCAGTGTCCTCTGTCGGCTCAGTGATCCTATTCAGATGTAGAGAAAAAAAGTACCCACTACAAAGGCACCGTGTTTTATTACAGAAACAAACTCAGAAGACATGCAGAAGTCTCTTATTTTGAGTCTTTACTGTACTGTGCCCTTCACTTGCTTGTAGGCGATAGTGAATGCTTAGGAAGCTGATGATCATTCTGTTTGTTCTCTCTTGCAGTTCCGACGCTGCCTTTTGCAGCTCCTGTGCTTTCGCCTGATGAGATTCCAGAGGACCATGAAAGAGACACCAGCAGCAGGGAGTGACAAACCAATACGGCCAATAGTGATGTCTCAGAAAGCAGGGGACAGGCCAAAGAAGAAAGTGACTTTCAGCTCTTCTTCTGTCATTTTTATTATCACCAGTGATGACACTGAGCAAATAGATGACAGCAGTAAATACAATGAGACAAAAGTAAATGTCATCCAAGTAAAGCCACTGCAGGGATGAGTTGAAGAGACACGAGAATGAGATGGATTTCAGCCACTAGACTGTTGAGGCTGGAGACTGGTTTCAGTGGCATTGTCTGTTGGCTGCCAAAGGAAACCACATGCTTAAACTGTGAAATACCAAAGGGGTTCAGCATCTGAAGCTCTCCAAGTAGTTCACTTTTGGTCACAATGTGGAAATCTCTGCTAAAATTGTTGATGGAAGTCATTACTCTGAATTTTCTTCAAGCATATTTTATGATTGCTATTCAGAACTTTTGGTATTTTAATGTTTTCTGTATATTGAGCCTTCAGTGAATAATTAAATGGGTCTTATTTATATAATTTTATTCTCAGTGAAATATTTTTTCCCCACCAACTAGGACATGATCTGATATTGTAGCTTGTTGATTACAGCTTGAAGGGAAGTACTAGAATCTGAGAAAACAATCGTGTTTCAGTGTTTCAGCTGACCTTTCTAAAGATCAAGTAGAGAGTTTGTAAAGAGAAACTACCCACTGCTGAGATTAATGAAGGTAAAGTTTGAGTAATTAACAATAATAGTGTGTGATTCTTTATTAGTTGATGTACAACATACCACACTGACAGTCAAGTAACAATGTATGAAAACTAAACACTAGAAGTTGTGGTAATTTTTTTATCTTATGTACTCTGTTTGAAGTGCAGTGAAATGAGTTGAAACTCCATGAAATGATTTTCATTGAAATAGCGAGATTTCATTTCCTTTCATAAAATTTCATGAAAGGAAATGAAACAAGGAATCAATGAATGAAGTGAAGTGAAAAGACAAAGAAAGAAAATATAAGGAAGTGAAATGAAATTGAAAAAAATGAAAATTCTTTGAAGAAGTTAGATTTTTGGAATGGAATGAAATACAGTGAATCAAAACTTCATGAAGTGATACTGAAATTGCAAGATTTCATTTCCTTTTGTGAAATGCAGAAATTTCATCACGGCAGGGTACTGAGATTGCTCGCTCTACACTTTTGGAATCTGGGCCAGCCATGGTGATGGGGATCACAGCAGCAGTGACGAGTTGCCATTAGGGTTCGGGTTAGGGTTCAGAGAGCTGCAAGAGTGTACAGCTCCAGGAAAACTGGTGCTGGAAAAGGCATGCCAAGGCAATCCTGGAAGAGCACTGGTTTTGCTGCTCCTACATCTTTCTAAATCTCCCATGGTGATCAGAAACTCAATCCCAGCAACAAGATGTCATTAAGCCTAGAGTTGGGGTTAAGAGAGGAAAGGAGCCTAGAGCTCCAGAGACACTGGGGCTGGACAATGCATGCCAAGAGAATTATGGTAGGGGCAAAACATTGCTGTCTTCACACCTTGTAGATTAGGGCCATAAATGGGGATGGGCATCTCAGCTACAGCCCCATCCTTGCAAAAAGATTAGTGTGAAAAAAACCAAAATTCTGAAATGAAGTGAAAGGAATGGAATGGAATGGAATGGAATGGAATGGAATGGAATGGAATGGAATGGAATGGAATGGAATGGAATGGAATGGAATGGAATGGAATGGAATGGAATGACTGAAACGTCGTAAAATGATACTCATTGAAATTGTGAGATTTCATTTCCTTTCATGAAATGAACAATTTTTCATTAAGAGATTAAAAAGTGTGGAGCCAGCAATGTGGGCACCCTGCTGTGATGCCCTTGCAATGCCTTTTTGAGTGTCAGTGTCACTGGAGCTGTAGGCTGAATTAACAACCTAAAACTAAATTTTTTGAACTGTTGGTGGTAACTTTTTCTTGTAGCTTGTAGTTGGCTTTGTGAGTATGGCTCTGTGAAGTTAGTGTGCTGCAGTCCTATTTGCTCATCTTTTAAATATAACTATCTTCTGTACTTACTGCAGCACTGTTTCAAAACTCACACACCCTGCTACAGAATTTGTGTGTTGTAACTGTCAGTCTTTGAGTAGCATCAGGTTATTCAGTTTTGTCATATTTTTAAAGAGTGAAAGTCCATCTTTGGTCTATTCTGGTGTTAAACTGGAAAATCTGTGTAAAGTTCCAGTGTAGATGGAAAGACTGATGCTGGACCTTTCTCTCCCATTACATGCAATGGACAATGATTAGAATTAGCATTTGAACAATTAGTTGTTTGTTGAGTAACAGAAGTGCAGACTAAGAAATCAGAGAAGGAGGAAGTGGGAAGGACAGAAGGATAAGAAGGGATGTGCAGAGTATATGATTAATGAAGATTTTTAATGAAGTAGTAGGTAAGAACGCTCATGATCCTGTCATGCAAAGGGAAATTACAGGTGTGGTAATTACCATGATATCCTCAGAGCCAATTAATTTTTCCTAAGGATGTTTCATAGATTTTTGCATTAATAGAAAAATACATATAATGATTTAGCTAAAACACTATTTTTAATCTGCAAATGCAGAAGCCTCAATTTACTTGTTGCCTCCCAGCACCTAGTGTGTCAAAACTGTAGGGAGGCATTTCAGCATCTCCACGCTGGGGGAGGGATCCCCTCTCCCCCTGTGTTTTAAGGCAGTCGTGAATCCTGCAGCGGTGCCCACTGACCTACCAGTGCCAGGGCTTCTGCTGCAGTGCTGGATCCCATGGAGGCAAGAAACCGCAGGATGGCATCAGATCTGTTCCACAGGCATGTCACCTTCCTCCTTTTTCAGCTCCCAGAATAAACTAGATTTGTGCTGAATGTATCTAACTTCATGCAGAAGAATTGGGCCTTATACTATTGAGACTTTTTTTTTTGTCACAGTGATTACATCAGTCAGGAGATCAGTATTCACAAGCATACCCTTTTTGCTTGTGCCCTGCATAACATTGGTCTCCTGCTGCTGTTTCCTGCTAGAGTACTGCATCAGCTGAGTGAAATGGATATGCAACCACTGTACTGTGCTAAACCACCCAGAAAGAGCAGCTTTAAAGAATACATTTATTCTTGGCTTATAAAAACAACCTTCAGCTCAAGAACAGAATTTGACTGTCTAATATCCAGAGGTAAGAGATTAGAAAAATCTGGCTATGATGGTGGAAGGTTTTGCAAACTCATATTTGATGCACATGCAAACATCTGAGTTTGAAAATATCTGCAGTTGGGTATTTCTTTTGTCAGTCTGTGTCACCACAGTTCATGAGCATTTTCGTTTCTCATGAAGGAAAAAAGGAGGGAGGTGAGGCCGGAACTGTCCCAGAGGAAGGAATGCCTGTTCCTGCTGCTGCTTAGGGTGGCAGTGGGTGCTCCTTTGGGGTTAGCCTGGTGCTTGTACAAGCCCCAGTCCCTCTGTCGGTGGCAGCAAAAGCGGGATGAAAAGCAGGAGGGAGAAGTGCCCAGATGATCTCCGTTTCCTTCTGCCGCAGGCAAGCATTGCAATCTTTGAGTTCCACTTGCCTGGTGCCCAAGGCTGCCTTGCTTGATGCTCTGACCTGGCTCTGAATTCCATTTATCCAGCTCAAACATAAAGAATGCTCTTTTCTTGCTCTCCCCTGACCAGATTAGTATTGAAGAAACACTTGTAACACATTAGATCTGAAGAGGAAATTAAATTGATTTTTAGTACAAATGAGAAGGCCCGTTATTAACACCAGACTTGGATGGAAGCGCTGCCTCGTCCTGGACCTTTTTCCTCGCTTTTCCTTACATTGTTCAACAGTGTTTGCACTCCCTCTTGTGGCTTGCTCAGCTCGGTGCCTGCTGACTGAAGAAAGCCTGGCCTCCTAAAAAACTCGTTTTCCTCAGACATTTCCTTTGCATACAGGAAGGTTCATTGTTTCGTGTATTGTATTTTGTTTCTATTGCACACACTTCTGTCTTTGAAAAAATATAGGAAATAGATATCCGTAACTAATAGGAAATCTGGGCTGCCATAGTGATAATTTGAGGACCTTATGTCTTTGCACGTTCTGGAGAATCCAGCCAGATAGGCTGGTTGTATAAATTGTGTAGGCATAGTGCTGGAGCAGCATATTAAAGTGCTTCTAAATCAATTTTTAGCCTTGCTGAAACTTTCTCCAAGGGAAGGTAAAATTCTATTTGCTGCTTCTCCAAAGAGCCTGAGGTCTGCTCGGTGGGGGAATAAAGTGTATGTGTATTGATTAACTATGCTGGTTTTCACCACTCTATTTTCATAGATAAATGATTGAGACTGAGGCCAGGATATAGCACAAAATTATCAAACCTTATTTAATAGGCTTTCTGCCACCCTCTTATTTATCTGTATTAACTGAAATTCTGTTATGTTCATGAGCTTCCAGGTATAACTAAGACAGGAATTTGTTTCTGTAATGGACAACATGGATGAGGGCATTGAATCTTTCATTAGTAAATTTGCAGATGGCACTGAGCTGGGAGCGTGAGTTGATCTGTTGGAAGGTGGGAGGGCTCTGCAGAGAGACCTGGAACAGTTGGATGGATGGGCAGAGTCCAATGGGATGGAGTTTAGTAAGTCCAAGTGCTGAGTCCTGCATTGGCCACAACAACCCCTGCACTGTTACAGGCTGGGGACGGTGTGGCTGGACAGTGCCCAGGCAGAAAGGGACCTGGGGGTGCTGGTGACAGCAGCTGGACAGGAGCCAGCAGTGTGCCCTGGTGGCCAAGAAGGCCAAGGCATCCTGGCCTGGATCAGGAACGGTGTGGCCAGCAGGAGCAGGGAGTCATTCTTCCCCTGTGCTCAGCACTGGTGAGACCACATCTTGAGTGCTGTGTCCAGGTCTGGGCCCTCAGTTCAGGAGGGACCTTGGGATGCTTGAGAGCATCCAGAGGAGGCAACGAGGCTGGAGAGGAGCTGGGAACACAAACCCTGTGAGCAACGGCTGAGGGAGCTGGGGGTGTTCAGCCTGGAGAAAAGGAGACTCAGAGGTGACCTTATCACTCTCTACAGCCTCCTGAAAGGTGGCTGTGGCCAGGTGGGGTTGGGCTCTTTCTCCAGGCAACAACTGACAGAAGGAAAGGACAGAGTCTCAAGCTGCACCAAGGGAAATATAGGCTGGATATTAGGAAAAAGTTTTTTATGGAAAGAGTGATAAAGTACTGGAATGGTCTGCCCAAGGAGGTGGTGGAGTCACCATCTCTGGATGTGTTTAAAGAAGACTGGATGTGGCACTTGATGCCATGGTTTAGTTGAGATGTTGGGGCATGGGCTGGAGTTGATGATCTTGAAGGTCTCTTCCAACCTAGTGATTCTGTGATCTGAGAGAGTAATGAGAAAATACTCCATCTTCATATATCCCATTGTCTTCACGGTTTATCTGACTGACTTACAACAATATGCCCCCAATACACTGTGCCTTGCATTTTGTTTGCTGTGTTGGTGTGAGTTGAGTATTGAGTACATGGAAGGGGCCATGACTGATATCTAGAACAGTGTCTGTGCAGGTTCCCCCTTCAATTGCTCTTTTCTAAGGCATGCTGAAGCCTTCAGTAAGAGGCCCTTACACAACTGAGCAGGGTTTTCTTTCCTTATGCCAAATATGCATTTATTTTAGCACCCTTTCAGTAATGTCTGTTGGTTGGGTCTAAGGAATGTTTATACTTGGGATTTGTTGAACATGAATTCTAATTATCCTCCTAGAGGTAAAATCCTCCTTTTAGGTAGGTAGTGTGAGTACAGCACATATATATGTCACACAATACCAGTGTACACCTCTGTCACATTATGGCTCCTATTAATCATGACTTCTGGCTTTACAGTTGTAAAAGAAGTAAAATAAGAACCCACTGGAAATCAGCGAACCTTTACACTCCACAGAACTATGTATGGTTTTCACTTTCTCAGTTGCCTGAAAGCTCCTAAACAAGGGGCTAGTAGGACAGAAGAGGGATTAAAAAGTGTAGGAAGACAATATTTCTTTTCAAAACCACTAGAACTTTTTCTTCTAGTGTGAGGAGATGATGGTAGCCATATGACTAGTAAATACTTAGGATGTTTAAGAGTATATAAAAGCATCTTGAGATGTTCAGTAAATAAATTGTTCAAGTAAGATATCTATTTATGGCTACACAAAATAGTCCAACTCATGAATTTTACATGTATTTAAAATTTTAAGTAAAAGCTTAGGATATGGCAGTCTGTCTCCTGCCCTGGAGCTATTTCTATTTAAGTTAATTGCATGTCTGGTTTCCAGACAATTACTTTGAAATGTACTGACAGTGGGGAGCATTTGCTTCTGCAACTGTTTTGAAATGGCTTATTGGTACTTACTGCTGCAATAAGATGTGATAGAATAATAATCATACTTATTTAGAGTTTTCTCTAACTATATTTTATACACCCAGATCAGGGTATTGTAAGACACTCAGCTTTTAAAAGAGATTTGAGAGACCATATGCTGCCAATTTCCAAGGTGAACGAGAAATTAGTGACTAGAAAAGGACATGTTGCTACCTAAAGTGGACAGAATGTTTTCCAGGAACAGTACGTCCCAAGCCTGAGCTTTTGAACATCAGTTCCTAATAACCAGCCCTTGAAACACTACAAAGAGGCACATAAATGATCTTGTCTTTCTCTGAAAGATAATGAACAGAAACAGAAATTTTGTTGAAGAAGTCAAATATCAGAAAATTTGATAACCATGCCCTCCTTTATCTAGACATTTATTGTTATTAGAAATAGAATTTTTAGACTAACAAAGAATTTTTGTTTTTCTGAGTGATGTTTCTTCCATATTCTTATTTTTTCTGGGTATATTTTAAACTAGTTTTAATATTCTTTCATCAAAATTGTGTTCTTTTCTAACAGAAAGACTCAGATGTGTGGACTCTGCAAAGTAAAGAGGGAAGCATAGTATATTTGAGACCTCTGCCTTATTGCAAAAAGGTTTGTGAGGCCGTCATGGCTTTAGCTGCGGGAAAGGGAACTGAACTGGTACATACAAAAAATATTTGAGAGAATCATGCTCAAATGAGACAACACGTATTTAAATCTAATCTATCATACATCTATTCTGCACATAACAGACAATTGTATCTGAACAGAGGGGATTCACAGATCCTGAGAATACGTCAGCTTCCATTGGAAACAGCTTGAGATATACATCATTTACATAGCAGGACCATTTTGCATCCAGATGAGATGCGTTACCCTGCAGAGGGAGCCATTGGGTTATCAAGCCAGACAAGACCGTTGTATTTTTATTGCAGGAATTTGACTTTTTTTGCATGTGTTTATTCTTGTTAGGTCATTAGTTTTATTTGTTTGTTTTATAGTGAGCTTGGATGAATGATTACAGATTTAATTTTTTTCAGGCTTTGCTACATTTTGCAGAAACTCATCCTTTAAACCATTTGTCCTTCCTAGAGGTGACAATTACATGCTTAGTGCTTTCTCTACAAAGGAAACAAGATAGGAAAAGAGGTTCATCCTGTTCCAGAGTAGCAAGGACAATGCTTAATTTGTATAAAATGCAGCAAATCTCACAAGGGTACAAACTGTCCAAGCGTCATATCTGGGTTTAGACTGGTCTGTGCAGATGGGAGCAGAATTCTGCTGAGGCAAAGAGAACAGTTATTTTCATGGGAAAGAAGACTTACTATAAGGGACAGTCTGATGTAACATGTATAGAAAAGGGATGGTTTTTACTGATCAGAATTTAATTTGTTGCTGATTTCAACTGTAATTACACTGTACCCCACCATGGTAGACATCCCCCAGATCAAAAAGCTGCACTCCTGGTTGTTCTTTGCCAGTCTGCCAAGGTGACTGTCTGGCATTGCCTCAGATGTTGGCAGTGGACACATGCTGAATTACAATTATGCCAGTTCCTCTTGGGAAGCTAAAGCTGTTCTGTTTGTGTTATATGTGGACTGAACTGGAAGACATAGAGCTAAGAGATATTTAATTCCAAACAGAGGTTCAAGAGATGCTTTATGTTGCAGCACCTTCCTATTTGAAAATTAACCTTCTACATCACACTGTCAGATTTCAGTGTTCAGTTAAAGCAGTTATTTTGCTTGCTTCCTAAGTAAATGTGCCACCCATTAGGAACTCCACACATTTCAGAACAATACAAGACTGAAGAACATAGCAAGTAATTTTCACCATGTCAGTCCATTTCCTAATGTTTGTGATGCATTCCCCTTTATTTTGGAGTCATTTAGATGAGCAAAATGTATCTGTGATCTGCAAGACTTTCTGTGTTATGACAGAAGTGTCTTTACTTCTTGTGTGTGCCCAAGACAGCTTCTATTCTTTTCACAGAAATTATTTGCTATAGTAAACTGTAAGGTGCTGTTGCCTAGAAAGAATTTTTCTATATTTTCTGGCTTATATTGCTCATTCCCAGTCCTCCTAAAGTTTTTATAACCTTTTCGAAGTGGTCTCTGCTTGCTCTTGTACACTCCTATTGAGAGTTATATCCTCATTGTATTTCTCCTTTCTAAAGAAGAGAGAAGCATGCTTTAATTTTAAAACAGGATTGTTATTTCCTTAGCAGCTTATATTTTCAGACCAGAGTTTCCAAATGTGTCTAAATTTGGTCAGGTCATAAGGAGACTTACTGACTTATAATATTTTTCACAGTGATACCTTCCAAATGTAGCTTGCTTAAAATTAAGAACAAGGATTGCTAATATTGTCTTACACTGAAGAATATACATTAATGGCCTGAGAAATATGCTGGGGGAGGAGGAAATACCAGTAGGATGGGGAGGCCAGGAATCAATATCACTACTGCAAACTGTTCTTCCTATTCCCTTTCTAACCAGTGAAGCACATGCTCTCCTGGTTCCCCATTCTCCACTGAGTCACTTTCAGGCCCAGTTAAAATTAATAGTTTATAAAGGCAGAGTAAGGGTTTTTTTCCACATGCTTCTTAGGCTGTACTTCAATTTATTGTATAAACATGAAAACCTTTTGCATCCATGGAAACCACAGCAATTTCACATTCCTGTAAAACTCTATGCTAGTACTTCAGTCAGGTTTTATTGGCTTTATTTTCTCCCTAGCCCACAAATGTCTTTGCAGGTCAGTCATCTCAATGCTACTTTAAATGGCCTTGGAAAAATATGACCATGCAAGCAAAACCTCTTGACTGTGGTACTTGAAGATGATTTAATAATGATGCTCCTTCCCACTGCATGTCTGGAAGTCCTGAAAATAACAGCAATATTTTACTTACAGATCTGATAGACAGAAATTGCCTGCCCTGATTTGGGTGAAGTTAAAGTGTTGTTCTGTCAAACCTGTGTGGTACAGACAATGATTTTACTCAATCCTTTGTTGCCCAAACAGGCTGTTAGGAAGAACCAGCAAAGCTCTGGTCTCACATAGTTCCCACGGGGAGGCTCAGGTATCGACCATCCACACAGTATTTTTGTAAAGTAGCAGTATTACTGAACAGAAGTATTGGCTCACTTTGTCACTACAATTTCATTCTTTAAAAAACAACCAACCAACCATGACTCTAGAGAGTTGTTCAGCTTATCTTGGCGCAGCTACATATGTTTGATTAAATGCCAAAGTCTGAGAATTCCATTGCCTGTATTGACTGAAACTATTGATGGCAATGCTCATCAAAAATGCATGGCCTCAAGCTGTCATTCCACCTGGGTGCAGGTGTTCTGTAGGTCCTATATCAAATTTATCATACCTGTGGATGTCTTGAATAACCTAGAACATCTCAGGTGTCAACAGGCACCTCTATGGGTGCAAAAGTATGGAAAATTAGATCTCTGCTGACTTAAATGAAAACCTATACATTTGTCTCATACCTGAGCATTTAAATTTTATGTGTCCAAATATGGGTGTCTGAGTGTGGGCTTGAATTTTCCCCCACCTGGCTTTGTAAAACAATGAGTCACTCATATAACTTTGTAAGTGACTTTTATTGAGGGATCCTCTTGCCTTCCTCTTTCTTTCTTTCTTTCTTGAGCAGAATACTATGAACTTCACCTGGACGCTTTGGTTCCCAGGCAGCTAATCACCTACCGTGCAGGCTGTCACATGGAATAATGCTATATCCAGATGCATGATCTGGCCCAGTTTTTTACAACTCTCAGGTGGCCACACAGTTTGAAACAAGCTGTTGTCTGGAATGTGCTCTGTGTGTGTATCGTGATCATTGCTGGTTTCTCCTATGTGTTTGACACTAATGAACTCAATTCCACTAAATGGTGTAATTTCCTTAGAATAGTGTTCTCTAACTGAAAAGCATTGCATTGAAATATTTTTGGCTAGCACTACTTGAGAAGAATGAGAAAAAGAGGTCTTTCCATCTTTTTTATAAATAAAAAAAGTTTTAAACATGTTTATGCCACCCCAAGTCAGTAGGGATTTTTTTCATTTCAGAGTGAGCAGCTGCTGAAGTATTATGGGCTTCAACAGGAGATATTTAATGCTTCTATAAAAGTAGCACAAGAGATGGAGGGAAACTGCTGAGAATATTACTCCTGAAAACCATGTTCTAACTGAAATAGCTTTGCTTAGGAACATATAATTAACTTGAAAAAAACTACAATTTTGACTTCTGCACAAAGAGTAAAGCATTGTCAATCGAAAAATTTTGTTCCTGAGAATCTTTCAAGTCCAGTACTTCATACTTGTGGTAGTGTTCTGAATGTTAAACAGTTTTCAGCTTGTTTTTATCAGTTTGTTGTCAGCTGGTGAAAAGGAGATGCAAAATGCTGCCAAATCAAGATTGCAGTAATTTGCATGCATTTAGCATTCTGGGGAAACTAACTGCATGAAATACAAGGCAAAAGGGACCCCAACATAAAGTTTCTCCAGTAGAATCTACTTTGCATCCCAAAACATTGGGTATCTCCATATGGCTTCTCCATCACTGTACTGCCTGATCATCCCAAATTATCCTCACATTTCTGTACAGCAGGACAGTACTATGTCTCATACAAAGAACCAAGCTGAAGACAGGCCCCACAGGAAAGTCAGCAGCAGAAGGAGTATATTTCTGTAGTTTAGTGATCTGTGAACCCTCCTACTCGTGAAAAGACAATCGCTACAACAGAGATTTGAACCACTTCTTTTACCTGGTAAGAAGATATTCTTACTGCTGCTAACAAGAGGAAAGCAGTTCTTGATCAGAGCACCACAGGGGGGTGATTCTTCTGATGGAGAAAGTAATTGTCTTCCATTAAATAACTTGTAATCCCAAACTTCAACATTACTTTCCTTAGCAGCTATTTTAGATTTCAAGAATACTGGAAAGTTACTTTTAATTCCAGTATCTAATTATTTCTTTAATCTTCATTTAAAGAAGCTGTTGAAATAAAGGTCACAAAATGCTAACTATAAATTTCCCAGGCCACTGCCTTTCTAGAACTCCTTTGCTGTTACTAGAATAAGCAAAAATGTTATGACCGCAAAATGGATTAAATATGCTAATATGTTTTTACTCCTACTATCCTAGCAAACATGAAGATCACAATGATGTAGCAGACATTTTTGCATGGCTTGATCAACTACTGAGTTAACAAATGAATCTCTTTCAAATACAATGTAATAGAAAGGTTGAACATTTCTTTGCAGCAGCTTAAGATTTAGTTTCAGAGGACATTGAGAGACGTAGTGGCTATCTTTTTTCCACAGTGCAGCACAAAACAAGCCGTTCATTGAATTCAAAAATTCAAACCTTTAAAATGCTGAACATATAAGAACTGTCTTTGTCTGTCTTGGAGACAGAAATTTCCTTAATTCTGTGAAAACAGAGCACAGGGGTTAAGTGCCTTCCCAGCTTGTTGTCTTAGTCAGACTTCATCCTCTGTCAGATTACCCTACAACTACTCTCACACTTGGTTTACACTACACCCTTAACAGTAGCAAGATTTGGAAAACCACTAGTAAGAGAACAAATGTAAGCGCTTTGGGGATGAACTTTTTGGTTTGTTTTTGTATTGTGCCCTTTGTGGTTATTGTTGACCCTAAGTATTTGACAGCTGACATTACAAACCATGACGTCTCCTATGGAAAGGAACAGCATTGGCACGCTCACTCGTTATGCAAGAAATCTAGCTGAAGGAAATTTTGGCACCTGCAGTCATAGCTCCAAATGGAAAAGACAGATCCCCACAGAGACTGTTCAGACTGACTCTGGGTAATAAAATACCATTTCATGTGCATGGACATAAATCCATCATGGAATTTTGTTAGCAATGCTAGTAGCACTGCTTCAGCTCATGCAGGCTTGATAAGCAGAAACGTTAAGTGGCAAAATAAATGTAGCGTAAAACAATGTGTTGCAAGTACTTGGATGAAGCAACAGCCAGAGAAAATCAAACGAGAGCAAAATCTGTCTGTAGCTGTAAAAAAGGTTTTGGCCTGGGCAAGGCCGTGGGTAAGCAGTGAATTATGAAGCATCAGAGCCATAGCTATGGCAGGGCAGACGGCATGTGGCAACAAAGGTGCTGCCTAGGAATCAGGGAGGCAGGTCTGTGGCACAGAGCTGGGCAGGAGGTGAAAGCAGGGCAAGCTTAGAGAATCTGGCAGGAATTTAAACCCCACAGAAATCGCTGTCTTGCCCTGCCTCAGGCTTTCTTTCTGAAAATGGGCTAGCTGCTGATAGTGTTGATCCTCTGCTGATAATATACAGAAGCTATGTTTTAGCTGCTAACTTGCCAGAGATGTCACTCAGAAAAGCTTGAAATCTCTAGTAAAATTAAATAAGAAACTCTCTTTAACGTGAGCTGAGTGGTGATTAGTTGCTACAGTTCAGTTTGCTGAGTCAGAGGAGAATACATCTCATGGGGGACTTGGTTGATATCAACAGTGCTTGCTCACCACAGTAGAGGCTGAAGTCAGTGGAAGATGGGTGTAGGCAGTGCTTAGACAATTATTTAACAGATTAAATTGCTTTGACCATGTTTGGATTTGTTTTTTAAATGAAGTTATACTTCTCCTCCCTCTCTTTTGCATTGGTTTTGTCAGCTGCTGTTGTTTACAGGAAGCCTTAGGAGAGAAGCAAAGACAGACCCAGCAGAGTTCCTCAAGGTCAGCTATTATGAGGCTGTTGTCTATAAACAGCATTGTGCACATGCTGTCAAGGTCCACAGGCTTTTCATTCCTAGCAACTGCAATTTGCTGTCAGTGGTAATTGGGAGGTAAATCAGGGCCTCGTGACATCAAGCCATTGAATCTGTGTCTCTTTTCTATTCTCTTTGGTTTGCGTGAGCACTGAGAAACAGTTAGTATGATTTTCATATTAGCTCATCTTAATGCTTAAGAGTGCTTGGATATGACAAAGGATTGCTGGAATTCAAGGACAGAAAAACTACACCACAGACAAAGAAATGCATGGGTTTTGAGGCTTTAAACACAGTAACAATAAAACCAAATAGGAGAAAATGATATGAAATACTGTGGCCTGTTGGTGACCCTTCCAAGAGGACAAATTAACAAAGACTAAACTAAAAGTCACTTGTCACAAAAGCTCAGACCCATGCTGGTTGGTATACTTTGCAATAACATTATGGAGAAGTAGGGCTGCCCTTTCCTGTACTCTCTAGAGAGGAGCAGAACTGGCCACAGGGCAACACCAGGCTTAACTCTGGTGCAACAATCTCACTTGGAAATGCTGGATTGGTGCCTCACTATGATGACACGGGAGACAGAATGGAAACTACAAGTGTCAACAGATGTCCATCTGTCTGGGTCTCCAAGCATGCTTAGGGTGTAATTTACCCACAAGGAAAGCTCTGAGTGCTCTGTCTTAGCTTCTGGCTCTGCAGATGGACCTTTGCTTTTCTTTCACCACCACACTCCTTTGGCAGTATGTGACCTGTGTAACACATGAGATACAAATGCAAGGTTGTTTTTGGCTTTTGGGTGCAATGCTCCCAGCTCATTCCAGTACCTCCATTCCTATCTGCATTTATATCCATGTCACTGCTTCCTTTTTGACACGAGTAGAAGTGCATACTGTCCTGGATTTCTTTCACAAATTGAAAAATGTCAGAACAGACTTTACTTTCAAACTAGTTACCTTGAGCAGAAACAAAGCAACCATGGAAAGTTCAAGCTGTTAAGGAATGTAATAAGCGAGGAGTGTCTTCAGCTAAGAAACTGAAATAACTTTTTGCAGTCTTGATTGCCTCTTGCTACCTGCAAAAGCCATGATGAAACAGTTGTCTTTAAACCCAGATTTATGTTCTGGACTCATGCTGGGCATTCAGCTTGTTAGATATGAGAAGATAATCTTCCAAATGGATTACAGATTTTGCAGAGGTAAAAATTTGGACAAGTTCATACCTGATGTCATTCCTTAAATACACACTAGTGCTAAACCAGTGTTTAAAAAGTACTTGCTGGAAGATCAATCAAAAAATCTGATTTTTACATTCTTTTTCATATCAGTGTCAACTTCCTTGTAGTCTGCATTGAGCCCTATAGGGTTATCTTCAGCTACACAAGACTAATGAAGATGCCTGCCTTTAGTTCAGGAAATGCATCTATCAGTTTCAGTGACAAAACAGCTAAAAACTTAACCTGTTTCTTCAGTCCTCACTGTGAAAGTATTTTGTGGGGAGAGAGCTCCCAGCTTGGATTACGTTATTAAGAATGGTGTTTTTTCCACTTTTTAATGTTTTAAATATATGGTGGAGTAGTATCTCTCAACCAGTTTCTATCAAGCAGATGTGGCAGCTAAACCAAGACGAATGGGCTGGCAGCTGTCAGTGGAGAGATGTTACATATAAAGCCTTCACAGGCAGCATTTTGCTGTCAGCTGCACCAGAGGTGTCATGCATTGAAGTGGCCTCCAGAGTGAATGTTCCTCCCTAAGCTGAGGTGCTCAGCAGCATGGCTAAAATAAAATTTTGAAATCCCAAGCATGAGGTATTGTAAGCAGAGACCTACCTGGTTGCTCATGTTGTGAGCAGCAAAGGTGTCAGAAAGGAAAGAAATGGGACCCAGAGCTGAGGGAAGGGTCTGGAGAGACTATTTTGCCTCTCTTGCTACTGCTGAGTGATAAGAGGACAACTCAACAGCAACTGGTGTTAAAAATACACTGGTCTTCCAAAATGTCCAATACCTTGCAGTCTTTCTTAGGGTAAAACTTCTTCTGCAGCATTTGTGCATCAATTGGTGACTGCCTTAATGATGCAAAGGTTTAGTCAGAAATGTCACCTTGAAAATAATGTCACTAAGCTTATTACAATCAGGTCCTACCTTATTTTGTGGGGCTGAGGTAACCTGAGGTAGCTTTAAACCCACCTGAGAGCTGTAGTGAAAGTATCCTGCTTTATTAATTAAGTCATAGGTGAAAGAAAAATAGTATATTCTTGAGGACATTGGAAGTTCCTAATGTCATTCACAGTTTAACAGCATTTGCAAACATGATTTGCAGCATGTGGCTACTCTGCCACACTCTGCTCTCTTCCTTCCTCTGAAACAAAAAAAACTCTATAAAAACTGGGTTTATGGTCACTTTTGTGGGCAGTCTTGGTGTGTTAGGAAACCCTGTTCCAGTGAAAAAGGAAGAGAGGTTTTGGGCTTGCATATTTGTCCTCTGAAATTAGGTGTAGTGGGAGGCACAGAGCTGTCCAAGGACATGAGAGGCCAATTTCAGTGACAGGTTTTTATATATGTCTTAGCATAAAAAATTCCACTATCATTATCCAAAACAGCTCTGTCTCTAGGAAATACTAAACTTCATAATAGCTGCAAGCTTACAAGTGCAAGGTTTAGGAAGGGGAGAAAAGGAAATGTTGCTTGAAGGTTTCGTTAATGTGCAGAGCTGTTTAATTAATCAGTGCTGGTATCTATTTATCAACCTGACAGCTGCTTCCCTCATCTTCATCCCACTGTTTGTTGACACCCCATTTGCTTCTTCATTTTTGGAGAATGGAACATTAAGGCAGTAAAAAATGGTGTAAAATGTGACTCGTATGGGGATAGTGTAAATTAAATCTTCCATTGATTTTTCTTGAAAGGGAAGGTGACCCTACTCTGTGTGAAGCTGTAACCATAGCAGCAGATCTAGTCACTGGGAAAAAAATGATGCTGCTTTTACAGTGGGAGGTGGAAATGGACATTCTGAGCTGAATGTTTGCTAGCCCGTGATTTGGAGCTGGAGACCTTTTCATTTAATAGGCTTTGACTTTCAAAATAGATAATGCTATTCTGTTTCTTGCAGTAAAGATGTCAGTGGGAAGAGACCATATTTGATAATTGGGCTACACCAACACACAGAACTGAGGGATGCTTGCATCAGAAGAAAGCCAAATCTCTGATAGTTTCCAGTACCAGGTGTCAGGGACACAACAGTGTTCCAGATACATAGGGATCAATTGTTACTTAGATAAAGGATCTTTACATCATTGTCTGCATAAAGGCACCTTTAAGCATTGAAAAAGGACCTGGAAGCATTGAAAAAGGACCTGTATGTAACCAGGAATTCAGGCCATAGCACCTATGGGGCCTGTAAGTCTCTGAAGTCGTTTACAAAGAGATAATTGTCCTTATTGCCTGGGAAAGAGGGCAGCATGGATACTGAGCCAGCAAGGCCAGCTTGCTTGCCTAAAGCAGAAGTGAAAAATCTGTGCCAAAACTAGTGCTGGGAAGCATGATCTTCAAGTCTGTGCTCAGAGAGCATTGCTGATCCTACACCACTTGCCCCCACAGCTGCCAGAGTGCTGTCCCAAGCTGTGCACTATGTGGTTTATCAGAGACCTCTGTCCCTCTTCCTAGTCACATCAAGAAAAGTCAGCTTGGACTCCAGAAACAGAAACTTGTTCCACAGCAGCATTTTGATTCAAAACTAGTTTTGTAATCCCTGCTGTGCTACAGAACCATGCTAAAATTAAAAACACTTCTTCCTCTAATGCCAGTAAAGAGAGAGACAGAGAGAGACACTTATACACAAACTGCTGCTTCTGCTTTTTTTGGATGGCTGTTGATCCATAGACAAATTCTCTGCAGCAATACATATCCAATTAGAACTCAGAGGAAATAAGAGAAAACAATAAGCAACTTCAAATGTAGCATTGAAAATCTGCCAGTATCAGGAATTCTGCCCACTGACAGAGCTGGACATGATGCATGCTTTTCCCAGGATGCTTTTTGTATACAATATCTATGGGCTCCCTTTTGAAATCCAAATGTCAGATCCCAAACTTCCTTACCAGTTGTACAAAAGGCTGTGGCCTTGTTTGTGCCTCCTGGAGACACATCAGGCATAAGACTGGCTGCAGAGGCCAGTCACATTTCCAGTGGAGCTGTTAAGAAATCTGTTTCTCAGGTGGAGACTTTGTGCTCCCACAGAGACATCCCCGGGTTTGTATCTACAGCACTGCCCCCCTGGCCACGCTAAGTTCAAAAGCAACTGTAAGCAGGCAAGAAGGGGAAAGGGAATTTGCTTCAGTAGGCACAGAGGAATGTATGAGTCTTCAGAAAAGATTGGTTTGAGGATAATGATCAAAGGAGGGAAGCAGAGGTCAGAAAAAAAGGCAAGTGTGAAGGCTAGAAAATCAGAGGATGGGAGAAAAAAAAATTAAAAAATATAGCAAACACGTTAATGATCGTGCTTGAAGATTTCAAAGGAGGAGAAAGATCAGACTTCCTTCAGAGCTGGGTCATTGCTGAAAGACTTCACTCAGATCCTCAGAAGACGCATTTTCCATCTTGACACCTAACAAATGATTGTTCAGGCTGACTGGCAAACCTCTTTTTCAATAGACTAATCTGCTGTTGGGATTTGTCTGGCACCATTTTTTTTTTTTTGAATAGCAATTGGAAGAGAAACAGAAAGAGAAAAATAAAGCAGATCTCTCTGTTTCCCTTTCCTATGAATCCCCGTGTTTTCCACTTCATAACTAATTCTGATGCTGTGTAGAGAGTAGATCTATAAAAAAATATATATGTATTTCCCGGATAGTATATAGGAAAGGGTATAGGGAGAACTGGCCACAGAAAGACAGGAAAAGAGAAAATAATAGAACAGAACATTCAGTGGCAGGAGAACATCCACACAATAGAGCACATTAGAGGACATGAGGGGAAAATGAAAACAATGTGGTTTTTAGGGGAAAATGCCAATGCAGATGGACAGATTTAGGACAGAAAATAGCAGATACAGATACAGGCAGTTAGTGGATGCATAAGGTGAAGCAACATTTTGTCCCAAACTTCTATTTGGGCAGTAGATAAAACTTGAAATATTGTCTCGGTTTTAGCAAATAGTTTTTTAAAAAACCCTGTAAAAAAATCCCTTTCAAATAAAAGCTTTAATGAATGTCTGTTATTTTGGCATAACCTAAGCAAAACTAGCAAAGCGTATTTCTAAATGACTAAAAAAAAAGATTGTTAAAAGCCTTTTGCAAGATTAACTTTTTGTGACTCAGATTATCATATTGAAAAGGCATAGTCATACTCTCAGCAGGAGATGAAAATGTCCAGTTCTGCAGAAATATTTGATTTTTGCTGTATTGTGATCAGTTGCATATTGTAGCCACATCATGTTGGGTGTTTTTTAGTTGTGAAGCCACGTAATATGAAATATCTTCTAGTGGCATATGATTTATAAAATCCTCCTTTTGCTTGGGAAAGGTGACATTGGTAACACACTGGAGGAGTTGTTGCAATGCTGAGAGCTCAGAGTAGTCCATAAAATGCTCTAACGTGCACTGATCTGGATAATCATACTACTAAACATTCTTTAGGCTTTGATATGGCTCCGTTTCAATGTGGAAGGTAAATATCAGGTGCATATGCACAGCTAAGGCTGTGTTTATGTGCAGGACAGAAGGAAAAACAAGTACACACTCAGAAGGCAAAGGAAAACTGCTGGTGTAGAACATAGGCCTTCATTAAAGAGTTGTAGCTATTATTGTATTATTTATATAAAAACTCATGGTTTGGATCCGGAAAATGCTAATTGCTGCTTCTGATAACGTACATGTGTTCTTTGGAGCAAAAATGCATTAAACTCCTACAAGCTCTTAGGAGATGCCTGCAGCTCCCTCCCTGACAGCTGTGTGGTCACAAACTGAGCCAACAGGGGATGAACTAACTAATGAGGGAGGTTTTGATGGAGGTGACAGAGCTGAACATCCACGTAGGCAGAACCTGAGGCAGGTCCCTGTTAGTCTGAGCTTACAGAAAGCACCTGCTTCAAAGACAAAGCATACCAACAGTGAGAACGACTGAGTGCTTCAAAACTGGCCTTTGTTACAAACCTTATCTCCGTGCCTTCTTTCTCCTTCTCCTCTCCACCACCCTGTGTGTTGTATTTATTTGGATAGGGGATGCGTGCCAGTGCTTGAGCAGTGGTTTGTTTAGGCCATACTGAGTAAGAAATCAGATCACAGGGAGCAGAGACCTTTTCTAATGTTAATTAACAGGTACACTGCTTTCATGCTTGTGATTCATGGTGAAGATCTCAGATGCTAACTTATACTACAGAAAAACAAATCCTGCCCTGTCTAAACTAGAGGGTGAAGAATGCCATCAATATGGATAGGTGCTTGAAGAAATCCATGGGTTAAGCTTTTTGGTGGTGGGAGGCCTCTATTCATTGGTTAGGCTAACCAAATTAAATTAGATTAATATTAAAATACAAGTGTCAGGATAACGAATAACATTGCATTATCAAAATCATACAGATCACAGTCTTGCTTTTTTCTTAGACATATGATTCTCTTATATTAGATATGATTCTCTTCTATTTAACTCAACCAGAGTGATCTCTGCCAAGGCTATATTGTATCAAACATTGTGTTGTATTCATAATTTTGGCTCATGAACAATAATTCCTCAGAAAAACCTTTCTTGGTCACTACCTTACTTGCACAGATATGCAACTTAAATGTCGATGATCTTTTCTCGTCACTACTTCTATTCTTTTTCAGCGTAGAAAAGCATGCAAATGTCAGACACATAAAAGCATTTCCAAACAAGAAGCTAAGCACTGAGCATTGTTCAAGGTCTGCTGGTTTCCTTCTGCAGTGTCCTTCACCTCACAGTGAAGTCTTTCACAAATGGAGGGCTGCTCCCAGAGATATCATGCACAGGAAGAGGAAGGCTTCACTTAGTGATGGGGTAGGGATAAAAGTAACCAACTGACATAATGCAACATGTATTTCTGAAATGCTGAGGTCTAGTTCGTGCTTTTCTTATGCTCGATGATTCCTGTCTGTTGACACTTCATTGTTTGTACTGTGCTAAAAATCACTCTATCACGAGTAAACATATGAAATGTTGCACAGGGGTGAGATCTGAAACCCTTTGTTCTGTATAATCTTTAAAAGTGAATTGATCAGTTTTTCAGTATTTCTCTTTTGAGAGCATGGCTTCCATGTTGTACTTACAGGCTACATAATCCATCACACTGTATTGTTTCATGGACTGCAGAAGAGCATGTAATTGAATAAATACTCTTGGACAAAGATTTGTGTCCATCAGCATGTATTTAAAATTACATAGTGAGACTGTGCCTGTGCAGAGGAGTCCACCAGTGTTGACACCCTGCCTGCTCTTCTGGCCAGCTCTGACCACGGGCCAGAGGAGCACTTTGGAATAAGGAAGATAGAAAAGCTCAGGAAGAGCTGAAGCACAGACTGACAATGATTTCTCATTCTTGTGTCATCTTCAGCAGCCTGATCAATTTATATTAACTTGAGTTTACTTAAAATTTTATCCCTGGAGAAACAACTTTCATGAAGAAGCCTTAATGAAGAAAGAGCTTCCTTGTGTCCAAGAGTTAACATGATGATAGGCTCCCAGTGTAACCATCCAGGATGTCCCTTGTGCTGGGACTGGGCCCTTCAAACAGTGACTCCTCCAGTGCAACATGTGGAGTGCTGACATCACCAGCCACATTATCCCTCCTCCAGCATCTAATTTGTGGTACCTTGCAGCTCCAACATAGAAACACTGCACTCCCCACTCCTGTATTGACAGAAGGGCAAGATCATGAAAGGGCAGGAAATCCAATATTATTTGGAAACATCTTCAGATTTCTCCCTTAATTCAGCTGTTCTGGGATCCCTGAACCAGTGTGCATAAAGGCCACCAGCACTTAAGTCAGGAGGCTTACTGTCTGCTTTCCTCGAAAACAGTGACGCAGCTGAAAATCCTCCTCCCTTAATCCTGCCTTCCCCTTTATTTTCTGGTTCAGTGTTAGGGAATCAAAATGCCAGGCAGCTAATAGGTACAAGGATGAGCAAAATAAAATAACTAGGATCAGTGGGAGCAAGCTAACCTTATTCTGTCAGGAAAGAATTAAGTAGATGTATTAGTAGACAAAATAATGTTTGTATTTGGATTAGGTGTACTGCCTTGAACTCACTGCAGTCATTTAGGTGAAAAACAATATAAAAGTTACAAAACAGGCCAGTGGCAGAAAGAAGGTTTTGTTTTTCCCTAGGGCAAACTAGAAAATTCACACATACCTTCTTATAACTTATTCTATAAGTTCTATAACTTCCCTGCTGTGACTAGGAGAACATCCAAAAGGAAATGTTCACTGCAAATTATGTTTTCACTGCAAACATAATAAAAAAGTGGCTACTACCTAAGTTTCATCAGACACCTCTGGATACCAGTGGAGATCAATCAATAAAAATTACTTGTTCAAAGAAAAGTCATAAATTAATTAGATCATTCCACTGGATATCTGTCACCCTTGAATTAAAAAGTACTACCCCCAAGATGTCATGGCTGAAAAATGGGAACCACACAAAAATTTCACTATGCAACAATACCTTGGGATCTGTTCTATGAGGTCAATAAAAATGACCTCATTAATCTCCTTCTGAAGCAAATACGTATTTCAGCAATTAAACTGATAGACATCTCTAGTTCTGTTGGCTCAGAAAGGATGTTTACTTTCCTACCTGCATCTGGCCTCCTACATCAGACAAGACAGATGACTACAGTGTATAAGCTTTTTCCCTCACAGTCTCTGAAACAGATTGAGATCTCTAGACAGGGATGCACATTGGGAACCAGAGGAACTGCCCAACAGATGGCTTGGGAGACTTCAAGCCAGTTCTCAAAAGCAGTTTAGGAATTAAGGAGCTGATGGGACTTGTGTTTATTTGAGAAACGGAATTTTAAAATCCCCTGGATTACCACACTGCTTCCAAATGTTGGCCTCAAACCTAGTTCTATTGAGGATACAGGGTGAGCTAAGAATATTCAGTGGAACTGTGTGGGTGTAAAACCATTTCCAGTTTTTACAGCTATTTAGATTACTGGGGAAGGTGCTGTATGTCTGACTGATAGACTTGTACATAGAGCTCATGGATCTCAAGTCAAGAACAACATTTTGAGGTCAGAGCTGCTGAACCAGATAAGCAGAAGGATTTGGTGACAGACAAAGCCTGTAAAGACATGCAAAGCAAGCTAATTTGGTAAAAATGCAGAGAGGTTTTAGAAGAAAATAATCTGAAATTTTCAGGAGCTTTCGGATTACTCTGAAAAAGCATTGGCTGGAACCCTGACTACTTTTATTTGAAATTTTATTTCCACGCCCAGGAAGACTAGAATACTAGATGAGAAGATTAAAAGGCAAACTCTGTGGGAAAAAAAGGTAGGATACATCTGAACCAAAGCAAAACATCTAAACCAAAATGCTGACAGCACTTAGTTGTCTTTGAGCTGGGGACAGAGTAAATGTGACCCACTGCCACTTGACATGAATAGAAGGAATCTCCTAGATAGAAATACTTTAAAAAATACCTTTCTGTCCTGGAAAGTATGTAAGATTTATCACTAAACAGGAATGGTGTCAGACTATCACCTCAGACAGTTTTCAGAAAATACCTCAGTGAGGACAGTCCCTTCCCAGTGGGGAGCAGCACCATGCCAGAGGCATCCACAGAAACATTACCAAGGTCAACACACAGACAAATGAGCTCAGAAATGCCACAGGGGCAGCAGCACCATACTGCTAAACATCCCAGCAGGGGAATGATGCTGAGGATACATGCTGGGGAGTTGTGGCTATTCCTCAGAGGAGCAAGCAGCTTTGCTAGGCTGTTACTGTGGGAATGTGTGAGGAAGGGATAGTAATGCTGCTGGGGATGGAGAGTAAGTCCTGAGTTCATGTGGCAGAGGCTATATAGGTCCAGGATGGGATGGCTCCTTTGTAGTATTATCTGGCTTATCTTCTCATCCAGGAAATCAAGTACTTTCATTTCCAGAAGAACTTGTGCCTACAGCAAAGAACCTTGCTTAGAAGTTGACCTCACATTAATAAAGGAAAAAGTCTGGAGGACACAAAGATAGGTAGCCTGAAGTCTTATCAGCAACAAGCTTCTTGAATCAGAGTAAACTCATCATTCTGTAAATTATTAAGCATTAAAGAAATATAACCCCCTGACTTTTATAATTTTATCATTTTTCTACTACTTTGAATCTAAGTAATAAAAATAAGTGCAAGGATTTTTCACATGCCATTAGTGCAGGTGATGCTGGGTCTGTTTGAAAACTGGTGCATCTGTTTCTAATTTACACTTAAGCTCTTTTATACAGTGTAGAGGGGCCTTAAAGGGTGTCACTTATACTCACACACACTTCAAAGGCCTTTTACATTGCCAGTGTACCAAACAAAGCCATGGCAGCCTCCGTGAAAGAGGAAATTGGGCATGGTTCCTCTAAAACTGATTTTCATGGCAGATGTGCAGCCAGCACTGAGAGGTGGAAGGGCACCTAGGCAGTTGAGGATTGGAGCACTGTGTGGAGCAGTGTCCATGAAGCTTTTTCCTTTAGCACACACCTGTCCTCTCTTTCCCTCTCTCCTTTCCTCTCCTGCTCAAGCATCTGTTGCAGCACAGAGATCTCACAGCTAAGAAAAAGAAAGAGAGGAAGGAAAATGATTTTATCATGATGATTTCATGTGATCCCTTGGGTAGGTAAAAATAAAGTTGTTAAACAGGTGACCATGCATGAATCTCACAGAAGGGACAGCACCAACTCCTCTGTGCTTTTCTTATGTAGCTGAGCTAAAAATAGACAATATGATATTGGCATGAGATTTTATATGACTGTCTGTGTTTCCCTGATGACCAAGAAATTACCTGGCACCACCCATCCCAGTGCCAGATCAGGATATGGCATGAAAGAGGTTACATCAAGAACAACAAGAAATGATAGGGAGCCTTTCAACAAAATCTTAAGAGGAGATTTCACTGGGGAGAGCAGGAGACTGAGTGGTTAGTGTGAAGCTAGGAGCAGCAGGAGACAGGATGCAATCAGTGTTCTATAGTGGGAGCAGGCATGCTCCCTTCCTCCTCCCTTTCTTCCCCTCCATATGACAGAGCCAAGGTATTTTTTTTTTTTTTACTTTGAATCCTGAATCTGATATCCAAGAGACTATTCTGGTTTCAATGTCATTGACTATACTCAGTCAACACTAATGATCACCCTCACTATCTTGCCTTTCTTCCTGCTCCCCCACAACACTCCAAACATATCTCAAGACATTTCTTTTGGTTTTACTCTATCATCAAAATCTCTGCATTCATCATCAAACAGAATTATCACATTCTGGCCAATGCCAGTGAGAATGAAAATGTGGTCAACAAGATCAGTGTAAAATTCTTTTTCAACAAACACTTCAGTAGTATGAGGACTGAGAGAGGTAGTGAAAACCACTCACAGTCAAGAAAGAAAGGGGTTCTCTCTAAGCAGAATTACATCTCTGCACCCTTTTTGCCTTCAAAAGTGTTTTGCAAGATGGCTTGGGAGAAATTCTGACCCAAACAGACTTTCCATAAGGGAAACCTGCTAACAGAAGTGTCTAATAGATCGATCATGAAAAAGCACTTTGTGATTGCTATTGCTTTTCTAGCCCACAGTCATGAGTAATTTCTCATTTCCTTCCTCCTTTCTTCCACAGGATGTTACAAGGCAGAGCAGATTGCCAAGACAGCAAATGAAGGGATGGCACCAAAAGCAGCTGTCAAGTTTGGATTCTTAGATAGGAACAGTCTGATCACCAGCAAAGCCCACAGAAATATTAGGCTTTGAGTCATTTTCTCACACACCACGGGGAACAGAAAAAGGGAGAGTGATAGTAGTGAGGGAGATTTACTGCCTGTTTAATTTTGCTGTACATGGACATCTTTAATTAGGAGTTGAGTTTTTCATGCACATGACATAAAGAAGTCTAATGTGATAAATATGAATCAGATATTTCCCAAATGCTCAAAGGATATTGTTCAATTTGAGGAGATCATGCATCATGACAAAGCTGTAACTATCTTTTGTAGTTTGAATGCACAGTTGACTACAAATGAGAGTTATTCCCATGCCAGATTAAGGCATGGGCATAGAAAGACTCAAGCAGCCTGTTCATTATGGAAATTTTGCTACTTGGGTCAGGAGTGCCTTCCTAATTTATTTCTGTGAGCTTCACCTGTATGATTTGTTAATTTCTTTCAGCTTTTACCTTTGATACCTGTTTTGTATTTCTAAAGGGTCTCAAGAGATCAGTGTGGTCTCATGGTTGCTGTTGTATTTCTAAAGGGTCTCAAGAGATCAGTGTGCCATGGTAACAGAAGAGACACTTTCAATGATCTTTCTAACAGCAATATAAGTTGTTTCAATGCTGGTATGATACCAAGCATGTGGAATGGCAACTTTCCAGTTTCTGGAGAAGCTGGCAGCTAGTATAGCTCCTTAATAGAACAGCAACATATTTCTCTTTCAGATTTGCTGTTTCTAAATGTCACTCTTGTATTGTTGATTTATAAAGATCTTTTCTTGTCAGACCCAACCAGAGCAATAGATATATATGTAATAGATGTTATATACTCCAAAAATAATGCTCTTCCCCTTGATTGAATCAAAAATTATGGGAAAGTATTGTAAAATTTGCCTCCTTTAGGCCATTTTATAAAGTAAATCAAATGGTTGGATCTCTTTGAAAGACAAGACTTCTAATTTTATGCAGAACATTGCATAGTGCACTGAAGAATAAGGACAAATGGTTGCTAATTCACAAACACTCTTGACCATATATTTAATTCCTGGAAGAGATTGTCATTTCACTGCCTAATTTGATAAATTTGAATGAATAATGCATCTGTACTGTTCACTGAAAGGTATGTTCATATTTCTCTTCTAATACATCACTTGAACACTCTAATACCCTCCAAATCTACATAAAGTGGGGAAAAAATCTAATAATAAAAGCACTGCAAATGAGATTTTAATTGGACAGAGTCAGGAAAGACAGTCAGTCTTGCAGCAGTCTTAATCCTATTATCTCTCTTGAAGAAAGAGGCAGAATTTGGTTGTCACTCTTAAAAAATCAGTATTCAAGGGGCGAAGTTCCAATTTAGAGAAAAGCAATATTGTGGTTTCTGTATATTCAACACAGAAGTTGCCCCTAATATTGGTGCAAATGTAAAGAGTTTTGGAGTCTTCCCAGGCTCCTGGGCTGCAGGTGACATACCTCCAGGGCTCCATGAGTCACTGTGGCCAGTGTCACCCAGTTTGCACTGGGCTGTGTTATAAATAACCCTCAGTCCTCTGCTTGGCTTGTTTGGTTAAAATAGCTGCCAGTGATGCTCAGCAGATTTGTAGCTGTCATGATCTTTCAGGTCCCATTTGACCTGACAGCTTCACCTTTGCCCCAACACTATCTCTTTTGCCAGAGCTGCTGCAGTTGCATCACGTTTGTTTGCCCTGTCCACTCGTGGGGTTTCAGTTCCTTAGGTGAACAGAAGGCTGAGTTTGTTGCAGTTAAGATTCCTGCTGTCTCCTGACTTGATTTACATGGAAAATGGAGAAAAAATATCCCTTAATGCAGGTGTCTAGACTAAGCCATAGGAATTGCAGCAGTATCTGAACTCTGCTGCCTTGCTAGAGACATGCCCAGAAGGGCTGTCAGGACAGCTGTAAGATTGCTGTGTCTTACAGGTACCACAGTCCTGCACAGATGTAATTTGCTCATTCACAGATAGATACCATCCTCATGCAGTGGACAAATTGGGCTGCAGTCTGAGATTATCTTGTTTGAAATGAACTCATTACAAAGAATTCTTTAGATAAAAGTTTTTCTTTTCCCATCAAGGAAAGCTGATTTTTTTTTTCTGTATTGAAGAAGAGGTTTGAATTTTTCACAGAAGAATCATGTGGAAATGGCTGTGAAGTGGCTCAGCTTGGCTCAATTGTCTCGCAATGTTTTGGACATCAGCTATTTGTTTTAATGCACTGTGTGCCCATTCTGTGCACAGCAGCCTTGAGTGCAAGCAGAGAAAATGGCCACTTAGACATTTGTGCCCTCAGACTTTGTTCCAGAGACAGAGATCTCATCCACAGCTGGACCCGACTCCTTTCCAAGCAAAGGAAAGGGAGAAGGCAGGGGTCCCTCATGATGTGATCCGTCATTTGTGTCTGACATGTTGAAGAGTATTTCTACTTCCTACAGAATATCTACCTCAAAAGATTAGAATATGAGGCTTTCACTGAATGACTGTATGGTAAATACACCAAATATTTATTGCAGTGTATTAAATGGCTTTGAAAGGCCAGGAAAATATTTTTACAAGTATTATATCTTTTAGCCACAATTCAGACTATTGAACAATTCTTGGATGAAATTCTGTAGCTATTATTGAAGTTTTTCAATAAGTGATCTGATTTGAGGGAAGCAGAACACTTGCTAAAGCCTAAAGATGATTAATTTAGATGCAGAGCTTAGTCCAAGTACAAGGTTGAATTTAAAGATGTAAACAGGTTAATTGCCAGTGTGACATAAACCCATATACAATTAACAGGTATTTTAGGATGTACTTGTGGATAATAAGTATGTTTTCAGAAAAGCAGCAATACAGAGCAGCAGTGAATGTCTTTCCACTCTGGTGCACTACAATGCTATTATAATTTCCTGCAGTTTTTTAATGAAGTTCAACTGCATTATCTACACTAACTATTTGTGTCTGTTTGATTACACTTATAAATAGACCATCAGGAAACAAAATTATGGGATATAATGGGGAACACAACAAAAATGAAAAGATGAAGGACTTTTTAGAAGGCATAAGAACACATTAAAGTGGATAAAATAAAAATAAAAGTGAAAACAAGGAATTGGTCGAACTCCTCCTCAGGGGCACTTGATTACCATTTCTCCTTCTAAATGGCTGCTGAGGAAAAAGCTCAAAGGATGGGTTTGCTGTATCACAGATTTGTTTATTTTTCTCTGTATTCTGAATAGTTGTAATACTTGTAATCAAATTTATTCTGGCAATAACAATGTATTCAGTGTGCTTTTTCAGATGGGAACCTCTATCCCTTGTTAGCTTTTGGAGTTCTGTAGCCAACTGGCAACAGAAGCAGTGACACGACCACTGTTCCGCTGCAATCAGAAAGGGGAGTTAGGAACTAACAAAAAGTTGCTCCATCCCCAGTTCTTGTGACAAACTACTTTTTGCTATCTGTGTGCATTTTGGGCAGAACACCCAAATAGGAAGTAATGAAACTTCTCTAACATGTTAATAAGAAGTAACTCTGTAATTAAACTAATGAAAGGAAAATTCATAGCAGCTTGTCAGAAGATTGTCAGAAGCAGGCTGGATCAGATGTTTTTGTTTCAGTCCAGAAAATAGAAAGACTTTAAAAAAAAGGTTGTTTGCTTTTCTATGTTAGATTTTTTTTTCTTTTTTTCTTATATAATTTTTGCTCATGTCAAGTGGCAAATCCACGAAAGCCTAATCCAAAGCTGAAAAGGAAATATCAGAAAACATATTTTGTTTCAAGAAGGAAAAGAAAGGAATTGAGATTTTTGACTGATGATTGTCAGAATTACTGTATCTACTATCAATTTAATGCTTTTTGTGTTGGTTTTTTTAATTGATGAAAATCTCAAGACTCTGCCATATTTTCTGCTTAATTTTTCTGGTAATAGATATTCAACTGGAAACATTAATTTATCAAAATGTAACCACTGGAGTTTCCTTGACCCAGTTGCAATTGGTCTATACTGAAGTTCGTCCTACTGGGAGAATGGAAAGCCCCCTTCACACTGAGACACAGCAAAAACATCCTGACAAAGCTCCAATGTATTTGCACTCTGTGATGCAAACCAGCACACAGTAGAGTGGGGACAGCTGGGGGAACTCACTTCCCTACTGCTCTCAACTAAATTACAGATGATGGCATGCTTTAACAACTTCACTGTGGTCTGCTCTCACCTTGTCATGGAATTTCTGTTCATGGTAGCTTGTCCTGCAGCCTTTAATAGCAGACAAAACCACAAATACAGCATTTATCATCTGTTTTGGGTCATAACCTATGTTGCTATTAATTCTTTCTCATCTGCTCTAGCAACATAAAAGGCATTTTAGTGGCTGTAATACTTTTGGAAGGTGTTTGGTCACCTTCCAAAGTCTGGGTTCTCACAGGTCTCAGGAAGTTTTGCACATTACACACGTTACTGGTAAGTCCCTGAAGATAGAAGGATCACTTCTTGTGAAAAGAAGTTCACATGTCTGGTGCATCAAATTGTGACTTGTCAATACTGCACAAAAACATGTTTAATTTATCACAAGGATCTTACTATATATTTTTGTGTTTGTTTGGGAAAATAAATGCACACATTATTTGTACAAACTACCAAAAAGATTAAAATTACCTGCTGTCCCATGCAACTGACTGATACTGATGATCTAGGTGTGACAGCTTCTAGATACCAACCTCTTTGCCATCTGATCTCCCAGAAAAGTAAAAAAACCTTTGCATTTTCTTTGAAAAGCGCTATGCCATATGGCAGCATAGTACCTATTTAAATTCTGATGGCTGAAGCATATCCTTTAGTTTTCATGAGTCATGCTTTGCAGACATCTGTCATTGGAATAACATCTGTAACAACCATGTAAAAGTGTGTCATATTTTTTTTCAATATTCTGATGATCTTTTCTAACAGATACCCTTTTTTCTTATTCATTCACCAAACATACATAAGATTATATGTTCTCATGAATATATTTGACCTTTATGCTGCTAAACACTATGCAGGTTTAGTGACTAATGCACCATGATTCCTTTTAAAGTGTTTTGATTTGGCCTGCAGTCAGAGCACTGGAAATAATTCTAGCACCTTAGCTTGGTGAGATGTAATTGTGTTAGTTTTAGTAATTGTGTCAATTTTTGAAAATACACTTTAATTTAGGTCCAAGTAATGCTCAAATTTCAAGCAGCTCAGTCCCCAGCTGACATCTTCTATTTAGACAGAATGCCAGCTACTAATCAACACTAAATATCAAATTGTAATTTTTCAGACTGCTAAATTAATATGATTTTAGCCTTGACAAATTGTAGCAAAAAAAAAAAAATTGCATGAAGTCTAAATTGTCTGTAACGCATCTGTAAGAAAACTTCACTTCTCTTTCTGCATAGGCATAGTCAAAGACAAAAGTATGTGAGTGTGAAGCAAGGAGAAAAAAGTGCAGCAAATCTCAGCCTTAACCTCAGGCTTTCAAGAAGGCATTTCCAAATATCTTGTGGCAACACTGTTTACCTTTGATGTCTCTTGCTGGCTTCTAACTTCAATGTGAAAAACAGGTCAAGGCAGCTCTTAGAAGTGCAGAACAATCTCTGCTCCCTTTGTGATGAAAGAGTCAAGTGTGGCACCCATGCTCCATCAAGAGGTAGCCTGCCTGCAGGAAAAATGACAGAAAATGTGCTAGTGTGAGAATAATTAAACAAACAAATCTGGTTTAGACAAAAGCAGAAACTTTCCCAACAGTAATCTATTGCAGATTGCAAGGAAGTGTTCAACAGCTTTCTTTGAATTCTCAGGGGACCACTGTAAAATCAGAACCAACAAATGACAGAGAAAGAGAGGGCATTCTTTTGCACTGGTTTACATTAGCTGCCAGGTTCAAAGACCTCAGGATCACATCTGCATGGAGTTGACACAGACGATGTAAGACACAGGACTTAGATGGGAATGGTGTCAGAGTAAAGAACTGCCTTAGCGGCTGTGGTCACACAGGTAATATATGAGCAGTTTCCGAGTTCACAGAGTGAAGTTTCTTTTAACTCTTACATTCAAAACACTGGGAACACAAGGCAATTCCTTTTGTCCAAAGGCACATTTCAGTGGCATGCTTGGCTGCTCTCACGAGGAAGTGATGGGGAGCAGGAAGTTAAAATGTGACTGCTGCTTTCCCTGTGAGCCAGCAGATGCCATGCTGAGCTTAGCCAGAGGGAAGGAGTGCAACAAGGCACATGCACAATACATGGAGGAAATGTCTCTGAGGAGCCTGGACCTACCAAAGTCAGCTGCCACAAGCCCAGGTGTGACCACACCTCCAGTCTCTCCAGCACAACAGCTGTTCCCAGCCTGGCTGGAATTGAATTCCTGAGATAAAACGATTTCTCAGCATGGGTCAATCCAGGACAGGCAGCACTGGCTATGCTTGGAATGCTGCCCTTTCCTCTACCTAAATCATGTTTTAGATGGCAAATCTGCCAAACTCTTTAAGTGTATGCCTTGTCAACTGCAGTAGTCTGTAGAAAGGGTTTACTTCCTGAAAAAAATGTCTTATTTTCTTCAGCCAGAACTACAGGCTAAGCTAATCAATCTAGACAGCAGTACATACCATTCCAGAGCTAAAAGTATACTATTGTTAAAACAGAAGCCAATTTCAGCTAAGGGCTGGATCTTAATTTTATTTTGCAATTACACAAGTCGTCATTAGTACAGGTAACTGGAGTTGTGCCAAATTATCTGTTTCTCCTTCACACTCCCTGACTTCCTTTTATGGAAAGCTGTGGTTTCCTTTTGGGAGAGAAGGCAGCCAAGCTCTAGGGGTCTGGCATGCTTGAATTAACCTGCCCTAATAGTCTATCTCAATATACCTGTTTTTTAATTACCTGGCTAGCTAAAAACACCTCTTTTTGATCACACAGATCTGTTCTGTCAACTTTGATTTCCCTTTTCTCCCCTTCTCACCTATCAATCTACTAGCTGCTAGCTGTTATCTATGAAATACCAATGAAATAAGATGCAGTTGTGGTTTACTGGCACACTCTGATAGCATCTGCTCTGGAAGAAAAGAGCAAGCAGATACCCAGGCCCAGAACTGAAACACAGTTTGCTGTGTCAGATAAAGGGCCCAGCCAAGTAATGGAGCACATTTGGTGATGGGGGTGCTCTGCTGGGGACATATGTGTGGTTAAGAATTTATGAACAACCATCATGGATCAGACCAGTATCCTTCTCCCAGTGTGGCCAGCAACAGATGCAGAGGAAAATCAGACAGAGGTAAGAGAGGTAAATCAGACAAAGGTAAATATTTCCCTAGTCCACCAAGATTTGCAGCTTGTTGAATTTCCAAGACCAGAGAACATGGTTTTGGTATTTAATAGCCCCTGACATATTTTTGCATATATTTGCATCGGTTGTTGCACAGCCATGAAACTTAGCAGCTTCAGTGTCCTGTGTCTCCAACATTAGGAGATTTATTTCCCCTTTTCATTAGTAATTAAACAATTAATTTAATTGTTTTTTGGGGAGAACTGAGAACTTTACCCCTTACTTCAATCCACACAAATCCTCCCCTCTACTCTCAGGCCTGACTGACATGTCCCTGTAAACCAAAAGGGGCCTCTTCCCATATCCTTAGCAGATGTTTATTCAGTCAGGGTGGGCATGAAGTCCCCAAATTTGCTGCTGCAGTATTATAGATGAGACTATATATGGTTATATAGGGTATATATATATATCTTTAAGATATGCACAGATTTATGAGGAGATATATGCAGTGATATAGTATAGATTAAGGCAACATCTGGGTATTAGGAACTGCAGAGAAATCACTTCTGGGCACGCTATGGGGAAATTTTTGTGCATTCCCACAACTGATAAGGCCTCCAGCAAACACTTGTTCAGGAAGCCTACAAGGCTGATGCAAATGTAGAGCTCCCTGAAACTGCTTCTGGCCAGCACATCTGATCCAGATTTCAATTTGGTAGTCAGTCCGTGCCTCTTTTAACAAAAGCTTTGGAGAAATATCAAGGCAAAGAAATTGTTTCACCTGTATATGAATGCAGAACTGTAATCTGCCTTCATAGAGCTGCACAACTAGTAACTTTTTTCTTGGATAACCACATAGTATATATTTTTATGAATATACAGAAACAATTCCTGTGCCATCATCTGTCACATCTGAGGAAGCTATTTATATCAGCTGCAGAGTTGTCTGCTGTTTCATTTGCCCAATACATTTTCAATATAAATTTCCAGTGCAATCTAAGCAGACCAGCAATAATAAAATCTTATTTAATTATGGTATCAGATCACTATAATTTTTCTAAATTATTTTCCTAAATTGTCTAGCTTTTTACTATGAATTCTATTATCTGCTTCCAGATTTTCATTTAGCTTCAACGGTAATTCACCCTCTCTTAAAAATGCAATGCTGGAATGCACATGAGAGCCTAACACATCCCACAAAAGAAGTCTGAATATATGCCAAAAAATTTTTGAATATTTTGTAATCAAAATGTCTTTAGTTAAGTGTTTACAGTTTACTGCCAGTCAGACTTGTAATTGTTTCAAACAAGACTGCAATCACTTATGGCAGTGCGTTACAGAAATAGATTAGGAGACATCATGGCTCAAATAAGGTGTCAATTAAATGTGTCAAGCCATCACAACTGGCAAAGGCACACAGCTCAGCAAGCTGCAATCACTTCTTAATGATAAATTAGTGACAGAGCCGAGACAACAGTCAAGGTGTCTGGGGCCTCACTTTTTGCCCTTGCTTTTTGATCACTTTGCTCCATCCTGCATATGTAAATTTTGGTCCTGGCCATGCAGTATTTCTTTCCAGTGAACAAACAACATTTGGTTCACTTTGAACAACAAACTTTCTTATACTTAATCAGCCAGTTTATTAGAGCATGAAGGAAAATTGGTCATGACTTCAGTTCCTGTACTGCTGGAATTAACAAGCTGGCTGGTGCCAGCACTAAACTTGGAAGTGCTAATGGTAATTAAAATCTATTTTCAAATAGATCTGACAGTTTTAAGGTGAAGTACTTGCTATTCATGTGAATTTCCAGACTGTGTATTAAAAAAAGTGCTAATTTCTTCACGAAGGTGAGAGCTGTGGGAATGTAATTAGTGATTAATTAATTATTAATTCTTTCTGACATAGCATTTCTTCTCTTTTAGTGAGTATATGGCTGTATGTGACCTCCAAAGTCTTTGAATAAGGAAAGCTTCAAAGTAGAACTTACAAGCATTGCTGTTTTTAGTTACTCTGTTTTACACACACACACACGCACACATCTATATATGTATATATTTCAGAAAGATATGACAAAATAGTGCTAACATTGAAGCTGACATAAATTATCAGTAGCTTTATTATCATTTGACAAAAGTCCATGTAGGCCAACTAATCTTCTCTCAGATGCATTTGGATAAAATATTTCATATTGACAAAGTACTTTAACACCTAGCTCAAATCTGACTCTGTTCTTCCAAAAGGTAACCTCAATTATTCAGCGTTTTCACACTATGAGTGGTGGAAAATAAGGGAAGGATAATAATACTTTGTTTTCCACTTCATTTTCTAAGCCTGCTTCCTGGCTAATTCAATCTATTGGATCAGTAGGAGGGACACAGAATAGATTAAAAAATATTGACTGTCAGATCACCAGGGGATTTGAATTAATGTTCTTCTGCACAGAGTGGAAGCATATGGGCCACAGAGTGCAGCCCTCCTTGGAAAATTACTGTCAAAACAGTACCATCTCAATTAACACAGCTGCTGACTTGTAAAGCAGGAATCAGGTTTTACTTGAGCTAACCTTCAAAAAGCAGTTTCAGAGTAACTGCTTACTAATAACCTCCTGCTACACCAACAATATTGCCTAATAATAGCTTATGCAATTCACACCTGTACAATTCCACACATGCTAGTGTAGCATATAACATGCTATAGACCCTATGATAATGTGAAGGAAGGAAAGTTATATTCATCCATTCTGACAATTGCTATCAAGATCCCATTTTCCTCCTGTAAAATGGGACAGGAAAGTACTTCTGATCGAATACCCTTTATACCAATAATGTGAATTTCACAGTATGGACTTACTGCTCAATTTGCCTGCATTTCAGCTGATTTCCAAGGCTGAAGTTGTCTTTGTAGCTAATCAGATACAGACACTTCTTTTTAACATTTCTCCCACAGATGTTCTAGCTGGCTTCCCCACCAATTTCCATGAAAAATAGGGAGGATCTCTTATGTGTAATTTCTCTATGTGCAAGCTATGAAATGTTTTATCTGAAGAGATCATTAGCTTCTGAAAGTTAAGCTCTAAGAATAACAAGAGACTGCAGCTAAAGCTTTATCTACACATGAAATAAGACTGCAGCCCAGTAGGCGACCTCTTCTGCTGAAGCCCCTACCCCTCTCAGCATGCACCAGAAAGGGGTCATGAGGAATTCTGCTCAAAGTACTATCAACTTGTACCATTAAAAATGACAAATTTTGGTCTTCTTCACCATTCTAAAGAAAAAGAGAAATTCCAGCTATTAATGCATGCAACAGTTGCATGAATTTATTGCATTGATTCATTAATGTCTTAAAAGAAATATAATTTTAAAAACCCTCAAAACAATGGTACTGCATCAAGAGAAATTTTTATCTTTTTGATACTTTCACTAATACAGTCTGTAAGTCTCTGACCTCATTCATCATGCATAAGGACTGAAACAAGTCTCCTACACAAATGTGACTAGTGCAGACTTTTATGACGAAGAACATCAGGATACTGGTGGAATCTGCACCTTCAAATACATAATTAGTTGGTTCTTTAATGTGTCTATTACACCTCAAGATCCCTGCAGCACATGATTTTATTTTCCATATGCATCAAAATTATGTAATGCAATTTTAGAGTCACTAGAGATTCTGACTGCTAAATAGAAGAAATATCTTAAGGAGCTTGTTTTACAGAGGGTAGCTCTGAAAAATGTTATTCAAGGGTGTACTGACTGGGATTTTTCTTTTTGCCACTGTATGTACGGGTAAATGTTTGGGCTTGTGAGTATAGTGCACATAAATATGCTCTGAAGCAAGAAAATTGCTTGAGTGGTTGGGCTTCAGTCTGAGTGAAGGGTTTGTCCTAAATTCAGGGTAATCCTATTCCATAAAGCTGTTATCACTGGGACATGCATTCTGCAGCTGTCTTTGGCAAACATGTGAGGAATACCTCATATATTTTGAGGCATATTCCTTATGTGTTCGCTATGTACTTCTGCAGCCCTTTTGAAGTGTATGACTCATTCTTCTCAGATAAAAAAAGCAAATCATTTGCTCATAATTTACTCTCTTTTAACATTTACTTTCACTACAAAACGTTATGAAAAATGTTGGGAGTTTCCCCTTGCTGTTAAATGTAAAAGCCTCATGGTTTCTTTGAAAAAGATAACTGATGAGCTCAGTTTAGCACACCTAATTGCTTTCTTTACTATTACAGGAGTCAATACAATGCAAGTAACACACACACAAAAAACTTACTTAATAAGGACAAAGTATATTGTATCACAGATGGTAATACAGTATCCTCACATTGAAACTTAATGAAATGTTTATAATTACATTTTGCTTATCCTGCTTTTTAAATAATTGTATTTATAAACTTTAAAGCAAATCAATGTTAATTGCTGAGCTTTGCCTGAAGTACCAGAGAATCCAGTCATGAGTGTTTGGACAATATGCTACAGTGTAAAAATCAAGGCAAAAATGTTACTTTTTTGGATTCTTCTTTTCCCTTTCTCTTTCACCTCTTGCACTTTGTGCTGAAGGGCCCAATTTCAGTGCAATGTGAAAATTTTCTGCAGATGAGACACATCTCAATGGGTATTTCAACCTTTTAAATGCAGAGTAGTCAGCATTCCGATTTTGCAACCCATGGTAAGGAATGAACACTAACATTCAGACACTTCAGTTCCTAACTACAAGAGGATAAATGGACACAAAGATATTACACAAAATATTTTGAACTGCATCAAGAGCAATAAATGTTCCATAGGAAATGAATTGGTACATTTTAAGGGCATTATAACTATTCATCATAACTTGTTCAACAACTATAACTTATTTGGTACTCCATTAAATTATTTTAATCCTTTTTTTAATTAATAAAGTTATTCAATTCCATTTAACTATGGAGTCATTCTTTAAAAAGCAATTTGCAAGATCTATACTCTCAAATATCTCTTTGTTTGTCTCCTTCAGTTTATTTCTCTTATCCAGCTTTTTATGAGTCACTTGAATTACTTTTGAATCGCAAACACATTTGGGTGATTTAGAAAACAACTGCCAAAAGAGGGACTCATCCTGGATTATTAAAATGATGACTGTAAATCTAGTGGGTTTTTTAAAGGCTTTTTATAACTTGCTTATGCATGGCTTTCTCAAATCACCACTGCAGGACTGGTACTGACCTGCAAAGGGAAGGTACCCTTCAATTCCTGTTGCTGCTTCAGAATTTGTAGTCTGAAAAATTATGTCAAATTGCTGAAATTTTTTCCTTTTCAAAATGATTTAGCTATTAACAAGTCAAGAACGTATTTTTCGTAAGGAAATTACTTCTTACCTAAAAACATCACAACTCTGTCATGAATATAGTAACTTGAAGTGCTGCTTTTTGTGGAAGGTTTTTGAGGTTAGAAATGCCTTTAAGCTTGCATTTGCTTTCTTTGCCAACAGGAAGGGAAAAATAGAGATGTGGAAATGTCTGCAAACAGCATAAGTAGGTCTGTTAAAGTGATACAAAACACTGCTCTGGGAGAAGAAAACACACTTTTCAGAACAGAAAAATGTGTAACAGATAATGGAAGAACAGTTGCAAAGGAAAATGAGCCATTGCCTGGACATCAGGATGGGGAGAGCAGAAGTATTGCACAGAAGAGCCTCTTCAGTCTTCTGCTGAAGCTGGGTATATCCAACTCTGCCTTGGTGAATAAAGCCACATGGGATGATTTTGCTTCACGCACATCACACACAAAATGTCTTGCTGATTAATATAAAACTGTGTGCAAGTGACTTAACACCACCAGTTTTTTGACTGATACACCTCTAGTGGAAGATGTAGACAAGCTGGTGCTATAAAACTTCCTTTATCTCAGACAAAGAAGGAAATCAATACCATGTCTGCCCCCCAAAAACCAAGACAGTCAAAAGAATATTCATTGCCATTTCCAATTTCTGGATTTACAAAGAGGCTGTTAGGATTTTCACAGTCTGAAGGCAAGTGAGAAGGCAGATGGAAGAGAAAAGCTTTCCAGTGGTGGAGCAGAAACACCCCCCAATACTCTGACCATGGAAGTCACAGGGAAATAGTCCTTTTAACACACTGGAATGTCTAAATTGGGCCAGAGTGGTATAAGGACATGGTCACACCTCCTGAGAACAGGTCCTCTGGCTCTGGGCTGTGGGGGCTCAGGGGTTTGCTTTCCTTTCATGTAACGACCTCAATGGGGCTGAGAAGCAATGGGAAAAGTTCACAGGTCAAAATACTGTAATTCCATCTCATGAGGTGGCACTACAACCAGGACAGGAAATCCTGTACTTGAGGTAGCTGGAAGTCACTGCAGTCCTGAGGAAGAGGGCTGCCTCAGGAGACACCAGGGTTCAGAGGCAGCATGGCAAATCCACTTGGCCATACCCTTTCACAGTGATATCACTGGGAATTCCACCAAGTGGTCGAACCTATTTTGCCTTGAAGCCCTGCTCTGTTACACACCAGAGGTTTCACTTCTGCATTGGATGGAATTAAAGGTGAGGCAAATAGGAAAATTCTTCTATTTGGCGCACGCCTATTTTGACTTGTCAGATTCCACCTCTGTCAAAAGCTGTGTACATCCTCTTATAAGATGTTCTTGAGAGTATTGATTCCAAAATGGCACTGCTCTCCTCTCACTATCACCTGGCACTCAATTCCAAATCTTCCTGTGTCTCCTATGGGAATAAATGTGTTTTAACAAGTTGTTGAGATCCCTATTTCAAAACGTCCCTTTTCTTCTGACAACTGCCGAATTTCCTCAACTCCTTTCATTTTTTCATTTCATTTTAATAGCAGAGAAAAGAACCACTGAGGAACAACCTTTCCAATTACTGTTTTGATATAAACTCTAGTGTTTTTGGGACACAGTGCCATTCTAACTGCACTTTGACTCTGCATTTGCTACTGTTAACACCCACAATAACCATATATTAACTGAAATTTAAGGCAGCGGCCTCTTTTCTAGAACCTGGCAGGAAAACCAAAATATTTAAGCTTGATACATCTCTGTGATCCAAGACAGGCATATGGGAAAATATTCCTCCGTGGCAAGAGGAATAAATCTATTCAAAAACTCAATCAGAACAGAATATGCAAAAAAAGTGAAAGAGTGGCATATCCGAATTCTAAAATAAATTAAAAGTCTCAAAGCATTAATGACATAATGACCAAGTATAGGCCACAAACAAGAGCATAGCTAAAATGTTACAGTGGAAACAAAAGAAAAACCCCACTGTAAATGTCGAATGATTGCCTTGCCAAACACCCCATTGACCTGCTGGAATGTACAAAACCGCTGAACTCCAATTTTATAATCAAACTTCACCTTTATAATCTTCTGTGTTATTCAAAGGCCAAAGTGCTCAACAAGCAGACTAACACTGAGAATGAGGGTGCCAGGGCTACCCCATGAGGGAGTATGAGCAGGAGCTGAGGAGGGCCCCAGCACAAAGGTCTGGAGACAGCAGGTGAAGACAGCCAGTGCAGATGAGTGGAGCCCATTCCTCAGAGCCCTAAACATGGCTAAGGGATGAACTGCTCCAGGGATTCAAGTCAGGAGCGTGAGGACAGAGCTGGAGAGTTGCAATGCAGTTTCAAGACCCACACAGGAGACAGGTACACCTGCTGACACTGCTCAGGGCAGGACTGGGGCTCTCACAGTGGGCCCTGAAACAGTAACACTGACACACAATGTGCTCTAGTACAACTTAGGTGCACTTTTGTTAAATGAAGTGCTGGTGACACACAATGCCTTATCAAGGACAGTAGGGCTGTTTCTGGATTTTGGTCAGTTTATTACCGTTGTTTCAGTTTTTTTACAACTTGTGCTTCTTTCTGATAATGTGAAATAATCTGAACAATTATGAAGCTATTAATTAACAGGAAAAGCAAGCCTGCCAACCATATAAATAAGAAAGTGTTATATCCTTTGAACTCCAGAAAGTATGCAGGAGTAAGCCACAGGCCTTGTCCGATGAACCACAGAAAGAGAAGCAGCACGCCCCGATGCCAGGACATCTTAATGCTAGGCATTACAAGGGGCAAAAGGCAGAGATACCAGACAAAGTACTGGGACGTGCATACTTTGTTAAAAGTCACAAAAATAGCGGTGTGTAGGAAACAACTGAAGGCGAGGTCTCTGTAGAATGCTATGGACACAACCAGGAGCAAAAGCACCTGGGGAAGGAAAGCTGCGAGCCCAAGGGCAAAACTCCATTTGCTCTCTGCCGTCAAGTACAACATGTAGAAATAGGGAGAGAAGTTATGGCGGATATCCCTCCTAGTCAGGTGATAGAGGTAAGCATGCTCCAGAAACTCCCAGCCATAGAGGTGATAAAAGGTCACAGTCAAGGCAGCCAGCACCGATCCGGCAACTGTTCCAAAGAGCAGCACGTCGCGGTTCAGCGTCTCTAGGAAAAGGTGCCAGAGGCGCGCCATGACCGTGAACGTTGCCGCTCTGTCGCCCGGCGCGCCCAGCGCTCCGCGGCCCGGCGCGGCGCGCAGGCGGAGCGCTATGGGCAGCGCGTAGCTCAGCGGGTAGATTTTCATGTGCACGGCCAGCCCGTAGCACACGGCGGCCTTGCCCACGCTGCCCGCCTCCACCCAGTACAGGGTGGCGAGCACCAGCAGCGCCACCAGCGCCTCCGCGTTGCCCCGGCTGGACACGGCCATGGGCAGGGGGTTGAGGAGCCAGGCGGCGGCGCAGCACCCACAGGCGCGGCGGGCGGCGGCCCCCCGGCGCCGCAGGGCCCGGTAGGCGACGACGGCAGCCGCCAGGTCCCCGGCCACGAAGAGCAGCTTCCCGAAGACCTCGGCGAGGAGCACGTTGGGGGTCAGGAGCCAGGCCAGCAGCGGCGTGTAGCGGTACGTGGCCCGCCGGTAGGGCGAGCGCCCCTCGGTCACCAGCCGCGCCGCGTCCGTGAACACCCGGTAGTCGACGTCGGTGTAGCGCACCCGCATGGCGCGGTCCTGGTGCAGCCCGTACAGCACCAGCGCCAGCCTCGCCAGCAGCCCCGCGAGCAGCGCCGCGCCCGCCCCCGCCATCCCGTCCTTGCGGGGCGGGCGAGAGCGGCAGCGGGGACACGCGGGCCCGGGCGGTCCCGGCGCGGAGGGGACGCGGGCGGCCGCGCTCGGAGCCGCTTCCGCCGGTGCGCGCGGGGAAGAGGCGGCCCCGCGCCTGCGCCGACGCCGTGCCCGGGCGGGGCGGCCGCGCGCTCGCTCCGGCCCGGCGGGGAGCGGGGCCGGGCCCGGGGGGCGCTGTGGGGGCCGGGCCCGGGGGGCGCTCTGAGGGCTGGGTCCTGGGGGCGCTCTGAGGGCCGGGCCCGGGGGGCTCTGTGGGGGCCGGGCCCGGGGGCGCTGCGGGGGCCGGGCCCGCGGGGGCCATCAGCGGTGGTGCCTCTGCTGCGGGCCCGGAGCCCGTCAGGGCATGGGCGCCGGTGTCCGGGGAGAGCTGCGGGGCATTGCCACCCGCGGTTCCCATTGCCCCCTCACCCTGCCGGGAGCTGTCAGGCTCCACGGGCAGAGAGGCGGCAGATGCAGTAGTAGTTAAGGAGAAGGAGAAGGAAAAACAACATCTGTTATTTACCTTCCGCAAGTGGCTGTGTTTTGTCTAGACCTATGAGCTCTCTCTAGAGCACTTAGGTGAGCTTCCTGCCACAGCAGATTTCTCATTTAATTAGATCAGAAACAGTGTCGTGAAAATTAGCGCTTAGGGAGAGTTACTTACAACAAAGGAATTCATTGCACTCTATTTTGAGGGCCTATTTTGTATGCTTTTCAGATAGTTTTCCTGTCTGGATGTTTGCCATCGCACATTTGAATTGTGGCTGATTGAAAACCGGGCGTTTATTACTTATCACTATTGTGGGTATCATATTAGAACTTTGAAGAGATTTTCTTAGAGATGCTTTAGTCATCAAAAATATGCATTTGCTTGTTTAGTAGTTAATTGCAAATGCACTCTTTTTGCTGAATGGTTTCATTTGGGAACATTTTGGGAGCTGTAGCCTTGCTGGCTCACATCTTACAGAAGCTAATCTGCTTTTTCTCGGTTCTGGAGACACTCATGAAAGAACTGGGAGCAGATCTTTTGCCTTTGGCAGAGGCATCTTGGAGGGTGGCCTAACTGGTAGGATATTCAGGGGACAAAAGATATTTTTGTTTGTGTGCACACAGCCATTAATTTTTACCAGTTAAGGCTGTTGTTCTATGTGTAAGAGTACAGTGGGGTATAGTCTGAGGTATCCAGTGGGAAAAGCATAGTAACTAACCAACCTGGAGGGTCGGGTTTTCCTCTGTCTTGCATCTTACTTGCATATCTTTTACTAAACTGGACGTCTTCAATAGGAAATCTCAAGGAAATTCTCTATTAACTCACCATGGTATCATTAAATCCTACAACTGATGGTTAGGATGTTTCTGGGAAAGGGAATGAGGATGATTGTTGATCCTTGATAAATAATTGCTTGCTCACTACTTCTGTTCTAATTTAGAACAGGAAAGATTGATAACATTTTCTTCCCTCTTTTATGTATCTTGTACTATAATGGTTGGGATACTTTTGAAAATGCCTCCGTCACTATGCCCATTACTGTGCCCAAGCTTTTCTTTGGAAAAGCTAGGAGATAGATACTGAATAAAATCACTGGGACTGAAATAATTTGGAAGTATATATGTAGATGCTACTGATTTTTTAGTTTGGAAAGGTTTGCAAAGAGCTGTTCTTACTATCTGCCACCTTTCTCCCAAGATTGTTTGCCGTTTTGTTGCCTTCCTGGATGGAATATGTTTTATTATTTAAGACCCTTTGAGGAAGCTGTTCATAGTCAGATCAGAACACTTTGCAGTTTATTTGCTGAAGTGTCCAGGTTTAATGATATTGGTGGAATAATACGTGTTTAATAAATAAGGAATATGCCAGTGTCTCATGGTTTTCTTGTCTGTTTCTGACAGTTTATTTTCAGACAAATCTTTTATTCTTATCTGAAGTTAACAGAAGTTGTTAAGCTGTTGGTAGTGGCTGTTTATCAGGATTCTGAAGAGGAAAAAGTAGATAATTTAATTCTAAAGGGTCATGAAGTAAATAAAACAGAAAATCTGCCTTAGTTATTGCTTACACTATGACTGTATGACATTGCCTGAGCTGGAAAAAGAATTGATTTTCTTTATCAATAATTTAACATCTTCAAAATATGCTTGAAGCTCTTCAGAGAGTTAAGATTTGGCTCAAAAATGCATTTAGCTTCAGATTTAATACTAGCTTGCTTAATGTGATTTGTCATGTACTGTAGACTTTACTGCAGGAAGGAGGGTAGTCTTATTAAAGTTATAAATCTGTTGTTCCTGTAAAAAGCTGCTTTTATTTATATTAAAGTCACCAGGAGCCACTTTTAGAAAGTGCTGGGAGATAAAAACTAATAGAACTGCTGGGACTGAAGCTGATTGATTCTGGTGCACATGAAGGTACAAATAACATGAAGAAAAGTGTGGAATTGCCATTACATAAATAGGAATGCATATATACACGTATGTTCACTTGGGCATAAAGGTTTTATTTCATTACCTGCCAGGCATTTTGTTTACATGGTCTCAAAGATGGACCATGTTATGAGGTCCACATTTGGAAGTGACTGAGGTCAGTGAATGGTTGGAGTCAGGATGGCTGAGCTGTAAAGAGGAATAAACCAGGACCTTTTCCATGCAGTGATAAACAAGAAGTCTGTGTCTCAGCTCATTTCTGCCCTCTGCTGAGAGGGCTGCTGCAGCAGTCAGGTTGTTGCCTTCCAGGGGTTTACTGTCCACACTAAGGTGGAAAGTTACCTTTTGAGAAAGGTTAAGCTGAGGCTACTGCCATCAACAAAGATGTATATATGGCTGAATCCGAGATCTGATGGGTACAGCAGGGCTATTGGAGAGACGAACAGATTAAATCTGAGAGCTTTGAGGAGAATAAAGAAGCTGGTGAGGGTTAATGATTAGAAGATGATTCTGTTGAGGTAACATAAGGGAGACATTGTGACTGGTAGCAGTGCAGGGAAAGAAAGAACAGGCGCTGAGTTTTGATGGTGAGAACCTTGCTAAGATTCAGGTAGCCTGGGGGGGTCGACAAGCTGAAATATCTGAAAAATTATGGAAGAAAGAGCAGTAAAAGGCTTTGTAGGAGGAAGGCAGTTGGAGGGTTCTTCCACATGCTGTATTTTAGATCATTCTACAGAGATCTCAGGGTGAGGCATGTTTTGCGGTTGTTATTGACTGAGTCAACACCAGAGCTTCACAAGCAGGATCCTCAGTGTCCCCATGATTTAGTGTCTGTAATAAGTTGACACTCTGTCTGCCACCCCTGACTGGCAAAGCCACAAACAGCTCTGCAGCCAGGGACTCCTGCTGAGCCTCTCCTGGAGGAAGACTCTCCTCTCATAATCTAATTGTTAATGGCTAGCTATAATTTTAGACTTTTGTTGTTATGAGATAAAATATGATCATAAGGATGTTTTTGTATAAGTTTTCATACAGTATGTATGCAGTGACAGAAGTCTATATGTATAAAAGGTGGTAGGAAAGTTGGGTATTTAAGGAAGTAGGGAAGACACGGCAATAGCTGGTATTTGATCTTCAGACTTCTGAAAGGGGAGACTGCTGTGCTGTAATGTATTAGAGTTCCCTTTTAACTCTCTTGGGTTTTGAACTCAGAACCTTTCCTTACATGAGAAATGTTCCTGCCTAATGTATTTGTAAACTGACAGTAGGTTTCTGATAATATGATAAGTACAATCTGTTTCTTGCAGCATATGAAATTCTGTAGAAAAAGTGACTAACACTTTTGTTACATATTTTGGGCTTGATAAAATAAACTGGTTTTGCAAATAGGATTGGTGCCTTTCAAATATTTGTAGTGTGTTGAATTTTAGTTATTTTTAGCAAAAGAGAAGTATAATTAAGATTATATAAGATTCTGTAAGGAAGTGTTTGTTTCTGCTTTAATACTGGAATGAGTAATACAGGAGGGTTTGCAAAAATTAACTGAAAAACACATTAGAACTCTTTATAGAAGAAAATCACCATTATAAATAAAAGGTAACCACTCTCCTTTAAGCTTTTTCTGTTATTGTGTTTTCTTAAAACTGCCTGATAAATCTAAACCCTTATTCACACATTGTGCTATAAATGTGGCTGTCTGGAGTTGTAAGGAATTCTTTTTTTTTCACCACATTATGATTTTGCACAGTATGCTTTCAAGTGGTGTTGGCAGAGTTCTGCTTGCAATGGTTATGCTGCTTGTATATCAGTGTATTAGGTAAAATTCTAGCCCATCAGGGAAAATAAGTACTGGATAAAAATTAGTCTGTAGGGAAACTTGTTAAATTTATTATTAGAAGGAAAAGAAAACATTATATCTGAGAAAACACATGTGGTGGCAAGAATAAGTCCACTGAAGTATGATGCTGGCCTAGGGGGCAATTGCAAAAATATGGCCTGTTTTGCTTTAAGGCCGTGGTGAATCTGAGGTGTGATGTGGTAAACAGGAGTTGCCTGCATCTAGGATGCCTGACTTGCAATACCAAAACAAAGCATTTTTCCCCTTTGTACATTACTTCGGTAGCTTTAGCTAATGGTGCAGGCAGGCCAGTGGATTAGCACTCCAGCAATGGGAGCATACAACCAAGGATTGTGTTCAATTTCCTTTACTTTTAATTTTTTTTCCTATTGACTTCTGCTAATAAAAGAATGCAGAAAGAGAACTGATGAGCCCAGGCAAAAGCAAGCCAAATGACGTATTATGGATTTAGGAGACTGAGGGTTCCTGGCACCAGACTGCTGTTTTCTGTCCATTGTGCAGAACCCAGTGACACCTCCAGAGTGCACCTGTGAAAGGCTAAATCTAATTGTGTTAAGCATCACTTCTTGCCAGCTTTTGGATGTGTAATGGAAACATTTTGTGCATTTTTAGTTTATAACTACCTAAAATTTTTCCAATTCTTTGGAAGGGGAAAAGAGACAAAACTTGAAACATAGCTTTGCTGTTCTCAGGCTGTGTTGTGTTTGCAGTTACTCACTGAGATAAGAACAAGTAACTGTAATTACAGATAGTCTCAAACTAAACCTTGCAAAGTTGGCTGATAGGAGCACTAGGTACTATTCCCATCACCTTATGCTTTTGTGCATCAGATGGATTTCCAAGGTGCTTTATTTGCAATAGAGATACGAGTTCCAAGTCTTTAGTGCAGATGGAGCAGTTCTTTTACTTTATGTAGCACTAAAAAGTTTATAAATTTACACAGTAAAAACAGTGATGCAGTTTCCTGCTTTTGATTTCATGGCCAAAACTAATCAGTTGATCAGAGAAGTTAATATCTTAATTTCTTTTATACTTTATGACCAAAAACTGGCTTACGAAGCGCTGCCTTTCCTTCTCACAATAAACATCTTACTGTTTCTCCCCTGATGACAGTGTTGCATGTACTCTGAATACCAGGTGCAAACACTGGAAATCATAAAGAGAACGTCTCTTAACTTTGTTGCTTCTTGATGGCATTTTGATCTGGTCACTATGAAAAGAAAGTGGAGATAGTTGAACAGGGATAGGAGTATAGCTGAAAGTAGGTGTGAGGATCAGTGGGAGCAGATGCTTCCCTTTGGATGGTTTTAACTTTCATTGGGGAAATCTCACATGCTTGGGCAAGGGATTGTTGTTCTACCACCTGCTTTATTTGTGCTGGCAGAATGCCTTAGCTGTTCAGAGATTCAGATCAATTGGACAATGAAGACAAGTAAAAGTAGATGCCTTTTGGATTATTATTTCTTTTGCTTCTCAATAACGTGGTTCAGTGTAACTATTTTTCCAGCAGTGGCTGTGCAGCAGTTTAGAAGCAGCTGTTAGAAAAGGCAGAGCTCAGCTGCTGGGGCTGACTGTGCTGGAAGGGCTCCAGAGGAGCTTTGTTTTTGAGGAGCTACAGCACGTGTGTGCCTGTATAGAGACCCTGGGGGTGGTGAAAGAGAGGTGTGAATAGCTTGCTGTTGTTTAGTTTCCTGTCCTTGAATGGCGTTGTCTAGAAGGAGGAAAACCCAACCTGCACTGTCTTCCTTGGGTGGAATGAAGGAACATCCTTCAGGAGAGAGGAGCAGCTGTTGGGGAGATCTACCAGAGACATGAGTCTCTACCCAAAGCTGATTTTGCCTTTTGCTTCCAAGTGTGCTTAAGATCTGTCTACCTAAATAGATGTCTGGATTAAAAAACCCCATAATACCTAAAAACCGCATTAGCTTTTCTCACAAAGGGGTGCACTGAGTAATGGTTGGTACTGCTAGCAGGTATAGAGCATGTGTGGAAAAATGAAGATTATCTGGTTTTTTGTTTTTTACAAATTTTTCTTTTTGTTTTTTCCAGAATTTTCCAAAATTCTGGAAAAACCCACTTCTTCTCTGTTACATTAAGCTTCAAATACTCCCTCTGGGAAGGGAAGGAAACATTCTTTTAGCTGGCTTTGGTGCTTTTGGCCTTAACCAATAAAGGGCTTTCCTGTCTTCTCTCATGAATTATTTACAACTGGTTAAATAACAGTTTAAATATCTTTTGAACTGTTAAAATTATTGTTAAACTTTTTCCCTTCACTATTTTCTAGGGGATGGCATGGTCTTCTAAATATTTTTTTTGGAAAGAATCCTCAATTTTTCTAAAACCTTTTAAGTGCATTTATGAGAAAATGAGGATCTGTCTTTTTAATGCCATTGCCTTCCTCTTTTTGATAGCTTGTCAGAGAGATTATCTTGAAAAGTGTACCTGAGTAATAATTCTACCTTATTACTACTTTTGCCATTATTACTATTCTGCATAGTGGTTACATGCCATTGTACTTTGCACTACAGAATCATAAGCTAAAGAGAGCTGTCCTAGAGACTCATCTGTACAGGATGTTTTCTTCACTAGCTGTCTGTGGAAATTCACCTTTTTTCTTCCCAGTACATAAGGTTTATCATCTCCTAAATATTTAGCTGCCCTTCATTCAGTCTCTGGCAGTTACTTGGCCAGATCAGTTTATGCTTTCTCTGAGCTCTGCCTCTTGCTGTGTTAATGATCCCAGGTGGTGGTGCTTCTGCAGAGTGTAATTACCTGGTAGCAAAGTTGTGCTGTCTTTGGCAGTCACAGTTCTGACCCTTCTGCTTTCAGCCCCTTGGAATATAGAATGATACCGTCCCCTAACCTTATGTACGTGTGTCTCTTAACTCAGATTTCAGAGCTTATTCATTCCCTGCTGATTCAAAGTGACAGCTGTGCCATCAATCTGTTTGTCAGTTTTTTCCCCATTTGGTGTTTTGGAGAGGCTCTGCTTCACAGACAGGCTCAGGAATGCTCTCTGGCCCCCTGTGCTCTGCAGGTCTGCTGCACCTGAATCACAAGTTGGAGTCAAACTCCATTGGTGTGAGCACTCGCAGTTTCAGTGGCAGAGCTCTTGGCATGGGAGGGAAAACCCAAGGAAAAGGACTCAGGCAAGCTGCATTTGCAGCTTGGGACAATTCATACATAGTGTTCTGTATCTGCAGTGCAACTGGCAACAGGCATGTCACTCCTTTCAGTATTGCTTGTCTTTCTTCATTCTGGTTACTGTTGAATTTCAATATT